>NW_004443945.1:24674254-24683280 GCF_000243295.1 Trichechus manatus latirostris | reverse complement strand
ACACTTCTACAATAAAAAGATAAATAATCCAATTAAAAAATGGGCAAAGGAAATAAACAGGTACTTTGCCAAAGAAGACATTCAAGCAGCCAACAGACATTAGGAAATGCTCGCAATCACTAGCCATTAGAGAAATGCAGATCAAAACCACAATGAGATACCATCTCAACCTGGCATTACTGGCATGAATCAAAAAAAGAGGAAATAACAAATGTTGGAGAGGCTGCAGGGAGATCAGAACTCTTATGCACTGCTGGTGGGAATGAAAAATGATACAATCATTTTGTAAAACAATATGACGCTTCCTTAGAAAGGTAGAAATAGAAATACCATATGATCCAGCAATCCCACTCCTAGGAATATATCCTAGAGAAATAAGAGTCGTCACACAAATAGACATATGCACACCCATGTTCATTGCAGCATTGTTCACAATAGCCAAAAGATGGAAACAACATAGATGTCCATCAACTGAGGAACAAATAAACAAACTACAGTACATACACAAAATGGAGTATTACGCAACAGTGAAGAACCATGATGAATCTCTGAAGCATCTCATAACATGGATGAATCTGGAGGGCATTATGCTGAGTGAAATAAGTCAATCACAAAAGGACAAATATTACATGAGACCACTATTGAAAAACTCATGACAAGGTTTACACACAAAAAGAAACAGTCTTTGATTGTTATGAGGGAAGGGAGGGGTGGGGATGGAAAAACACTAAATAGATGATAGATAAGTGGTAATTTTGGTGAAGAGTAAGACAGTACACAATATTGGGGAAGCCAGCACAATTTGTACAAGGCAAGGTCATGGAAGTTCTATAGGCACATCCAAACTCCCTGAGAGACCAAATTACTGGGCTGAAGGCTGTGGGGACCACAGTCTCAGGGAACATCTAGCTCAATTGGCATAACATAGTTTATAAAGAAAATGTTCTACAGTCTACTGTGGTGAGTAGCACCTGGGATCTTAAAAGCCTGTGAGCGGCCATCTAAGATACTCCACTGATCTCACCCCTTTGGGAGCAAGGGAGAATGAAAAAAACTAAAGATACATGGGAAAGAGTTCGTGGCCTCCACCAGACTGAGTGTAGTCCAAGTAGATGGTGACTGGCTACCACCACTGACTGATCTGACAGGGATCACAACAGAGGGTCCCAGACAGAGCTGGAGAAAAATATAGAACAAAATTTTAACTCACAAAAATAGACCAGACTTACTGGCCTGACAAAGACTAAAGAAACCCTAAGAGTATGGCCCCTGGACATCCTTTTAGCTCAGTAATGAAGTCACTCCTGAGGTTCACCCTTCAGCCAAAGATTAGACAGGCCCATAAAACAAACAAGATTAAAGGGGCACAACAGCCCAGGGACAAGGACTAGAAGGTAGGAGGGGACAGGAAAGCTGGTAATAGGGAACACAAAGTTGAGAAGGGAGAGTGTTGATATGTCGTGGGGTTGTTAACCAATGTCATAAAACAATATGTGTACTAACTGTTTAATGGGAAACTAGTTTGTTCTGTAAACCTTCATCTAAAGTACAATTTAAAAAAATAAAACCATAAAAAAAAAAAAAAACACATTGAACACTAATGACTGAAGACCAGATTAGTTGCGGAATGACATCAAGGACATCATACCTGAAGAAAGCAAAGGGTCACTAAAAAGACAGGAAAGAAAGAAAAGACCCAAATGGATGTCATAAGAGACTCTGACACTTGCACTTGAATGTAGAGTAGCTAAAGAAAAGGAAGAAATGATGAAGTAAAAGAGCTGAATAGAAGATTTCAAAGGGCAGCTCGAGAAAACAAAGTAAAGTATTACAATGAAATGTGCAAAGAACTGGAGTTAGAAAACCAAAAGGTAAGAACATGCTGGGCCATTTCTCAAGCTGAAAGAACTGAAGAAAAAAGTCAAGCCTCGAGTTGCAATCTTGAAGGATTCTATGGGCAAAATATTGAACGACGCAGGAAGCATCAAAAGAAGATGGAAGGAATACACAGAGTCACTGTACCAAAAAGAATCAGTCGAGGTTCAACCATTTCAGGAAGTAGCATGTGATCAAGAACTGATGCTAATGAAGGAAGAAGTCCAAGCTGCACTGAAGTCATTGGAGAAAAACAAGGCTCCAGGAATTGACAGAATACCAGTTGAGATGTTTCAACGCACAGATACAGCGCTAGAGGTGCTCACTTATCTATGTCAAGAAATTTGGAGGACAGTTGCCTGGCCAACTGACTGGAAGAGATCCATATTTGTGCCCATTCCACAGAAAGGTGATCCATCAGAATGTGGAAATTATTGAACAATATCATTAATATCACACACAAGTAAAATTTTGCTGAAGATAATTCAAAAACGGTTGCAAGAGTACATTGACAGAGAACTGCCAGAAATTCAAGCTGGATTCAGAAGAGGATGTGGAATGAGGTTATCACTGCTGATGTCAGATGGATCTTGGCTGAAAGCAGAGAATACCAGAAAGATGTTTACTTGTGTTTTATTGACTATGCAAAGGTATTCGACTATGTGGATCATAACAAATTATGGATAATATTGCAAAGAATGGTAATTCCAGAACACTTAATTGTGCTCATTTGGAACCTGTACATAGACCAAAAGGCAGTCATTTGAACAGAACAAGGGATACTGCATGGTTTAAAATCAGGAAAGATATGTGTCAGGGGTTGTCTTAGGCTGGGTTCTCTAGAGAAGCAAAACCAGTGAACAATATAAATATAAATATATACACAGAGAGAGTTTTATATCAAGGAAAATGGCTCACGTGATTGTAGAGGCTGGAAAGTCACAAGTCCATGGGTCAGGCTGAAGGCTTCTCCTGACTCACGTAGCTGCAGGGGCTGGTGAACTCAAGATTGGCAGGTCAGACAGCAGGTCTCTTGCACAGAGGCTGCAGAGTCTGACTAATCCCAAGATTGGCAGGTAAGCTGCCTGCTCAAGTCCCAAGAACAGGAGCTCAGATGAACAGGAGCCAGCTGCAGGATCTGGAGCAAGCAAGAGCCAACAAACTTTGCCAGGAAAGTCCACCTATATTGGATGAAGGCCACACCCCCAAGGAAACTACCTTTCAAATGATTGGCTGTTCATAACAGATTTTATCATGGAGGTGATTACATTATTACATAGCTGCCAAACTACATCATAACTGCCAAATCACTAAGAATTATGGCCCAGCCAAATTGACACACAACTTTAACCATCACAGGGGTGTATGTATCCTTTCACCATATTTACTCAATCTGTATGCTGAGTAAATAATCCCAGCACATGTACTATATGAAGAAGAATGGTGCATCAGGATTGAAGGAAGACTCATTAACAACCTGTAATATGCAGATGACACAACCTTACTTGCTGAAAATGGAGCGGGCTTGAAGCACTTACTGATGAAGATCAAAGACTACAGCCTTCACTATGGATTACACCATAACATAAAACAAAAATCCTCACAACTGGACCAATAAGCAACATCATGATAAGTGGAGAAAATATTGAAGTTGTCAAAGATTTCATTTTACTTGAATCCACAATCAACACCCATGGAAGCAGAAGTCAAGAAATCAAACGACGAATTGCTTTGGGCAAATCTGCTGCAAAAGTCCTCTTTAAAGTGTTAAAAAAGCAAAGATGTCACCTTGAGGACTAAGGTTCCCCTAACCCAAGCTATGGTATTTTCAATTGCCTCATATCCATATGAAAGCTGGACAATGAATAAGAAAGACCAAAGAATTGATGTCTTTGAAGCCTGATGTTGGCGAAGAAATTGAATATACCATGGACCACCAGAAGAACTAACAAATCTGTGTTGGAAGAAGTACAGCCAGAATGCTCCTTATAAGTGAGACTTCATTTTACGTACTTTAGACATGTTATCAGGAGGCACCAGTCCCTGAAGAAGGGCATCATGCTTGGTAAAGGAGAGGGCCAGTGAAAAAGAGGGAGACCCTCAACAAGATGGATTGACACAGTGGCTGCAACAACGGACTCTAACACAGCAATAATTGTGAGAATGACGCAGGAATGGGCCGTGTTTCATTCTGTTGTACATAGGGCCGCTATGAGTCAGAACTGACTTGATGGCACCTAACAACATCAACAATAATCTTTACAGGAGCAGATCAGCAGGTCTTTCTCCTGTGGAGCTGCTGGGTGGATTTGAACCATCAACCTTTCAGTTAGTAGCTGAGCACTTAACCATTGCACCACCAATAGTGCTGCTTATTTCAGTTCCTTTCTCAGTGCCTCCTCTTCCACTCTGGTCTATACCTCATGTTCTGTCAGTGCAATATCCCCACAATTTCTCTCAGAAACTTTAGGAGATATATAGGCAACAATTGGAAAGGACAGCATTAAAAAAGATTCCTTCAGGTGTTCTGGGGCTCAGTATCAATGTGTGTGTGTGTTTGTGTGTGTGTGTGCACACGTGTGTGTGTGTCTGAGTACGTCCTTAGCCTCTAATATGGATTTACCTCTGTGAACATGAAAGGGAGTCTAGGACCTCTGTATACTTCAGCAGTTCTAGCCAGTGCTGCCCAGAATAGCCTTGGCCTCTCCGTACCTCATCACATTACAGAACTGCATCTTGCTGACTGTCAACCTCCCCCACCAGCTGCTTTTCAGCCTCCAGCTCTCCTTTCTTTCTCTCCTGACCTCTCTATCTTCGCTGTGGTTTAGCTCCCTGTGGCTAGCTTGGTTTGTACTTCCCCAAACTGAATTCCATCTCTCCCTCTCCTGTTCTGCACACACTCCTTTGAGTGTCTGCTTTGGTTTCATCCTCTGGTTATTAAGAATAGCTTTTAAATGAGGACAGCCTAAACCAGGTCTTCCACTTCAATCTCTCCAGAGCCAGCTACCAGCTCTCACCCAAGAAGGGCACAGACATGCTGAGGCTTAGCCTGTAAGGTTTGCTCTCAATTCCAGCTCCAACACATGGACAGATATTCCTTTCCCCAAGTCTCAGTGTTGTCATCTGTAGGATAAGGACAACAATTCCATCCTCAAGAGTTGTAAGGAGTTAATGGGATAATAAGCACTTAGTATGCGACAACTATTAAATAAATTTTAACTATTACTGATACTATATTTATTATGTGACTTGTTCCTTACCCCTGTCAAGTAACACAGATCTTCCCTCCGATTCACTTCTATTTATTTACTTAAGATACATTTCTTCAATAACCTTTAGAAGCAGGTGTTATTATCCAATTTATAAGTGAGTAAACAGAGTCACAGACAAGTTATGCATCTTTCCCAAGGTCACATTGTTTGGAAGAAAAGCTATTGTTGTTGTTAGGTGCCGTGGAGTTGGTTCTGAGTCATAGCAACCCTATAGGACGGGGTAGAACTGCCCCATCGGATTTCCAACTAGCAGCTGTTGGATTTGAACTGCTGACCTTTTGGTTAGCAGCTGAGCTCTTAACCACTACATCACCAGGGCTCCAACAGAAAAGCTATTGGTACTAATTAATTCACTGTCTGACTCCTTCAGGAAACAGTTACTGGGTGCTTCTGATGCTATGAACTTTGCTAGGGCCTGAGGACACCATGGAAACCTTGTGGCACAGCAGTTAAGAGCTCAGCTGCTAACCAAAAGGTCAACAGTTCAAATCCACCAGCCACTCCTTGGAAGCCCTATGGGGGCAGTTCTACTCTGTCCTATAGGGTCGCTATGAGTTGGAATCGACTCAAAGGCAATGGGCTTGGGCTTGAGGAGACCATGGTGATCAAGCCTGAAGGGGGGTCACAGTCAAAAGAGGAAACAGGCTGCAACCAAATTATGACAGAACAGTGGCATAAAGGTATTCTGCCTTTAAAATAGGCAGCCAGGGTCCTGGGGAGTACCCCCAGGCAGTAGGACTCCAGAGCCCATGGTTTTTCCACCACCACAGAGCTAAACACAACCTAGGCTACACTAGACATAGAAAGAGTGAGAGGAGAAAAGTAATTCTGACAGGGATGGGAGATCAATCAAAGAGACCATACAAGAGTAGGTAGGCTTATGAGAGACAGATTTCAAAGGAAGGGGCACAGGTTTTGACAGCTAGGGGAGAGGGAGAATGACAACAAGGCATTCTAGGTGGTGAGACTAAGATGAGAAAAGGTAAGGGGGCTGAAGGGTATAGGATCCATGGTGGGAGAAGCATTGGAACTACGGGTGTGGGCAGATCATGAGGAGCCTAGTATGCCATGCTAAGGAGCTTGGGCTTTATTTTGAGGTCAAAATGGAACCTATTAAGGAGTATGTCAAGATTAAAACTCTTTTGGGTAGCAGCTCCTGGAAGCTGGACAAAAAACAGAAAGGTTCTAGGGGAGAAGGCCAAGAAGGTGAAATTCTATCGTTTTAATCCAGGCTAGCCCTGGTAGTGCAATGATTAAGAGCTCAGCTGCTAACTGAAAGTCAGAGGTTCGAACCCACTCAACAGCTCCATGGGAGAAAGACCTGGCAATCAGCTCTCATAAAGATTACAGCCTAGAAAACCCTATGGGACAACTCTACTCTGTCACATGGGGTCACTATGAGTCTAAATCAATTTTACAGCACCTAATAACAGTCTGAGGTACTGTGACATGCATGCTGGTGGCAGTGTAGAATTCTCAGGACTTGAGGCAATAGATTAGATATGAGAAGGGATGGGAAAATGGAATCTGGCCATTCAGCCAGCTACTTTGACTAATCAGCCAACACCCAATGGAGGAGTAGAGTAAACCCAAGTCAGCTTAAAAGCAAAATATTTTTCTAGGCCAAACAGGAAGAGCAAGAACTTAACTGCAGATATCAAAAGAAGGAATGTATCAACGGAAAAGAAATCGTCATTCCAGAAACAGTTGAAAAGAAAAACAAACATAACCACAGAGGGGAAGAACCTAGCAGTATCTAGGGGAAGAGGCTCCATGACCCTCCAAATTCAACTGTCCCATTATGCAGTGTTATATTTTGACCCTACTGTGGACTATATGGAGCCCTGGTGGCGTAGTAGGTTAACAGCTCAGCTGCTAACCGAAAGGTCGGCAGTTCGAATCCACCAGCCACCCCTTGGAAACCCTACGGGGTAGTTCTACTCTGTCCTATAGGGTCTCTGTAAATTAGAATCGACTCAATGACAGCAGGTACGGCTGGACTATGTAGGAGTCCTTGGGTGGCACAAATGGTTAAGTGCCCGACTATTAACAAAAAGGTGGCGGTTGGAACTTACCCAGAGGCACTTTGGTAGAAAGTCCTGGTAATTGACTTCCGAAAGATCACAGCTATTGAAAACCCTATGGAGCACAATTCTACTCTGAAACACATGGGTCACCATGAGTCAGAACTGACTCAATGGCAACTGGTAACTTGTGGACTGTATATGCTAGTTTTTTGTATCTTGATGGCATTAGCCTTTTAATTTATATCACTGACTTCTCACTTGATGCTCATCAAGCCATCTCCTGATTACAACTCTGCTTTGCACATAGACCCTCCTACAGAGGAACAGGATTCACTCAGTGGCCAACATAAATATCCAGTACATTTGGCAAGAGGCAATAGAGAGTAGTGGCATGGTTACTAGGGCCAAAGTGCCTGGGTTAGAAACTTCCCAGCTGTGTGATCTTGGGCAAATTATTTCAAAGTTCTGTGCCTCAACTTCCCTGCGTCCAAAATGGAGATGATAATAGTCCCATCTCAAAAGGTTGTTGTGAGAAATGAGTCATGTGACACAGGTAGAATCCTAGTACAGTGCTGCATACAGTAGGTACTCAATAAACAATAACCATTATTGTTACAGATCTCAATGCAAACAGATAAACAGTGGCATTGTGGTTTATTCACTCTCTCATGAGGATGGTAGCTGTCAGTCATGTTCCAGGATGCTCTTTCCTAAGGAACCAATAGGATCAAATTCCAGGACATACAAAGCTGAGAATCAGATCCTCCACCGCAGTGAATTTGTCTGTTTCCCACTAAAAATTTGTAACTATGGAGAGGAGTTTGTACTTCATTGTTTCAATATCCCTAGTGTCTAGAACAGTACCAGGAATATACGAAAAACCAAACCAAACTCATTGCCATCGCGTCGATTCCAACTCATAGTGAACCTATAAGACAGAGTAGAACTGCATCATAGGGTTTCCAAGGAGCAGCTGGCAGGTTCAAACTGCTGACCTTTTGATTAGCAGCCATAGCTCCTAACCACTGCGTCATCTGGGCATAATAAATGATTAATACATTCTTATAGAAATTTATAGCTATAATTCAGATGTTGCCACAAGAGTAACTTTCTTCTTTTTTTTTTAATAATTAAATTCAACTTTGCTTTTGAGTCATGTCCATCTCAGTGCTGTCCAAAGAAAAATAATGTGAGCCACATATAATATTTAAAATTTGCTGGTAGCCACGTTAGAAAAAGTAGAATCACCTGAAAATAATTATAAGAATGTATTATATTGAACCCAATATATCCAAAATGTTATATTATCATTTTAATTATATGATCAACATAAAAATTTATTAACGAGATATCTCACTTTTTTTCATACTAAGTTTTTAAAATTAAGTGTGTATTTTATCATGTCTCAATTTGGATGTGACATATTTTCATCAGAAATATTTGTTCTTTGATTTTATAAAATTTACAGCTGAAAGCATAGACTCACATACCCAAGTAATCTCAAGCATACTTCAAAGGTTTCCAATAACTGAATTAGGTATCAGTTTTTGAATTTTTATCTTAGTTAAACACAATTAAAAATTTGGTTCTTCAGTTGCACAGCCACATTGCAAGTGCTCAATGGCCACATGTAGCTAATGGCTGCCCATCTTGGACAGTGCGGGTCTATTTAAAGCAGACAACTAAGCCTATCTTATTCTATTATCATCATCCTAACCAGTGATTTTTTTTCCCCAGCACAATTCAATTGTGATTATTTCAGTCATTGTTCTATTTAAAGCTGAGCTATATTTGGGGAAAATAATCTTTCAAGATTCTTAACCCTCTCTTGCTCCTTCTCTTTCCTCTGAAA
>NW_004443945.1:24650783-24673235 GCF_000243295.1 Trichechus manatus latirostris | reverse complement strand
GGCTGTAAGTCCAAATTGAGGGCATGGCACTAGGGGAAAGTCCTTCCTTGTCTATCGTCCCAGCAGTTCCTTGGCATTTCTTGGTGTCTGTCTTCCTCCTATGTGTGTCTCTGTATCTATTCTGCTTTTTTTATAACTCAAAAGTGATTAGGTTTAAGACCCACATGACTGTGGTATTCACTCATTAACATATCAAAAGAAAAACCCTATCTTCCAAACAGGATCATAGCCACTGGTACAGGGGCCAGGACTTCAATACATACATTTGGGAGACACAATTCACATCTGGCTACTGTGATTTCTGTTGGTACATGGAATACCACAGAAAATTCTGAACATGCATAGTTGAACATAATTCTACTGCAACACAATCTAGTTGGATATAGCAAAATGCTCCAAGATAATCAGTGTTTATTTTTCTGCTGGTCACTAAAATGAATTTGGCAGTAGACTGCAAAAGTAAGTGTTTAAAAATAATTGCAAAAAGAATGGCAGTATATCAAGAACTAGATTTTTAAAAAGATATTCTAGTAATTTACATCTTACTTTCTTAACTTTTAAAAAAGATTCTTTCATACTCATCATAATAAAAACTTTATTTAACAAAATGAAGTATTTTAATTTACATTTTCTGGTTAAAAAGTAAACAAACAAACTTTAACCAGTGCATCATTTAGGAATGTATTTGGCTGCAAGTAAGAGAAACCTTGACTCAAATGATTTAAAAAAAAAAAAAAAAAGTTATTATTTTACATAACATGAGCTCAGATTTGACCAGTTTCAGGGTTTCCAGAGTTCAGGATATCACCAAGAATCCAAGTTATTTGCAACTTTCTACTGTGACATCCTCAGAAAGTTGGCTTTATTGTCAGCAATTTCCCGGGTTGCAAGAAGGCACAACAACCCCAGGCATCATCTCTTCATACAGCAAGTCTAAAGGCAGAATACTTCTCTGCATTCATCCTTTTTCAGGAGCAAGGAGACCTTTTTCCAGGAGTCCCCACAGAACTTCTCTCATGTCAGAATCGTATCATAAGCCTGTGCCTAAACCATTAGAATCACCATGATTGACTAATAAAGATATACTCCTTGGGCTGTGAAGGGCTCTCCTAATCCCACGAAGGTTAATAAAAATTAGGGCTCTATTAGCAAGGAAGAAGGGGGCTGCCACAACCATCCTATTTTTTTCTCTCATGTGTGTTGGCCCACCCATGTTCCTCTTTTTTAATCTCTTTTGAGATATAATAGAGAGAATTGAGCAGAGAGGAGAGGGACCTCTTACCACCAAGGAAGAAGAGCTGGGAGGAGAGCATGTACTTTGGACCCTGGGTCCCTGTGCTGAGAAGCTCCTAGACCAAGGGAAGATTGATGACAAGGATCTTCCCTCAGAGCTGACAGAGAGAGAAAGCCTTCCCCTGGAGCCGGCACCCTGAATTCAGACTTCTAACCTCCTAAATTGTGAGACAACAAACTTCTATTTGTTAAAGGCATCCACTTGTGGTATTTCTGTTATAGCAGCACTAGATTAACTAAGACAAATGCCATTGCTAAAGTAACTTAATTTCTCTAGTGATTCTGAATAATGAGATTTGAAGGGCACCTGAGAACATCATTCCCAACTTCCTCTGGTCCTAAAATTTCCCAAATGTTCCTGGCTCTAGTGTCTCAGCCACAGTGATCTAAGACAAAGTAGCTTTTAATAAAAGAGTAAAGTTATCACTAAAATATTCATCTATTTTCGTGGGTATTATTACTCTTTGTAGTATTCTCCATCTATGTAAATACTCTCCAGGCTTCCAGACCCATCTTCAGTCTTATCTCTTCCCTGAAGTCTCACTCTAATCTAGGGTTCACTGTCTTCCCTCCTATGGCAATTGCATCTAGATATCAGTTATTACTTGTATATCATCATTTAATAATACATACATATATAATTACCTTAGTGGCTTGGGAACAAGAACTATGACTTAAACTTTAGCATATTCTGCCACCTAGCACAATTAGAATTAACTGGCTTTTATCTCATCAGATAACAGTAATGAAGGCAGAACAAAGAAATTTCTGGTAGATATGTGATAAATCAAGTATAGTAACATATTATGATAGATGCTAGGTGATTGGTATATGAGTATTTAGCGTAAAATTCTTTCAAATTTTCTATATGTTCGAAAATTTTCATAATAAAATATTGAATGAATATTCATCAGCTTCTTTCATCTTCCAAAATTGGTACAACCATCCTCAACTTTGTATTTCCTTTGGTTCTCACAGTTCCTGGAGGTACAGAGACAGCCTTATGACTAGAGATACCTATATGGTGCTATTTCAGAGACTCCAGAGGCCTTCTTTTCTGCTCAACAACCCCCTACCTCTTCTACCTGTTACAACTCCTTAAAGTTTTTACCAGTTGCTGTTTTTAAAAATAATCAAAACTTACCAAAATTTGAACATAAGGTTTATTCTGAGCAGTTATTCTATATGCATATAGGGAGACCATTTTGATTCCATAAAGAGCGAATGGCTCCAAGAAGCTAGGTACAATAGGATTTATAAAGAAAAGAGGGAGAACTACAGAAGATCAACCAGTGGTTAATCTTAATATAACTGAATCCTGCCCTGCCTCTTTTACTGAGATCAAAGGATATCACTTCACAAGATAGTCTCTGCCCCTTCACCCAGCCATATCTTTTTGAGATTTACAGTTAGTAAGCCTGGCTTTGAACAGGAAAGAAAGGATTTACAACTTTGGTGAAAGAAAAGCTACTGGCAGATTAATTTTCGTCAGGGATTTCTTTAAAGTGAATATTTGATTTCATGGAAAAGAAAACCCCCAAATCAAAGCAAAATATCTGTTATCAATTTCTCTCTTTGACACTGTCAAGTTCATCCTACTCATGGAGACCCCATGTGTGTCAGAGTAGAACTGTGCTCCATAGTTGAAAACGGCTGATTTTTCAGGAGATCGCCAGGCCTTTGTACTGGAACTTCCAACCATTTGCACCACCCAGGGACAATGCTAAGAATTTATTCCTTTAGATCTAGAGGGAATTTTTGGTCATCAGAAATCTCCTATCACAATGTAAATATTCCAAGGTGAGGGAAGTAAGCTAAGCCTAGAGGGAATTAACTGTCAAATAATGGAAAGGAAAAAGGCCTTTGTTATGGTAAATAAAATACAGAGGAGACAGGACAAGAAAGAATAAAGAGAATCTATGTGGGAGGATAAGACATCAAAAACAAACTACAATTTACAGTTTTGCCTAAAGCCAAGTTAAAAAAACAGGGCTCACCAAAAGGGAACAACTGTAATCCCTGCTCCTCCAGGCCAGGACAGCCTGAAGCTAAAAATTGGGTTTGGATAACAGTCACCAAAAGACCTTTCTCTGGCTCCAGTCTTGCTTTCTCTGTAGGAATTTCAGTTCCCTTCAATTTTCTCCAGTTGGTTATGGGAGGCTTCAGAGGGTATCTAGTGACACCCTCAGAAGGTGTCACTTGAAAATGAATCTTCTTCCCTGCCTTTATCTCCTGAGACCATGAGACATTGCATCAAAGCTGGTATCAAAGGCTCAGATACCCATCCAAGGCCGATTTCCTCTCCCACGCCATCTCTGGTCCAGAAGAAGGCTGGATTCAGCTCCACCTTCAACTGCTCTGCCTTTTCTGAGTTCTAAGAGGAGACCGAAATGGGGAATGTTCCCACCACCCTTCCTGAGAGACTTCACTGAATCCCTCTTTTGTTCTTTTTATTGCAACCTCTTCTCAGGCCTTGGGCACAGATCATGGGGGCAGGGCAGGGGCCATCAGAGGGACAGGCTAGTGTTGTACTGAGATAATCCCACCCTTTATCTCCGACTCAAAGTCCTTGGACAATCTTGTGACTCTCCACTCTCTTTTTCCCTCAAGTGAGTTCTCACTTCCCTTAAAAGAGGCTTTTTAGTCCTTTATGCAAATAAGCTAATAACTATTTTCCCTTCTGTTTCTTTTCCAGGAAAGCTGAATACTAGGGAGACCCCAGCCTAGGCTGTCAGGATAGGACTTTAGCTTCAAAATAAAGGCAAATGGATGCATACCTCCATTTTCCAAATACTAGTTGCTGTTGAGTCAATTCTAACTCATAGAGATCCCATGTGTGTCAGAGTGGAATTGCACTCCCTAGGGTTTTCAATGGCTGATTTTTTGGAAGTAGATCACCAGGTCTTTCTTCTGATGCACCTCCAACATTTCGGTTAGCAGTCGAGTGCATTAACTGTTTGCATCACTCAGGGACATTTTCCAAATAGAATTCACCATACTGTCAAAGACCTTCTCATGTAGTGGACTCCTAGGTATCCTTTCGCACCTGTTCTCCTCTCACTCTCTTCCTTACTCACTTTATTCCAACCCCACTGGCCTCTTTGCTCTTCTACCAGTCCCACTCCTGCTCCACGGGAATAAAAGTAGATTTCCAAGGGTAGAGGAATAGTGGGGACAAGACTAACACAGGGAGTATAAATACCCTCTCAAAAAAATGTGGAAGAGAAGGAGACATTGGGGAAACCGGTCAAAGAAAGCTTTGTGTGTGAGTGTAATGGTGAGGGTGGTAGTGGTGGTGCGTTCTGTTTTAAGATTAGGGTAGAACTGAGCATGTTTATACATGTAAAATAAGGAGTCAGAAGAGAGAGATTTATTAAAAATTGTGCTAGTGAACCTCTAAAACTAAGGCACTTGGCATAATAAAATGGCTAACATGAGGTCTGAATCAAAACTCCATTTTGTTACAAGCTCCTGTTTCTGCACTCCTGAGAATGTAACATTGGCTTTTTCCCATTCATACGCATACGGCCTTGGGCTTCTGGCTGGGTGGGACCAGAAGATCTTGGCCCCCTACCAATCGTCTTGTTTAACTGGCCTGGCTCTTGCCCCAAGCCACTCTTAAGTAAATAAGGGTGGGGGTCAGGAATGTGATTGCAGGAGAAGGAGTTTATTCAAGTTGTTCCAGGAAGAAGGTGGTTGAGAGTAAAGTTGCTGATGATGTACCCACCTTGTGACCGTGTGACCATCATGCACTCTCCTTCCCCATCTTTACTGTAACGGCACACCTCTCCCTCTATGCTTCGGAGCAATTGGTAGATTCCTCTCTGCCCTGTGTTTCCCCAATTCGCAAATTTGTATTATTCTCAATGAATCTCTTTGCTTTTACTTTAACAGAGTGAGCATTCTTACTTTTTGACAAAATAAGCAGATTTTATATATATGTACTTTTTGATAGATTGAAAAAAAAAAAAGCTACAAATTCCCTCATCCCTACATGCACGCTCCTTTTCAATATCATGTTGCTATTCCT
The DNA here is from genome assembly GCF_000243295.1 of Trichechus manatus latirostris. Taxonomy (NCBI): domain Eukaryota; kingdom Metazoa; phylum Chordata; class Mammalia; order Sirenia; family Trichechidae; genus Trichechus; species Trichechus manatus. The sequence continues at coordinate 24,667,912 of NW_004443945.1, read as the reverse complement.
TTCATTAAGAGATATAGTCGTATCTCTTCACCTCCTTGCATGTCAGCTTGGCCATGTGATTTGTTTTGGCCAGTGACATAGCAAATGTGACACAAAGCCTTGAAAAGAGTTTGTGCAATGGTGTTTGTCCTCTTTTGCTTCTTTTGGAACCTAATGGACAATGAAAAGCCTGGAGTGGGCTGCTAGATAAGGCAGACACATGGCCCAGTTGCCTCACCACCACAGCCAATCACCAGACATGGGAGTGAGGCCATCCATGATAACCAGCCTACAGCTGACCTTCCATTTGACTGTAGCCATATGAGTGAGACCAGGTGAGACCAACAGAAGAACCACCAAGCTAAGCTCAGTTCAAATTGCTGATACCCAGAATCGTGACCTACTCAGTGACTGTATTTGAAGCCACTAAGTCTTGAGCTGATTTATTATGCAGCAATAGATAACAGACTCATTACTGGAGAGACAGACACAGAATGTGGAATTGATGGAATAAGCATCTGAAGGGAAGTTGGATGAGATAAGATCTAAGATCCTTTTCAGATATTGAAATTCTATTAATTTGATAATAAGATCTCAATGTCTACAACAACTGTTGTTGTTAGGTGCCATCAAGTCAGTTCCAACTTTTAACAACCCATGTACAACAGAATGAAACACTGCCTGGTCCTGCGCCATGCTCACAATCATTGCTATGTTTGAGCCCATTGTTGCAGCTACTGTGTCAATCCATCTCACTGAGGGTCTTCCTTTTTTTTTTTGCTGACCCTCTACTTAATCCCAGAGATACACAATGTATGACCACAAAGAACTAAGACTGATTATCATACACGCTAATCTGGTCATGCTGTACCCTGTTGCCACAAGCAGAACCTTTCTTAAGTTTTGTACTGTTTGTAAAAGTTTACTTCACACGACTGGTATCCCAATCTTGGATAAGATGTATATGCATAAGAAAAAGAATTGAGACTGATGTATTAATGATTTTTATAAAATAAAAAGATGTTGAAATCACTTGCAAAGTCACACACAGCCATAAAAGAAAGCAGCTGCTATAACACTAAAGGAAATTACTTCTAGGCTTCCATCCAGTACAATGCAATTTTCAGTGACAAAGATAGAGACCTTGAAAATAAGAAGTAATAATGGAAATGCTGGCAAACCCATAACTCCCACTGCTGAAGGAATGGCAAAAAAAAAGACCATAATAATAATGACCCAGTGTGAATTCCCAGTGTTGTTACTTAGTGTTGGCAGCAAGTGACAGTGCAGGCTTTCATGACAACATTTTAATTACATTACAAATTGCTCAGTTAAATAATTTCTAAAAATCAGGGAAAAGAACATTATTTGATTTTGGGTAAGGTTCTATTTCTCTAAGATTTTTGCTTCCTGCTCACAAGTCAGAGATTTCTCAGATGGGACACTGCCCTGACCTCGTATATATAATGTCCACCTCCAGTCATGTGGAGGGGAAGGCGGGAGGGGATGGCAGACTCATCTTTGTACAGAACACGTCCTTACCAAGGACAACAGTAGGCTTGGGATTCTGGGAAAATGTCTGTGTTCAGTGCTCTCCCCTTCCCTGTCTTCAACACAGTTTTCTCTTTGAAGCACAGGGACATCAGGAAAGAGTTTGGACAGATTCTCATCTCCATTTATGCTCCCCCCTGCCTCCTCTGCCTGCAATTCCCCAGAGGCCTCAAAGGGTCTGCTGCTCCAGACACCCAGAGGAGACACAGCAGGAGGAGCCCTGGCCAGTTTGAAGGTGCAGCTGCCCTGATTCATTACAGAACGTTCTCTCTTCTTATCTTGCCTGTTTTAGCCTGAAGGACAAAGACAGAGAGAAGAGTCTTGGTTTTCCCTGTTAATCTGCTCCAGCTGGCTGCCTGTCCAACGTCTGAAATCACTTCTGCTGTAACAATTGTTTGCGGGGGGGAGGAGCACTAACAGCTCATTTTATGTAATTTTATGAGTAACAGGAAGGGAATTCAACTTAGAAAACTTTTTGACTAACAATCATTCAGACAAATAAAAATGAGGAAAGGAGGATGACCCATTTGAGCAAAATAAAACAGCCTACTATGCCAAGAATTTATGTGAATCAGATTTTCCAAAAGCCACTTTATTTTTTATGTTTTGTAGTGATCTGGAACCTCCTCCACTCCATGAGGGTTCCTTAATTGCCCAAGGCTGACGACTAACAAATGAACTTGGAATGACCTGTCATACGGAACCTCAGACTCTCAGAGCTGAAGGGACTTCAGAGTTCATTTTGGTTCACCAGCTCCGTCACATCACCGACCCCCATTTGGGAGTTGGAGAACAAGGATCAAGAGTTTAGGCAAACTAGGAGGAAATGGAATACGTGACTAATTGCTCCCATGAAGAAATACCTCCTTTGCCATGAGACTAGAAGAATAGGATAGTGCCTGGCTATCATTGCTGAATATTTTGATCAAAGATTTTATAGAAGAATCCTGATCAAAAGGGGAGAAATGCAGAAAAAAAATTGTCATGGAATCCAGAATTTCTGCACTCGCTGAGGCTGGATCAACTCCCCCGAAACTGTTTCCCTGAGATAATCTTTAAACCTTAAACAAAAAATATCCTTTTACGTTTTCTTTAAATCAAACGATAGGTGAGCTTAATTAGTAAAGAATGTTTGCCTTGCACGTCGTGCTCCTTTGAAGAACTATCTATATGGGATCAGTTTGACAACAGTAACTCGAAAGGTCAGACAGGAAGCTTAGGGGGCAGTGAGTTCATGATAATAGGGGAAGAACAATTTGGAAAGGGAGGGCAAGAATGTTTCCGGTCCAGAGTTCCATCCACTGTCCTGGGCTTTATTCCTTTGAAGCATCACACATAAGCTGTATGTGTACAAATTTTCTTACATTTTTTGTTTTTATTCTGGATTTTTATAGTAATTTTCCTCAAATAGATTTTTCTTTTTTCTCCTTTCTATTTAGAAAATTTTGAAACCTACAGATAAATTGAATGAATAAAACAATGAACACACCTAGTCCCTTTACCTAGATTCAGCAATGAACATTTTTGCCTTGTCTGTCTCTCTCTTTCTCTCTCTCCATATATATGGGTACTTTTTTCTTGAACCATTTGAAAGTTGCAGATGTTATAACATTTCATGCCTAAAGTATTTCAGTATGTATCTCCTAAGAACAAAGATATTCTCCTTCATAGCGATCAGATAGAAGCAAGGAATTTAATACGAATATAAATGTATTATCTAATAAATGGCCTATTGTTAAATTTCCCCAATTGTCCCCAAAATGTCCTTTATAGCTGCTTTCTTCCTTCTTCACTTCTCTCCCCTCTCCTCTCCTTTCCTTCATTTTTGGATCTAGGACACAGTCATCCAGCCATTGTGTTTGGCTGTCAAGTCACTTTAGTTTTTTTTAAATCTGGAACACTCCTTGCCTTATTTATTTTATTTCTAATTTGCTTGTCTTTCACAGCATTGACATTTTTGAAGAGTTCAAGGCAGCTGCCTTACAGAATGTCCCAAAATCTGGATTTGTCTGCTTCTTTCCTCAGGATTAGATTCACACTAAACATTTTTGGTAAGAATTACATAGTGATGCTGTGTACTTCCCATTGCATCTCATCAGTAGGAATATGTCAGTCAATAATCACCATGATCACCATGTCTGATCACTTGGTTAAGGTGGTATCTACCAGAACTCCCCATTTTAAAGGTGTCCTTTTTCATAGTAGCAAATGAATAATCTTTAGGGGGATATTTTGAGGGAAGACTTGTTCTTAATTATTTAATGCAGCGCAGCCAGAGTTAAAAAAAAAAAAATGTTGACTTGATATTAGATATCACCTGATAGATGAAATGTAACACCTCACATGCCCTGCTTGACTTACCACGTATTTTTTACACAAGCTGGGAGGGAGTGGGAAAGATTAAAACTAACCTTCCTCCTGTACAAACCACCAGTCTGCAGAAATCTGAAGGTCATTCTCACGGCTTTCCAGCACACCTACTATTATCCAGGATTTTGGCCTCATCCAAGCTTTCTGACCCTTAATATACACAGGGAAATTTAAGAAGCCATACCAAAACAGTTAAGTATATCAAAGAGCAACAATGTCCTAGGTAGGTAATCCCAATGCTTAAAACACAAAATTACATTAGGTAAACCAAAGGTTTGCTTCTCAGCACTTAAAGGCTGAAGTATCACAGATAACATAAAGCAGATAACATAGAGCTTATTCTATTACATTCGCAGCAGGGTGGTATTTTCTTTGCTGGCTAGCACAAAGGACATGAACTTGAGAAAGCAAGACAAAAATAGATCTCCAAAGCCATGTCAAGCTTTTTTTTCTCCTAGATTTTATTTATTTTGTTGTTGCTGGTGAGAATATACACAGTAAAACATACACCAATTCAACATTAGCATCGATTACATTCTTCCATTTGTGCAACCATTCTCACCTCATTTTCTTCCCTCATTAACATAAACTCACTGCCCCACAAGGTTCCTAGGTAATCTTTCTTTTTTTTTTTTTTTTTTATTTCCTAGGTAATCTTTCAAGTTGCTGTTGTCAGTTTGATTCCATACAGATAGTTCATAAAAGAGCATAATGCTCGAGGCAGACATTTTTAACTAGTTAAGCTAAACTATTATTTGGTTTTAAGATGACTTCAGGGGATACTTTTGGTTTAAGGTTTAAAGATTATCTCAGGGCAATAGTTTCAGGGGTTCATCCACCTTCCATGGCTCCAGAAAGTCTAGAGTCCAATGTCAATCATTTCTGAGAGATCAAAAATCCTTGCTGCTTTAACTGGAACATACTGCTTTGGTAATTAGTATTCTAACCCTGAAAAGCATACTTAAGTTTCTCAGTGCATATTAAACATGGTGCTTACAGTGTATAATGTATGTAAGCCCACCCTTATGGCATTCCTGTGTCATGAGAGGGCCAGGACTCCTGTGGAATTCCTGTATTCTCCACAGTGTCGCAAGTTCCATGAGAACTAAAACAAACCAATCCAGTTACCATAGAGGCAAGTTTGATTCATGGTGACCCCATGTGTTGCAGAGTAGAACTGCTCTACAAGGTTTTCAAGGCTGTGACTTTTTGGAAACAGATTGCCAGGCCTTTCTTCTGAGGTACTTCTGGGTGGATTTGAACCACCAACCTTTCAGTTAGCAATCAAGCCCTTAACTATTTGTGCCACCCAAGGACTTCTATGAGAACAGGACTTTACTTATCTGGCCCTGTACATTGGATGTCCAATAATTATTGGTTGAATGAATTAATGACTAAAAGTAGAGCTCTTCAAGGTCAAGTCAATTCAACATTTCCCTATACTTTCCTTGATGGTTAAGATGGTATGTCCACTTGGCTGGGCCATGATTCTCAGTGTTTATATGTGATCACTCCCATGATGGAATCTACTGTGAGTAGCCAATCAGCTGAAAGGGAGTTTCCTTGGGGGTAGGGCCTGCATCCAAATATAAGTAGATGTTCTGGCTTTTTGCTCACTCTGGATCCTGCGGCTGCCTCCTGTTCATCTGACCTCCGGTTCTTGGGACTTGAGTTATCAGCTTATCCACTGATCTTGGGATTCTTCAATCTTCACAGCCTGTGAGCAGGAACCGTGTTCTCTGATCTGCCAATCTTGGGTTTGCCAGCACCTGTGGCTACATGAATGAAGAGAAGCCTCTATCGTGATCCATGGACTTGGGACGTTCCAGCCTCTACAACTGCATGAGCCATTTCCATGATATAAATCTCTCTATATATATACTTATATGCTTTACTGGTTTTGCTTCTCTAGAGAACCCAGCCTAAGACATTTGGTACCAAGAGTGGTTCTAGGGAAACAAAATTGAAAGGATGAGTTTTCTAAACTGGTTCTTAAGTCTGATTAATCTTAAAGATGTTGATGACTCTGCTTCCAGCAGTAAAGAGTACACTGCTAATCCACGGCATAAGGTGGTGATACAAATACACAAAATATCACCACCAGGAGATTAGGTATTGGTGAAAAGTGAGTCTCTGGGTGAACACATGTGTGACATCTTTCTACAGTTTTGTCAGAATGAGAAGTATAAGGAGGCTGGTTGGTTGGTCCTGCTTTCGCTAGATAAACTGATGAAAGAAAGAGATGGGCTCGCTTAGGGATTCAGAGTCAAAGTTCAAGTGCTGTATAAGTGACCTCAAGGCTTCCACTTGTGCTTTGAAAGAAAGCCTTATTTCTTGTAGTAACAGAGCTGAAATTGCCAAAAACCAAACCTAGAGTCTTATTGTAAGAGTGGCTAAATTACAACGCCAGCTCAACTGTCAACCTCCAGAGGTGTCTGAAGTTAAAGTAAGGGAATTGACTGGGAAGAAATGGGATCCTGAAACTTGGGATGGGGACATATGGGCACATAATCAGGAAGCTGGGGACACTGAGCACCTAAATTCCGTTGAATCACTCTTGCCAGCAGAACCACTTCCATCTGAAGTCTGCTAAACCACCCTGCCCAGAAAAATAATTTGTCCCTCCACTCCCATCTAATGAGATTAGTCCTAGCCCAGCTACCTCTAAAGAGCCCTTGCCTGAGTCATTGCCTGGGGCATTGCCTGAGGCAGATGCTTTACAAGACAATGCTGAATGTTCTCAGAACAATTCCGCACTACCGATTCTGGCTTCTAGACCTGTAACTAGAAACTTAAGTCCCAGTGAGGCCCAAAAGGTGAAGTACAAAGTGTAACCCAGGAAGAGGTACGCTACACTCCAAAAGAACTGCTTGACTTTTCTAATATGTACCAACAGAAACCTGGGGAATATGTGTGGGAATGGCTATTAAGGGTGTGGGATAATGGTGCAAGGAACATAAGGATGGATCAGTCTTGAGTATATTGATATGGGTCCACTAAGCATAGATTCTTCATTCAATGTTTCAGCTCGAGAAGTTAGGAAAACGATCAAATAGTTTATTCAGTTGGGTTGCCGAAGCATGGATTGTGAGGTGGCCTACATTAAATCAAGTTGAAGTACCAGACCTGGCTTGGTATACTATAGAAGAAGGTATCCAAAGGCTTAGGGAAATTGGCATGCTAGAGTGGATTTATCAGGTTAGACCCACAGACCCACACATGGAGTGCCCAGAGGATACACCTTTTACCACAATGGTGAGAAACAAATTTGTGAAGGGAGCTCCAGCATCCTTGAAGACTGCTGTGATTGCTATTTTATGTAAATCAGATTTGACAGTGGGAACTGCCCTAACTGAATTAAGACACCTAACTACAATGGGGCTGATTGGACTTCACGGTAGTAGGGGCCAAGTGGTGGCCCTCAATCGACAAAGACAAGGTGGGAGTGGTTACAGTAATGGACAGTGGAGTCAAAGCAGTAATCAAAATAGTTTGACTCGTATGGACTTACGGTGTTGGTTATTTAGTCATGGTGTGTCCCTAGGAGTGAAATAGACAGGAAATCTACTAAATACGTACTTGATCTGTACAAATGGACGAATTTTAGGTCAGGGAAACAGCAGTCTAACTTGAATCGCCAGAATAGAGAGTCATGGTCCCTCAATCAATTCCCAGATTTGAGCGAGTATAAAGATCCACAACCCCCTGAATGAAAGGGAGGCTGGGCCCCCTTGAGGAAAGGACTCCAATACTGTTACAAATTTTTACTGTTAATCTTTCTCCCAGCCTTCCCCAAAGGGATCTAGGGCCTTTTATGAGAGTGACCGTTCACTGGGGAAAAGGAAATAATCAGACTTTTTGGGGATTACTGGATACTGGCTCTGAAATGACACTAATTCCAGGAGACCCAAAACATCACTGTGACCCACCATTCACAGTAGGGGCATATGGAGGTCAGGTTATTAACAGAGTCTTGGCTCATGTCTGTCTCACAGTACATCCAGTGGGTCCCCAAACCCATCCTGTAGTGATTTCCCTAGTCCCAGAATACATAATTGGAACAGATATACTCAGCAACTGGCAGAATTACCACATTGGATCTCTGACAAATACAGTAAAGGCCATTATGGTAAGAAAAGCCAAGTGGAAGCTATTAGAACTGCCCCTACCTAGGAAAATAGTAAACCAAAAGCAATACGGCATTCCTGGAGGGATTGCAGAGATTACTGCCACCATCAAGGACTTGAAGGATGCGATTCTCACCACATCCTCATTCATCTTGCCTATTTGGCCTGTGCAAAAAACAGGCAGATCTTGGAGAATGACAGTAGATTATTGAAAACTTAACCAGGTGGTGACTCCAATTGCAGCTGCTGTTCCAGACGTAGTTTCATTGCTTGAGCAAATTAATACATCTCCTGGCACCTGGTATGCAGCTATTGATCTGGTTAATGCCTTTTTCTCCACACCTGTTTCGAAGGATGATCAGAAGCAGTTTGCCTTCAGCTGGCAAGGCCAGCAATACACCTTCACTTGCCTACCTCAGGGCTACATCAACTCTTCAGCCCTACATCATAATTTAGTCTGCAGGGACCTTGATCACCTTTCCCTTCTGCAAGACATCACACTGGTCCATTACATTGATAACAGTAGGCTGATTGGACCTAAAGGAAAAAGTGTCAATGACTCTGTACTTATTGGTAAAACATTCACATGCTAGAGGGTGGGAAATTAATCCCACAAAAATTCAGGCACCTTCCACCTCAGTGAAATTTCTAGGGGTCCAGTAGGGCATGTCGAGATACTCCCTCTAAAGTAAAGGATAAGTTTATTGCATCTGGCTTCTCCCACAACTAAAAAGGAGGCACAATGCCTAGTGGGCCTCTTTGGATTTTGGAGGCAACATATTCCTCATTTGGGTGTGCTACTCCGGCCTATTTATCAAGTGACTTGAAAAGCTGCTAGTTTTAAGTGGGGTCCAGAACAAGAGAAGGCTCTACAACAGGCCACTGTGCAAGCTGCTCTGCCACTTGGGCCATATGATCCAGCTGATCCAATGGTGCTTAAAGTGTCAGTGGCAGATAGAGAAGTTGTTTGGAGTCTTTGGCACACCCCTATTGGTGAATCACAGTGTAGACTCTTAGGATTTTGCAGCAAAGCCCTGTCATCTTCTGCAGATAACTACTCTCCTTTTGAGAAACAGCTTTTGGCTTGTTACTGGGCCTTAGTAGAGACTGAACACCTAACCATGGGACACAAAGTCACCATACGGCCTGAACTGCCCATCATGAACTGGGCGTTGTCTGACCCACAGAGTCATAAAGTTGGATGTGCACAGCAGCATTCCATCATTAAATGGAAGTGGTGTATACGACATTGGGCCTGAGCAGGACCAGAAGGTACAAGTAAGTTCCATGAAGAAATGGCCCAAATGCCCATGGTCTCCACTCCTGTCACATTACCTTCCATCTCCCAGTCTGCACCTATGGCCTCATGGGGAGTTCTTTATGATCAGTTGACTGAAGAAGAGAAAACACATGCCTGGTTTACAGATGGTTCTGCAAGCTATGCAGGCACCACTAGAAAGTGGACAGTCGCAGCACTACAGCCCCTTTCTGGGACCTCCCTGAAGGACAGTGGTGAAGGGAAATCCTCTCAATGGGCAGAACTTCATGCAGTGTACCTGGCTGTTCAATTTGCTTGGAAGGAGAAATGGCCAGATGTGAGATTGTATGTGCAATTCATGGGCTGTGGCAATGGTTTGGCTGGATGGTCAGGGACTTGGAAGGAACATGATTGGAAAATTGGAGACAAGGGTTTATGGGGAAGAGGTATGTGGATAGACCTCTCTGAATGGGCCAAAGAAGTGAAGATATTCATGTCTCATGTGAATGCTCAACAAAGGATGACCTCAGCAGAGGAGGATTTTAACAACAAGTGGATAGGATGACACGTTCTGTGGAAACCAGTCATCATCTTTCACCAGCTACTCCCGTCATTGCTCAATGGGCTCATCAACAAAGTGGCCACGGTGGCAAGGATGGAGGTTATGCATGGGCCCAGCAACATAGACTTCCACTCACCAAGGCTGACTTGGCTACAGCCACTGCTGTGTGCCCAATCCGCCAGCAGCAGAGACCAACACTGAGTCCTTGATATGGCACCATCCCTCGAGGTGATCAGTGAGCAACCTGGTGGCATGTTGATTACACTGGACCACTTCCATCATGGAAAAGGTAGTGTTTTGTCCATGCTAGAATAGACACTTACTCTGGATATGGATTTGCCTTCCCTGCATGCAATGCTTCTGCCAAAACTACCATCCATGGACTTACAGAATGCTTTATCCACTGTCATGGTATCCCACACAGCACTGCCTCAGATCAAGGGACTCACTTCACAGCAAATGAAGTATGGCAGTGGGCCCGTGCTCATGGTATTCAATGGTCTTACCATGTTCCCCATCATCCTGAAGCAGCTGGCTTGACGGAACGATGGAATAGCAGCCTAAAGACACAATTACAGCACCAGCTAGGTGGCAATACCTTACAGGGTTGGGGCAATGTTCTCCAGGAGGCTATATATACTCTAAACCAGTGTCCAATATAAGGTGCTGTTTCTCCCATAGCCAGGATTCATAGGTCCAGGAATCAAGGGTTGGAAACGAGAGTGGCACCGCTCACTATTACCCCTAGTGAACTACTCATAAGATTTTTGTTTCCTGTCCCTGCGACCTTATGCTCTACAGGTCTAGAGGTCTTAGTTCCAAAGGGAAGAATGCTCCCACCTGGAGACACACCACTGATTCCACTGAACTGGAAGCTAAGAATGCCACCTGGCCACTTTGGGCTCCTTATGCCTCTGGATCAACAGGCAAAGAAGGCAGTTATCATACTGGCTGATGTGATTGATCCTGATTACCAAGAGGAAGTCGGATTGATATTACACAATGGAGGTAAAGAAGAGTATGTCTGGAATGCAGGAGATCCCTTAGCACATTTCTTACTACTACCACGCCCTGTGATTAAAGTCAATGGAAAACTATAGAAACCCAATTCTGACTTGACTACTAATGACCCAGACCCTTTAGGAATGAAGGTTTGGGTCACCCCACCAGGCAAAGAACCATGACCAGCTGAGGTGCTTGCTGAGGGCAAAGGGAATACGGAATGGGGGGTGGAAGAAGGTAGTTCTAAATACCAGTTATGGCCATGTGACCAGTTGCAGAAATGAGAACTGTAACTGTTATGAGCATTTCTGCTGTGTATGTGTGCATCAAATATTTTTGTTTTCTTCACTTATAAAATATAAGATGGAAATGGTGCTAATGCACTTTTGGTTGCACGTGTGTTAGTTGTATCATGTTAGGTGCAAGTATGACTTGCTAATTGTCTTTATTCAGAGATTATGTATGGTTTAACGAGATGCGTGTATGTGCCAAGTTGACAAGGGGTGGACTCTGATGGTTAAGATTGTGTGTCAACTCGGCTAGGTCATGATTCTCAGTGTTTATATGTGATCACTCCCATGATGGAATCCGCTGTGAGTGGCCAATCAACTGAAAGGGAGTTTCCTTGGGTGTGTGGCCTGCGTCCAAATATAAGCAGACATTCTGGCATTTTGCTTGCTCTGGACCCTGTGGCTGCCTCCTGTTTGTCTGAGCTCTAGCTCTCGGGAATTGCGCTATCAGCTTATTTACCAATCTTGGGATTCTTCAATCTTCACAGCCTGTGAGTGGAGGCCCTGTTCTCCAACCTGCCAATCCTGGGTTCGCCAGCCCCTGTGGCTACGTGAATCGAGAGAAGTGTCTATCCTGATCCACGGACTTGGGACGTTCCAGCCTCTACAATCGCGTGAGCCATTTCTTTGATATAAATCTCTCTATATATATATTTATACACTTTACTGGTTTTGCTTCTCTAGAGAAGCCAGCCTAGGACACTTTCTAAGCAAGTGATGTAAACTCATGAACCTTCATCTCCTTTTGTTTACAAAATTTGTGTCTTGGGAGTGTGTGAGTAGAGGGGGCCTTCTTAGTTTGTTAGTTTATCTCAACTTCCAGCAGCTCAGCTGGGCATTTAGAGGCAGAGCAGACTTCCAGGCATACCTCTTTGTGCCAGATTAGTCACAATTCAACCCCTCAAGGCCACGTGTCACTCTTCTTTTTTTGGCAAAGCAGGAAACAGGAAGGAATCTCCCATCATCACTAGTGTGTCTACCTCCTTCAATGTTGCCTTTGCTGAGCTATAAAAGGTCATGGGGAGAAGGAAGACCGAGTATTATCGATAGAATGCATAATTTGCTTAAATACTTAACATAGTTTATCTTCATGACTTTGTCTAGAAACATTGTAGTATAAAATTTTGGTTAATTTGCATAAACATGGTGGTTAATCAAAATTATCTGCCCTGTAGGGAGTCCCTGATTTTTTTTTTTTTGCTGCCTCTAGTGTTATATATTAAAAATATCTGTAGTTCTTATGCACAAAATTCCATCCTTTGGACCTGGTATCCCTGTGCTTAGACACTCCTGGAACCAGGAGACTGAGAGAGAGAGAGCTGTAACACCAAAGATGGTGAGAAGTGGCGGCAGAGAAATGGCGACAGCAGAGTCAGGAGACCAGCAGGAGATGGCACGGTGGACTTCCCGGCCCACAGAGCAAGAAAGCTAAGCACCTTCGGGCAGGAGGCTTGCTGACAGAGTAGGGTGCCTCTGGGCACTTATTGGCAGAGCTAAAATAGCTTTGTTAACACTTGCCCAAGCAGTGCAGAGGCCAGGCCAAGGAGCTGAGCATCAGAGAGAGGCCTGCCTGCAAGCACAGCTGAGAAAAGGCTGTCCTGATCAAAGAACTGTATCCTGAGTGTTTCTGAACCTGAATTGGAACCTGTTATTTCCCTAATAAACTGCATAACTGTGAGTGTGATCTGTGAGTTCTGCGTGGCCATTGCAACAAATTATTGAATCCAGCAGAGAAGTAGAGAGTGCCATGGGAGGAATGATTGGCGTCAGAATTGGTAAAAAGTTTGGAGAGAGGAGGTATGTGTGACCTCTGCCTCACAGGAATCAGCCTTGGGCTGTTGATCTTGGTTCTCCTTCCCCCTTGTGAAGTTAGACGAGGAAGTCCTATGCCCCTGCCATGCCATTTTTATACTAGCGTATTTTTTACGCATGTGTACATGCTTTGGTTTCAGGTAACCTGAAAGAACCAAGTAGAATACATGTTCACTTGAACCAGAATCCTCCAGACTCAAAGGTGGTGGATGGTGCACGGTGCACAATAGAGAAGGAGAAAGGGGGCAGGAGGCTCTATCCCCAAAAGGAAACAGCAATAATAAAAATTAAAATATAAGAATAGTAGTAGTTTGTGCTTATTGCATGCTTATTACTCCTGTTCACAACAACTATGATACAGGGGCTAAGTATTATCCCCATTGTACAGAGGAGGAAACTGAGACTGATGCTCTGACTTACCAGTAAAGGGTACAACAAGGGTTTGAGCCGAGTGTCTCTGACCTCACAGCCCTCTTACTTTGCCATACATAGGGAATGCTTCCAAGTACACAGCAGAGACAAAAGATTGTTGTTTACAAGGGTTGTTTGGCAAGTTTTCATGGAAATCTTTGATCATTTCTTAAACTGCTTATGTTGGGAGGAACTTGGAGCAGAATAGCACCTGTAGGATCATTGCCCCAGAGTTCAGAGAGAGGTTCCCTATACTCTCTTTAAACATTTTTTAATATTTTATCCAGTCCTTTTATTGTCTTTCTGGTCTTCCTTGGATCCCTTTCCAAAAATGACACATTTGCTAAAATAATAGATATTGCTCAGTTCCTGCAAGGCACCCATTTACAAATAAATGAAACGCTTTGCTACTGTAGGTGAGCTGATAACGGGACCCTGGCAGATTCAGCCTTCCCCGTGACTGACTTAAAGATTCTATTTCTGCCGACCTTCTTATACACATAGATCTGAATAGCTCATCCTTTCCCCTTCCCCTTGCAAAAAATTAGGGGAGGAAATCACGAATATACAAAGGTTCCTTTTATTTTCTAACCTAATACCTAGAAATGAGCAGAAGGTTTATACATCAGCCTAATTTTATTTAAACTTCACAAGATTTTATGGGGGAAAAATTCTCCTAAAACTACTTTTCATATTGGCAACAGCCACTTTACGAAGGTACAGTTCAAATTCTACTTCACTGTGGGCAGAGGTTTTCTCTCTTACTACTCATTTCCCCCCACCCCCAAGCTCTCATGCTCCACCCTACCCCTGACACACCCACAGGCACATACATGAACATTCAAAACCAGTTTTTAAAATCAAGCATATATCCTAATCAACAGAGGGAAAATGCAGAACATAATTTCAAGTACTCATGGAATCCAGACTTCTGGAGTCACGGAGGCTGGATGAACCCCCAAAACTATTGCCCTGAGATAATCTTCAAACCTTACACCAAAATTATGCCCCCTGAAATTTTCTTAAAACCAAACAATAGTTTAGCTTAACTAGTAAAGAATGTCTGCCTTGAGCATTGTTCTCTTATAAGATCTATCTATACGGGATATTAGATAAGAGCAACTAAAAAGATGAGATAGGAACCTCAGGGGGCAGTGAGTTTATGTTAGCATGGGAGGAACAACTCAGCAAAGGAGGTGAGACCAGTTGCACAAATGGAAGAATGTAATCAATGTCACCGAATTGTAGATGCAGAAACTGTTGGATTGGTGTATGTTCTGCTGCGCATATTTTCAACAACAACAAAAATTATAAAAAAAGATATGCTAATAAAGACCCAAACCCCAAACCCACAGCTGTCAAGTCGATTCTGACTCATAGAGACCCCATAGGGTTTCCGAGGCTGTAATCTCTACAGAAGCTAACTGCCTGCCACATCTTTCTCCCGCGGAGCTGCTGGCAGTTTCGAACTGCCAACCTTTCAGTTAGCTGTCAATCACTTTAACCACTGTGCCTCCAGGGCTCCTTCTAATAAAAACAGTGAAATTCAAATTTAAAAAGCAACCATATATATTTTCTTTCTCTCAAATGAACTTCCCCTTAATGAAGATGTGGTTAAACAACTGACAGACAAATACCAGGAACTCCTTTGCGTATGAGCCTCTCTCTTCCAGCTCCAGTTCAAATGAAACCACCCCTAACAACGGCTCTTAAACTTTGGGATTTCGAGGATCAATAAATGGATGAAAACAAGAAAAGGCAGACTGGTGTGAGGTTGCCAAGTGTCACTCTGCAACTAAGGAAAATACATAATAATACACATTATCATCATGACTTCATAAAGTAAACGACAATATAACAGAAGAAACAGTGAAGTACATAATTTCAGGCTAAAGAATAAAAAACAAAAAAACACCCATAAAGTTAATTTATGGATTTTAGTTTATTTACAGAAAAGAAAATCACCACCTTGTTCTCCTTTTTCTCATTCTGCTATAAATCAGTGAAAATACCATTATAAACTAGTGTAGGTCCTGGGACCCACATTTGCGGACCACTGATCTAAGAGAGGAGCCCTGCTGGTGCAGTGGTTAAGAGCTTGGCTGCAAACCAAAGGGTCAGCAGTTCGAATCCACCAGCCGCTCCTTGAAAACCCTATGGGGCAGTTGTTGTACTCTGTCCCGTATGGAGTTGAAATCGACTTGACGGCAATAGGTTTGATCTAAGAGAGGAGTCCCTGGGTCATGCAAATGGCTAACATGCTCTGCTGCTAATTTAAAGGCTGGAGGTACCCAGCAGTGCCTTGGAAGAAAGGCCTGGGTATTTACTTCAGAAGAATCAGCAATTTAAAACCCTATGGAGCACAGTTCTACTCTGACACACATGACATCACCATGAGTTGGAATCATCTCCACGGCAACTGTTTAAGAGAAAGTCTTAACTGCCATCTCCCTCTTCTACCCCCAGACAAAATGAATCCCCCACTCCTTTCTCCACAAGCATTTTGTGAATACTTGCGCTAAATCACGGTTTCATAGATATTCCTGTTAATATTTATCTAGTAATTAGACCACAGGTTCTTAAAAGCATAAAGATTGTGTCATTCAGTTTTCCACTTCAAGAATTTAGCACAAAGTCTAGAGCGCAGTAAGCACCAAGAATGTTTATCAACTTAATCTGTACATAAATAAGTCAAATGTAAACAGAAGGTTCTCTCCCTAGACAATACCGATCACCTTGTTTGCAAGCTGGCGTACCACAAGACGCCCTGGAAGGAAGGCCTAGGGAAGTAAAGAAAGTTATAAAACCATTCAACCGCACCAGGCACACAGCATTGGCTTGCAGATTTAAACTGAAGATGAAATAATTAGTAAACACTGTTGCTCAGAAAAACAGTTTGTGCTAAGAAGTTGGTTTGCGGGTGTACTGAAACACTGATAGTGGCATTGATTTATACATATTCCAAATGAAAATGGAATTTTCAGATGCAGAACAGAGTAAGAATCATCAAAAGGTAGGACAATAGCCAGCAGCAAATGAGAACCTCTGTGTTCACTTCCCCAGGTTGGTTATTGGTGAGTCATGGATCTGTGGTCTGAATACCGAACACTGAGCCAGCCAGCAGTTCCCTGAAACCAGGAAAACAACACATCCTAATTTATTTCCCTGGCAAAATCTGGCTACAGTTCAGCAATGCAGTACAAATATTTTCCATAAAAATCTTTATGGATTTTCTCATTACATTAACATTTTTTTCTTATGAGGGGTGCAATTGCCAAAAATTTTTATCCTTTATACGTATACATTTCCCATAAAGCAAAGAACATAAAAAGTACAAGGAATTAAAATTATAATCAATTGTTTCTTACACTATCAAATTCAGAGAATATAAGCATACATTAATGTTATATTAGCTGTTATTTTAACTCCTTGTTGTTATTGTTGTTAAGTGCCATCAAGTCAGCTTTGACTCATAGAGACCCTATGTACAACAGAAAGAAAACACTGCCAGGTCCTGAGCCATCCTCACAATTGTTGCTATGCTTGAGTCTATCGTTGCAGCCACTGTGTCAATCCATCTCACTGAGGGTCTTCCACTCTTTTGCTGACCCTCTGCTTTACCGTGATGTCCTTCTATAGGGACTAGTCCCTCCTGATAACATGTCCAAAGTACATGAGATGAAGTCTCACCATCCTCACTTTTTTTTTCTTGTGCTTTAAGTGAAAATTTATAATTCAAGTTAGTCTCTCATACAAAAATTTACACA
>NW_004443945.1:24647765-24649626 GCF_000243295.1 Trichechus manatus latirostris | reverse complement strand
ACAACCTCTCCAACATTTATTATTTTGTGTTTTTTTGACCATCTTTACTTCTAAGGAGCATTCTGGCTGTACTTCCTCCAAGACAGATTTGTTCGTTCTTCCAGCAGTCTGTGGTATATTCAATACTCTTTGCCAACACCATAATTCAAAAGCATCAATTCTTCTTCAGTCTACCTTATTCATTGTCCAGCTTTCGCATGGGTATGAGGTTGATTGAAAAAACCATGGCTTGAGTCAGGCACACCTTAGTCCTTAAAATGACGTCTTTGCTTTTTAACACTTTAAAGAGGTCTTTTGCAGCAGATTTGCCCAATGCACCATGTGGTTTGATTTTTTGACCACTGCTTCTATGGGCATTGATTAGCAGTATCCAAAAGTGAAATTGTTTCATGTTGCCTTAAGGTTCAAATTTGGACTTACCTTTAGTAGTGATTAAGTACAACTGGGAGGCTACATGAGGCTTTGTGGATGAAACTGTGGTGGCACTGGTGATTGTAAGCAGGATCAGAGGAAGAAAACTGGAAACTTAGAACACCACAACTTGCTGCTGCTCATTTCCCTCATTTCAAGATGAAACTTGAGCATGTTTGAAGCCAATGGTTAAATTTTTTTCAACTGTTCATTTTTGTAGGCCTTAGGGCCTAGGAGTGCTGGTGGAGCAATGGTTAAATGCTAGGCTGCTAACTGAAAGATGGATGGTTTGAACCCACCCAGCCACTCTACGGGAGAAAAGACCTGGTGATCTGCTCATGTAAAGATTAAAAACCCAAACCCATTGCCATCAAATTGATTCAGACTCATAGCAACTCTATTGGACCGAGCAGAACTGCCCCCATGGGGTTTCCAAGGCTATAAATCTTCACAGAAGCAGACTACCACCTCTTTCTCCTGTGAAACGGCTGGTGAGTTCAAACTGCCGACCTCTCCGTTAGCAGCTGAGCGTTTTAACCACTGCACCACCAGCCCTAGGAACCCCAATGGGATAGTTTTACCCTATTATATAGGGTCATTGAGTCAGAATCAACTCTACGGCACACAACAAAAAGACCTAGAGGGACTATCCCATGCTTTTGTAAAGACAGCACAATGAAGGCTCAGCTCCAGAACTTCCTCACTGAGGTCAACAGCCTCTAAGATGGCCCCAATGATCCCTGGCCCTGGAATTCACATATTTGTAGAGTCCCCTCCCAAATTTGACCACGGTTGGTTTGTGTGACTAATAGAATACGGCAGAAGTGATGCAACGTCACTTCTGAGATTAGGTTATACAAGACATTGCAGCTTCCATCTTGGTCTCTATCTCTCTTTTTCAGATCACTGCTTTAGGGGACGCCAGCTGCCATATTGTAAGCAGCCCTATAGAGAGGTCCACCTGGCAAGGAACTGAGGCCTCCTGCCAACAGCCATGTAAGTGAACTGGAAGAAGATTCCCCAGACACAATGAAGCTTCAGATGACTGACTGCTATTCTGGCTGACAGTTTGATTGCTACCTCATGACACCTTGAGCTAAACCCACCCAACTAAGCTGCTCCCAGATTCCTGACCCTCAGGACTGTGAAATAATAAATGTTCATTGTTCTAAGTTGCTAGTTTTTGGGGTGATCTATTACCCAGTGATAGATTATACACCTACTATGATCTTGGGCAAATTAGATAACTCATTTGAGCCTCTGTTTCCTCATCTATATTGTTGTTAGGTGCCGTCGAGTTGATTTTGACTCTTATCAACCCCATGTGACAGAGTAGAACTGCCCCGTAGGGTTTCCTAGATCTGCTCTTATAAAGATTTCAGCCTAGAAAACCCTATGGGGAAGTTCTACTTTGTCACATGAGGTCGCTGTGAGTCGAAATTGACTCGAT
>NW_004443945.1:24646302-24647665 GCF_000243295.1 Trichechus manatus latirostris | reverse complement strand
AGATAACTCAGTTGAGCCTCTGTTTCCTCATCTATATTGTTGTTAGGTGCCGTCGAGTTGATTTTGACTCTTATCAACCCCATGTGACAGAGTAGAACTGCCCCGTAGGGTTTCCTAGATCTGCTCTTATAAAGATTTCAGCCTAGAAAACCCTATGGGGAAGTTCTACTTTGTCACATGAGGTCGCTGTGAGTCGAAATTGACTCGATGGCACCTAATAACAACAACAATCTTTACGGGAGCTGATTGCCAGGTCTTTCTCCCAAAGGCCACTGGGTGGGTTTGAACCACCAACCTTTCAGTTTGCAGCTGAGTGCTTAACCTTGTGCCATCAGGGTCCTTCCTCATCTACACAAAAATCCAAAAACCAAACCCATTGCCATCGAGCTGATTCCGACTCATAGCGGCTCTATGGAACAGAGTAGAACTGCCCCATAGGGTTTCCGAGGCTGTAAATCTTTACAGAAGCAGACTACCACATTTTTCTCCTGCAGAGGGGCTGATGGGTTCAAACTGCCGACTTTTCAATTAGCAGCCAAGTGCTTAACCACTGCACTATCAGTGCTCCTCTCATCTGTAGAGTGAGAATTAATGTAAATAGAAATACATTTTCTCTCTCCATTTCAGAATGAATTTATGACTACTTTCAGGGATACATAAAATACAAGATAGCATCAAATTAAAAGGAGAGGGAGAACAGAAACATGAGGGTAAGGATATAAAGTGGAAATAGGAAAGAGGCTAAAAAATAATATATTACACACATCCTGTAATTAGGCCACAATTCTGGCTCTGAAACTTTGAGTAACTTCTCCAACCTTCCTCCTTCCCTGACACACACAGAGATGCACATCAGGTAATTATTCAGTTCAGAGTTAAAAAGTTAAAAAAAGAAAATCCAATTACTTAAGACACATAATTACTCTTGGTACTAACATGGATGGTAATTCTCTTTGGGTGCTGTCCTAAATCAGACACTGTGTGGAATACAAGCTAATAATGCCTTCATACCCTGGGGGGTCATTTAATGATACATACAAAGTATTTCATTTTGTGCAGGCACATAATGGCTCTCAAAAAAAGTGTCTGCTATTGTCACTATCTAGTGTAAGGTCTTCCTAGTACTACAGTTCAACTCTAAAAAGCAGTCGCCTTTCACGGACTAATACTCATTAAATGAATAATTTCTTCTATAAGGATCAGCACAAAGCTGGTTCCTATGAGGCAGAGGTTAAAGATATCCCAGTGTTCAACTTTTCCAAACTTCTGTCCCATTCCATCATCTCAGTACTCTCCCTCCCATCTTTAGGTTCTGTAATTCAATGCAATGTCTCACAGAAACCAGGACCCATACTTACAGTTA
>NW_004443945.1:24644237-24645801 GCF_000243295.1 Trichechus manatus latirostris | reverse complement strand
CAAAATCGACCAATCCACTCGTTAGGATTCCGTACACCTTATTTGCATGGTCCCATCCCCACAAGTGTTCCATGTACCTTATTTACATTATTAGCAAACTATTCAACTTCCTTGGTGGGCCACAAGCACCTCATTTGAATAGTCCCATCCAGTCATTTGGTGGGAGTTAGACTATGGCTAGAAGGGTCATATTAAACAATTCACTGCACTGCACTCACTACTTTCCATTCTCATAAATATTAAAAACAGCCCATTTTCAGCTATGAATTTAATGGAAACAATTTTGGAAAGTCCTGCATGTATTTCCCGTATTTCTTCCAACTCAGTAGGAAAGAAAGAGGAGAAACTCGGTGGACATGAATATCCATCTTAATGTGCAGAACTTTGGGCCTCCTTGATCCCTTCCTCCTTTTCATTCTTTCTTACTTACCTCGCCAGCAAGTCCTCACTTATTTTCATAATGTATCTTCCCATCTGTTCCCTCCTTGACATTCTTGCTGTCACTGGCCAGCTCTGAGTTTTAACTCTTTACCCCCATATTTAGGCAATAGCCTTAGCTGGTCTCCTGCCTCTTGTCCTTCACAAGGGAGCCATGATGCCCATGATCATTAGAGCACTCTTTCTCGTCTTTCATCGTGATTCAGTCAAGTGTCAGCCTGAGTGTAGATTACAGGATGAGAAAGTCCAACATCCTCAAAATTAAAGACTTTCAAGAATCAAGATCCAGTCTTCTGCCCTACTGCTAACTCTTGCTCTTCACCCAACACAGCTCCTCCACTCAGACCTTGCAAACTCTCCTCTCTGGGCCCTCTCTTACTCTGTGGTTCCCATCTAGACTGCACCACCACCACTTCCTTTATGGGTTCCCATTTCATTCTTTAAACCTAGCTCAAACTCTAGCTCAGAAAACGGAGAGTCTCAGAGTTGGAGGATCTCTAAAGGCACTGAGTCCACCCCTCAACCTCATCCAGGCATCCATCCACTCACCCATCTAACATTTATTGGGTGCCTCCTAAGAAAGTAAAAATAAATATGATAGGGTCCCAGCTGAGAAAGAGGTCACAATTTATACAGGGAGACCAGCATGCAAATGATTACATGATGGTAAATACAATGTTCAAGATGTGTACAAAGTGCTTTGGGAACATATTCTTTGTCACTTTTCTAGATTCTACTTGAATACTTCCAGTCACAGGAAGATCATTACCTAAAAAGGTAGCTCATTCCATTTTCAGAAAATCATGACCACATAAAGTTATCTTAAAAAACCATTGCCATCGACTCAATTTCAACTTACAATGACCCTACTGGACAGAACAGAACTACCTTTTAGGATTTCCAAGGCTGTAATCTTTATGGAAGCAGACTGCCACATCTTTCTTCCGCTGAGTGGCTGGCGAGTTTGAACTGCTGACTTTCAATTAGTAGCCGAGCACTTAACCAATGAGCCACCAGGGCTCTTTAAAGTTATCATGTTGAGGTTAAATCTAACTTCTACACATATATTCTAGTTTCTCAGATCCCAGAGCCTTCAAAGAGAAATCTAGCTTTATTTTCATATGAC
>NW_004443945.1:24642101-24642974 GCF_000243295.1 Trichechus manatus latirostris | reverse complement strand
TGAATATGTTACATTACATGGCAAGCAGGAATTAAGGTTGCAGATGGAATTAAGGCTGCTAATCAGCCGACCTTAAAATCAGATTATCCTGTATTATCTCAGTGGGCCCAGTGTGATCACAAAAAAACCAGTTGCCATCAAGTCAGTTCTGACTCATGGTGATCCCATGTGTGTCAGAGTAGAACTGTACACCATACAGTTCTCAGTGGCTGATTTTTCAGAAAGAGATTGCCAGGCCTTTCTTCCTAGATGCCTCTGGGTAGACTTAATTACACAGGTCCTTTAAAAAGGGAGGCAGAAAAGGAGGTCAGAGTCAGAGAGAGAACTGAAGATACTACGCTGCTGGGCTTAAAGATGGAGAAAGAGGCCACGAGCCGAGGAATGAGGATAGCCTTTCAAAGCTGGAAAAGACAAGAAAACAGGTTCTCCACTAGTCTCCAGAAGGCAAGGCAGCCCTGCTGACACCCTGCTTTTAGGTCAGTGAGAACCATTTAGACTGCTGGCCTCCATAACTGTAAGATAAAAAATTTGTGTTGTTTTAAGCCACTAAGTTTGTGCTGTCACAGCAGCAATAGGAAACTAATATAAACTCTAATACTAGTTGCTATTTGCCAGCCATTACTTGTGAAATGAAAATGATTCACATAATCCCTAATTCTTACAACACACCTTAGAAAAATAAATTGAAGCTATAGGCTAAATGCCTCAAGATCATCCAGCTAGTAAAAAGTAGAGCTGGGAGTTCTGGCAAAATGGTGCTCTAGGCAGAAACACCACGCCGTCCCTCCACAGCAAAGATGCGAAAAACTAAGCTGAACAGAGAATACAACAATCCTGAAACCCTAAAACATCAAATGAAGAGATAAAGAACTC
>NW_004443945.1:24616858-24617955 GCF_000243295.1 Trichechus manatus latirostris | reverse complement strand
TACCACCCTATACTGCCTCTGAGACAAAACCAGATACATAAAGCCAATAGGAAAAAGAGCAATGAAACATACTTACAAATTTATGGGAAGCTCATTTGAAAAGTAGAGAGGACACATATAAACTGGAATGAAGGCCAGGGAGACTAGCCACAAGAGTCCATGGGCAGCCTGGGGATGGATAATAATAAGGTTCTCCACTAAGAAGGATAAAGGAGGCTGTTTGTTTTTTGTGGGTGTAAAATAAAGTTTTTCTTTTATTATAAAAATATCAGATAATGCGGGATTAATGAAAATAAGGAAAACTCCACAATCCTACCTAGAGAACTTCAGTTAACACGTCAGTTTTTATATGTAGCCCACATCACTTTGTGGATTTTATTGGCTAGTAAGCACCGATGGTTAATAAATAAAAGTAAACTCGTTAACACTAGGCAGGATGACAAGTGCAGTGATCCATCTGACATCCCCAAGGAAGCTTCTATTAGAGATCTCAGTGACCCGGTTCCCATAAAGAGGGGCTATGTGTGGAAGGCGAAAAGTGAAGCATTCGTGATGTCTCTGGCTTAAATAACCACAGGATGCTAAAGCCATCAAGCCTATCCTCATCTTACAACTGCGGAGACTTCAGTCTCATGGAGTGGAATGACTTGCTGGGACTCTGACCTGGATGAAGGTCCTCTGACTCCATGACCAGAGCTCTTCACACTTCCGCAGGCTGCACCCTACCCCTTTTCCTTTAACTATTCACGGGGAATGAGGGAAAGCTCTATTCTAAACGTGAAGAATTCCTTCTACACAACTTCCTCTTGCTGTTTAGATGTGCTTCCTCTCTCTGGGATTTAAGCGGTGTCCAGAAAAAGAGTACTTATCAGAAGCAACAGATACCCTCGAGGATCTTTGTCATGCCTTATATTCCAGGCTTGGGTGAGCTGCAAGGAGTTTGCTTTCCCGTTGGGCTGGGAGTCGCTCCGCAGCCTAGCCGAGGCCCGCCATTCGTGCCGCCGGCCCCCCGCCAAGATGCCAGGGATTCGCGGAAGCCCGCCTTCGGCGCCCCACGCGCGTGGAGATGCAAGCGCTGGCCCACGGGCTTTCTCTAC
>NW_004443945.1:24613482-24616189 GCF_000243295.1 Trichechus manatus latirostris | reverse complement strand
CGGAGGGCCAGGTGCGCGTGGGGGCTGTAGGGCGGGCGTAGGAGGCAGTCGCGCCGCCCTCCGCACGGCCCGCTGTCATCCCCGGGGCCGCCGTGGGGACCTGCGGGAGGGGGAGCTCCAGGGAGGCTGCGGCGCTCCAGGTGCGGGGTGGGGGGGGGTGGTCTCTGCCGGGGGTTTCCCTTCACACACACAGCCGGGTCTGGTGTAACCCCGCGGGCAGCCCGTTGCTGGCCGGCCCCGCTGTCTGGACTGAAGCACGCGCCGTGTGGGGGCGGACAGCGGGCGGGGATGCCGCGCGCCGTGGGCTCGGCGCCTGGGCTGGATGAAGGGGCCGGCCCCGGGCCACGCCTCTCCTCCCGCCGGGCCCCCCGCCGCATCGTGCGGTGGTTGTGGCTCTGCCTCTCCCGCAGAGTGGGTTTGTTTGGTTGGTTTCTTCCTTCTCCCCACCCGTTTTTGCCGCCTCCATCCTCCTCCCCCTCCCAGCCCCATTCACCGGGCTGGAGCGAGCCCCCGCCCCGCCTCCGCTCCCGCCTCCCCCGCCGCCGCCTCTAATGAGCGTCTCTGCCTTGCTTTCAATGGGCCGGTGCTGCTGTCGCTGCTGCTGTCCGCGCGGGTTGTGGATGTTGTCGGCTCCGTGTTGTGATGACAGGAGAATGTGTGTGTGTCCCGGGCCCAGACGAATTGGTAGGTATTCACTTAACTGCCTGCGTTGGGTACCCAGGAAGGATGCTGACTGGTTTCATGTGTAGTTTTAGGTGGTTTGGCGTGGAATTAGGGGGGAGGTAGATAGGAAAAGGGGACAAAGGCGTCCTGCGCCGGGATAGCTTTGATGGCTTCGGGAGTGCAGTTTTCAGGTAGGGACAAAGGAAACTAATCAAACAAGTGCTGGCTTGATGCTTCGTGTCCTGCAAAGGAAGCCCATTTCTTTCTTCATGTAGAAATAACATGAAATGGCTAGAATATGCTGAAAAATCTTTATGCAGGGTGTTTAATGCAATCGGATTACATAAACTGGAGTTCTGACACATTTAATGACTGATACAGCATTTCCTTTTTTATTTACTCCAAAAGCTTTGCAAAGCTAAAGAGCTCCCGAGTAGGTGCAGTAACAGCATTTTCTCATAAATTTGCCCGCAGATTTATTGATGAAGTGGAATCATTTCTTGGCACAGGCTGTGCCAAGCACATCAGTAAGAAAGGATGGGTCCTTGTCCGTGTTTCTGGTTGCAGCGCATCTTTATTAGTCATTGGCAAAATTGGCAGAATCTGTCTGGGACTACGATGCTGCATTAGATGTGGCTGCTTCTCGATTATGGAGTAGGAACTTCTCAGTGAAATAGTGGTCAGAAATAACTTGAAAATTTGACACTGCTCCAGTTTACTAACAACTGCTACCTTGTTGCTATTCTTATTGCCTAGTCAGGAGCCTTCTACTTTATTAATTTAGCAAGCTTGTCAGCAAAAGTTTTGATTTCATAGAGTTGTTTTTGTTGTTGAATCACAGGATATTCGGAAAGATATCCAGTTTTTGAATGCTCACTTATTGTTTATGAAAACATTTGAAAATACTTTGACTTCTAAGGATATCTGGCCTGGTGGAGAGGATATATCGCTTGTACCAGTGATGATAATGCTCACTAGTCACAGAGCAGGGTTTTCATGAATTCCAACTTCTCTAAGAATTTGTCTGCTGAAGACACATTGGGAGTTGGAGGATTGGGATACAGTCTCAGACCATATGCTGAACCCCTGAAAAACTGAAAGGTAGAGTTGATAGAATTCACTCTGCTTTTTTTGTTTTTAATCTTGAGAATTTTTACCTTGAAGGAAATATGTAGTTTATTCTTTGAGTGTTTGAGTTGCTTGCCATTTTAATTTGTTTTTCTAGCACTTCCTCCAAGAATCATTAGCTCTTTTGCCAAAAGATTTCATTCATTTTGCAGTCAACTACAAAAGTAAAAAAATTGTCAAAACAAGTGAATTTCAGGAAAGTTCAGGTTTCCTGGATTTGTTACACTTTGACTAAGCTGTCATATACTCAAACCCTGTTATATATTTGTCTCTCAAACTCCCCCCAACACACACACTCACAAATAGTGCTTTAATTCAGTCTGCATTACAGACAGAAGTACTTTTGTTTCCTGTAAGATTCTTAAGTTTTAAAGTAAGGACAAATGCAAACTTCATATAAAGTTGGGAAGAAAATTTCCTTTCACTAAGATTAGCATATGTTTACATTTTTAGTAATAGAAAATCTTTGTGCAAAGCATAGAATGAGTTGACATGCTTTCTGCAAGCAGACCTAAAAACTGATATGATTTATGTCTGGAAGCCAGTGTCATGTGGCTCAGCATTTGAGCACATCTCCTGGCTCAGTCATGTACACTTAACCTTTGGATGACTTTCAGGTATTCAGTTTAAAGTGCTGTTATTTAATTGGTTAGTCCTGATAGATTTCCTGTTGTTCTGGAATTTCTGTTTTTCAATACTGTATTTCAGAAAGTTTATTTACTTATGATTCTTATTTCCAAAAATCTAACTATCACTTTTTATTGCTTAATCTTCTCTTAGTGCAGTTAAAGTAAGTGCAGTTCTATCCTTGTAAAAGGGGTCCTTTATGGCTTGCTTATGCAGTGCTTATTTTCAGAAGCAAACAAGAATCAGTGATCACTCAGTGTTTGCTTTTTTCCGCTCCCCCTGCCCCGCA
>NW_004443945.1:24607558-24612981 GCF_000243295.1 Trichechus manatus latirostris | reverse complement strand
AATACCCTTTTTTTAAATGAAAGAGAAAATATTTTTCTAGTAGATAATTCTACTTGAGATTCATAGTAGATGAAAATAATAATTCTATAGCTTTCCCTTATAGCTAATAAATAGGGACAGTGCTAGCAAGTAAATTAAATTTCTGAGACCATTTACATTACTAACAAAATTTAGAGTTCTAGAATATTTAAATTTTTTTTATCATGAAGTGCATAGTATAATTAAACAGTGAATAAATGAAACCTGCATTTGATTTCAAGACTCGGAAAAACAAAAAACTAATAAAGGCATATAATGTTAGAAGAGGCCTTGGATAGCATCTACTCTGATCTGTTCACTTAAATTTAGGAACTGAGGTTCAAAGAGGTGAGCTGGCTTTCCAGGATTGTTTAGCGAGTTAGTGGCAGATTTGAATCCCTTAGTGGGCCAGATCGGTGCAGTGGTCTCGAGAAACAAGGTTTGCATGGCCATCCGGTGGGGTATAGGAAGGAAATTGGAATTTCTTTTGCTATTTCATTATTTAAAAATTTATTTTCTGTATGTGTTATGATGAACATTACATGAATACAGTAGTATAGGGTTGTTAGGAGTCGGAATTGATTAGGCGGCAACTGGTTTGGTTATTTTGATTTTTTTATATGCATATCACTTACAAATAATTTATAAATATACATGTGTGGGGAGTGCATCTTAACACTTTTTTTCCTGATAGCCATGTGGAATCAAATGCTAATGATCAACCATGGGTCTAGAAACAGGATCTTCATAAATAGGAGAAATCCCTGTGTAACATGGGAGATCCAAGGCCTTTTCTAAGGATAGAAAGGGAGAAGGATGATTGGCCAGGTAGACTGCTGTTGCATAATGTTATATAACCTTCATCTCCTCTCCTTTCCCCAGCTAAATTTATTGTACATTCTGCACAGTTTGTAGTGCACAATGAAATAGGAAGGAAAAAGAAAAGTGAAGCTAGACTACAGTTCAGTCCTGGCTCCATAAATGGTTGGGAGTTGCATTTAGCAGAATATATCTTCTAGAAATAGTACATGGTAAGTGTATAAAATATAGTGCTTCCTAGCAAAGGACCTAGCATGTAGATTTACCTGCTAAATATTTATTAAAAGCAAGGATAGATTTAAGTGATCTCAACTGTAACCCTTTTTCTTTGTGTGTATTTGTCTAATTTGCTGTCTAGGAATCCCAGTCAGAACTTCCAGCTTGCCGTTATTTTCTGATGCCATGCCAGCACCAACTCAATTGTTTTTTCCCCTAATCCGTAACTGTGAACTGAGCAGAATCTATAGCACTGTGTGTTATTGTCACCACAAACACATCTGCTGCTTATCACCCCATGTTCCTCAGAGTCGCCTGAGATACACACCCCATCCAGCATATGCTACGTTTTGCAGGCCAAAAGAGAACTGGTGGCAATACACCCAAGGAAGGAGATATGCTTCCACACCACAGAAATTTTACCTCACACCTCCACAGGTCAACAGCATTCTTAAAGCTAATGAATATAGTTTCAAGGTGCCAGAATTTGATGGCAAAAATGTCAGTTCTGTCCTTGGATTTGACAGCAACCAGCTGCCTGCAAACGCACCTATCGAGGACCGGCGAAGTGCAGCAACGTGCTTGCAGACCAGAGGAATGCTCTTGGGAGTTTTTGATGGCCATGCAGGCTGTGCTTGTTCCCAGGCGGTCAGTGAAAGACTCTTTTATTATATCGCTGTCTCTTTGTTGCCCCACGAGACCTTGTTAGAGATTGAAAATGCAGTGGAGAGTGGTCGAGCACTGTTACCCATTCTCCAGTGGCACAAGCATCCTAATGATTACTTCAGTAAGGAGGCATCCAAATTGTACTTCAACAGCTTGAGGACTTACTGGCAAGAGCTTATAGACCTCAATACTGGGGAGTCAACTGATATTGATGTTAAGGAGGCTTTAATTAATGCTTTCAAGAGGCTTGATAATGACATCTCCTTGGAGGCCCAAGTTGGTGATCCCAATTCTTTCCTCAACTACCTGGTGCTTCGAGTGGCATTTTCTGGGGCCACTGCTTGTGTGGCCCATGTGGATGGTGTTGACCTTCATGTGGCCAATACAGGTGATAGCAGAGCCATGCTGGGTGTGCAGGAAGAGGACGGCTCTTGGTCAGCAGTCACTCTGTCTAATGACCACAATGCTCAGAATCAAAGAGAACTAGAACGGCTGAAATTGGAACACCCGAAGAATGAGGCTAAGAGTGTGGTGAAGCAGGATCGGCTGCTTGGCTTGCTGATGCCTTTTAGAGCTTTTGGAGATGTCAAGTTCAAATGGAGCATTGACCTTCAAAAGAGAGTGATAGAATCTGGCCCAGACCAGTTGAATGACAATGAATATACCAAGTTTATCCCTCCTAATTACTATACACCTCCTTATCTCACTGCTGAGCCAGAGGTAACTTACCACCGATTAAGGCCACAGGATAAGTTTCTGGTGTTGGCTACTGATGGGTTATGGGAGACTATGCATAGGCAGGATGTGGTTAGAATTGTGGGTGAGTACCTAACTGGCATGCATCACCAACAGCCAATAGCTGTTGGTGGCTACAAGGTGACTCTGGGACAGATGCATGGCCTTTTAACAGAAAGGAGAGCCAAGATGTCCTCAGTATTTGAGGATCAGAATGCAGCAACCCATCTCATTCGCCATGCTGTGGGCAACAATGAGTTTGGAGCAGTTGATCATGAGCGCCTCTCCAAAATGCTTAGTCTTCCTGAAGAGCTTGCTCGGATGTACAGAGATGACATTACAATCATCGTTGTGCAGTTCAATTCTCATGTCGTAGGGGCATATCAAAACCAGGAATAGTGAATGTATTTTACTCTGGCAGTTCTCAGATGAAATACATTTAAAGGGCAGGTAGATTGAAACAGGATATCATAAACATTGCCGTGGGTCATTCTAAGTATTTGTCCATTTGATACTCCAGCTAGTCAGGTACTCCAAATTGACTTTGCAGGAGGTTGGCAGGATCATGAGAGTCTAACTCTGCCTAGCTTGGACTTCCCACCACTTACACCTGAGGCACCCCTTATTGTAGATGTCTCAAGACACTGACTTCTACCAGTCTGAGAAAATCAAGATGACCTGGCAGATAGGATTTTGAATAGGCTAAAAGCAAGTATTTTACTGGGCATGTTCTCATGGTGAAAGGGAAGAAACATTACTGCCCACACCTGCAGACCCCTTTCTTCATTAAGATTCTAATGTAGACAGTAACATTTATATATTTATTGCATGATTTCCTAGATATACAATCTATGCATTATTCATCAGAATTTATTTTAGCCTGAAATGGTTTTCTAATCCAGTACTTAAGCCATAAATGACCAAGAACCAAGCAGTCTGAACTTGTAAGCTTTAGTGATAATTTCACCGAAATGCTCATTACATGTAAGAACAAACTCTGTTCCCTTCCCTACCCTTGATTTCCTAGTGTAATTTAACTATTTTGTATTTTGCCACACACTTGAAGACAATAAAGATTTTTAGTTTTATCTACTCTTATACTGATGTTAAAAAACAATTTTTAGTTTGTATTAATGAAAAGCTTTATTTAGTTCGAAATAAAAAGATGCAGAATACAAAGGGGAGACTGGTATGTTCCATTATCGCCATCTGTAGCCACCAGCACATCACTCCTATCATGTAATCCCCAAAGGCTTGGCATGCTGTGAGTGTGGGGTGAGTAGACTGCTGCTGGAAATCATACTTTCTAATTTAGTAATGATAACAATTTCCATCCCTTTTGGAATTTTAAGGATAAAGTATATACATATATATGTGTGTATATATACATATGTGTGTGTGTGTGTATATATATATATACATATATACACATTTAAATATCAGTTTGGGGAGTGAGATTTAATATTACCATCCAGTACTGAGAAGGGGGAGAGGAAGAGTTTTTATTTTTTCCCTAGGTCAGTGAAAATACTTGGTTTAAAAATTGCGAAGTGCTTTAAATATTGTAGCTTATAAATAGGAATGTTAAGGTAATACATGAAAAATTTTAAAAAGGTAACTATTGTGCATGCCTGATGCTTAAATGAACACTTAATAGCATCAAGTGTTGTTTGCAGCAGTCTCCCTAATTATGTGCAATCTCTTCTAGATGCTGTATCAAAGTAAATGAAAATAAATATATTCAGATTGGCTTTTTGGGAGCTTGTTTGATATGCATCAAATGGCATTTTGTTCCTGTGTTTAATGGTGATCTGTGTACAGCTTGTGCATATTTTTCTTTGCTTTTTCTAGCATCACTGTTTAAAAAAAAAGACTGTGTTTTATATCCATATAAATTTTAATATAAAACATCAGCTTTCCATTGTGTAAGTAGTTGGGGGGGTGTTTAGGAGTCCTTTTCAGATTTTTGGTAGAATATGAACTAAATGTTCAAGGGCTCCCTCTGGGCTGTGGATACTGAAGCAATGCATTACTGGCTGCTAATTTTTTTCCAGTTGAAAATAGACTCAGGAAGATTGCAGCTCAGAGCATCATATAATGTTTGTTTACTGAGTTTTATTTTTATTTTTTTAAGTTAGCTTGAAACTTTTCCAGGCAATATTTTGGCGGAAAAAGATTATACTATATATTTACTTTTAGATGTTTTGGCAGAGACTTCCATCTATTAATGAAATATATGTGGACTGTGGTAGTAGTTAAGACCCCTTTTTAGCTACTATTTGAATTCCTCTTGAACAGAAGAGTGCCATATTATGTTCTTAATAAAGTCTCATTTACATCATACAGTGTATATACGTTTGGTTTCCTGTGGTCATGATCAAGATGGTAATTCTTACTATTACACAAGAAGCTCAGTGTGCAGTCTGAAAGCTGGTCTGTCTATAGAAATGAAAATGCACAATGTGGATATTGTCACTGTGGAAATGAGAACAACTGGCTATCAGAATCCAAATATACTATCATCTAAAAGAAGTTGTGATTTTATTGTAATTGGTTGTCACTGATATAATAACTAGAATTAAAGAATACATGTAAACTTTCATGGTATTTAGCCTTAAATTTTTTTATTGTTTAAACTTTCTAGCATATGCATTCAACCTCTGTATTTATATTTAATCAGTGGTTCATGGTATTTATAATATTCCCTTAACTTGTTAAATGGAATATTGGTATGGTGCACAGTACTTGGTAGGAAAACTGTCTTATAAAAGATGTATTTGTTTGTAGACATATATGTTTGTATATAATAAAGAGAATGGTCATAGAAATGCTCACAGTAAATTAAAGCTTCATATCTGCTTTCTGAATGCCTGTGTTGTTTTTTAAATGATAGATGCTTTCCATAGTGGTATATTTAACTTTAGGATCCAGTAGACAAATAGTATTTTACATTTTTTTTGTTTTATTGA
>NW_004443945.1:24592858-24593799 GCF_000243295.1 Trichechus manatus latirostris | reverse complement strand
TCGGAAGTGAACTTTAAGAACTTATCATTCTCTTCTTTATTTGTCAGAAGTTTATATCTTAATCCAGATACAGAGAAATAATTTATTCCTGTACCTACTTTCATTTTATAGTTAAGAGGCAAACCCCAAAATCCAAACCCACTGCCATCAAGTCAGTTCGGACTCACAGTGACCCCAGAGGGTTTCCAAGGCTGTTAATCTTTATGGAAGCAGACTGCCACATCTTTCTTCCACGGAGCGGCTGTGGGTTTAAACCAATGACCTTTTGGTTAGCAACCGAGTACTTTAACCACTGCACCACCATGATTCCTAAAATTTGAACTAATTGGTTTTAACACTCGTTATTAAGAACTGCTATTTAAAACAAACAAACAAACAAAAAAAAAGTGCCAGCATACAAATTGTCCTCATTCACAGATGTCGTACCACAGGGAAGATGACATGTTTACAGGGAGAGATCTCAAGGACTCAATTGTCATTTGACTCAATTGGACCCAAAAAGTCAATTCCAGGTTCCCTACTAAAATGTCCCTAAGTGGTCCCCATCTAACCTTTAACATGCCTCCCTCCACCCCCGCCCCAAGCTCCCTATCTTGCACAGAATGGAAGGACTGTTCCTTTGAGGGCACACCAAGAATTGTAGGAGCTATTTGGAATTATCTAGCACCTAGCTCCAAAAAACCAGTTGCCTTCAAGTTGATTCAGACTCACGGCGACCCCATGTGTGTCGAAGTAGAACTGTGCTCCATAGGGATTTCAATGGCTGATATTTTGGAAGTAGATCACCAGGTCTTTCTTCCGAGGCAACTCTGGGTAAACTCGAACCTCCAGCCTTTCGGTTAGCAGCTGAGCATGTTAACTATTTGCACCAGCCAGGGACTCTGTATCTTCAAAAGGACTGGTATTTCATCTTAGGTTTACCTTACTATCTCCACCCAAAG
>NW_004443945.1:24589895-24591563 GCF_000243295.1 Trichechus manatus latirostris | reverse complement strand
ATGAACAACAGGCTGGGGAATTTCTTCCTCGTTCCTTCCATGCTTTGGGCTGCATCTCCAGTTGGAGCTGAGTCCCTCCACACTATAGTTCCTTCTAGGCAGCCCCTTTTCCATGATTCCAGTTCGCAGTGGGCTCAAGTAACACTGCTTCCTCCCTTTGTCCTTTTGGCCCTACGGATGGTAAAGGCTTCCTACCATTGTTAGTCTCTGGATGTCTCACCACCTGTTGTTTTGTTCCCTCCATCTTGCTCACACCTCTGTAACTAGTCCATTCCTTTGAACCATCTGGGATGAGATCAGATTCTTGCCAGAACCTGACCAATATAATCCTCAAAGCAAACTGAAGTGTTATTTCCCCTATTATACTTAGCACAAAGAGGCTAGGTAACGTGTTCAGCACCACACAATAAACAAACCCATATCCATATATTTCAAAGTCTGCATGTTTAATTTTCATACCATACTGCCTGTTGTTTCCCTGTAACCAGAATAAGCCTCAGAAATTAAGATAACTAATAAGTGGCCAATAAGCAAGTGACATCTTGAGAAGCAGAGGAAAAGATCCACAAAAGTAATAGAGATTGATGTAGTGCACCAAGCACACAGGGAGTGGAGCCACCCACAGATGAATGGAGAGCGCCAGTTGCCAGACGTAAAAAGAATTGTGGTTTTCTAGGTTAGAAGCAGGGGTGTCTCTCAGCAGTGCATTGCAGTGTAGTAGTTCCCATCGAGTTGGTTCCTACTCATGGCAATCCCACATGTGTTAGAGTTGAATTGTGCTCTGTAGGGATTTCAGTGGTTGATTTTTCAGATTTAAATCACCAGGACTTTCTTCTGAGGCACCTCTGGGTGGACTCTAACCTCCAACCTTTCAGTTAGCAGCCAAACACATTAGCCATTTTCACCATTACAGTATGTAATTGTTTTCGTCCATTTGTTGAAATATTTATTGAATATTATAGTCTAAGCTCTGAGGGTGGATGTTGGGGGTAAAAGGTGGATAGTTAGGATTTGCCTTCAAGGAGCTCACAGTTTTTAGGGAAGATGCATGTGTAAAAAAAATGATTACCCTTCAGTAAATAAAAACTGTTCAAAAATTAAAACAAGTATAAATTCCAACAATAATCCAGAAAAGAGAGTGATTAACTTCTGTCCTGGTGTGCCAAAGAGACAGGGCCATCTCTGGAGAGTGAAGGAAGTTTCATTAGAAGGGACAATGCTTGAACAGGGCTTTGAAAGGTGAAAAGGAGCTTACAGGAGTGACAATTCTTGGCAGAAGGCACAGTATGTGTCAAGGCACACAGACATGAAACAGTACCATGTGTTCCAGACTCTTTGAGTACCTTGGTATGAGTGGAACATGCTGGGCGGGGGACCACAGTGAGAAAGGAGGTGGAAAGGTCTGGTCAGCAGAATAAAGCCTGAGGGAAATATACAGAGACTGGTAGGCACACTTGCAGCCAGCCTACCTTTAGAGACATAACTAATTGAGAAGGCAAAGACTAGCCAAGACAAGCATGGGACTCAAGAGTTGATGGGGGCAGGGGTGAGAGGAAGTAGTACAAAGCAAGGTCAGCCAGAGCCGCACCAGCCTGAGATCTGTCTTCTAGCCACTTGTAGGTAGGAGACTTGACTAATTCTAAACGAGGAAGGATTGGTGGTTAAACA
>NW_004443945.1:24562203-24588614 GCF_000243295.1 Trichechus manatus latirostris | reverse complement strand
GTCCAAAGTAAGTGAGACAAAGTCTCGCTATCCTCGCATTCTGGCTGTATTTCTACCAAGACAGATTTGTTCGATCTTCTGGCAGTCCATGGTATATTCAATATTCTTAGCGAACACCATAATTCAAAGGCATCAATTCTTCTCTGGTCTTCCTTATTCATCGTCCAGCTTTCGCATGCATATGAGGCGATTGAAAACATCATGGCTTGGGTCAGGGGCACCTTAGTTCTTAAATGACATCTTTGCTTTTTAACACTTTGAAGAGGTCTTTTGCAGCAGATTTGTCCAATGCAATTTACCCAATGCAATGCATCTTGACTGGTGCTTCCGTGGGCATTGATTGTGAATCCAAGTAAAATGAAATCCTTGACAACTTGAATATTTTCTCCATTTATTGTGATGTTGCTTATTGGTCTGGTTGTGAGGATTTTATTTTCTTTATATTGAGGTATAATCCATACTGGAGGCTGCGGTCTTTGATCTTCATCAGTAAGTGCTTCAAGTCCTCTTCACTTTCAGCAAGCAAGGTCATGTCTCACCACCTGCATAACGCAGGTTGTTAATGAGTCTTCCCCCAACCCTGATGCCCCATTTTTCTTCATATAGTCCAGCTTCTTGGGTTATTTTCTTAGTATACAGACTGAATAAGCATGGTGAAAGGATAGAACCCTGGCGCACACCTTTCCTGAATTTAAACCACACAGTATCCCCTTGTTCTGTTCAAATGACTGCCTCTTGGTCTAATTACAGGTTCCTCGTGAGCACCATGAAAGGTTCTGGAATTCCCATTCTTTGCAGTGTTATCCATAATTTGTTATGATTCACACAGTCAAATGCCTTTGCATAGTCAATAAAACACAAGTAAACATCTTTCTCGTATTCTGTGCTCTCAGCCAGGATCCATCTGACATCAGCTGTGATATCCCTGGTTCCACATCCTCTTCTGAATCCAGCTTGAATTTCTGACAGTTCCCTGTGGATATACTGCTGCAGCTACTTTTGAATGATCTTCAGCAAAATTTTACTTGTGTGTGATATTAATGGTATTTTTCGATAATTTCTGCATTCTGTTGGATCACCTTTCTTTAGAATAGGCATAAATATGGATCTCTTCCAGTTGGTTGGCTATGGGTGATCCTGTTGATATTTGAATACTGGTGACATATCTTCCAGCATCACAGCAACACTCAAGCCCCCACAGTAAGAGAAACTGACAGACACATGTGGGGTTTTCCCCATAGAATCTTCCAATATTGCAACTCGAGGCTTGAATTTTTCTTCAGTTTTTTCAGCTTGAGAAATGCCGAGTGTGTTCTTCTCTTTTGGTTTTCTATCTCCAGGTCTTTGCACATTTCATTATAATACTTTACTTTGTCTTCTTGAGCTGCCCTTTGAAATCTTCTGTTCAGCTCTTTTACTGCATCGTTTCTTCCTTTTGCTTTAGCTACTCTATGTTTCAGAGTTTCTGCTGACATCCATTTTGATCTTTTCTGTCTTTCCTGTCTTTTTAATGACCTCTTGCTTTCTTCATGTATGATGTTCTTGATGTCATTCCTCAACTCCTCTGGTCTTCGGTCATTAGTGTTAAACACGTCAAATCTATTCTTGAGATGGTCTCTAAATTCAGGTGGGATATGCTCAAGGTCGTATTTTGGCTCTCGTGGACTTGTTCTTATTTTCTTCAGCTTCAGCTTCAACTTGCATATGAGGAATTGATGGTCTGTTCTGCAGTCAGCCCCTGACCTTGTTCTCACCGATAATATTGAGCTTTTCCATTGTCTCTTTCCACAGATGTAGTCGATTTGTTTCCTATGTATTCCATCTGGTGAGGTCCACGTGTATAGTAGCCTTTTATGTTGTTGAAAAAAGGTATTTGCAATGAAGAAGTCGTTGGTCTTGCAAAATTCTATCATGCGATCTCCAGCATCGTTTCTATCACTAAGGCCATGTTTTCCAACTACTCATCCTTCTTTGTTTCTAACTTTCACGTTCCAATCACCAGTAATTATCAGTGCATCTTGATTGCATGTTTTATCAATTTGAGAATGCAGAAGTTTGTAAAAATCTTCAATTTCTTCATCTTTGGCCTTAGTAGTTGGTGCGTACATTTGAATAATAGTCACATTAACTGGTCTTCTTTGCAGGCATATGGATATTATCCTATCACTGATAGTGTTGTACTTCAGGATAGATCTTGAAATGTTCTTTTTGACGAATGCATGCCATTCCTCTTCAAGTTGTCATTCCCGGCATAGTAGACCATATGATTGTCCTATTCAAAATGGCCGATACCAGTCCATTTCAGCTCACTAATGCCTACAATATTGATGTTTATATGTTCCATTTCATTTTTGACGATTTCTAATTTTCCTAGATTCATACTTAGTGCGTTCCATGTTCCGATTGTTAATGGTTGTTTGCAGCTGTTTCTTCTCATTTTAAGTCATGCCACATCAGCAAATAAAGGTCCTGAAAGCTTGACTCCATGCACATCATTAAGGTTGACTCTGTTTTGAGGAAGCAGCTCTTCCCCAGTCGTCTTTTGAGTGCCTTCCAACCTGAGGGTCTCATCTTCCAGCACTATACCAGACAATGTTCTGCTGCTATTCATAAGGTTTTCACTGGCTAGTTTTCTTCAGAAGTAGGCCGCCAGGTACTTCCTAGTTTGTCTTAGTTTGGAAGCTCAACTGAAACCTCTCCACCATGGGTAACCTTGCTGGTATTTGAATACCAGTGGCATAGCTTCCAGTATCACAACAACACGCAAGCCCCCACAATACAACAAACTGATAGACGCATGGGGGCAGTCCAATCTAGCAAGTGTTTATTGGGCTTCTTCATGGTTTTTGGTACTAGGGATATGTGGTAGCATGCCTGCAAGATGGCTCCAGGTGATCTCTGCCTCCTGGTATTATACCCTTCTGTAATCTGCTTCCAGAATTGGTTTGTGTGACCAGTAGAAGACAACAGATGTAATGGGATGTCCCTTCTGAGATTAGATTATAAAAGACACTGTGGAATCTGTCTTGGCCACTGGATCATTTGGGCAAGCCATGCTGTGAGCAGCCTTATGGAGAGTTGCACATGGAGAAGGACTGAGCCTCCTCCCAACAGTCCCATGAGTAAATTTGCAAGCAGATTCTGCAGCCCCAGTCAACTCTTCAAAGGCTGCAGCACTGGCTAGTGGCATGACTACATCCTCATGAAAGACCCTAAGCCAGAAAACCTGCTCCCAGATTCTAAACCCTCAGAACAGTGTGAGAAACAACTTGTCTTAAGATGCTAAGTTTTGGGGTTACTTGTTATACTCTTGAGACTCTTACAGTGTAGTTTCATAGACATCAACTACCAACTGTTTCCTGAATAAGGAATGTCTCCAATTTGAATTTTACCTGAGAAACAAGATGTATAATGACCTAGAATTGATGTGTTTAAAGCCCACCTGTGTTTAAAAAAAAAAAAAAAAATGGAGGTAGATCTATATGCAGCCTTATGAAAAGACTTCTGAGATATACTGAGTGGAAAACAAAAACAACAACTTGTGTAATATGACCCCATTTATGTTTAAAAAACTTTTATCTATTTTCAGTTTTCCAGAGTTGACAATGAAAGGGGATTCTACCTAGGGGAGGAGCAGTTGACAGGCCAATCCATGCACCCTCCAAATCACTTTCCCCTGGGGTAATTTTCACTAATTTACCATTGCCGGTCTTTGAGATTCTGAGCAGGTTTGTTTACACTTTAAAATATGACATTTACAAATTAACATGTATGTTTAACTATATTCAAAATCATTTTTAGGGGAAAAGATTATTTTGTTACAGGAATTAATAATATGGGTAGTAAATAAATGATATATAATAGAAACATACCAGGCTTCCCCAGCCCATGACTATAAAATAAGGTCACATGTCATTATAATTTTTAAAGGAGGGAAAATTAACATACAATAAAAAGCACAGATCTTGAGTAGTTGTGTTTGGTAAGTCTGTATAACTACCATCCAAACAATATACAGAACATTTCATGGCCCCAGAAAGTTCCCTTGTGCTCTTTGCCATTCAATTCCCCTCCACCTACCACAAGCACATTCCGATTTCTATCATCATAGAAATTAGATTTCATAAATGGAATCATACCATATGTACTCTTTTGTGCCTGACTTCTTTTGCTCATTATACTCTTTTTGAGATTTATCTATGTTGTGTGTATTAGTAATTTGTTTTTTTTAATTGCTGTGTAATATTCCATTGTTCCACTATACTACAATTTGTTTATCCATTTGCCTTTCAATGGACGCTTGAATTGTTTCCAGTGTTGGCTATTTTGAATAAGCTTGTTATAAATATTCTTATGTAAGTCTTTCTGTGGGCATATGTTTTTGTTTCTCTTAGCTAAGTACCTGAGTGTGATTGCTAGGCTATAGGGTACTCAAAAACCTATTGCCGTCGAGTCACTTCTGACTCATTGTGACTCTATAGGATACAGTAGAACTGCCCCATAGGGTTTCCAAGGAGTGCCTGGTGGATTTGAACTGCGAGCTTTTGGTTAGCAGCCGAACTGTTAACCACTCCACCACCACGGTTTCTGGAGCCATAGGATAGGTACATATTTATCTTTAAAGAAACTATCAAGCAGTTCTCCTGTATGTCTGAGCCATTTTACATCCCCAGCAGCAAAGTATGAGAGTTCCGGTTGCTCTACATCCTCACCAACATTTGATGGTATTGTTTCTTATTTTAGCCACTCTAGTGGGTGTGAAATGATATCTCATTGTGACCACTAAAGATTCTCATGTGTCATTTTTATATCTGAAGTGTAATGATCTGAACTTTCATGAACTTGATTGTTGAAAATTTGCTCTCTTTGTACAAGTGTCATCCAGTTTTTTCTGGCCGTCTGCAGAGGGGTACCTCACTGGTTCATGAAGTAATGTCTATAAAGCATTTGATGACAAAGTAAAATGCTCTGGAGGCTGTTTTAACTCTTATCCTCCCAGATTTATTGCTCTGCATGTATAGATTTAAAATAAAAACAGATTGTACAGTGCATATTGATTTGTAACCTGCTCTTCCACTTAATATATGACAAATATCTTTGTAAAAAATTACATAGTAATCTATTTGTGGGATATACCAAAATATATTTAACCAATGTCCTATTATTGCTGGACATTTAGGTACTTTTTAAAAATTTTTTACTAATAACCTAAGCTAATATTTAGTTGTCAGTTTTCTTTTTTACTGAATAATTTGCATATTTTAAAAATAATTAGGTGGCCAGATTTTGACTGTTTTCTGTGCCCTTTGCTTCACTTTTGACTGGTGTCAGGTTACAAAATATGACTATGTGATATTACTGCTTTACAGAGTCTTCAAGTAGGCAGGTAAATATTTTATAAAGAAAAACTAGCAGCCTGAGACCCAGCCTCTGACCTTTCCCAGTTCACCTCCTACTTCTCTGCTTCCTGCCCTGCTGAGGCTCCTACTCCACTTGCCTTATCTTTCTAGCCCACTTTTTTTCTTGTCATTTCTCAGGAGAGCAACCAGGCTCTGATATCACATGCCTCACAATGATGTTAGGCCATCACGTATCACTGTCCATAGCTTTGCTGGTGTGGGTTCAGCCAAGAAGCGTTGTAACTCCAGAGTGAGCTGGACCACAAATCCTCAGAAGGTAGGTAATCATGATCAACAGATTCTTTCTGGCTTCCAAGTTCTCGTTTATTTTCTTTGGCTCCCAATCTTACTTGAATTATGCTTTCCCTCTGTGCTAAAATATTAAATACAAGTACCAGAGATCTACTTCTGGAATGACAACACGAGGAGCTCCACGGTCCTCCTCCTAGTGAAACAACCATAACCGGTGAAAATTATTTTAAAAACAAACAAATAACCATTTAAAGTCTCTGGAGATTGTCCTAAGGGCAATACAGGAAGTGAAGAAACATTTATTCAAGAAAATCTACTAAGTCTCTGGAAGAACAGTGAAAGTCTGAGGCACCTGAGCCACAACCTGCTCCCTGTCCCACCCATAGCTCAATGTGACAGAAGCTTCACTTCAGGTTGATGTGGCCAAGAAAGTGGGACTCCCCCCTCCCCACTCCTCTCCAGCTCCCAGTCAAGGGCTATGGTATCTCTCTGGGAGGGTAGGCCACCAGCATTTCTCATCCCCCTCAGCTCTGTGTTGCAGCGGCTAAATTCCAGGCAAGTGCAGCTGAGAGGTTGGGGGCTCCTTTCCTTCACTCAGCCCCCTAATCCTAGGGCAGAGGGCCTACCCTAGGCATGGCAGGTCAGGAATACTGAGTCCCAATTTTCCTTGCCCTAGCTTGCTTATAGGACAGAGGTTCCATACTGGGAGAGGCAAGCCAAGAAGACCAGAGGCTACTGCTGCCCAGCATGCTGCTTATGAAGCAGGGATGTCACTCTGAGAGGAGCAGGCCACTGTACCCACCCCCAGCTCTGGAGCAATGGTTCAGAGACTTTTCCTACGGGGAAAGCCAGACCATCAGAACAGAGAGGTCTGAGCTTTCCCCAAAGGGACTGACTTTATTTATGAGAGAGTGTGGGTAAATTCAAGCCTAAGAGTGTTCTTAAAAAACGTAGAGATCTCGGTGATAAGCAATTAAGAGGAAGCTGGTAGACCCATAAGAGCAACAAACTAAACCATTCCCCAACTAGTTTACCAGAGAGAACTATGGAAAGAGACAGCTTAGTCCTCATAGGGTGAGATAGTATAAATTTGAAGTAGATTCTGGTAAGTCCTAGGACAATCACTGAGAAAATATCTAAAAACTATATACAAGTTGGCCCTCCCTGTCGGCAGGTTCCGCATCCGTGGATTCAACCACTGCTGATCAAAAATATTCAGGAAGAAAAAAAAGAATTTGCAGCTCATTGAGCATTATGCTGAATCCATGGAAATGAAATGATTTGTAGGCACACCCTGCTGTAGCCTCCTGCCATTTCACAGATCCTTAGTCTCTCTTATGAACACAGATGCAAAAATCCTCAACAAAATGCTAGCAAACTGAATCTAGCAACATTATACACAATGCCCAAGTGAGATCTATCTGAAAAATGCAAGATTGGTTCAAGATATGAAAATCAATTAATGTGACACTTCATATCAATAAAGGACAAAATCGCTCACATTCATGGTCAATTGATATTTGGCAAGGGTGTTAAGACAATTCAATGGGGGAAGAATAATTATCTCAATAAATGCAGAGAAATTCAACACCTCTTCATGGTGAAAACACTCAACAAAGTAGGAATGGAAGGAAACTTTCCTCAACTTGATAAAGGGCATCTGTGAAAAACCCACAGCTAACACCGTATTTAATGGTGAAAGACTGAATGCTTTCCCCTAAGATTGGAATAATACAAAGATCCCCACTCACACTAATTCTACTCAACATTATACTAGATATTCTAGCAGGGCAATTAGGCAAGAAAATGAAATAAAAGGCATCCAGATTGGAAAGGAGAAAGTAAAACTGTATCTGTTTGCAGATGGCATAATTGTGTATAATGAAAATACGAAGGAATCCACTGAAAAACTATCAGAAATAAGTCCAGCAAAGTTAGAGGATACAGAATCAATCTATAAGAATCAATTGTATTTCTATAGTTTAGCCATGAGCAATCCAAAAATGAAATTGAGAAGACAATTCCTTTTACAATAGCATCAAAAAAAGATAATATTTAGGAGTAAATTTTAAAAAATGCAAAAAAACATTTTATTATACTTTAGATGAAGGTTTACAGAGCAAATAAGTTTCTCATTAAACAATTAATACACATATTGTTTTGTGACATTGGTTGCCAACCCCACAACATGTCCACACTCTCTCCTTCTGGACCTTGGGTTCCCCACTACCAGCTTTCCTGT
The DNA here is from genome assembly GCF_000243295.1 of Trichechus manatus latirostris. NCBI lineage: Eukaryota > Metazoa > Chordata > Mammalia > Sirenia > Trichechidae > Trichechus > Trichechus manatus. The sequence continues at coordinate 24,580,721 of NW_004443945.1, read as the reverse complement.
CTCCATCTGCCTGCTCATCCTTGCCCCTGGGCTGGTGTGCCCATTTAGTCTCATTTTGTGTTATGGGTCTATCTAGTCTTTGGCAGAAGAGTGAACTTCAGGAATGACTTCATTACTGAGTTAAAAGGGTATCCATGGGCTGTACTCTCAGAGTTTCTCCAGTCTCTGTCAGACCAGTAAGTCTGGTCTTTTGTGTGTGTGTGTGAGTTAGAATTTTGTTCTGCATTTTACTCCAGCTCTGTATGGGACCCTCTATTGAGATCCCTGTCAGAGCAGTCAGTGGTGGTAGCTAGGTACCATCTAGTTGTGCTGGACTCAGTCTGGTGGAGACTGTAGTAGTTGTGGTCCATTAGGCCAAAAAGTGCAAAATTATACTCTGAAAACTACAAAACACTGTTGAAAGAAATTAAAGATGACTTAAATGAAGGGAAAGGCGTACTATTTTCATGGATATAAAAACTTAATATTGTTAAGATGGCAGTGCTGTCCAGATTGTTCTACAGATTTAATAGGATCTCTATTAAAAACCTGACTGGGCTTTTTGGAGAAATTGACAAGCTAATCCTAAAGTTCATATGGAAATTCAAGGGGTACAAAATAACCAAAACAATCTTGAAGAAGAACAAAGTTGTGGGGCTCACACATCCTGGTTTCAAAAACTTACTACAAAGCTACAGTAATCAAGACAGTGTGATACTGGCATAAGAGTAAACATATTGATCAATGGAATCTGAGAGTCCAGAACTAAACCCTCACATTCATGGTCAATTGATTTTTGGCAAGGGTATGAAGACAATTCAATGGAAGAAGAATAATTTTTTTAACAAATGGTGCTGGGACAACTGGATAGCCACATGCAATACAATGAAGTTGGACTCCATCACACCATATACAAAAATTGACTCAACATGGATATAGACCTAAATGTAAGGGCTAAAACTATAAAACTCTTAGAAGAATATATAGGAGTAAATTTTGTGACCTTGCAATCTTCTAAGCCTTCTTTGAGATGATATCAAAGCAAAAGTGATAAAATAAAAATAAAATGGACCGCATCAAAATTAAAAACTTTTGGGCTTCAATGAACACCATCAGACAACCCACAGAGTGAGAGAAAATATTTGCAAATCATATATCTGATAACAGACTTGTATGCAGAATATACAAAGAATGTTTACAACTCAATAAGACAAAGACAACTAGCCCAATTAAAAAATGGACAAAGGATCTGAATAGACATTTCTCCAAGGAAGATATGTAAGTGTCCAATAAGCACATGAAAAAATGCTCAACATCATTAGCCATCAGAGAAATGTAAATCAAAACCCAAAATGAGATAGAACTTCACACCTACCATAACCCACTAAGCTATAATAAGAAAGACAGATGACAGCCGGTCTTGGCAAGATTGTCAAGAAATTGGAACCCTCAAACACTGCTGATGGGAATGTAAAAACTGGTGCAGCCATTTGGAAAACCATCTGGTAGTTACTCAAAATATTAAACATGGAGTTACCACATGACCCAGCAATTCTACCCCTAAGTATATACCCAAGAGAAATGAAAACACATGACTACACAAAAACTTGCACACAAATGTTCACAACAACATTATGCATAATAGCTGAAAAGTGGAAAAACCCCAAATTTTGAACAGATTAAAAATCAAATATGGTATATCTGCCCTGGTGGTGAAGTGGTTAAGAGCTTGACTGCTAATCAAAAGGTGCACAGTTTGAATCCACCGGCCACTCCTTGGAAACTCTATGGGGCAGTTCTACTCTGTCCTATAGGGTCGCTATGAGTCGGAATTGACTCGATGGCAACAGGATTTATACCAAAACACAAAACCAAACCCGTTGCCATCGAGTCGATTCCGACTCATAGCGACCCTATAGGACAGAGTAGAACTGCCCCATAGAATTTCCAGGGGCCCCTGGTGGATTCGAACTGCCAACCTTTTGGTTAGCAGCCAAGCCGTTAACCACTATGCCACCAGGGCTCCCATGCAATGGACTATTATTCAGCAATAAGAAGCAATGACATATTGATATGTGCTACAACATGGATGGACCTTGATAACATGCTAAATGAAAGGAGTCACATATTGGATGATTCCATTTATATACAATGTCCAGAATAGGAAATCTATAGAAACAGAAAATAGATTAGTGTTGTTGCCAAGGACTGAGGAGAAGGTTGGAGGGAAATGTGGAGTGATTGCTAATGGGTATGGGAGAATGGTGTGGCAATCTGCTTCCGTAAAGATTACAGCTAGGAAACCCTATGGGGCAGTTTTACTCTGTCCTATCGAGTCACTATGAGTCGGAATCGACTCCAAGGCACACAACAATACAATGGAGTTTTTGGGGAGGGGCTTGAGGAAAATGTTCTAAAATTGTTGGATGATGGTTGCACAACTTTGGGAATATACTAAGAAACATTGAATTGTATACTTTAAATGGTTAAATTGTATGGTATGTGAGTTGTATCTCAATAAATCTATTATATTAAAAAACAAGAAGTACCAGTCTTGTAGAAAAAGTAATGAACACTCTCTGGTTTGAAAAAGCACAGAATTGAAAATTTATCCCCCACCTGTTCCTACCTTCAAACCATCTAGTTCTGTTTCCTGCAAGTTCAGAGCAGATACTGAAATATTTAGAAAATGGAATTTTCATTCTTTTGCTTGATTGATTTCTTCCCCCACATCACCTACCTTGTAAATTATGTCTTTCTCTCAATGCTACTGATATGATTGGAGCAACACGCTAATTAGTTTTTTCTGCTCCCTTCTTGAAAGCTCATCTATCCATGAAGCTCTTTCAATGAATTCTGTGTTACATTAGAATAGCTTCCTGCAGAGAAGTTACAAGATCCTGTATTGCTGTCTGCCACTTTTTACATATTGAATTTGAGGGTATTTATATCTGCACATCAACTGCAGCATTTTTAAGAGATGGTGTGTACACATATGCACATCTGGTTTATCTGCTATGCAATCTTTATCTCTTTTGACTGCCACATTGTACACTCTTTTGAGATTAAGCCCATATGGTAGAGCTTTATACTCTCTATGATTATATTCTTGGAAAACTGCCTTTCATAAATATGCTTAATTTCAATTGAATAATAAAAAGTAGAATGTATTCTCTTGTCATAATTTATAGATTATTAAGCTGGCACGTGGTTGATCTGGGGTGGCAATGAAAGTACTTGAAACAGTCAAAGAGAATGATTCTGTTTTCTTCAATTTAATCTGCTCACAAAAGGGCAATGAGACTGCCTCATTATCTTGTTTAGACAGAAGGATTCATGGCTATCTTCTTTAAACCCTCTGCCTCTCCTCTTGCTTAACACCTTGTAAATCCTAGGGGTCTCCACTCTCCCCATAACATTCTCTAGCTCACCTATACTGGTTCCACTATCTTGCCACCTTGCTCTCACCCTTCCTTTGGGCCATGCCCTCTTTGGTGCATCTAACACTTCACATCCCTTCCACCATGCTATGCAGTTGGTGGCAGGGTAAATAAAGGAGGAGACCACTAGGACAGCACCCATTCACGTTGCATTTCAGTCACGTTAAGCCGCTGAAGTTTTGGATCTTGTCCTTGGGTTTTTGTTTTAATTAGGGTTTGTAAATGAATTTGAAAAAAATCATGAAGTGTGCTATTGTCCTTTAGTAAGTCATCTTTCTATGAACAGTGGTTTGTGTTTTCCTCACTAATGCCCCATTATTCTGTTCCTCATCTGCATGTGAGTTTAATCATTATTGCATTTTTGTTGCCCTGGTGGCATAGTGGTAAAGTGCTCGTCTGCTAATGGAAAGGTCCGAGGTTTGAACCCACCAGCGGCTCCACAAGAGAAAGATGTGGCAGTCTGCTTCCATAAAGCTTACAGCTTATAGCTTTGAAACCCTATGGGGCAATTGTACTCTGTCCTATAGGGTCACTATGAGTCGAAATCGACTCTATGGCAATGGGGCAATGGGGGCTATCAAATTAATTTGTATCACCTCCCTTTCTGAGGAAGAAGCCGGGCCCTCACTTCCCACTTCTAGCTTCCCAACCTGGGCTTAAAGGCAGCAGCAGAGAGACTGAGGCAGCCATGCCCATTTGGTGGGTGAGTCCATAGCTGCTTCAGGCCTTGGGCTGATTTTGAGGTTTTTGACTCTGAAACTTGGGGCTTCCCATCCTCTATAAGTTGGTCTCTGTGTCTAGCACACTGTAAGAGCGCTATAAATATGATCTGGCTCTATATTTGTAGTTCAGAGAAAAAAATTGCAGGTCTCTTCATAGTTGCAACACCAGCTCTCTTACAATGGCAGAGAGGGTATTGTAGGTACAAGTTGAGTACCATTACATAAGCTGGGTACAAAGTTCTGATCTGGTCATTTTGGGAGCTAATCCAAACCAAGTTCACTGGGTCTGGCTGTTTTTCTCCTAAATCCAGTCTATTCTTCATCCAGGGTCACCTTTGCCTATGTCCTAATGAGGAAGTCTTCTCCCTGGATTTAAAAACCAAAAGCAAAAAACCAAAAACCAAACCCATTGCCATGGGATTGATTCCAACTCAGAGACCCCGTAGGACAGAGTAGAACTGCCCTATAGGGTTTCCAAGGAGCAGCTGATGGATTCAAACTGCCAACATTTTGGTTAGCAACCGCAGCACTTAACCTCTAAGCCACCAGAACTTCTCTCCCTGGATTGGCTCCACTCAATTCCCTTAGTTACCTGAGAAGTTTACTCTCTATAGAAAGAATTTCCTCCATCTGGCAAACGGAGCTTAACCTCTTTGAGCTACCAAGAAACTAAGAGCTCCATGTCCTAAAGAGGCAGCCAAGGCTGGGGGGCTGCTGCCAGATTCTGCCTCCAGCCTTCTTTTTGATTTGATTGTTGTCTAAAAGCCAGAGAGAGACAGAGGGTCCTTACCACATCTAGCCACAAAAGATCCTGCATTGCTTCATTAACATTTGTGAATACCAAGTACATGCACAGCCAGCCCTTCATATGATATCTGGAAGCCTGGGGGTAGATTAGTTAGTGGAGAGCAATTCAGCACAGCATGGAATTTTAAAATACTGTGTGCCCCAAAATAAATATAGACACTAAGGAAAATGGTATTTGGTTTAAATTGTGGTATAAAAATATATGTTATGTAACCGTCTAAGGTTCTTGCTCAGTCCTTTTCTCACAGAACTCCTTTCTCTGGTTCTTTTGGGTTTAAAAGGAAGTACAGGTAGTTCCCGACTTATGACATATTTGAGTTCCAATGAACCACACTTACGATGGTCTGTTTCTTTCTTTTTTTTGGACGTTATCGTTAATAAGTTGCAGTGGGCAATTTGTTGACGTTATCATTCTCAGATGCTCACTCACAAATGTTCCAAGATGGATTTATAAAGATACTGATAATAAAAAACAATAATAAAGAAAACAAACAAAAAAAAAGAGGTATCCGACTTACAACAGAACCAACTTACGACAGAGTCATTGGAAAGGAACCCTGTTGTAAGTCAAGGACTACCTGTACTATTTAAGAAGGAGGACAGTGTGCCCTCAGAAGACAGAAGAAACAGCAGCTATAGAGACCTGCAAGTTCCAGTGGTCTTCACAGGTAGAGTACAGAGGAATTCTTTGCAATTTAAAGGACTCATTTCTTGATGAACTCTTCTTCAAAGCAATGGCTTCTGCAAGCTACAAAATACTCTATTGCTTATATTTGGCTAACCCTTGAATATTTATTAAGTGCCTACTGTGCAAAAGTTAAATAGTGAAAAAGGAAGACAGAAGAAGAATTGATGCTTTCAAATGTGGTGTTGGTGAAGAACATTGAACATACCATGGACTCCCAAAAGAATGAACACATCAGTCTTAGAAGAAATATAACCAGAATGCTCCTTAGAAACAAGGATGGTGAAGCTTTGGCTCGCATACTCTGGACACATCGCCAGGAAAGGCCCATCACTAGAAAGGGTCATCATGTTTGGTAAAGTAGAGGGTCAACGAAACCAAGGGAAACCCTCAATGAAATGGATTGACACAATAGCCAAAGCAATGGGCTCAAATATACCAATGATCATGAAGGTGACTCAGGACCAGGCAGTGTTTTGTTCTGTTATACATTATGTCGCCAAGAGTTGGAGCTGACATGTTGGCAATTTACTACAATACTTCTGCAATTAGGGAAAAATCAATAAAAAATATTCAGAGTTTATAAGAACACTTATAAAAATTTACAAAAGAACACTAGGGATAAATTCCAAAAATAAAAATTATGCAAGGCATATTCTCTGTCCACTACATAATAAAATTAAAAAGTAATATGGAAGGCACAAACTGCTCCACCAAGGAGGGATGCAAGTAATATCACATTTCTTTATTTCTCAAATTAAATTAGAACTGGTTTTAGTCCCTTCATTCCAGCTGTGGGGAAGTCATGCTTGGAGTCCCCCTTCTCCACCACAGGTCCCTTGCAGTCACCCAAGGAGTCTGTTTTAGGCAGTTCAAAAAGAGAAACTGACAAACTTCTCAAGCAAGGAATAATCCAGGTTCTTTCAGCGTACGCTCCCTTCGTCATGCTTGCGCCTTGCTACACAAGGTGCTTTTGCCATCCTCGGTCTTCCACTATCTGTCATGCACTGCTTGTCTCTGTCGTCTCAAAGTCATGCGTCATCAGTTGTACTTTCAAAGGGGAGCAGCACTGTGAGTGATCCCATTTCTTCCATGTGAAGCTCGTTTTGTTCTTTTATATATAATGTCGCCATGAGTCAGAGCCAACTTGACTGGCAGCTAACAGCAGTAACAATGCACTGGTGTTGTTAGGTGCCATGGAGTTGTTTTCAACTCATAGCGACCTCATGTGACAGAGTAGAATGACCCTATAGGGTTTTCTTGGCTGTAATCTTTACAGAAATTGATCGCCTGGTTGTTGGTGTTGTTGGGTGCAATCGAGTCATTGCAACTCATAGAGCCCCTTGTGACAGAGTTGAACTGCCCCCCATAGGGTTTTCTAGGCTGTAATCTTTACGGAAGCAAATTGCCAGATCTTTCTCCTGTAGAGTGGCTGGATGAGTTTGAGTCAACAACTTTTCAGGTAGCAGCCAAGTGCTTAACCATCATGCCACCAGGGCTCCTTGATAGCCTTGGTACCCTGATTAAAATCAGGGTTCTCTTACTCAAGGTCCCTGGGTGGTACAAATGGTTTGCGCTCGACTACTAACTTAAAGGTTGGCAGTTTGAACTCACAGCGGTACCACGAAAGAAAGCCCTGGCAATCTGCTTCCTTAAAAATTACAATTAAGAAAACCCTATGGGGCAGTTCTATTCTGTAACACGTGGGGTCGCTATGAGTCAGAATCAAGTCAATGGCAATAGGTTTGGTTTTGGTTTTCTTTCACTAAGGGAAAGGTGGGAGAGAATGAATGGCAGAAGGCAGCTAATAATAATCTTTGGTATGAGGACATAGATCCATTGATTACCTCCCCTTTCACCGACATTTTCACCCCACTCTCTGTCTTGGTGTCTTTCCAGCAGCTTATAAGCATACTCAGAGTGTTCCAGTAGCGTTAACCCTCCCTTGGTCCTGAATCCTTCAAATCCTTCTCCATCTTTCATGCCAACATCTCCTTTTTTTCTCTATTAAGATTCTAGAAAGAGCAGTCTTCACTTGGCTCTACTTTCCCACCTCCTCTTCCCTCTTCACCCACTTTAATCAGGCTTTTGTTCCTGTCACCCCACTACACATGCTCTCACTGGCTACTGCTGATATCCTAAACATCAAACTTAAATCATCTTGTTTTAGACTGCATCCAGCACAAAACAAATATTTAATAAACGATGATTGAATTAATTTGATTTGATTGCTCTGTTTTCTTGATTATTCTTTTTTAAGAAGCTGTTATTTTCTACTCTTCTTAATTGCAAAAATAATATTTCACTTTCATTATGGGGTAGATAGGTTTTTTTGGTCTGGTCATGAAAATCTAATTCTCAGACATCTCTTTGTTTCTATGCTAAAGTGCATTCCGGTTCCAAAAACCTGGCTTAACAGCACATTTTTGGAAAATTACCTTTTTGTAAGCTTAGATGTGTGTTTTTCAGTTCTTCCTTTTGTTAAATAGAAAAAAAAACCCTGGATTTTTGTTGCTTATAAAAGCATATTTCACTTATATTGTTTCCAAAACATAACAGAATCAGTGAACAAGATGTTTACCTGGCTAATTCATAAAGGAAAGGTACCCATTTGGGAAACTTCAGGGGAAAAATACCAATAAGATCCTTGATAATGTGTTTTTCCTCTGTTCTCTACCCTCCCTCTTGTTCCTTTCTCATTACGTGGATCTGGCTATCTTCAAGTTCGATTTTTGTCCAGAACCAGAGAACACAGTTTCCCAAATTTATACTCTGCCCTCTATAAGCCTCTCCCTCTTTGCCTGCTTTAGCCATCACCTAGAGCTTCACTTCAGGGACTAGGGTTGGGCCTGTGGAAGCCCAGGTGGTTGGGGATTACCAGCAGGATGTAGTTATACTGCCCCGATGTGGTGGATTCCATTCTATTTCAAATGCTGCCTTCTTTTTTCCTCTCCTGCTTCCTTGAGAAACCAACCTACAAATGAGGAATAGTTTACGAGGGAGTGTATCACAGGACATTAAGGGATGGTGGTGGGCTTTAGGGGGACCCACAAAGGTTCTTCTAGCCCTTCCTCCCAGGTTTTGTGGGCATGAGTAGAGAGGTAACAATGAAAGCTTGGAATTTTAGTAAGTGACCCTCATCCACCACATCTTCAGAACATCTCTAGCAGGGAAAGGAAAGCAGCCAGGGAAGAGGTTGGTCAGGTTTTAATCAGCATGCCAAACTGTAAACCAGAGGTTGCAAATTTGAGACCCATGAGGTAAATCCAGCACTCACACATGCTGTGTTTGGCTGACACGATGTTTTCTGTTTTAATTTTCAAAAAGCAACATTTAAAAGGAAGATTTCATGCAGAAACCCAGGCTTCTGTCTTCTTGATACTTCAATACTGCATTGCAACAATTGATTGGAACTGAGTAGCCACGGTTCCTTTCATATGGCGTATGCCCTCTGCATTTTGTCACAGTCCCCCCTTTTCCCTGTTATACACCTAGCTACTTCCCTCCTTTACAATACCTGTTGTGCCCCTGTAGGCATTTGCATTTAGAATCCCTATTGGCAAACAGCTGGGGATGAGGAAGAAGACAGGTGTCAGTGAAGACTTCACAGAGGAGGATAACTTGAAAACAGAGTAAGAATTTTATTGGTAAAGTGGGGAGGGAAGTACATTCAGGTAGAATGGACAGGCAGAGTAAAAGCATAGAGTTATGAAGGTTATTGAGAAGGATCAAATAGGACCTTAAGAAAGGCCAGAGTAATCTGTCAGCATGACTTTGGATTTCACCAGACTTCAGTTCCATTCCAGGCTCTACCATATACTTTCCTTGTGACTTTGAGCAAATTATTTAATTTCTCTGAGGCTCATTTATTCATCTGTATAGTGGACACAAATAGTATCTCTATCATATTTTTGTGACTAAAAAATAAGGTCACATGTATTTTTATTTAAAGACGTATCTACTAAAGTATAACAAACATACTCAAAAGTGCACGTATCATAAATATGCAGCTCAGTGAATGTCAACAAACTGAATAGATCCAGGTAACCAGAATCCAGATCAAGAAACAGAACATACCAGCACTCTAGAGGCCCCCCTCATGTCTTGTCCAGTCACTGGACACTCCTCCAGGGCCACCACTATCCTAACTTCTAACAGTATAATAAGTTGTGTCTGTTTTTGTATTTTATATAAATGAAATTGTACAGTAGGTATGAATTTTGCCTAGCTTCTTCCACTCAACATTACATTTATGAGATTCATCCATACTGTCAAAAGTAGTTGTAAACTAGATCATTCATTTTCATTGGTATATAATATTCCATTGTGCCAATATTCCACTATTTATTTGTCCACTTTTGGCTAATGGACACTTATGGATTGAATTATATCCCCCCGAAATATGTGTTGTAAACCCTAACCTCTATGCCTGTGGTTATAATCGCGTTTGGGAATGGGTTTTCTTTGTTATGTTAATGGGCAGTATTAGTGTCTTAAGTCAATCTCTTTTGACATATAAAACAGATTAAACAAGCGAGCAAGCAGAGACGGGGGAAGATAGATGCGACACCACATGAAGATCACCAGGGAATCAAGGAACAAGGACCTTCCCCCAGAGCCAACAAAGACAAAGCCTCCCCCTAGAGCTGGCACACTGAATTCAGACTTCTAGCCTACTAAACTGTGAGAAAATAAAATAAAATAAATTTCTATTTGTTAAAGGCACCCACTTATGGTATTTCTGTTATAGCAGCATTAGATAACTAACACAGGCATATAGGAAATTTTCCATTTTTGGTTCTTAAGAATAGTACTGTTATGGACATTCTATTAATGTCTTTTTTTTAAATTGAGTTTTAGGTGGAAGTTTACAGCACAAATTAGTTTTTCATTCAAACATTTATACACAAATTGTTTTATGACATTGACTGCAATCCTGCAATGTGTCAGCACTGTCCCCTTTTCCCTCCCCTGCCCCGCCCCAGTTTCCCGTGTCCATTAGTCCAGTTTTCTTGTCCCTTCCTGCTATCTCGTCTTTGCTATTGGGCAGGTGTTGCCCATTTGGTCTTGTATACTTGATTGAACTAAGAAGCACATTCCTCACGTGTGTTATTGTTGTTTTATAGGTCTGTCTAATCTTTGGCTGAAAGATGAACTTCGGGAGTGGCTTCAGTTCTGAGTTAGCAGGGTGTCCAGGGACCATAGTCTCGGGGTTCCTCCAGTCTCTGTCAGACCAGTAAGTCTGGTCTTTTTTTTATTTTGAATTTTGTCCTGTATTTTTCGCCCACTCTGTTATGATCCCTGTCAGAGTGGTTGGTGGTGGTAGCTGGGCACCATCTAGTTTTTCTGGGCTCAGGCTGGTGGAGGCTGTGGTTCCTGTGGTCCATTAGGCCTTTGGACTAATGTCTTCCTTGTGTCTTTGGCTTTTTTCATTCTTCTTTGCTCCAAATGTGACAGGACCAATAGATGTATCTTAGATGGCTGCTTGCAAGCTTGTAAGACTCCAGATACTACTCATCAAAGTAGGATGTAGAACATTTTTTTCATTATGAACTATGTGATGCCAACTGAACTAGATGTCCCCCATGACCATGGTCCCCGGCCCTCAGCCTCACCAACTCGGTCCCCCAACGTGTTTGGATGTGTCTAGGAGGTTTCTATCACTCTGCCTTGGTCAAGTTAGGCTGACTTCCCCTACATTATGTGTTGTCTTTCCTTTCATCAAAGTTAACACTTGTCTACTATCTAGTAATTTCCCCTCTCTAACCCTCCTTTCCCTTGTAACAAAGATTATTTTTTTTCTGTGTGTAAACCTTTTCGTGGGTTTTTATAATAGTGGTCTCATACAATAGTTATCCTTTTGTGATTGACTTATTTCACTTAGCATAATGCCCTCCAGATTCATCCATGTTGTGAGATGTTTACCGGATTCATCGTTGTTTTTTATCTTTGCATAGTATTCCATTGTGTGTATGTACCATAATTTGTTTATCCATTCATCTGTTGATGGGTTTGCTTGTTTGTTTCCATCTTTTTGCTATTGTGAATAATGCTGCAGTGAACATGGGTGTGTAGTTCATTTCTTTTGGTGAAGATATACTTGACTTTCTGTTGAATAAATACTTAGAGGTAAAATTACTAGCTCATAAGCTATGCGTATGTTGCATTTTAGTAGATACTACCAAATAGTTTTTCAAAGTGGTTGGTAACCAATTTATATGTCAGACAGCAGTGTATGAGAGTTCTGGTTGCTCCATATCCTTTCTAATACTTAGTACAGGGGGTCCTCAACTTACGACATATTCAAGTTAGGACGAACTGCACTTATGACCGACTTTTTTTTAACATCTTTTTGTTAGTAATATGTACTATATACAATGTTAAAATATATCTGTAAGTTTATATGTAATGTTTCCAACCCTCAAAGACAAATGAAGATCAGATTTATAAATATACTGATAATAAAAGGCAGTAATAATGAAAACAAAAAAAAAAAGGTATTCAATTTACGTCAGAACAGACTTATGAGAGTCATCAGAACAGAACCCTGTTGTAAGTTGAGACTACCTGTATTTTTATTTTCATTTTTGCTATTCTGATGGGTGTATGGTGGTATCTCATGAGCACCTTCTCATGTTTATTGGGCATTTGTATATTCTTTTTTGGGAAATGTCTGTTAAAATCTTTTGCCCACTTTTTTATTGGATTGTCTGTGATTTTCTTATGGATTTGTAGGATTCTTTATATGTTTAGGTACTAGTCCTTGTTGGATATATGCATTGCAAACATCTTCTCCTACTCTGTGGTTGCCTTTTCACTCCATTAATTGTGCATTTTGATGGACAAAAATTCTTAATTTTAACATAAAACAGTTTTTCAATTTTTATTTCTATGGTGAATGCCTTTTGTGTCTTATTTATGAAATTGTTGCCTACTGCAAAGTCATGAAGGTGTTCTATGTTATCTTCTCAAAGCTTTATTATTTTACTTTTCACATTTAGATCTGCAATTCATCTGGAATTTATTTTTGCTTATGATGTGAGGTAGGGGTCAAGATACATTTTTTCCTATTAGATAACCAGTTGACCCAGCACTGTTTATTGAAAAAATCATCCTTTCCCTTTTGAAAAGTGTGCTTTGTCCCCTTTGTCATAAATTAGGTTTTCATTCATGTATGGGCCTGTTTCTGGACTTTATTCTGTTTCGTTTGTCTAATTATCTATCCTTGTGGAAATACCACACTGTTTTAATTACTGTAGCTTTATAATAGCCCTTGATATCTGGTGGTTTAAACCCTCCAGACTTCTTTTTCTTCAAGATTGCCTTTGCTATTCTTGATCCTTTGCATTTCCATATGAATTTTAGAATCAGCATGTCAGTTTTCGACAGTTTCAAAGTATTAGAAATTAGTGCCCTCAAAATGTACCACAGCTATTTCTGTGAGTCCACAAAAGGGTGGGGCTTGTAAGAGTTTCCAAATCAGACTGGCACCAGAGGTAACCATCCAGTGTCTCTTCACTATTCCTCTCTGGCTCCCAGTTATCCAAGTCTGCAGTCCCCAAAAGTCACTTAGGTAGAAGCCTAATATTCACATCATCCCTATAGATGTTCCAAAACTTGCCATTTCTTGATGAGTACCAAGGCAATTCTGGGCTTCATGAAGGAGAAGACAATAACTACCCCCTTCCTCCCAACACTTGCCATTTTGTTACTGGAGCCTGAAATAGTGCAGACTGTGCCCAGAGTCTCAAAAGTTCTCTTAAATAGTTTCTTCACTTTGGGAGCATATCCCCTTGCCCATGAACCCACCAAGTGTCTTAAGAAATATAGTTCAATCAGCTTCTCACTCAAACCCTAGCTAGTTTCTGAGTAACTAGGGGATAAAAAAAAAAAGACACCGTAAAATTGCTCATCTTTTCCCTTCAACCCAAATTCCTCTTTCACCACCAGTTATACAAATAAAGCTCCAGGTATATCAGTGAATGTGAAGAGACATTCTGGGACCTGGGGATTAAGGTGTTTTCTCTTTTCACAGCTCAGCAAGTCAAAAATGCCTTAATACTTACAAAAAGTACATGAAACAATTCTTGGCTCAAAATGCACTCAATAAATGATCCCTAAAGAGCATCTTGTATTACTGAGTCAGACCTTCAACAGTGGGAATAGCTTTTAGAGTTTGGTGTTTATGACAAGGCAGAGGCCAACCATTTTCTCCCTCCTTTGCTATCTCTACTTCTTTCTCCCTTTCTCTATTACTCTCCTCTCTTCCTTCTCTTTCTCTAGGTTTGATTCTTTACTAAATTTGTTTATTAATTATAATAGTTTAAATAAATTCTCTTGAGTGTTTTAGCTAGGAAATGATATAATTTGAAAATAATGATACATTTATATCTTTTCCGATAACTCTTATCTTCCTTTCCTTTCTTATCGCACTAACCTCTCCTTTCTCCTTGCACTTAACTTTCAAGTTAATGTTATACAATATAAATGATAATGAATAGCCCCATTTTATTTCTTATTTCAAAGGAAATGCTTCCAGTGTTCACCATTAAGTGTGATCTTAGCTGCTGGTTTGATACTTTCTACCATACTTAGTAAATATTCTTCTTTTTTAAAAAAAATTTTACCAAGGCCTTTTTTTTTTAGATCAGCATCAGGCTTTGAACATTATCAAATGCCATTTTGACATATATTGAACTGATCTCTTTTTTCTATTTGAAATATATTATAGCAGTAGGTTTTCTAAAACTAAATTAGTCTTTTAAAATATGTGAGTTTGATTAGCTAATATTTTATTTAGGATTTTGCCCCCTTTATTCATATATAACTTGGCATATATATAATTTTTATTTATTTATATTTTTATTTTGGTTATCTTGGTCAGATCTTTCATTAGGCTAACACTTGCTTTGCAAAATGACTTGGGAAACTTTGAACCCTTTTCTGTTTCCTGAACAAGTTCACATAGAATATGATTGGTAATATCTATGTGGTAACATCTAACTCTTTTTTGGGGATGGAGTTGCAGAAAATTATTTGAAATAGTTTCCAATTTCTTCCGTGACAGTGTATTGAACTTTCAACATCTTGAGTTATATTGGTAATTTACATTTTCCCAGATAATAGTCTATTCCATTAAGGTTTTTACATTTATCTGTTCTTTCATCACTCCCTCCCTTTAATGTTTTATGTGTGTTTTGCTTTGCCTTCTATCACGAATTAGATTTATTAGAAGTTTTATTGTTGCTGCTGTTGTTGCTACTTTTTTCATCAAAGAAACGGGCCTTGAACCAATTTATAGTTTCTGTTTTCTAATTCATTAACCTTGTCCTTTCCTTGGGTTGGTTTGATTTTTAACTTCTTAAGTTTGAATGCTTAAATGATTTGAGTTTATTTTTTCTCATTTCATTAAAAAATAAATTTAAGCTATTTATTTGCCTCTGAGCGTAGGTTTGAAGACATTGCATAAATTTCGAATAAGTGTGTTTCATTGTCTATAAAGTTATTCAGGAGAGTTATCGTTTGTCTTGTTTTTCTAATTGTCCAGTATTCTTTGTCTTTAAATTTTTATTATCTTTATAATTAGGATAAGGAGCCCTGGTGGCACAGTGGTTAAGTGCTCAGCTGCTAACTGAAAATCGATGGTTCCAACTTACCAGCTGCTCTGTGGGAGAAAGATGTGGCAGTCTGCTTCCATAAAGATTACCGCTTTGGAAACCCTATGGGGCAGTTCTATTCTGACCTATAGGGTTGCTATGAGTCTTAATTGACTCCACAGCAATGGATTTGGTATAGTTAGGATAATCTTCCTTTTTTTTTTCCTGATTTTAGCAGACAGTTTTCTGATCCGTCCTTGGGGAATAGTAACCCAACGGAAAAGAATGGAAAATATCTCTCTACCCTCACCCCAGTCAGGGTAAAAAAAAACAAAACAAACCGAATCAGTTGATTCTGACTTATGGAGACCCCATGCGTGTCCGAGTAGACCTGTGCTCCATAGAATTTTCTTTCTTTCTTTTTTTATTGTGCTTTAGGTGAAGGTTTACAGAGAAAATTAGTTTCCCATTTGATAGTTTATACACAAATTGTTCCATGGCATTGGTTGCAATCCTCTCAATGTGTCATCATTCTCCCCATTTCCACCCTGAGTTCCTCATTTCCATTCATCCGGTTTTCCTACCCCTTCCCGCCTTCTCATCTTTACTTTTGGGCATATGTTGTCATTTTGTTTTCATGTAGATGCTTGTTCTAAGGAGCACTTTCCTCACGTGTGTTATTGTTTATTTATAGGCCTGCCTATTATTTGGCTGAAAGGTGATCTTCAGGAATGGCTTCAGTTCCAAGTTAGAAGGGTGTCTAAGGGCTATAGCCTCGGAGATTCCTCCAGTCTCTATCTTTCCAGTAAGTCTGGCCTTTTTTATGAATTTGAATTTTGTTCTACACATATATATACATATATATGTATATACACACACATATATATGTTTTGTTTTGTTTTTCCCCACTCTAACTGGGATCTTCTATTGTGATCCTGGTCAGAGTGGTTGGTAGTAGTAGCCAGGCACCATCTAGTTCTTTTGGTCTCGGGCTGGTAGAGGCTGTGGTTCCTGTGGTCCATTAGTCCTTTGGACTAATTGTTTCCTTGAGTCTTTGGTTTTCTTCATTCTCCTGTGCTCCTGATGGAAAGAGACCAATAATTGTATCTTAGATCACCTCTTGTAAGCTTTTAAGACCCCAGATGCTACTCACCAAAGTAGGATGTAGAATGTTTTCTTCATGAACTATGTTACACCAATTGACCTAGATGGCCCCCGAGACTATGGTCTTTAGTCTTTTAGCCCAGTAACTCCATCCCGCAAGATGTTTGAATATGTCTAGGCTGTTTCCATGACTGTGCTCCTGTGTGTTCTATGTATGAATATACGTACAGTAATACAAATATGTAGAAATATCCACAGCCAAACCTATATATGCACGTGAGTGTGCTCCCATACACTAGCTCGCACCTATTCAGCATACATATCTACCTATGTATCCATTCACAAATTATTGTTTATTATTACTGTTGTTGCAGGGTTGTGTATGTTATGGTATTTACCTTTGTTGCCTTTTATTCTTATGTACTCAGTATCTTCCCTTGCCTTGGTTATGTTGTGCTGACTTCGTCAATATTGTGTACTGCCTTTCCCTTCACCAAATTTAACACATGTCTACTCTGTAGTTAGTGATTTTCCCTCCCTCCCCTCCATCCCTGGTAGCCATAAACAAATGTTTCTTTCCGTGTGTAAACCTTTTCTTGACTGTTTATAATAGTGGTCTTATACAATATTTGTCCTTTTGTGATTGACTTATTTTACTCAGCGTAATACCCTCCAAATTGATCCATGTTGTGAGATATTTCACGAATTCATCATTATTCTTTATCGTTTGGTAGTATTCCATTGTGTGTCTGTACTGCAGTTTGTTTATCCATTTATCTGTTGATGGGCACTTAGATTGCTTCCATCTTTTTGTTATTGTGAATAATGCTGCAATGAATATTGGTATGCATACGTCTTTTCTTGTCAAGGCTCTTATTTCTCTAGGATATATATCTAGGAGTGAGATTGCTGGATCATATGGTATTTCTATTTCTAGGTTTTTAAGGAAATGCCATATCATTTTCCATAGTGGTTGTACCATTTTACATTCCCACTAGCAGTCTATAAGAGTTCCAATCTTCCCACAACCTTGCCAGCGTTTGTTGTTTTCTGTTTTTTTGATCAGTGCCATTATTGCTGGATCCGTAGGGTTTTCAGTGGCTAATTTTTCAGAAGTAGATCTCTAGGCCTTCCTTCTGAGGAGCCTCGGGGTGGACTTCAACCTCCAACCTTTCAGTTAGCAGCCAAGTGCATTAACCATTTGCACCACCCAGAGGCTCCAAAAGCTTTATTACATATTGCTAAATTGCTTTCCAAAATTGTTTCAATTAAATATTTCAACAGCAGCGTTTGAAAATGCCTATTTTCTTCACCCTTACCAGTATCAAGTGTTGTCATTTCTTAAATGCAACTACCTGAAGCAAGTTACCCTCAGCTCTCAGCTGGGTCACTTAAAACAGCCATGGCTCTCCCCACTGCAATCAGTTCTCCATCTTCTACCCAGAGTGAGTCTTCTAACACGTAAATCTAATCATATTACTTCCCTGCTTAAAAACCTTTAATAGCTTTTCTTAGCCCCTTGAATGAGGCCTAAATGTCCTTACACAGCTCATGAGGTTTTTCGTGCCCCAGTTCCACTTGTCCCTTTGGGGTCTTCTCTATCATCTCGTCATCCTCTATATCCCAGGCATACGAAACTTGATTTTAGAAGGGTTCACTCTTATTCTTCCCCTCCCCTTCTCTCCTCTCCCCACCCCTCCCCTCCCTTCCCTTCTCTTTACTCTCTGCCTTCCAGTCTCTGTATATGCAATTCTTCAGGTTGGAACACTTTTCCTCTTTCTCTAACTTTGGCTAACTCCTCTTCTATCAGTGAAGGGCATTTTGGTTTTTTCAGATATGAGCCACTCAGACTAATGTTTGGCATTAGGCAACACTGCCCCCTAGAGGACCTCTGTGTGCCCTGGGCCAATCAGCTTGTTAACTCACAGAATAATTTGGGAAGTTAACTGTCATGGAATATTCAGGGATCCTGATACCAACCTTATCCCAGTTATCTCCTCAAACATTGCCTCTCCAATATGCTTTCTCCCTTCTTGTTCTGGAACTTCAAGAAAACCTGTTAAGTACACAATACTGGGGAAGCCAGTACAACTTGTACAAGAAAAGGTCATGGAAGCTCTGCAGACACATCCAAACTCCCTGAGGGACTGAATTGCTGGGCGGAGGGCTGTTGGGACCATGCTCT
>NW_004443945.1:24553050-24561301 GCF_000243295.1 Trichechus manatus latirostris | reverse complement strand
AAAAAAGATCCTCCAAGGTCAAAAAGGGAGAGTGTTGACATGTCATGGGGTTGTTAACCAATGTCATAAAACAATATGCGTACTGACTGTGTAATGAGAAACTATTTGTTCTATAAATGTTCACCTAAAGTACAATATAAAAAAAATTAAAAAAAAGAAAACCTGTTAAACCTTCTCACTGGATCCTCAGGGTCTCTTATTTTCTCTTTTTTTATTTTCTATTCTTTTGTTTCACTGTGCTGCATTCTAGATAGTTTCCTCTCTCCCATCTTCCAGTTTAATAATTTTCTCTTCAGCTATGTATAATGTACTGCTAAAGCCTTCTACTTAAATATTAATTTTGCTTATTGCGTTTTTAAATTATAGAATTTCTATTTGATTATTTTTCAATTTTGCCGCGTTACTTTTTTTTTTAGTTTCCAGATCCCTGCTAAAACTTTTAAACTTGTCTTTTCTATCTATAAGCACAGTAATAATAGTTGTTTCATAGTTTGCATATAATAATTCTAATAGTTAGGTCTTTGTGTATCTATCCCTGTTGCCTGCTCTTTCTGTTCTCTTTCACTATGATATCTGGTTTCCTAGTGTGCATAGTTATCTTTCACTGTGTGCTGGTCATTGTACTTGAAAAACTGTGTGTAGTAGTAATGTGAAGGCTGCAGTGAGGGTATGTTCATCCTAACAACATTTTCATTTACTTCTGCTAGGTGCCTAGAAGCACTACTAGTTCAGGAACCCCTTAATCTAAGTGTAAATATTGAGTTTCCCTTGACCACCTAGGTGTGGTAAAACTAGGCTGCAGGTCACCGTGAGGTTTTATTTTAGTTCACCTTGTTCTGAAGCTATGGCACTTTGGTGTTCCAACTTAGAAAGGGAAGTACCTATTTTTGGTGGGTTCTGGATTTTTAAAAATTTTATTGTGGTAAGAATGTATAGCAAAATATTTGCCATTTCAATCATTTTACACATACAATTAATTATGTTTACCACATTGTGCAACCATCACTACTATTTGTTTCCAATTTTTTTAATCACCCTTAACAGAAACTCAGTACCTCTTAAGCAGTAATTCCTCATTTCCCTCTCCTACTGTCTCTGGTAACCACTAATAAACTTTGGTCTCTATGCATTTGCCTATTCTAGATACTTCACGTAAGTGTGATCATACATTATTTGTCCTTTTGTGACTGATTTATTTCATTTAACATAACATTTTCAGGGTTTATCCATATGGTAGCATGTATCAAAACTTTATTTCTTTCTATGACTGAATAGTATTCCATTGTATGTATGTACCACATTTTGTTTATTCAGTCATCTGTTGATGAACAGTTAGGTTGTTTCTACCTTTTGGCTATTGTGAATAATGCTGCAATGAACATTGGTATGCAAGTATCCATTTGAGTCCCTGCTTTCAAATCTTTTGAGTATATACCTAGGAATGGAATTGCTGAGTCATATGATAATTCTATTTTTAATCTTCTGAGGAACAGTCAAACTCTTCGACAGTGGTTGCACCATTTTACAAACCCACCAGCAATGGATGAGGGTTCCGATTTCTGAACATTCTCCAACACTTGTTATTTCCCATTTTTCTGATAATAGCCATCCTATGATCATGAAGTGGTATCTCATTATGGTTTTGATTTGCATCTCCCTAATGACTAGTGGAGGAGCCCTGGTGGCACAGTGGTTAAGTGGTTAAGTGGTTAAGTGGTTAAGTGTAGACCAAAAATGGTCTACAGTTTGAACCCACCAGCTGCTCCATGGGAGGAAGATGTGGCAGTTTGCTTCTGTAAAGATTTATAGTCTTGGAAACCCTATGGGGCAGTTCTACTCTGTCATTTAGGGTCGCTATGAGTTGGAATTGACTCGATGGCAATGAGTTGTAAAGACTAATGGTGTTGAACATCTTTTCATGTGCTTGTGGGCCATTGGATGTCTATTTTGGTGAAATGTCTATTCAAGTCCTTTGTCCATTTTTGATTGTTTGTCCTTTTGTTTTTGAGTTGTAGGGGTTCTTTATACATTCTGGATATTAAACCCTTATCATATATAATTCTCAGGGCTCTGGAGTTTTACTTTTTTCTTCCTGGACCTAGGAGTCTGTTGCATTCAGTTTTCAACTGTTTCTTTTGGGTCAGCAAATTCCCTTAGGACAAAGGCAACTTAGAGTGCTGGGCTTACCTCTCTTCTAGATTTGGGCCACCCATTTTGTGGTATATTTTATAGCAGCCCTAGGAAACTAACACAATCACCAGCCCAAATTTTGAGAGTCCGTTTGTGGAAATAAACTGAACTAAAATGAAAACATACAGAAATACCTTAAAATACTGTAAATATTCCATCCAAAGAGATGTCTTTAGTGTTTTCAATTATGATTCAGGTATTTAAAACAGCTTGCGAAATGGTGCTAGGAAAATATATGGAGAACAGAAGATAAGCATCCTCCCCTAGCCCTGCCAGTAATTTGTTCAGCTCTGAGTGAGCCACTTAATCTCCCTGTACTCCAGCGTCTCTCTCAGGAAACAGTGATCAAGTGTTTTGAGATTCATTTTACATTTTATCTATTTACATATATTTGAAGCTACAAAAATAATGATGGCATAGTCCTTGCTCTTGAGTTCATCAAGGGAGACAAACAGCTCAACAAATAATTACAGTCCAGTATGATCATTGCTATGGGACAATGACAAGATGAGCAAGTAACTGAACCAGGAGAAAATGGTGGAGGTATTCGTTAAGTAATTAATTAATTCAAACTACTACATGCAAGCACTGGATAATCACATAGTTTGTGAATAATATGAAACTATGAAAATAAATGTGTTTGAAATACTAGGTTACAACTCTCAGGAACCCCCTCCCCCAGAAGATGTCAATGCTTGTTTTGAATTGATGACACCAACACAGGCTAGACACACCTGTGGGTGTGGGGCAGTCACACCCTTGAGTTTAGGAAAGACTCTACGTTTTAGCTTTTGAGGCCTTGAGATCCTCCGTTTAAAAATTATGCTATTTTCAAACTCTCTAGAGCTCCAGTAATGGGGTTGTATAAGCTGGGGCCCAGGACAGACTTGAATATGTATCTCTGAAGTTCAAACACCACCCCTTTGAGGAACCTGTCCAACTTTTCTTACTCTTTCTTTGATTTCTCCCTTCTTTTCATAAGTCCAAAACCAAACTAAACCAGTTGCTGCCATGTGGATTCCAACACATGGCAACCCTATGTGTGCAGAGTAGAACTATGCTCCATGGGGTTTTCAAGGCTGTGACCTTTCGGAAGCAGATCACCAGGTCTTCCTTCTGAGTGTCTCTAGGTAGGTTCGAACCACCACCCTTTTGACTAGTAGTCAAGTGCTTAATTGTTTGCGCCACTCAAGGACTCATTTTCCTAAGTAGATGGTGTCACAAACTCTGGTGTACCCAAATATAACTTTATTTTCCTGTACTTGAATGTAGCTTAGTTCTCAAAGACCATCCCCCTACCCTGTGGCAGAAAAGTTAATTTTACTGATTCAAGATAATTCAGTCACTTCTGGTGTAAACTATATGTCTCTTTGGATTCAGTACTCAAGCAATCTCTGCATCCCCTCTCCCTTTCTTCCTTCCTGCCCAGCAGTAATCCAAGCTCCAAAGGGTTTGTGTATCATCTTTATCATTGCATGGGGTGTCAGGGAAGACGCATTGGTCCTCAGCCTCTTCCTCTTTGGGCAATAGCAACTGATGTCACTTGGCAAGGCCAGCATTGGGGATTGCTCTCGGGAGCTGGGCAGGCTTCCTCTGCTGACCGAGCCCCCACTTGGCTCCAGCCAGGGGTGATTTCCATCTGTGCTGTCCACCTCACTTTCTTTGCTAGGGGTGTACTCATCTCGCTCCTCCCCACGCTCTTGGCAAGCACAGGCTCTGCTCAGCCACCTTCCACCCCTTCTTGGGCATGTGGAAAGCTCAGGTTTCGTCTTTGCCATCTGGGAGCTGAAGAAAACTTGGAGGTATGGGAGGGCTAGCTCAGACCCTTTCTGCTAAGCCCACCACATTGCCCTTTCTGCTCTCTTGTAGTCGTCCTTTGTTGATATGGGGTATTCTTTGGGACTGTCTTCTACAGTGTCAGGCAGAATGTACTGGGCAAAACAGCCCTCTATTCCCAAATGTCCAACATATCTACGGTTTTATTACCAAGTTTCTCTTCCACCCAAGTTCAACACTGAAATGGAGAGAGCGGTGAGCACCATACAAGCATTTAAATCTTGCCTTCCTTTCCAATCCCTCCCAAGATTATTTTTCCCAATCCACCGAAGGATCTTATCCTTTCCCACTCAGTGGTTTCTGAAATACATTCGAGGCCAATGTCAGCAAACTACAGTCTATGGGCTAAATTTGCCTGCAGCTGGTTTTTGTAAATGAAGTTTTATTGCAACACAGCCACACCTATTTGTTTACATATTGTCTATGAGCTGCTCACTACAATGGCAGAATTGAGTAGTTGAGACAGAGACTATATGGCCCACAAAGCCTAAAATATTTACTATTTGGTCCTTTATGGAAAAAGCTTGCTCTAGGCCCTGAATCCTCTAGGTCTGGTACCAGATATTTAAAGTCAACTTCTAGAATTCAAAGAAATCTGCTCTCTTCTATGGATTGAATTGTGTCCCCCCAAAAGACATGTTGAAGTCCTAGTCCCTGGTATCTGTGAATGTGACCTTGTTTAGAAACATTGTCATTGTGTGCCATCAAGTCAATTCTGACTCATATTGACCCTATATAACAGAGTAGAACTGCCCATAAGGTTTCGAAGATTACCACATCTTTCTCCCGTGGAGTGGCTGGTGAGTTCGAATAGCCAGCCTTTCAGTTAGTAGCCGAGCACTTAACCACTGCACCACAGGGCTCCTATGATTTCTTTAACTGATAACATTTTCAAAGAAAAACTGTATTTCTGAACAAAGTCACTTTCACAAGTACCAGGGTTGGCACTTCAACATAACTTTTTTTGGAGACACAAGTCAATCCCTAAGAGCTATTTGGGCAGGTTCACCAAATGCAAGAATCAATGGATATTTGAGCTAGGAAAGATGATAGTCCACCACCCTCTTCACTCACCCCCAACCCCAGCCTCCTAACCACCAGTTTAATGATGAAGACATAGGATGTGGAGAAGGTAATGAGAAGACATGAGGAGTGGCCTGGTCAAGGACACACAGCACAAATTGCAGGCCTTTTGCTCCACCTCTAATTTCACTGAAACAGATCTAGTGAGAGCAGCAAGGCCACCGGCATCCCACTCTGTGAGCTTGCGCATTCTGGCTTCCTAGAGGCTCCCACTCCTGGGACTGCCTGGGGTTTAGCTAAGAACATAAATTCACACAATAAGACGGGACCAGTGATGACCTGGAGCCCTGGGCCTGGATTCTGTGCTCCTGGGTAAACTTCCTTGTCTTTCCCCTTTACTAATTTCTCAGGTTTTATAGAAGAAAATAGATGAAAAGTCATGTCTAGACTACACAGGTGAAACTGGGTCAGAGGGTTTTGGGGGTGGAAGAGTGTTGATTCCAAATGGCCATTGGCTACTGTCACACTACCCTGCCTGCCAGCCTTCTCTTTCTTTCCCTTCTTCTCTTGGAATTGGTTCTTAGATAGTGACCCCTGTTGATGGGAGTGCTGGTTATATTGACTAAAAGAATACAATCTGTTCATAATAGTGAATAGTATTGAGCATTTACCGTTTCCAGAACAAATCTGCACATGGCACATATATGGTTAGACTTAATAACCCCCCTCCCGTTGCACATGAGACTTAGCCCCAACTCCCTTACATGGAAGATTATGGTGCTTGCCGAGTTCTCTCACCTTATCTGTAGTTAACCCCACTTCAAATTCTCTGTTTCAACCATACGTTAGTTTATTGAACATTTTGTTTTCTTTCTTAATTCCTAAAGTGCACCACATTCTCTTTATCCAGCAAACCTTCCGACATTATGTTTTCTCTGCCTGGAAGACTCGTCTCCCTCCTCCCATTTTCGCTCTCCCCAAACTCCTCTTTGCCCAATTATTTCCTTCTTTTCCCTCATATTGCAGCTCCATCATAGCCCCCTCCTGGAATCCTTCCCTGAGCCCTGGCTGTTGTGGTCCCAGAGCACCTCACACTTCTCTGACACACTGCTTATCCTACTGAACTGTGACTGCTTACTTCTTTGTAACCCCGCTCAGACCAGGGCTTAGCATAGCTGCCTGCCACTTGGAAGGAATTCAGTAAATCATGGTAGAATTAACAGATGAACAAATGTCTGAGGTAGGTGATGCTAACCCCATTTATGGAGTAATTAAGTGGCTTGTCCAAAGTTAACCACATAACAAAGAACAGAGTCAGGGTTCAAATGCAGGACTACCACATCAAAGGCCAGTGCTGCTTCTAGTATCTTATAACACCTGACATAAACTGGGTTATTCTGAAGGTGTGACGGAAACCTGTCCTTCAAATGGATCACACCACCTACATAAATGAATAGAGAAAGTTCTGGAAGAAAGCACACAAAGAGAAAATTATGACCATTAAATGAATAATTTATAAGGATCAGCACAAAGCTGGTTCCTATGAGGCGG
Organism: Trichechus manatus latirostris; assembly: GCF_000243295.1. Classification (NCBI taxonomy): domain Eukaryota; kingdom Metazoa; phylum Chordata; class Mammalia; order Sirenia; family Trichechidae; genus Trichechus; species Trichechus manatus. The sequence continues at coordinate 24,554,701 of NW_004443945.1, read as the reverse complement.
AGTTTAAAGATGTCCCAAATGTCCAACTTTTCCACATTGCTATACCACTCCATCATCTCTAGCATCAACTACTCCCTCTCCCCTCAGTACTCTCTCTTCTGTCTTTGGGTTCCCTAATTCGCTGCAACGTCTCACAGAACTCACAAACCCTATGTAGGAAATGGCTCATGTGGTTGTAGAGGCTGGCAAGTCCCAAATTCGTGGGTCAGGCATAGGCTTCTCCCTGGCCCTCAGTCTCTGCCCAAAGGTACTCAGCTTTCTTGTTCCGTGGGCCAGGAAGCCCACTGTGCCATCTCCTGCAGGTCTCTCTTGCGGGTCTCTCCTGCCAGTCTCTCCTTCCCTGGTGGTGGTGGGCTCTTTTCTCTGCTCTGGAATTGGCTCTCTTTTAAGGCAAAACTGACCAACCCTCTTGGTGGGCTACAATTACCCTATCTGCACGGTACCGCCCAATCACGTGGGTGGGAGTTACAAGACCATGGCAAGAAAGGCCACCAAAAGCAATCCATTACACTGCACCATCTCTTGGGTGATGGAGCATGGTTGTGGGATGGGGGGGAAAGGGGGGTTATTTAAAAGGGATTTGGAGACCTGAACCATATCTGTAATTTCTTTTTTAACACGGAGAATGTGTTAATGTATTTCTTGTATAATTAAAAATTAATTTTTAGAAACGAGCACTACCAAGGGATTTTTCTGTACCACATCCTTCAGTTGATGAATTTTTCCATTAAAGGATTTGGAAATTAGCATTGATGTTTTCTTTATTGCTTATTTAAAAAAAAAGAAGAAGGAAGGAAGGAAAGAAGAAAGCAACCAAAAATACTTTGACCCCAATTTTTAAAAATGCTTACCATTGCACTCAGTACTAAAACTAATTGAATTGAGAAGATGGACTGCAGTAAGTGAGGCATGACAGTGACTAGACTACTTAATTTGTTAGTTTCTTTCAATTTATAATTCTTCATCATAGACGATTTATCTTTGATGCTGTTTCTCTTTTTGTATTTATTTCTAGTCATAAAGCATCTGGTCTGTAAAATTAAGGGAGCTGGGAAAATATAATTAGCCAAACATGAAATAAATGGCAAACAAGAAGTAAATGGCAAATCTTATGCATGACAGAAATGTAGCCCCAGACCGTACTCCATCTTGGATAAAGACTTTATTCATTAACTCATGTGAGATTGCTTATACAGTGAATTGCTTCATCCCTGAAGACATTCTTATATAGCTCCTTCTAATGGTTGAATTCCACCACCCATCTGTCAGTTTATCATGGTGGCTTGCGTGTTGCTGTGATCCTGGGAGCTATGCCACCGGTATTTCAAATACCAACAGGGTCACCCATAGTGGACAGGTTTCAGCAGAGCTTCCAGACTAAGACAAACTAGGAAGAAAGGCTGGTGATCTACTCCCAAAAATTAGCCAATGAAAACCTTATAGATCATACCAGAATATATATTTTTTTTAAATTGTACTTTAGATGAAGGTTTACAGAACAAATAGTTTCTCATTAAACATTCAGTACACATACTGTTTTATGACATTGGTTAACAACCTCACGACATGTCAACACTCTCCCTTCTCGACCTTTTTTCTTCGGTGAAAATATACATAGCCAAAAATACACCATTTCAAAAATTTCTACATG
>NW_004443945.1:24546840-24548806 GCF_000243295.1 Trichechus manatus latirostris | reverse complement strand
TCAACATAAATGAGCATGACTTAAGGTCAAGTTCAAAAGCAAATGCCATGTGGCTTGATAAGAGGAACGACAGAGGAAGAAACCAAAGCAACAATAGCAGCAACTTCTAAATAAATACAAAACGCTAACAGGTGTACACCATGCCAGCCTGTGGAAAGGATATGGTGGTGATGTAAATACACTTGTCCAGACTTTGGTACCCTTTGGACAAGTCCCCACACCAAGATGACGCAGTTGAGCATCCGTACATGGAACAGGCTGTGTAACTACATGTTATGGGACATAATTGGTGTTATCATTATGGAGCTATAATAGAGAAGGGCTGTAATAGCTATGAGGGAGTGGTTGTAGTAGCACAAGTTATCTAGAAAGTTCTTACATGACTCAACTTGAATGGCAGTCAGTCTCTGAGCCTGTTTGTTTCAATCTCTGAGCCTGTTTGTTCCAAATGTGAGATTCACAGGGGACACAGATACTACTTGGCACAGGACAAATAAAGGATCAACTCCTAAATCAACCAGCTATGACACAGGGCTAGTTCACATAGATCAGTGTGGACCATGGGGACCAGAAAAGGGACAGTGACAATTTCATATATAAGGACGTATGTGGAGTCTGAAGAAGTCCCTGGGTGGTGCAAATGGTTAAGTGCTTGACTACTAACAGAAGGGTTGGCAGTTCAAACTCACCTCGAGTCGCCTTGGAAGAAAGGCCTGACGATCTGCTTCTGAAAGGTCACAGCCTTGGAAACCCTATTGTGCCCAGTTCTAGTCTGCATGCATGGGTTTGCCATGAGTTGGAATCGACTCAATGGCAACTGGTTTGGTTGGTTTTGATCGTAGAGCCTGAAGAGTTGCGATTTCTATGTAATTGTGTTTGATCTGCTCTTTGGACATGTTTTGTCAGGTGGTGAATAAGGCTGATCTGACACAACAACAACAAACACAAAACAAACACCCCCAGCAGGCCTGACTATTTTCTGTGGCTGCACGTGGGGCCACAGTAACCACAGTAACCCACGTTTCATTACCTAGCTCCTGAATAAAATGCTCTTGAAGCACAGGGCTTCAGAAGCCAAAGCATCTGGGTTCAAAGCCCAACTCTAGTTCTCCGTTTTTGCATAACCCTGGGTAAGTTGCTAAGTCTCTCTGTCCTTGGTTTACTCATTTGTACAGTGTGATAGTGCTTACTGTATAGGGTTGTGGTGAGGATTAAATGAATTAGTTAACATGAATAGAGGGCTTAGGAGAGGGCCATGCATGTGGCAGGCTAAATAACTGATAATTATTACTATTATTTTTCACCACACTAGCACCCTCCCAAAAAAGTATCATCTGCCATGGTCTCCCAGTCCACAGGGTGGCCCTGCCCACAGAGCTAGGTGATAGGACTTTGTCACTGCCTCGAGGGCCCACCGTCACGTTGCTTTATATCAGGCACCAACACCCCTGCAGAGGACACCTCTTAGGATAACTGCCTGACTCAACACTGCTGTCTCTTCTCTCTGGCCTTATGATACTAGCTGATCTATGTGACCTAGCCCTCTGCCATACTGGTTGTTAGGACTCAGTGCCTAATTTCATACTGTGACAAGCAGTATCTGGTCCTGTGCTTCTGAAACTTGCAACAAACAGGCTCAGAGGTTGACTGTCGTTGGAGTTGAGTGATGTTAATGAAAACATTCTAGAGAGGTTTTGTGAGCTTGCGCTGCTAAGGCCACATCCCCAGCCACACTCTCTTCAACTTTGGAGTCAGCTCCCATTTCTTGGAAAGCTGGCGAGTGGCTGCATGCCCCTTTCAGAGCACCATTCCCCTTCTTTACCCTTGGTCCTTAGTAAAGATCAGTGCCTCAAAGTGCAACGTTCTCTACCACTCCCTTTCAGCAGCAGGTAGACTTGTCCTAGGATTCTCCCCAAGCTGAAAGTAGGTATTTTGTTGTAAAGCTGAGCAGTCTGGACAAGTCTGG
>NW_004443945.1:24544367-24546117 GCF_000243295.1 Trichechus manatus latirostris | reverse complement strand
AGAACAGCCCAAGGGTGGGTGGTAGTATAGTGGGGCCTGTGGGGAAATCACCATGAGCCATTCCAATATGTCCACTTCCTCACAGCATTGCTGTGATTTGAAGGAAGTCACATAGCAAAGCACCTGCTTCTGGAATCTTCCCTCAGGTGACAGGCCTCTTGGAGGATGCTTTGGGGCAAATGGGGACCTCTTGGTCTCTCTGTTCCTTCATCCTTCAAACCCATTATGTCCAGTGTGGCACCTACAACTCTCTCCATGTATCTTCCTGACTCACTGCTTCTGTAAATGGCACCAACCCCAGGCTGGAAGCCTTGCTGGTACCTTTGTTACCTTCCAGGTCCTCTCAGCCTGCTGCTGTTTCTACCGCAGTCACACGGCTCTCCTCTGCGTCCTCTTTCCTATCCCCATGGCCATCGCTGTAGTCTGCAGTGGTGTCACTAGGGAGGGTGCAGGGGTGTGGACCACATAGGGTGACATAGTCAGAGGGGGTGACACCAAAATAACTGTCCATAAAATTTTTGTGCAGTGTTTCAGCAGAAATTTATTATTTTTTATTAAAATATCCCTGTAGTTAGTTATAACAACAAGTTTTTTTTTTTGTAAGCCCAGCTTACATGTACCAATATACCTACAAGGCTAAAACTCTATGTTAATTTACTTTTTGAACCTACTTATGCACTCTGGTCAGAGCTATCATTATTACCCAATTACAATGATGCTTTGAATCACGTGGTTTCATCTGCATGAGCTACAAGCACTCGCTGTTGTTTTCATTGCTGCTAGTGTTTCTATAATTGCTGATTTGTCAGATTTTCTGGTGTTTTAGCTACAATACTGTGGTAATTAGCATGGGCGGGGGTGTCACCAGGAGTTACTGCACTGGGTGACACCAACCCTAGTGACGCCACTAGTGGTCTGTTGCCTCACAACCTCCTAAGCAGAACTCCGATTTTGTCACTTCCCTGCTTGAAGATGACAGTGGATCCCCATCACCTCCCAATTAGGGACACTCCATAGCTTGGCATTCATGGGCAGCCAAACTCTTATCCTGAACAACTTCTAAGCTACCCTTGCAAGTATTTAGTGTTCATATCCTGCTACTGTAGGCCTAACATATAGAAACAAAACAAATTTGTGAGGACCAGTGTAAGGAAACAAGCAGGAAGGAGTCAGGTTGACTGGTGGCCAGGTTGCTAGGCAACCATGCAGCAATGAGAGCAACCTGCCCTGAGACAGATGATGCTAGAAGCCAATGAAAATGCCCACATTCTTTGCTTTATTTTTAGTGGGAAAACCCAACCAATTTAGGGTGCTATCTGATGGAATTTTGTAAAGGCATTTGCCTCTGATATTTAATATATTGAGGCACAGAAATTTTCCCTCTTTGGTGGTGAAAAACCTATGAAAGATTTTCATAGTAGCAAAAAAGAAGAATAAAATGAAAATCATTATTCTGTTTTTCAGAACAAGTTGCTTTTATTTCACGATGGTTGCTTGGAGGCTTTGTTTATCTGTACTTATAAAGAAATAAATACTCAACTTAGGCCTAGAAACCCAAGTGAAAAATGCACCACCTTCAGCTCTGAAATCAGCCCCTGTTTTGAGCTGCTGAGGCTAAGAGGTCATGCTTGCCCATATTCTTCTGTTCAAGACTATCTTTTCAATCTGCTAGAAGAAAGATAAATGATGTATAGGTAGGCAGGTAGGTAGGTAGAGAGAGAGAATGGGTATGTGCGTGCCTTTTTGTTTT
>NW_004443945.1:24542625-24543783 GCF_000243295.1 Trichechus manatus latirostris | reverse complement strand
TGCTACATAACCATGTTTGGTTTTGCTCTTCTCTTAAAATTCTGTTCTGTTTTTTGTTAATATTAAAAAGAGAGGGAGAGAGACAGATGGGGGTGGGGGAAGAGATGGGGAAAGGGATTTTCCAATGTATTTCCAAAACAGCCATAGGCAAACATCAGCAAGACAATTTCTTCTAATATTGCAGTAAAGGCTTTCCAGACACTAAAAATAAGGCAAATTACAATAACTTTAAGAAAAATTGCTGACAACATGGTCATTGCCTTTTCCTCCTAATGAAGTCAATTTTCCAAGCACTCTTAAGAATGGGAAGCTTTTCTGTGTCCTTAAAGATTGTCAGTTTCAGTCTTCATGAGATGCTTGTCGATATTTCCAGAGGGGAGGAAATGCCGCATGAGTTTAAATATCAAGCTTATGATCACCAAGAAAGGAAAACTACATGTATCACATGTGTGGTAACTACTTTGTACTCTGTGTCTGGCTATCGGATGCACATTCAATCATTCATTCATTCCAGAGTCATAATTAGCAATAAATATGACACACAGATTCCTATTCTAATAGATTTTACACACGGGTGTGGGGGGTTATGGGAGATTGTAGACAGATATTGAATAATCTGTGCACTTAGTTTTACAGAGAATGGTGGGGTACTTAATATAATGGTCAGAACTAACCTAGTCTGGAAGGCTGTGGAAGATTGTATCAAAGATGGCACTAGTATTTTCTCCCAACCCTCCAAACACTTGCCACTCCAAGAGATGGAGTCTATTTCTTCCGCCCTTGAATCTGGACTGGTCCTATGACTTGCTTTGATCAGTAGACTGTGTCAGAAGGGACACCATATGACTTTCAGACTTAGTCCTTAAGATGTCTTGCAGCTTTCATTTCCACCCTCTAGGAAGCTAGACAGCATCCTGGTGGAGCAGTGGTTAAGAACTCGGCTGCTAACCAAAAGGTTGGCAGTTTGAATCCACCAGCAGCTCCCTGGAAACCCTATGAGGCCATTCTACTCTGTCCTATAGGTCGCTATGAGTTGGAATCGATTCGATGGCATTGGGTTTCGTTTTGTTTTTTTGGAAGCCAACCACATGTGAGGTCTCTAGCCTGTTGGAGAAACATCATAAGGAAGAGAATGCAACCCAGCCTGACAGCCCAGCC
>NW_004443945.1:24539030-24540957 GCF_000243295.1 Trichechus manatus latirostris | reverse complement strand
GGATTCAAACTGCCGACCTTTTGGTTAGTAGCCGTAGCTCTTAACCACTGTGCCATCAGGGCTCCAATGTGGTGTTCAAATGCACAACAAGGAATATAAATGAATGGTACTGGGTGATTAGTATGTGCCAGGCCCTTTAAATACATAAAGTTATTTAACTTTCCCAGCAATCTACATTGTTGTTGTTGTATGCCATTGAGTCAATTCTGACTCATAGTGACCCCATGTGACAGAGTAGAACTGCCCCATAGGATTTTCTTGGCTGTAATTTTTATGGAAGCAGGTTGCCAGGCCTTTCTCCTGTGGAGCTACTGAGTGGGTTCGAGCTGCCAACCTTTGGGTTAGTAGACAAGCACTTAATTGTTTGCACCACCAAATGCAAACATTGACAGGTGTTAATTTTCCCATTTTGCAGATGAAGAAACTGAGAGTCAGAGAGGTTAAATGATTGAATTTCCTAGTGCCAGGTCTCACTACCAGTGCTAGGCCTTATGTTTCTAGTGCTAGGTCTCACAGTTCTGGAAAGACCAGACCCAGAATTCAAACCCAGGAACACATGACTCCAAAGCCTGTGCTCTTTTCCCTAGGCCAAGCCACCTCCTTTAAGTTATACCTATATTTAGATGTGCTGTCATTTCTCAAGGAAGTTGTCCCAACTGAAAAGTCATGGAATCTCACAAGAAGCCTGCATTAGTTCTTCAAGGACTACCATAAGTCAGTGACTATGTTTTCTAAGCAACAAATACATCAAAGCAGATGAATCCCAGGGGAGGTGGATCATTCTGAGAGAAGTAGCACAATAAACCTGTATAGTCAGCTTTCTGGAGACTATGCTGAAGAAAAAGCCAAGATGTGGTCTTCTGGCAACTACCATCTTATTGTCTGCTTATTTTTAAATTCCCTAATCTATTTAAAGCCTGCCAAATAACGGTCAATAGAGATTATCTCAAACAGCCCCTTTAGCTCCCGGACTCTATTATCTGACAAATTCTGCCATATTGGATCATCAGAGCTGTTCTTTGGGAAGGTGGAAATGTCTATGAGCAGAAGCTCTGATTCCTCCCACCTTGGATACAGACTCGCTCCTATCTAAGAATGGAGCCTCTCTAAGACAGTCCAGGCTAAATGACTTGCTCCAAAGAAGGAAGAAAATAAACATTTAATAAGTTTTGTTTTATGCCAGGAAATATGCTAAGAATTTTCTCTACCGTTATCAAGCTTGAATCTGACAACCCAGTCTACCAAGGCCTGAAAGCAAGTTAAGAAAAAGTTGATCTTCATCATTGGTACCTGTTTGTTGTGGCTGATGTGTCTAGTTATGCATGTGTCAAACATTTGGTTGGGTTGAGATGTGAGGTACAGAGCAAAAACCAGAACACTGCTCTGGGAGAATTACAGAAAAGAGCTGGGTGAACAGCAAAGAACATTTCAATGATGTGGTGAGATGACTTCAGACAAACCCCAGAAAATGAGCGTGTATCCAGCCATCAATGGGGTGGGAGGTAAATTGGCTTTTTTGTGACACCACGAAGTGATTAAGCCAGGAGGAAGGAAACCTACAGACCTTACAAGAAGCAAAGAGAAGAGGTGACAAAAGTACTAGGTATGATAATGGCCCCAGTTTTCCTATCAGAAGCCTGAACCACACACTGTTCTGCCTCTTGATGTGAGTAAGAAATAATGTCAACAGTTTCTTTTCTGAACGCTAAGGACAAACATGAAATTACATTGTCTGTAATGCAAGGGTTAGTCATACATAATTTAGTCCTAAAATTAATCCTGAAATCAAAAAGCTAACGGAAAATGGAACAAAACGAAACAGCCTCTGGGAAGCTGAGGAGGGCTCTTGGAGAGGCGATGACAGTTGCCTGAAGTAGTCAACAGATGGAGCTGGGAGGCTGCGAATCCCTTTGATTTCAGCAGGGGG
>NW_004443945.1:24525991-24538901 GCF_000243295.1 Trichechus manatus latirostris | reverse complement strand
ACGATTTCAGCTGAATAACGCATAGGCAGCTGATGGTACAGTGATGTGTGGGGACCCTGTGGAGGTCCTGACCCAGCCCCAGGACGAACCCTGTTTTTTTTTTTTTTTTTTCCTACTTTCAATGCATGAGCTCTAAGTTATGAAGAACCACAGGCTGAACCTGAAGCAGTGTCTGCTTTGGAAGACACAAAATGTGTTCCTTTGATCTTATTTGCTTATATTCGTCTCATTTATAGATTATCTTATCTATCCAGAATCGATTTTTCTCTAAGCAAATGTTTTTGTTTATAAATGGAAAGAAAAAATCAGCTAGAAAAATCCCCAGTGTGGAGGCTGGCGTAACCTGGAATGAACTAGGTAGGGCCTTGGTGAGCCAGTCCAGAATTGGTGGTAGGGCTATAGCTCCTTGGAAGAGGCAGTTCGAATCCATCAGCTGCTCCTTGGAAACTCTATAGGGCAGTTCTACTCTGTCCTGTAGGGTTGCTGTCAGTCAGAATCAACTTCATGGCAATGGGTTTTTCTTTTTTGGTCTGGTGTTTTTATTGTCACTGATTTTGTTAAATTTTCTGGTGTTTTAGCTACAATATTGTGGTAACTAGCATGGGGAAGGGGGTGACACCATGAGTTACCACACTGGGTAACACCATTCCTAGTGATGCCACTGTCCAGCAAGAGAGGGTTTAAGCTCTATGAGGGCAGGAGCCACCTGTGCCTGGTTTGACTCATAATTTTATCCCCAGACCCTGGCAAAGTGTCCAGTACATATAGGTATTCAGCACTTTACTGTTGACTGACTGAATGAGTGACTGACTGGATGAATGAATGAATAAGGGCCACTGTGGCTTTGGCTTGGAGCCAGGCAGATATATTTAAATTCTGGCTCTTGTATCCTATCAGTGACAATGTTTTAGACAAGCTCTTTGACCTCCACTTGACCATAAATTCTTCAATGACAATGACTGTGTCACATTTATCACCATATTCTGAGTGCCTGAAAAGTAATAAGTGCTTAGTACATATTTTGAATAAATGAGACTCTATGTCTCAGTTCACTCATCTGAAAAAGAGGTACCATAATATCTACCTAGTAGGGTTAACTGTCATGAGGATTAAATGTATTTAAAGTGCCTGGCACATAAGAAATGCTTATAAAATAAAGGGCAGTTATTATTTTTGTTGGCAAACATAGACATTGCCCTCTGCTACCTCATCCCAGGTAATTTTCAAATGTGAACCTGGGACCTAACATTGTGGATTTTTCCAAGGACTTCATAGTGGCTGTCTTTGCTCTGCCTGTCCTCTCCTCCACACTCTCCCATCTAAGTTTGTGCTCAGAGCCGCTCAAGGAATGTCTTGTTTGTGGGGTGGGGAACTGTTCAGAGTTAAGCATCCACTTTAGCCCAAGGCTGGAGATCTGGCTTCTAGTACCAGGAGAGAGGGTAGCCCCAGTGCTCAAGTCAGAAAGTCAGCTGGCTCCCTGGAAGCGAGGTGGAGCCTAGAGTAGACCACCACATTCTAAGCCCATCCCTCTGAAAAGAGCTGCAGACTGAACTCCATGTCTCTGGTGACTTCCTGATTTCAAAGATGCTCATGAAGCTAATCCTGGACATGCTTTCCTTGAATTTTACTTTGAGCAAGATATAGATGGGGATTTTCACCTCTGGACTGTGGAATCATATACGCAAATCTGCCTGGGATAAATGATTCCACAAGCTTCACAGGTGTTCAAAACCTCAGAACCAATCAGAATCTCCCAAAAGGCAGACACCTGCAACTCTAGAGCTTTGTGAGATGAGTGAAGACAGTTTTCTTCTCACGGTGCTTACGGGCAGCCTTGCCTGGAGGATTCTCGAAGTCCCACTCAGTTTTGTATTTCAGTAAGATTACAAGGCAAAGGAAACTCAACCCAACCAAGTCTCCTTGAAGAAACTTCTTCTGTTTGGATGGGAATGAATTAGAAGTATCTTTTATGGAGGAGGCACTTTGCATTTGTATCATACTTTTGAACTTCTTACCTAACAGTTTTTTATTTATATTATCTGCTTTAACCTTTAAAAGTAAAACTCTGTGAATTAGGTAGATCAGACAATTTTTTTTTTTGGCTTCAAAATTAAATAGCTTTATTGGATTATACAATTAAAAACATCTAGGGGTAGGGTAAATTTCAGGGATAGTTTAATCTGGGCTCCTGTCAGCTGTGCCTTCCTCTGTGATTGCTTGTCTTCATGCTAGCATTCCCTGTGGTCACGAGTTGGCCGCCAGCAATATCTAGGGCAACAAGTCTCCTGGTTCACAGTACACTGGGGACAGAGTCATTTCCCAGAGTTACCAAATGCTTCATTCTCATTAGACCAACCTTGAACTAGTCACAGAAACTAAGGGAAATGCCATGCCCTTATTGACTTAATACTGGGTTACTTAATCATCACCAAACCAATCTCTAAAGTAAAGAAGGGTTGGATTACAATTACCCTAACTGTATTTTAAACAGGTGTAGAGATATAGTGGAGTCCCTGGGTGAGATCAGACACTTTTAACCCCATCTTATAGGTGGGAAGATTGAAATTTGGCAGGAGTAGCTCCTTATACAGTCTTGCATTTAATCAAGGGCAGAACTGGAACTTGTTTCCATCTACAGTGCTCCTTAACGGACAATTCAGCCTCCCAGCTTCTAGCTGAATTTGGACAAAATGGAAGAAGCTGAAAATCAGTATGATGCTAGCTTCCCATAACAGAAACAAATAGATGATTGTGGCACAAATCTTTCTTCTTAGGAAAAAGCCTTTTCCAAATATTTTCATTAAAAAAGATTCAGTATGATGCCTCATAGAATTTAAATCTGAGTCTCTTCCTTTTCAAATTCTAATAATTAACCTCAAGTATGTGACCACTATTGCCCATGAATTTGTTTTCTGAAATACATTTGAAAGAATATCACCTTAGGAAAATAATTTTCTCTGGAAAAATATATGAAAAGTTGTCTCCTCTAATTTGAAACAATTTGGCCCATGATTGACTCTAGGGACAAGGATGGGGCAGCTCTTCCTTCCTAAAATACAGTTCTTAAACTTCATACGTATGTACTTGCTCGTGAACTATGGTATATACATGATCTAGAAAACAAAGCTACCTTAAAGATGAATGTAACTTTGACTTGATTTTTTTATTAATTTATCAGCTGAGTAATCTCCAAAATGAAGTTATAATCACATATTTTCATTCCAATATAACACTTCTCACAAAGTCAACATATTCACTCTGAAGATGTTGTTTGTGAAGAAACTGACAATGGGACAATCCCTTGTACTGGAATAAATCAATGTCAGAGCCAGCAGAGTATATCTGGGAAACTCATGGGCTTTGGAATTAGACAGAGCTGATTTTGATACTGAACACTATTCATTCATTCATTCAACAAATCATTTTATGTGCCAGGTATTGTGGTTTAGGCATACATGATGGCAAATAAAACTCGTGGTTCCTGCCCTCATGGAACTTTCAGTCTAGTGACTTTGCTCATTTATGTATCCTTGGGCAAGTTACACTACTTCACTGAACTCCATTTTGAAATTACATAGCAATGGATCCTAAAATGAACGAAGATATCTTCTTCACAAGACTGTGATGAAAAAGAATTGAAAGAGCATAAAGCACCTGGTTGATGGCAGGTGGTAGGAAATCCTGGTAACATTTGCCCTATTTAATTAAATCAAGTCTGGCAGGAAAGAACAGTAGAATCCCTGATGACCTCTGTAGCCTTAATAGAATCCCTGTAATTTGTGTTTTGCCCTCAGAATGCTGCTCACTGAAACTATTCTTAGAGCTCTTGTAACTGGTGATTTCGGTGGGCTTTTCTTAGGGATCATCCTCTTCCAGCTCTTGATAGAACACTTAACCTTACTGATCATGGCCTCCTACTTGCCAGCCTCCCTCGCTTGGCTTTCTTAATTCAAGGCTCTCCTGGTGCTCTTCCTACTTTCCACCTTCTTTTGGTCTTCTCTGTCTTCTTTCTCTTTCTTCTCCTCATCCTCTTCATGAGGACCATAGCCGTGCACATGGCACCCATGTCTTCTTCTATAGCCATGACCTTTCTTCTTCACACCAGTCCCATATGTCTAATACCCAGGTTGGTGTCTCCATGTATATCCTCTGATACCTCCAGCTGATCAGTTCCAGAATTGGTTGTACCATCTCTCTCCTCAAAGAGACTTCATCTTCTTGCTTTTCTCTTTCTATTTATTAAGTCACCTAAGTGCTCAGACACATTGATTGGAAAACTTGAAATCTTTTTGGGCTGTCTCTGTCCCTTACTTCCCACATACAAATAGTTATCAAGTGTTGTTGATTTGGCTAAATGTGTCCTCTCCTATGTATTCCCATCAGTCTTGTGCACCCTCTCATACCTCTTCCCCTAATGACAGCAATAACCTAAATGGGCCCCTGCTTGGTCTTTCTTCATCCCATCTCACTTACTGCTACTAGAGCAACTTTATTCCTAAAACATGGTGCTTATGACCTTGCTTCCTTGCTCGAAGGTCATTAATGACTCCCCAAGCATACAAGGCAATGTCTAATTTCCTTATCCTGGAACCTTGGTGACTCTTTACCATCTGATTCAGCTGATATTTTCATCTTAACTCTAAAAGAACCTCTAATACCTCCCCACACTCATGCAATTTATAGTCCAGTGGGGAAGATCAACACTAATCAATCATCGCTCATGCACCCATCTATGAATTATGACAAGGGCTATGAATGGCAAAAAGAGGATGCTATCAGAATGTAAGTCAGAAAGCCTGGTTTGGCATACTGAAGGAGCTGACAAAGGGCTGGAGTGATATCCACAGAGGGGAGTGTATGTGAGATGTGGCTGGAGAGTAGGCAGGGCTGTCCAGGCAGGGCTTTAGGGAGGCTGTGTGGTAGATTTTGGACTTTATCCTAAGAGCAATGGGAAGCCGTTGGAGAGTTTTAAACATGGTTAGCAGGATCAGATTTGCATTTTTAAAAGTACCTTGGGAAGAGGGACTTTCTTTCACTCTTGTAGCTCATACAGTGCCTGGAACAAGGTCTTCTAAGACAAGTGCTCTATAAGAGCAGATAAATGAATGCCTGGACAAAAGGAAGGAAAGCAAACATAAAGGAAAAAAGGGAGAGATGAAAGGAGATGGGGAGAGCTAGTTAAAGTGGTGATAGAGAGGCGAAATCCATTTGATATTCAAGGTGTATGTATAAAACGATGTATTTTTGCACAAACATTCCAAATAAGGACTGCCATTCACAGCTGTCAACACGAGTGGCAGAAGCCCTGTTGGAACGTGGCTTTTGAATGGCCTTCAGAGGTTGTTTATCTCACGTTTCATTGCTTTGCTGTCAAACTTGGTATAAATTTCTCTAATTCCCACCCCCTCCCCATAACTATGTTTTCTTTTTCTATGCCTCTTCAAAATTATTTTCTGTTTTGGATTATAAACTTCTAGAATCAGAGACCAGATCTTTTAAAATACCATCAGGAGGAAAAGGCAGCTATTATGGAATGGACGCCCTATTGAGATTTCTTCCATTTAGTGTGACTGTGTGGGTGGGGGGCGGGGGGAGGAGGTTCAGGAGTCAATGAATTGAAAGGGGGACCAGAGCCAGGGAAAGGAAAGGAGCCTTCTTGCCTTTCTTCTTTCTTCCTTCATCTAGTTCATAGGACGTTGAGCTTCTTAAACAAATATACCAATGTGCAGAAATAGCTTTCATGAGTATGGTGTCCTGGGTCAAGTATGGGCTCTGGTGTCAGACTGCTTGGTTTTAAATTTGGGCTGCATTACTTACTAGCTGAGTGATTTGGGCATGTGACTTAACTTCTCTGTGCCTCAGTTTTCTCATCTGTCAAATGGGCTGATGACACTATCTATCTCATAGGGTTGTTTGAAGATTAAATGTGGGAAGCCCTCAGAGCAGGCCTGGACCATGATGAGAGCTCAATACTTGTCAGTTGTTCTTATTATTACTGTTCATAAGCAGAAGAGTGCCTGTACTTGTACTTCCTCTAATTTTAAGATCCTTTGTTCTAAGTCATTTGAAATTGCATTTATTCAATGCACATTTTTTATTTATTCTTCTGCAGACTTTATTTTGATGGTCCATAGAAATGTAATTAGCATCGTGCAAATATTTTGATCGAGACTAAAAGCTGCCTCCAACATTAGCACAGTGAACAAAACATAAGAGTCATCACGTCTTGAAAGCTGCACGTGAGAGCTCTGTGGATAAATCTCCTAACAAGTGGGAGATTCTGAATAAACAGTAATTATGTAACAAAAACCTAAGTAACAGCTGCGGGGAGTATGAAACAAACAGAGCATGGAGGTTTGTATAAATGAAGGATGTAACCTGGTGGAATAATTTATTATTGGGGACAACTGAAATATCAACTCAGGGAATATCATCTGTATAGGAAATTTAAGGAATGAAAATACTCCTATGTCATCTTGGAACATTTCTTGCCATAGTGTTTACTTTCCTAAAGAAGATGTGATGTTAGCCAGCTGTGGCTTACCAGTACAATGTATAGTGATGGTAAAACATGTATATTTATCTGATGTTGTCAGAATTTCCAGTCATTTCCTAGCCTGATTATGGCAGCAATTTTCCATTTCCTCATTGTTTTTATTCAACAATAATTTGTGAAAAGATTTCAGCACTTTGAGTAAATGGAGAGAGAACAACGAAAGAGAAAGAGAGACAGCGAGCGCTTGAGAGCAAGCAGCAGTATGGGAGTAGGCAAGATATGAGAAAACAGTATAGTTGCAGGCCAGTAAGTGTAAAGATTAAGTTAAAAGCTTGCATATGTCTCTATTGTGAATTTTAGGTCAAATCTTCCTTATTTAAAAATTCACCCAAGAAGGCATCAAGGTGTCCTCTGGCCAGAGACTGAGTCATCTTTGCATGACATCAACACAACCCACTTCTGTCTTGTCGCAGGCCCTCGTGGAGCAGAGCAGAACTTCCATTCCAGATCCAAGATGACGGCCTAGGCACCTTTTCCATCCATGTGCATAAGGATCTTGACATGGAAAGAGATGATCCAACCCTTCTTTCTGGTTATTCATAATCCTAGAGTAGAAAGTTCATAATATGCCCCTTTCTAACTGCTGCTTACAGAAATATGTTTGCCAGAGTCTGTCGAAATAGTGTGAAGAACCAGAGAAGGTGTCCAAAGGGGGAGAGTCATAAAAATCCCATGTTTGAGAAAATGTGCATTGTAAGTAGATGCGTTGCATGGCCCCTGTTCTTTAAGAACCTTTTCCATGTGAATGTCCCTGCTTTTGTACATCTCTGAAGGAAATACCCCTTCATCCAATGCACTCATTCATCAATAATTCAAACGTGAAGAGTGGGATGATCCTTCCACATAGTCCCAGTTAGTCCTCAAGGATTGTCCTTTTGTTTTTCAGCTTGACAAATGGTAAAAAACAAAACAAGAAAATAACCCATTGCTGTCTAGTCGATTCTGACTCATAGCAACCCTATAGGACAGAGTAGAACTGCCTCTTGGGGTTTCTAAGGTCTATAATCTTTATGGGAGTGGACTGCCACATCTTTCTTCCATGGAGTGGCTAGGGAGTTGGAACCACCAACCTTTCAATTAGCAGCCAAGCACTTAACCACTGTGCTACCAGGGATCCTTTGACAAATGGTAGCTCCCAATAAATATTTAGAGAAAAATAAGTAAATGAACGAATAGTTTCCATTTTCCCTACAGCTTACATTAGGGGTGTAGGGTGATAAAATGCATATGTTTTTGAAATATAGGGCTATAAATGCTATATTTCCTCTGAGATAAGTGGTGTGGTAGGGTTTTATTTTTGCACAATTTTAGACACAAGTAAAAAGAAATCTCAATGACTTAAGACATTCCCAGAAGAATCAGAAACAGAATTGAGAACTTCCCAATCTTGGCCCATTCCTCTATGATGTAAACTATCTGGGGTTGACATTTTAACTGAACTGGCCTAATTCACAGAGAAGCCCTATGCCCATTAAGTATAAGAGATAAAGAAAAAGAGGGGGCAAAATGAATTGCATTATCCTGCACTTTCAGTTCAGTTCTCCCAGCTCAAAGCCAGTGCCTAGGAGCCCAGGTGGAAGATATATGAGGGACTAGACCTGTACCCTCTGAGCACTCAGCAAATTAACTTAAGGGTGTTTGTACTGAGCTGTCATCATGACAAATGGGAACCGTTACCACAGGCTGGTGTGGAAGGAATGGTGGGTTTGATTTAGTCACTGTTTACAGCCGCAAAAACAAGTTGAGTGAAACTAAGGCAGACTTACAGTTTGTTTGTTGGGTTCTTGGCCAGCAAGGCTCATGTGCATGTTATATTTACTTAGCTCTTATTACTGAGATTGCTCCAAAGTTTAGATAGTATAGGGTGTTTTTAGTTTTTTCCCCAGAGTAATAAACTCTAGACATTCTTAGGTATCAGTGTATTTGGATTTCTGATTACAAACGTAAGTATAAGAGAGACACCAGGCAACTGGTTTTTCATTGAAAAAAAAAATTTTTTTAGTTGTGACAAGCAACAGATAAAACTAATCATCTCATTTGGTTTTAAGATTTCTATTTCTTTGATACTCTGTGGTTTCATTATAATATGTTTTAGAGTGGGTTTATTTTCATTTATCCGTTTTGCGAATTGTGCTTCTTGAACCTGAAGATTTATGTCTTCCATCAATTTTGTAAAATTCTCAGCCACATTGTCTATTCAAGTTTGTCTTTCCTGCATTCTCTCTGTATTTTATTTCTGCAATTCCTATTAGATTTATGTGGAACCATCTCATTTTGCCCCTTATGTCTCTTAATGTCTTTAAATTTTTCCTGTCTTCATCTTTCTTGGATGACCAGTCTTCCAGTTCACTAATTCTCTTTTTATCTGTGACATCTGCTGTTAGCCTGTCCATTGAGGTTTTTTAACCATATGTCTTTAAATGTTTTAATTAATTTTCATTTTTAAACAATTATAGAATCACAACAAATTGCACAAGTAGTTCAGATTTGCCATGTACCTATCACCCAGCTGCCCCCAATAGTGACCACTTACATAACTACAGTGCATTATTGAAGCCAAGAAATTGATTGGCACAAACCATTAACTAAAGACTTTATTCAGGTTTCACAAGATTTTGCATGTATTCTTTTTTAAAAAATATCTTTATGTATAATTCTATGACATTTTATTACAGATATAGATTCTCATAACCACCGCCACAAGCAAGTTACACAATTGTTCCATTGCCACAAAGGAACTCCTCCAGGCTGCTCTTTTGTAGCTATACTCTTCTTCCCTGGTGGCACAGTGGTTAAGAGCTATGGCTGCCAACCAAAAGGTCAGCAGTTTGAATCCACCAGCTGCTCTTTGGAAACCCTGTGGGAAGTTCTACTCTGTCCTATAGGGTTGCTATAGGGTCACTATGAGTCAGAATCAACTCAATGGCCACAGATTTGGTTTAGGTTTCCCTTTTCTTTACTCCTAGCAACCATCGATCTGTTCTCCATCTCTACAGTTTGATCATTTTGAGAATGTTATATAAATAGACTGTATAGTATGCAATCCTTGGAGATTGGCTGTTTCCCACTCAGCATAATGCCTTTAAGATATACCAAAATTGTTGTGTGTAAAAACAGTTCATTCTTTTTTTAGTATTCAATTGTATGGATGTACCAGAGGTTGTTTAATCATTCACCCACTGAAGACATTTGGGTTGATTCCAGCATTTGGCTATTATAAATAAAGCTGCTATGAACATCCATGTACAGTTTTTGTGTGAACAAAAGTTTTCATTTCTGTAGGATAAATTCACAGGAGTGTGACCTCTAGGTTGTGTGGCAATTATATGTTTAATTTTTTTTTTTATACTGCTAACTGATCTCCAGAGATCAGTGACTGATTAGTGGCTGTGACATTTTACATTCTCACCAGCAATGTATGAGAATTCAGTATCTCTACATCCTTACCAACATTTGGTATTATCAGAGTTGTTTTTTTTTTTAAGGCAGTGTTTTTTTATTTTAGTCATTCTAATAGATGTGTGGTGATATTCACAGTGGTTTTAATTTGCATTTCCCACATGCCTAATGATGTTGAACATCTTTTTAGGTATTTATTTGCCATGGAAATCTTCTTTGGAGAAGTGTCTGTTCAAGTCTTTTGCCCATTTTCCGGGTAGGTTGTTTTCTTACTTGTTGAATTTAGAGTGTTTCTTATATATTCTGGATACAAGTCCTTTGTCAGATATGTGATTTGCCAATATTTTCTCCTCCACTAGGTTTTATGCTGTTTTTTTTTAAACTTCTAAAAGTTCCATTTGATTCTATTTTTAAAGTCTGCTTGACCTTTTTTCAGAGTCCCTTGAACTATTTTTTACATCTTTCTTCATATATTTAATCATTTAAATCCTTTTTTTTTAGTTCCTATTCAAGACTTATAGTATTTAAGGTTCTAATTCTGTTCTTTTATAGTGTTTGCTAACTCTCTTTCATGATATATTGTTTCCTCACATCCTCTGTAATTTTAGATTGTCAACTTGTCGTCATTAGAACTTAATCTGTGAAATCCCTATGGAGATCATGTCAAAGGGATATTCTTCAAGAGAGGTTTTGCATTTGCTTCCATAAATGCACTTGAGAAGTACTACAGAAGTGTCACCAGCTAAGAAGCACTTTTTATGCTGTTATCTCTGTTTAAATTTTCCAAGACTATGCTCATGGCATGAATTTGAATACCAGATATGTGGCTACAAATCTTCAGGGAAATATATATATTTTAAACCCCCAGCCAAAGCTGGTTTTTTTCATTTTTAAATGCAGCATTGCTTCATCCTGGCTTCATCTTGGGATCTTAGTTCCAACTTCTTATCTCTAGGGCTTAAACCTTATCTCCTGTTCCTATGTAGGTATTAGTATCCAAGTCCTTCCCCTACAGCAGCTGAAGCTTCTTTGGTTTTCATTTCCTTCATATTTTTCATGCCAGGGATTTCTCTTATTTTATCATGAGCTCATCTCTTCATTTAAAAAATTTTTTGTGGTATTTTATAATATGTGTTATATTTTATTCAGTATTCCTGGTGTTTAGTAGTGGAAGAATTTTAAATTAACTAGACTAATATTTTGTCCAATAGCTGTTCATAACAAATCTTACAAATCCATATACTGACTCCTTAGTTAAACAATGTCAGTTATTTATTTGATATAAGGCACTGCATGACCTTGGAAATAATTATGATCCTTTGAAAGTGCAATTACAAGTATCTAGCTCTCAGCTCAAATGTCACCAAGTCCCAGCCCAAGTCACTTTTTACCCCTTGCTCTGGTTTATTTTTTTCAAAGCACTCAACCTTTCTTATATTTTTATTTTAAAATATATATTTATTGCATGTCTCCTTTCTGCTAGAATGCTAGTTGCATGAAGTTGAGCATCAAATCAGAGCAGAGGCATAGAGAATAAGTTTAACCATCTAAGGAGTCACCCAGGGGATTGGGGGGGGGGAGGTGGACACATCATGGGCAATATAGGTGGCCAGAGATGCACAAATGGAATGTGATTTTAACTAATAAAATGGAAATTTAGTAAAATGTATTGTATCCTATTTGAAGGAAGAGTGAATATATTAACAAGATTGTCTTCATAGAAGCTAGAGAAAAAAATCTGAGGACAGGGATTTGCAAGTGTTTTTCCAGCAATGGCTAAGGTTAAGGAGATCCAGTCTGGGGAATGCAGTACGAGGATTATTTACTACATCTCCCTGCAGTCTGAATGAAATCACCTTTGGGACCATCTCTTTGACCTGACTTCACACCCAGCAGGCAGCCAACTGATTAATAATTTGACTTTCCAGATGGTCTGCATGGCAGATGTGAGCATTTTCATCTGGGAAGACTGCCCCTCCTTATAATTAACGAGTTGGCATTCTGGTTCATACAAAGTTTCCTGCAAGCTTTGTAAGTGGATCAGACCTCATCAGCTTTGGTGCACCGAGGACATCAAGTTCAGTGTTTGTCAAGCTGAGGATCAGACTGTGAAGCTTTGTCAGGGCAATGAACCAGCCCCGAGACCAGTGCTTCCTCAAACTCATCCATGGACTGGCAGCATCAGAATGACTCAGGAAGCTTTTAAAAATATCCGTTCCTGGCCCCCTCCCTAGACCATCCTGATTGAGAATGGGGATGAGGAGGAGCAAAGAAGGAGGGGAGCTGGGTTTTTAGCAAGCTCTTCTGATGATTCTTATGCAGACAGATTTGGGAAACAGTGCCCTAGTTTGTTTTCTTTTTAACTGCCATGTGCATCTTTTTTTTTCCCCCCTTGCCCCAAAATAATGACTGTGATTGCAGAGGACTTAATTGAGTTTAACGCAGTCTCCAGTACCATAGGCTTAATCATCCCACAAGTAACTACATTTTGAAATAAGATCTTGTTAGTGCAAACAAATCTCTGCGGCGATAGGGCCTTCTTATCTTTTGGAGCAAGGAGGAAGGTCAAGTTCGATTCTAGCGCCCACCCTTCTGTCCCCCTCTCTCACATCTGGTGTATTGTCTCTTTCCTACCCACCCAGTCTACAAGAGTATATATTCCTAAGGTGCTGTATGCAGCTATTTGATACCAGCTGCCTCCCAAAGAAAATACTAGCACTATGTGCTAATACAGTATTTACTGGAAAAATGTCTGATTTCTCTGAAAAGAGAGAGAATAATAATAATAATAGTAAAAATGCACATATTCTCATCCCTCAAAAAAAAAAAAAAAGTATCTGCTAAGATTTTACAAAGACAAATGACTACATAGCTGTCAGGGATTGAATTGTGTCCCCGCAAAATATCTGTCAACTTGGCTCGGCCATGATTCCCAGTATTGTGTGACTGCCCACC
>NW_004443945.1:24523855-24525057 GCF_000243295.1 Trichechus manatus latirostris | reverse complement strand
CTCAGCCACCCTAAATGAATGTTGAAGAAATGTCTAAAGAATATAGCTTTGAATAGAATAGCTTGTTGGGGTTCTACATGTTTCAGTCTGGCCAAGGTTCGGGAGCTCAGACCATATGTAGGTGAGGCAGAGGGCTGTCTGTGGTGAGAGAACTGTTCACAATGAAGAGAAGGCTAAAGTGGGCAGCACAGCTTGGTAGAAACAGCACATTTGCAATAAAAATACGTAGGCTTCAGGCCCAGCTCTGCCACTAACTATCCATATAATCTTCAGTAAATCAAGAATATGGATGGATTTTTATTCATTTTAACAACAGTGGGGATTTACACAGTGCTGCAGGGCCTGGAGATACTGAATAAATGTTTGCTGAATATATGAACAGATGAATGAATGAATGAATTCTCTGAATTTTAGTTTCTTCATCTGCAAGATAGGGATAAAGATAACATCTTTTTTTTGCAGGTAGGTTTTGTTTTTGGATTTTTGTTTTTGTTTTTATATTGAATGAGAGAATGCATATGTAAGTGCTAAGGAAACTATAAAGAACCCCCTAAACTCCAATAGTATTGTAGTCAGTCTAGTTATAAAGATAGGCCAGAGGGTATAGACCCTGCCCATGTTTATGTTGAATGTATATCTAAATTTGTCTGGATTCTAGAGTTTTGCAGACCCTCCTTCAAAATTAGAATGAGGGGACACATTCCCAACATCCCCAAGCTGGAGAGCACTGGATCTAAAACCATGATCCATTTTTTACTAGTTACAACACAATGGGGAAAACAAGGATGTATTTTTTAATCAAGCTACTTAAATACAAATTTTAGGACTTTCCTTTTTTCCCCTGAGATTATGTTTTTCCTTAATATTTTGATGTCAAAATTTGTTTTAAAAAAACAAGATTGTAGTGATACTAGATATTTATTTTGAATGTCCTTACTTAACAAAAAAAAAGAAAAAGAAAAGATGGCAACTCTGTACTGGTTACCTGCCCGCCCGCATTGTTTTTAGAAATTTTATCCGTCCATAAAATCCCCAAGTTTAGGAGCTACTACCCCAAGAGAGTTCCAGATAGACACACAGGAATTTGGGGCCTCTGCTTCAGTGCCATAAAATGAGTTCAAGATTTTATAGATAGAAATTAACTATGTAAAGCCGTTTTGGAATATTGTTCTGATAAAACACTGCGACACAATTTTTTTTTT
>NW_004443945.1:24507049-24523235 GCF_000243295.1 Trichechus manatus latirostris | reverse complement strand
GTTTTTCTGAATTGATGTTTTCATACTTGAAACCCCAGATAGACAGCAAGTTCAAACCACTGCTTTCCTGGGCTGCCCTGTGAATTTTCACTTGTTATTTTTATACGACCCTTTGTCACCATTTAGCTACCATTTATTGAGTGCTTATTGTGGGCCAGATCTTTCCGAGACACCATTCTATATAGGCCTCTCCACTCTGTCCCCTGAGTATCAGTGGGCCCCATCCATTTCTCTCCTTACCAATTACTTCTCCTTACCAATACTTACCAATACCAATACTCATTACCTCTCCTTACCAATACATACCAATACCAATACTGATTACCTTTCCTTACCAATATGTGAAGGGCATTGCTTACTTTAGGCTGCTATAAGCATAATGAAAGGATTTGAATTCAAATGTTCCTGTACTAATTTTTTATAATTGAACCCAAACTTTGGAATTAACTGTACACAGCATAATAGTTTACTTATTTACAGATGGTTTATAGTGTGATTCTAATATTAGCAGCCAATCATTTCCCACTAGGATTGGTGGGAAACCCTTAGTCAGGAATGACTTGAACAGTGTGTCACATGACATGAGTTCAGATCTCCTTTTTTTGGATGGGAGGAGGCAGACTAGTCTTTTTCTGGCCCCGCTTCTATGGTCCATGCTGCTTCACCTTGATCCACTGTGGACTGATGATACTGGCATCAGAATGTATGTATAGTCAGTCCCTGGGTTACGAACGTCCTACTTATGGACAACTAGTACTTGCCCTTTAATGTTATGTAAATTTGCCCTCACTTTGAAACAGTTGAACCAACCCCTACTCACAACAAATTCTTCATCACAATCACCTTCACTTGCTGCACGTGCAGCTTTTAAATCATTGAAAAGTCTTCAAGCCTTTTCTTGCACTAAAACCAAAAAACCAAACCCACTGCCATAGAGTCAGTAGGACAGACTAGAACTGCCCCATAGGGTTTCCAAGGAGCAGCTGGTGGATTTGAACTGCCAACCTTTTGGTTAGCAGCCAAGCTCTTTAACCACTATGCCACCAGGACCCCTTCTTGCACTAAAGTAAGGCTAAATAAGAACCTATGCACCTGTTCCGACTTCCCTAGAAATTCTTAAAGATACAATTAATATGGATCTCATTTGTAACCTGGGGACTGCCTGTATATGATTGGCAGAAAGTTCTTAGTTTTTCTGACTGCAATTGTTTAAAATTCAAGTTTTAGAGTATGTTAAATGACTTGTCATTTTCCAAACTTGCCATTCCTCTCCTCAGTCTTTGCCTTTGCACATGGAATCCCTGTCTGAAACCCCACCCTTACTTTTCTGTCTGATAAACTCCTATATGCCCTTCAAGATCCAGTTCAAATACAGCCTCATTTGTGATGCCCATCCACAGCCTCCCAGTTAATCAATACTTCCTCTATGCTTCCATAGTACCTACTGTATAATCTTGCCTGGATCACAACTATTTGTTCATATGTCTATCTCTCCATTAAAATATGAGCCCCTTGAAAGAAGGGAGAGTACTTATCATTTCTGTATGTTCAACAACTCAGAGTTATTGGCACATAACAGGTGATGAAGAAATGATTGGGGAATGAATGAGTAACGTTTAAAGCATTTTTACTTTGACCAACTATATTTCTATGTTTCTAGTTATTTCCAACCTTGTTGGCTTTTGTACAAATATGTGTAATGTAGGAAACGCTAGGGATGTGTCATGTCAATGCTAATGACTTTTGCAAAATGCCTGTGATTGCCTTCTACAAAACTACCTACTGAAGCTATGGTGGGGGGTGGGGGGGTTATGGAATTTCTCAGTCTGGGTGGGGGGAAGAAACCCAGCAGTCTCCTGGGATATGCTGCCCAGTTGACTCCTCTCCCATTACTTCAAAGCTCTTATCTATGTTTTTGTTTTCCAGTCTCAAACTAACCAACATCTCATTCGTAGCAGTTGCCCAGTGTTGCTTGAATGTTGCCTTGGTGAGGTTTTGCGTCTTGGTGGGATTTAACGGTCTCACGCTCGCAACACGTGTGTAAATTCAAAAGAACTCATAAGAACTCATGTGATACAAGCAAAGGCAGGAGGAGCTGAGATTCATGGCACATCCTATTAAGAGCCTCTGGGTTATACACATCATTCCTGGAAGCACTGAGCCCTAGCAGTACTTCTAACTTGTAAATATCTCATCACATGAAAATGTTTAAAGTTCGAAGACCAAGTCACCGCTTTCCAATACACAGGGGACAGCTGAAGAGCTGTCAAAACAGCGAAACGAGGGCCTGGAACTCTGCCGTCCAGAGGTTTGGGGCGTGCAGACAGACGCACAGAAACAGATGGTGAGATGTGGAGGAAAGGCTTGATTTTGATTTTTGTTTTATAGATTAAGCAAACTGAGCACAACAGTCAAAGTCAGATTCTATCTGGTTTGCTTCCAGCAAACTGATTTTCTGATTCCACGCTGTCTCACATGGCTCTTTTTCTGTTCCATGATGATCTCATCTTAGAGATGGGCTTTCATCCTGATCAGTTAAAGGGAATAGATGCTGACTTGGCAGCACAGTCCTTGACTGTGAGAACATGAACCCGGGCTCCATGTTTTCCCTACATTTGTCTTTGCTTTGGGTTATTTAATGCTGAATCCATGCTTTTTCATGCATCCCTCCCCTTCACTCTTCTCTCTTTTCTCAATAAGAAGATACTAAAAAGTGGATAGGTTATGAGTTATGGCCTTTTCTACATTTCTTCTTTCTCTCTCTCACAAATTTAATCCCAAATTTAATTCTTAGTTCCTAGGTGGCACAAACAGTTAATCACTTTACTACTTACTAATCCAAAGATTAGTGGTTTGAACCCACCCAGAGGTGCCTCAGAAGAAAGGACTCGTAACCTGCTTCTGAAAGGGCATGGCCTTGAAAACCCTATGGAGTGCAGTTCTACTCTGCAATACATGAAGTCTCCATGAGTCAGAATTAACTAGATGGCAACTTTTTTTTTTTTTAGGCAGAATGATAAAGTCTTAGAGTTTGCAGGGACTTGTACAACTTTTCAAATAGGTTGTCTTCCCACTTTTGCTGGATTGCTTCCTGGAAGGGGACTTACTACCAACAAGGGCAACACAGCATAAGAGACATTGCTGGTTTTGGAAGCAGAAGATCTTGACTTGAGTCTTGATGCTGTGATTTACTATTATATGTTCTTGTCTCCTCTGAACCTCTAATCTGGGAAACGGGGCTAATAAAGCAAAGAGATTAGGCTGAAGGTGACCTAGGACAGCAGTGCCAGGTGTTGACAAGGAGCAAGATGCAGCTGGAGGCGGCCGAGGCCCATCACCTGCTGAAGTGACTCAGCTAAGGAGGCAGGTCCCAGAAGGGCAGCCTAAGGTGTGCACGAGGAGCACAGTGGTGATCAGGGCCGAGATGGCGCATCAGGCTGCCTGGCAGCGGAGCAAGGGAATCCCTTCCTCAGTGGCTAAATACTCTGGAACCAGGAAGCAATCATAAGATGATGGCTCAAATTTTGAACCTGCCATTTATGTTTGTGTGACTGTAGAAAAGTTACTTGATGTTTTGGGTCTCATTTTCCTCATCTGTGAACTAAAGCAATAAAATCTCTTCATGAGGTGGTTGGGAAGCTTAAAGTAAATGAGCTAATGCATGTCAAGCATTTAACAAGAGGTCTGATATTTAGTAAATGCTTAAAAATGGTAGCTGAAAATAAACAAGATGGAGCCAAACAGACGAACGATCAGAAAGATGATGCAGAACCAGGCAACCTTTAGTTCTGTTATGCGTAAGGTTGCCATGAGTTGGTGCTGACTCAAGGCAACTAACAACAACAAAGTAAACAAGTAGCTAAAAGCATCATAGTTCAGGAAAATCTGCCCATACCTGGTAGGGTCCTTGTTGGTAAGAGGACAGATGGAGAAGCACAGAGGGGCATTTGGGAAGGGTACTGGTAAGACCCGACCAATTATAATTATGGCTCTGGTGTGCGGGGTTGGGCTCTGCTCTTAAGGTGGCCCTGCTGTTGGGCAGAATTAGGGAGTGGGTATCCAGCTTTAGCCGGGGAACCTGGGAGTCCTGTGGCGCTGACCCTATGTGAGAGGATGCCCAAGGCTTCACAATGGAGTGTAGCATCTCAGATCGGCTTGTAGGAGGCTCTATTACTCGTCCCCCAGTCTCAGGCTGAGCTTCAGGTCTAAGCTTGCAGGTGGCGCTCTTGTCAAATGCAGTTTTCAGGAGCTGACTTAGAGCTTGGGGGAAAGAGAAGGAAGCTGATACTTCCCCTACTTGCCCATAGCACGGATTGACAGAAAAATATTGCCCAAACTCCTTACCATGGTATATAAGCTCTCTATGACCTGGCCTCTCCTCATCTCTTTGGACACCCAAATTTTCACACCTTAAGGTTTAGAAATATTCCTGTTTATACCATGCTGATTTATGCCTCTGTACTTTTGGTCTTCCCAGTCCTTCTGCCTGAAATACCCTTCTATCATTTCTTCATCTGTCCAACTTTCAACATACTTCAAGGCTTAGCTGAGGAATCACCTCCTCCAAGATGCCTTCCCTGGGCCCCCTTGGATAAAAGTAGTGACAATTTATAGAATACTTAACTGAGGGCCATGCTAATGTGATGAGCATTCGGTACTTTGTGTCATGTAATAAATACTTCAACAGCCCTGAGGAAACAGAGCCTCAGACAGGTTGAGTGACTTGCTCAAGGTTGCCTTAGTAACTAGGATGTGTTGAAGCCTGGAGTTTAACCTAGATTTGCCTAACTCCAAAGCTAATTGTGTTCTAATCACTGATATGCTGCCTCTCTGCCATGTGCCTTCTTCTGTATTCCCACAAACCCCTGTGCAGTCCTCTCTCTCATCATGTGAGACATTATATGCACATCATTTGCTTATATATTGGCTTCCCCCAACAGACAGAAACTCCTCCAGGACAAGAATTCTCTGTGCCCAACCATTAGCCCCATACCAAGTGTTCATTCGGTAAAGGCTAAAGGCTACGTGAACTGAATCAAAATGTATGAAACTTATTTTTAAATGGTGATGAAAAGAGACATAGGTCTAGGGAAACCCCTTGTCCAGTAGGGAATAGAAAAATATTAATAAGCAAGGTAATTAAATGAAGAAAAGAAAGTATTTAAAGCAAATGGTGCTAGAATAACTGGGTAAATGTATGGAAAAAACAAATCTCAACTCCTAACTGACACCTTACCCAACAGTTAATCCAAGATGAATCATAGCCCTAAATATAAAAGCTGAAAATATAAAGCTTCTAGAAGAAAGCCTAGGAGAATATCTTTGCTTTCATGTGTTAGGCAAATGTTTCTTAGATAAGATAAAAAAAAAAAATCAAACATTAACTATAAAAGAAGTTTTATTGGACTTAATCAAAACTAAACATTTATGTTCATCAAAAGACAGATTAAGAAAATGAAAAAGCAAACCATACACTAAGAGAAATATTCACAAAATTGATAAAGAGTTTGTATCCAGATAACATAAGTAACTCCTATAGTTTAATAATAAATAGACAATTTAATAAAAAATGGGTAAAAGACTTGGACATTTCATAAAGGAAGATATGAGAAAGGCCAATAAGCACATGAAAGATACTTCATTGAACTTTATTGAATGCATATAAATTAAAGCCACAATAAATACCACTTCACATCCATAAGAATAACTAAAATGGAAAAAACTGCTAATATTAAATGTTGGCAACAATGTGGAGCAACTAGAACACTCCTACATTGCTGGCATAGGCATTTTGGAAAATCATTTCTCTGTTTGTTATAAAGTTCAACATTTACCTATGTTATGGTCTAGAAATTCCATCCCTGGTTATTAACTCAAGACAAATTAAAACAGGTCTATAAAACTATTTGTTAATAGAAGTTTATTTATAATAGCCCAAAACTGAAAGCAAATCAAATATCTATCAACAGGAGAATGGATAAATAAATTGTGAGATATTCATACAATGGAATACTACTTAGCAATAGAAAGGAACAAACTATTGATACATGCAGCAACTTGGGTGGATCTCAAAACACATTATGTTGAATGAAAGAAGCCAGTCACAAAAGAGTACATACCGTACGATTCTATTTATATGAAATTGTGGAATAGTCAAGATTATTCTATGCTGACAGAAATCAGCATAGTTGCCATTGGTGATGGGTTTTGGACTGGGCAGTGCCGTGAAGAAACTTTCTGGGGCAAAAGAACTGTTTTGTATCTTGATTGGGTTTGTGTTTACACAGATGTATTTATTTGTCAAAACTCATGGAACTACACTCTTAAAATCTATTTTTAAAAACTTAATTAGGTCAATGGAAGAAACAGAACCATTGTATTTTGTTTACACCACACTAGAAATACCGTGTTCAGTTTTGAATACATTTTAAAAACAATAAATCAAACTATAGATCAAGGTTGCCAGGATGAAAAAGGGCCTAGAAGCACTAATGTATGAAAAAAGGTAAGGAACTGGGGAAGTGCCAGCTGGGGAGGAAGCAAGGAGGGAGTGCTGTCCTATTCAATTATTGGAGGGCAGTTGTGTGGTAGAAGGTAGAGACTGATTTTTTGAATCTCCAGAGGGCAGAACCGGGACCAATGTGTTAAAATTATGAAGAGGAAGATTTTTCTAGACACCAGAAAAAAGGGGCTGCTGGGCAGAGCAAAACTGGGGTAGTCAGTCAGAGGGCTACTTCCAGAGCCTGAACAAGAGGTGGTGAAGGTCTGGACCACAATTGCTGCAGGGATGGAGAGGACCTGAAGCAGGAAGGGGATTTGAGAAATAGCAAGAGGTAGAGTTGACACGAGGCACGTGTGTGTGTGTGTGTGTGTGTGTGTGTGTGTGCGCGCGCGCGCGCGCGCGCGCATGTGCATGCATATTTGGGAGATACAAAGGAGAGCAATGAGTTGAGAATGACTCACATTTTGCCTAAGAAGATTCCGTTGATATTAGTATGTGTCATATGATTACATGAATCATGACAGTTTTTAAGATGACAGACCTTAAAATCACGCACTTGTCTCTGACTAAGCAATTGAAATGGATTTTAGAGAAAATGAGACTGAGTCACAGAGCTATTGGAGACAGGAACCAGAAGCTGAGCCGCCCACCTGTCTAACCTTTCAGGGTAACAAGATCACCTGTAGCCATTCAATCCCCATCTCATCATTGCTATTTCAGATTCCTGCACTTAAGCCTGTCTGATATTTCCCTTATTCATGTTATATTGTCTGCCTTTGTCCATCAGAATATAAGCCTCTTAAGAGCAAGGATGTTGTGGGCTTATTCACTGCTATGTGCCCCAGTTCCTTGAGTGAATACTGCCTGATAGAAGAAAGTGGTCACTAAATAATTGAGGATTGAATGGAGTTTAAGGCAGAGTTTATTTGGTGATGGTCTACTGGTCAGTGGATATGAACTGCAGAAATGCATGCCAAAATGTGTCAGTCATTCATAGAAGTTATGGTGAGCATTTCAAATGTTCATTTCTTTAAATCTGACACTTTTACAATACCCCTGTAGCAAATACACTTTGTGCACCTACACAGATCTGCTTAGCCTCGCTTTTTGCTCCAGGTGTTGCTGCTGAAACAGGTTACAGACAGGATTCAGTGCAGATTGCAGCTGCAAGCACACCTCTCCTTTTCTGCCCTGGGGACTTCTCTGATGCCTTGGTGTGAGATGCCCACAGGAACCTGCTGCACACTCACGCATGTGAAACCAGAAATGTGAGTCCTATGAGACCACCTTTGATCACTGGGAGCCAATGGGAGCCAATGGATAGACATTCTTGGGCATTGCACAGGGCTCCTAAGAAAGCTAAGGCAAGATCAAGCACCAGTCACTCTGTCACAGAGGCCAACTGGATAATGCATCCTTATGTTGGTTTTTCATCACCTGTCTGTCAGTTTGTCACCACACTGTGGTGGCTTGCATATTGCTATGATGCTAGAAGCTATGCCACTGGTATTTTGAATACCATCAGGGTCACCCGTGGTGGGCAGGTTTCAGCAAAGCTTCCAGACTAAGATAGATGAGGAAGAAAGCCCTGGCAATCTACTTCTGAAAATTAACCAATGAAAACCCTATGGATCACAACAGAATACTGTCTGATACGGTGCTGGATGATGAGCACCTTAGGTTGGAAGGCACTCAAAATACACTGTGGCTGCAACAGTGGACTCAAACATAGCAACAATCATTAAGATTGCACAGGACCGGTATCATGGATTGAATTGTGTCCCCCCAAAATATGTGTCATCCTGGCTAGGGCATGATCCCCGTATTGTGTGGTTGTCCTCCATTTTGTGATTTGATTATCCTCCATTTTGTGATGTGTTGTAAATTTTAGCCTCTATGCCTGTGGTTATGATCCCATTTCGTCTGTAAATTTTAGCCTCTATGCCTGTGGTTATGATCCCATTTGGGAGTGAGCTGTCCATTATGTTAATGAGGCAGGATTAGGTCATGTTAATGAGGATTAGGGTGGGATGCAACACCCTTACTCAGGTCACAACCCTGATCCAATGTAAGGGGAGTTTCCTTGGGGTGTGGCCTGCATTACCTTTTATCTTACAAGAGATAAAAGGAGAGAGATGCAAGCAGAGAAAGAGTACCTGACTACTACCAAGAAAGAAGAGTCAGGAGAACAGCACGTCCTTTGGACCCGGGGTCCCTACGCTGAGAAGATTGATGACAAGGACCTTCTGCCAGGGCCAACAGAGAGAGGAAGTCTTCCCCTGGAGCTGGTGCCTTGAATTTGGACTTCTAGTCTCCTAAACTGTGAGAGAATCAATTTCTCTTTGTTAAAGCCTTCCACTTGTGGTATTTCTGTTATAGCAGCACTAGATGACTAAGACAACCAGGCACTGTTCTGTTTTGTCATATGTAAGGTTGCCATGAGTGGGAGCCAACTCGACGACAACTAACAACAACTACAACAATGTTGGCTTTCCCTTGTTCCTGTTGTAGCTCCGCTCTGCCATCCCTCACTCTTCGCTGAGATCATTTCCCAAATAAACCACATGCCTGCATGCATTTGTCTCAGGTTCTGTTTTCTGGGTGCCGAGGCTAAGACATGAAACTGATTTTCACCTTGAATTTGTAAAGTGCTTTCTTGTTTTAGGAAAACCACCTGTAGATAGGTCAGAAACTTTTGGCAAGGACACATTAAAATCCTACCTTGTCCTTTAACATCCTAGTTCCTTGAAGGTACTGAGGCAAACTGTATGAGCAGGTCCTGGGCCCCTGGCCCTTACACAAAGGTGGCACCCCAGGGGCCTCAGAAGCTACAGTCTAATGGGACATAACAAATCATACCTGAGAAGAGCAGCTGAGGTCAGAAACCCAGGAGCTGTTTCCATCATCAGATGTGAAAGGCAAGTGCAAAGCTGGGGACTTGGTCTGGGGTAGAGGCAAGGATGTAAGGCCATCAGGATCACAGCAGAGGTGCAAGGGGCCCTGATATGGCTTGAGCATAGGTTGTGAAGAAATCGAGGGCACAGAGGACAAGTTCTTATTGGATGAGCTGGTGGGCCAGCTGGCTGGAAGCTAAGACCTGGCCTGGCCAGGCAGCTGGCAAGGAGATTTTTCAACTTCCACGCAGCACTGCACACCCTTAACACCTCAGTGAGAGCTTTGGTGAGGGGAGGCAAAGAAGGTCCTGGGTCTACCAACACAGGCCAGATGGTAACCAGCAACGGTTTCCTTCTCTCTGGTGCTGTCTGTATCTCATTCTCTGACTATTTTTTAAAAAATGTGTGCTCCTTTTCCCAATATGCCTGTTTGAGCCCCGGTGACTCTCTCTGCTAATTGGCTTACAGAGCAAATCGATAACCACTTTAAAGATCTGTGAAAGGAGCTAAGCTTCACACCTAAATACATACCACTTGGCAAAACTAAAGAAGCAGGCTTTCTGGAGAGGAGGGGTGGGGGAGCTGACCTAAGCATTTCCCTTGCCTCCTTTTTCCTCACAATGAGGATTTCAGCCTTATTGGGAACTTGCTCCAATTGGCAGATGAACTTGGCTGTGGGTGAATGCTGCGTTTGTGTATATGTCAGAGCACAAACACATAGATTCAGATATATCAATGAAACCAGGTCCGAAGGGCAAGTGAGCAGAGTGTCCTTGGACCCTTATTGTTGTATTCCCTGTGGGAAGTCTTTCAGCTGGGTGATTGGTTATTTATGTTGGCAACCATGTAAGCATTATCTAGAACAAATTTCAGAAATAGAAAAACAGAGGGAAAAAAATAGAAATGATTTGATACTAACCAAGCTGAAGGTCAGCTCTCTGAATTAAAACATACAGTCTGTTCTTTGCGGGTCTGGGTCGGAGTTGAAGGCTTTCTGTTTTGCACTGAGTGTTCTGTAGACTGAATTTGGAAACAGTTCACTGTGGCAGTTTTAAGACATTAAGTCACAGTTGGCTTTGATTAGGACTAATTCTAAGAAATGAATGCTGTGTTAAACAGCAAATGTCCCAGAGTTCTCTTTGGCAAACCATGCTGTTTTGGAAAGTTAAGCATGTGTGAATATATACGTTAGCGGGGACAAACCTGTGGTTTGGATTAAGAAAAATAATAATTTAAAGTGATACACAGAGGGACATGCAACGTATTAAACATAACTTGTAGGCAGTCAGGTCTTCTTCCCTCACACCTTGACCTTTAATTCAACTCACAAGCTGTTGTTGTTAGTTGCCACTGAGGCGACCCCATGTATGCAGAGTAGAGCTGCTCCATAGAGTTTTCAAGGCTGTGATCTTTCGGAAGCAGATCACCAGGCCTGTCTTCTGAGGTGCCTCTGGGTGGGTTCAAACTGCCAACCTTTCAGCCAGTAGTCGAGACTTTAACTTTTGCGCCACTACTGATAGAATACAGGGGACTTTAAGTGCCTTTGCAAGAGCAGGGCTTCTGACTTCTCTTTTGCTGTCTTCCAGATGCTGGGAAAGCTCAACACCCTCCAGCCTGCCTCAGACTCAGATTTTCCATTGTGGAGGTCAGTGACAAAGGAGCAATTCAACAGCGGCAGAATAGCTTGGGTATTTCAGTTTCTGTCCATAAATCTTTGTTGGAACCTTATGCAGGCCTTGCTTTAATTATTTTCTTTTAGAATTCCACGGTCAACAGAGACACCCCTTTGGGAGCCAGCTTGCTATTTTCATTTTTAATTCTTCTCTTCATCAATCTTGCAAAGTGTTTTAGCTGGTGATGATTTTCATAAAAAAGCTGAATTAGCATCTTAGGGCTTCATGCATATTTTAGTAATGTATGCAGAAGGAAAACTGCAAGGAAAATTCCAAAATTGGAATTTTAGCATCCAGAATTTAGATAAAAAATCATAAGTGTTCTTAGGAAAACTCCGAGTTTTAAATTCTAGGGTTCCAAATAAAACTTCCCGCCTCCTCTTGTTTCTACAAAAACAGTATCCTTTCAGGACATAACAGTTTTTAAAGCACATTTATTTGCCTTGCATCGTGCAGTGCAACCCTACCCCTAACCTTGTGACGGCTGTTCTGACCCCATTTTACAGATGAAAGAGTTGAGGATCAGGAGGCCTAGAGTATGGTGGTCAACAGCAAGGACACAGAAGCGAACAGAACTTGCGTAGAATCCTGGCTCTATTTCTGTCAAGTTAAGTGATCTTTCTTTACTCAGTTTTCACGTCTGTAAAATGGAACTAAAGATACCTCAGGAACTAGGTCTTATGGTTGCTGACAGGATTAGATGAGTTTTTATATTTTTTTAACTTAGCAAGGAGCATACTAAAGGGAGTCCTTCAGTTCTTTCTTCCATGACAGGTCTTGAGTCCCCCCAGCTTTTATTTTCTGAGAATGCTCCTATTTGTTAGCGTCTGTTAAAGTGAGGCTACAAAATTGAGTTCGTTCAACTACCATCCACAAGCATAGGCCATTTATCAGGAACATTTTGATAAACTCACTTTTCTCTTTGCTAAAATGATGTTTAGAATAAGCTCTACCTCGTAGTGGATGCTGTGAGGATGAAGTGAGGTAATAAGCATAATGCCTGGTCCATGATATTTAGTACGTCTTGTTAACTACTAAGTCTCTGAGTGGTGTAAATAGTTTGCACTAGACTACTAACCTAAAGGTTGGCATTTTGAACCCACCCAGCAGTGCTGTGGAAGAAAGGCCTGGATATCTGCTTCTGTAAAGATTACAGCCAAGAAAACCCTATGAAGCAGTTCTATTCTGTAACACATGGTATCACCATATGTCAGAGTCAACTCAACAGAAACAGGTATTAACTACTATTATTATTAATAGCTAATACAGTATTTAATGTTCACTCTGATTACTACTATCACTTAACCTATCAAATCTATACTAAGTTCCTTGCCATTCTACCCTTATCAAAGAAAGAAAAGAAAAAATTATATATCCCTATTTTTCACACATCTCTCATATACTTGGGACATGTTATCAGGAGAGATCAGTCCCTGGAAAAGGACATCATGCTTGGTAAAGTAGATGGTCAGTGAAAAAGAGGAAGACTCTCAATGAGATGGATTGACACAGTGGCTGCATCAATGGGCTCAAGCATGACAACGATCATGAGGATGGCACAGGATGAGGCAGTGTTTGGTTCTGTTGTACATAGATAAGGTCACTATGAGTCAGAATCAACTTGACGGCACCTAACAACAACAATTTTTCACAAGAAAAATTTGCAAGAATATTTATTCTTCTGAAGGTATTATTTCCAGTTTTCAGACTTGACCATTGCCTGAGCTGTGCCATGTACATTGCAATTGTGTACAAGTGGGGAAATCACCTTGAAATGGCATCGAGGAAGCCCATCTTTTAACCCCTATCCAGCAGTGACTGAATGCGTGACCCTGAGCAAGTCACTTGGCCTTTCTGTGCTGCCATTTCTTCATCTGTTAAATAAGGCAATTGAACTGAAGTTTCTTTTAGTGCTAAGATTATATGTTTAAAACCTCTCCCTATGTGTAGATATATGTGAGTATTATCTCTCCATAATAATTATTTTTACTATTGAAAACCATTTTATCATTATTAGCCATTCCAAAAAAAAAAAAAACCTGTTGCCGTCGAGTTGATTCCAACTCATTGCGACCCTATAGGTCCGAGTAGACCTGTCCCACGGGGTTTCCAAGGAGTGGCTGGTGGATTCGAACTGCTGACTTTTTGGTTAGCAGCTGACCTCGTAACTACCGCGCCACCAGGGCTCCCATCAGCTGTTAGGGAGATGCAAATCAAAACCACAGTGAAATACCACTTCACCCCTGCTAGAATGGCTATGATTAAAATTTAAAAAACAAATAAAAGAAACCTCTGAAAATAACGATGTTGGCCAGGTTGTGGAGAAATTAGAATGCTCACCAATTGCTGGTGGGAATGCAAAATGATACAACTGCTGTGGAAAACAGTCTGGCAGTTCCTCAAAAAGTTAAACATAGAACTACCATATGACCCAGCAATCCCAATCCTAGGCATATACCCAAAAGAACTGAAAGCAGGAAGGCAAACAGAAACTCATACACTAATGTTCATTGCAGCACTGTTTACCGTAGCCAAAAGATGGAAACAGCCTGAATGTTCATAAACAGATAAACAAAATGTGGTACCTACATACAATGGAATATTACTCTGCCATGAAGAGGAATGAAGTCCTGATACATGCTACATGGATGAACCTTGAAAACATTATGCTGAGTGAAATAAGTCAGTCACAAAAGGACAAATAATGTATGATCTTATTTAGATGAAATAAGCAAACGTATAGAGACCAAACAACCTACATGGTTACCAGGAGTGGGAGGGTGGGGAGAGAGGGGAGTCTTAGGAGATACTGCTCATATATCTGTGAGTTGGCTGAGGGTTGATCGAGCTAGACTGGACTCAGCTGGCTGGCTCGGCCTCATGTTGCCTGCTGGACTTGGCTCCTCGCTGAGATTTGGTCTCATGTCTGCTCCACACATTTTCCTTCTGGAGCCCAGGATGAAGGGATGGCAATATCCAGGGGAAACTTGTCTCATGATGATAGCAGAGGTGGCAGCTAAAGCACCATTTTTTTTTTTTTTTTGTGCTTTAGATGAAGGTTTACAGAGCAAATTAGTTTCTCATTTAACAATTAACACACATTGTTGTGACATTGGTTGCCAACCCCATGATGTGTCAACACTCTCCCCTTCTTGACCTTGAGTTCCCCATTTCCATGCATCCAGCCTTCCTGTCCCCTCCTGCCTTCTCCTTGCACCTGGGCTGGTGTGCCCATTTAGTCTCGTATTCATGATTGAGTTATGTGCATTATTGTTTGTTTTATGGGCCTGTCAAATCTTTGGCTGAAGGGTGAACCTCAGGAGTGACTTCAGTACTGAGTTAAAAGGGTGTCTGGGGACCATACTCTCAGGGTTTCTCTAGTCTCTGTTAGATCAGTAAGTCTGGTCTTTTTTTGTGTGTTTGAATTTTGTTCTACATTTTTCTCCAGCTCTGTCTTGTCAGAGCGGTTGGTAGTGGTAGCCAGGCACCATCTAGTTGTAAAGCACCCTTTTAGAGTAAATTAAAGAAAGAGTTCACTTTAGGAAAAATATTTTAAAATAATATATGAGGAACACAGATATGGCCACAATCAAGAAGGTGGTATATTTAGATGATGTTGTCTACATTTAGGGATGTGATTTGACTACCCAAAGAGCCAGGTCCACTTGGAGGAGGTCATCTCCGCATGTTGACTGTGTCTCTCATCACTGCCAATGCCAGGCCATGGGGCACAGCTACTTCTTCACAGGTGAAGTAGCCATGGTGGCCTTGGAAACCCTGTGGGTGAAGAGGACAATGATGGTGACCACCAGACCACAGCCATATCCAGGACCTTCCCACCCCCACCCCCACCCCAGGGTCAACTGGGAGAATCCAAGAAGCAGTTGACTTTTCTCCCCCCAATTACAGTAAAAGGGGTGCCATCAGCATTTCCTTCCCCTCCTGCTATGGCTGAGCTCCTCACCATGGGCAATTCCTCTCCTTTGGTCTAAGTTATTCCACTGAACCTGCCAGTTATCAACCTCCCAGAGGTGATGAGCTCACCAGCCAGCAGCGTCCTAAGAAGCAGATGTGAAAGTGGGGTAAAGGTGAACAGACAAGCATGTGTGTGGAGGCTGAGCTTCACCCACTGCTCTCAGACCCTCCAACCTCCCGGGAGGAAACTAGGGAAGGCATGGAAAGAGGTTAAAGGGCACAGAGCAGGGGCAAAGTGAATGGAATCTCACTTGTTTAATCTGTAGAGAATCCCGAGCAGTGATGGCAGTGGCTCTCCAGCAAAGCTTCTGTAAGACTCTTTTTTTTTTAATACCACGAGTAAATTGTTAATAGCCTGTGATAGCTAATCCATTTTTATCAGAACCAACATATTTTCCCTCAAGACCAATATGTGGAGGGCCGTTCTTCATGCTGCCCTCCTTTGAAAACTCTGTTCTTTTAAACAGACAGCTCCCACTGAGTTTACTCAACTCATGGTGACCTTATGTACAACAGAATGAAACGTTGCCCAGTGTCATTCTCTCAGTCACCAGCCTGTTCGAGTCCATCATTGTGGCTATTGTGCCAGTTCATCTCACTGAGGGTCTCTCTCACCCTCTGTGGTCCTCTACTTTACAAACATGATGTCCGCCTCTAGCAATTGATCCCTCCTGATGATGCATCCAAAGCAAGCAATCTATTATGATCCATAAGGTTTTCACTGGCTAATTTTTGGAAGTCGATCACCAGGCCTTTTTTCCTAGTCTGTCTTAGTCTGGAAGCTCCGCTGAAGCCTGTCCACCATGAATGATCCGCTGGTATCTGAGATACTGGTGGCGTAGCTTCCAGAATCATAGTGACATGCAAACTACCACAGTGCGGCAAACAGACAGACAGGTGGTGGTCTGCTCATTTGCTGAATAGGAAATAACAATGATAATGATAGTGATACCACCATTTATGTGACACAGTACTAAACATGTTGTTGATATTGTCATCACAATATTAATGTTCCTCTTTAAAAGACACTGAAGCCTTGAGATGTTTACTGAGGTGCCCAAGGTCACATAGCCAGTCAGTGGTAGAGACAGGACAGGAATCCAGTTGTTCTTTTTCTGACCACAAGCCAGTGCTTTTTCCTC
>NW_004443945.1:24504101-24505529 GCF_000243295.1 Trichechus manatus latirostris | reverse complement strand
GTCCCTCAGGGAGTTTGGATGTGTCTATAGAGCTTCCATGATCTTGCCTTGTACAAGTTGTGCTGGCTTCCCAATTGTGTACTGTCTTACCTTTCACCAAAGTTACCACTTATCTACTGTCTATTTAGTATTCTCCATCCCCCCCACCGCCCCATCCCTAGTAACCATCAAAGATTGTTTCTTTTTGTGTGTAAACCTTGTCATGAGTTTTTACAGTAGTGGTCTCATACAATATTTGTCCTTTTGTGATTGACTTATTTCACTCAGCATAATATCCTCCAGTTTCATACATATTATGAGATGCTTCACAGATTCATCATTGTTCTTTATCATTGCATAATACTCCACTGTGTGTATGCACCACAGTTTTTTTACCCATTGATCTGTTGATGGGCATCTGGATTGTTTCCATCTTTTTACTATTGTGAACAATGCTGCAATGAACATGAACGTGCATATGTCTATTCGTGTGATGGCTCTTATTTCTCTAGGATATATTCCTAGGAGTGGGATTGCTGGATCAAATGGTATTTCTATTTCTAGCTTTCTAAGGAAGCACCATATTGTTTTCCAAAATGATCGTATCATTTTGCATTCCCACCAGCAGTGCGTAAGAGTTCGGATCTCCCTGCAGCCTCTCCAACATTTGTTATTTCTAGTTTTTTTGATTCATGCCAGTAATGCCGGGGTGAGATGGTATCTCATTGTGGTTTTAATTTGCATTTCTCTAATGGCTAGTGATCGTGAGCGTTCCCTCATGTGTCTGTTGGCCACTTGAATGTCTTCTTTGGAGAAGTGTCTGTTCATTTCCTTTGCCCATTTTTAAAGTGGATTGTTTGTCTTTTTGTTGTAGAGGTGTTGGATTCTCTTGTAAATTTTAGAGATTAGACTTTTGTCTGAGTTGTAATGTCCAAATTTTTTTTCCCAGTCTGTAGGTTTTCTTTTTACTCTTTTGGTGAAGTCTTTTGATGAGCATAAGTGTTTAATTTTTGGAAGATCCCAGTTATCTAGCATATCTTCTGGAGTTTGTGTGACGTTGGTTATGGTTAGTATCCTGTTAATGCCATGCATTAGGGCCTCTAGTGTTGATTCTGTTTTTCTTCTATGAACTTTATAGTTTGGCTTTATATTTAGGTCTTTGATCCATTTTGAATTAGTTTTTGTACATGGTGTGAGGTATGGGTCCTGTTTCATTTTTTTCACAGTTGGACATCCAGTTTTGCCAGCACCATTTGTTAAAAATACTGTCTGTTCCCCATTTGATGGACTTTGGGCCCTTGTCGAAGATCAGGTGACCATAGATGAATGGATTTACATCTGGGTTCTCAATTCTGTTTCATTGGTCAATATATCTGTTGTTGTACCAATACCAGGCTGTTTTGACTACTGTAGCTGTATAGTAGGTTCTGAGGTCAGGTAGTGCGAGTC
>NW_004443945.1:24499765-24501155 GCF_000243295.1 Trichechus manatus latirostris | reverse complement strand
CCTTGCCTTCCTCTCCATTAGAAGGTTCTATACCTACACCGTTTATTCCCTCTTTTATTGTTGTGATGTTGTTGTCATTTACAGATTAACGTCTCTGGTTCCCTGTTGTAATTCTTTTGGTTTTGGATAGTCCTTGAGAGTTCATTTCCTAGACTGGTATCTGGCTAGTATGATGCTGCAACCTAGATTCAGCCTGTGGTCTGATGTTTGTTCTCAGATTGAAGGACTCCCTTTAATAATTCTTGTAAGTCTGGTTTGGTTTTTACATAGTCCCTTAATTTCTGTTTATCTGGAAATTTCA
Organism: Trichechus manatus latirostris; assembly: GCF_000243295.1. NCBI lineage: Eukaryota > Metazoa > Chordata > Mammalia > Sirenia > Trichechidae > Trichechus > Trichechus manatus. Next base: position 24,500,854 of record NW_004443945.1, on the reverse strand, counting down.
CCATCATATTTGAATGAGAGTTTTGCAGCCAGTATTATTCTTGGCTGGCAATTTTTTTCTTTCGAGGTTTTATATATGTCATCCCATTGCCTTCTTGCCTGCATGGTTTCTGCCAAATAATCCAAGCTTAGTCTTATTGTTTTTCCTCTGTATGTGACTTTTTGTTTTTCTCGAGCTGCTCTCAGGATTCTTTGTTTGACTTTTGTTTTAGTGGGAGTGATTATGATATGCCTTGGTGATTTTCTTTTGGAGTCTATCCTATATGGGGTTCATTGAGCTTATTGGATGGTCAGCTTTTCATCTTTCATGATATTGGGAAGTTTTCTGTTAGCAGTTCTTCAATAATCTTCTCTGTGTTTTCTGTTTTCTCCCCCGTTCTGGAACTCTGATCACTTGCAAATTTTTGCTTCTGATTGTGTTGCACATAATTGTCAGGGTTTCTTCATTCTTTTTTATGATTTTTCCTCAGAGTTGTAGCCAAGTGTTTGTCTTCAATCTTGCTGATCCTATCTTCCATCGTTTCAACCCTGCTCTTCAGCCCTTCTACGACACTATCCATTTCTGAAATCTTACTGTTTATCTTTTGGGTTTCTAATTGTTGTTTTTGTATGAGTTCTAGTTATGAATTTATTTTGTCGTTTTGTTCCTATATTATTTTCCTGATTTCTTCCATTTTTGGTCGGTATTTTCCATGAATTTGTCTTTCTTTTCCATGCATTTGTGTATTTTTTCCTGATTTTTGTCTGCTTTTTGCTTCAACTCTTGGATAGCTCTGAATATTAAAGGTTTGAATTCCCTCTCAGGTAGTTCTAGTGCCTTTTCTTCTACTGGAAAGCCGTCTGGCTTTTTATTTTGGAGGCCTACTTGAACCATCCTGTCCTTTTTTTTTTTTTTATATGTTTTGATATTGTCTGCTGTCTTTGGGACATTCAGTAGTTATTTTCCTCATTTATTGATTGTAGATTTGTTTGTTTTGTCCTGCTTTTTTGTTTTATTTGGTTATGTGAGCAGGCGAGCTGTGTATTCTTTGTTGTTTGCTCATCTGTTGACACAATACTTTTCGCCTCCTTGTCCAATGAGCAGAGTCAG
>NW_004443945.1:24491796-24493121 GCF_000243295.1 Trichechus manatus latirostris | reverse complement strand
GGCAACACACAAGTCTTCACGGACAGATGGGTGGTGGCTGAGCATGAGGTGCACTGGTTGAGAATTGAATCCAGGTCTCCCTCCTGGAAGGTGAGAATTCTACCACTGAACCATCAATGTCCCCTACACAGCCTGCTAAGAGTGGATTAATGATCTTTGCAACCATCTTTTATTTCCCAGGGCAGACACGCAGATATCTGAAAATGCCCAACTTAGTGGGCATACTCCCTGCTGCCTGCAACACAACACAGAGTGCAACTGTGTACTCCAGGGCCCAAGGAAAAAGAGCTGCAAAAGCCAATGACAAACAGCAAAATTGTCTAATGGTGACCAAGGTACATGCAGCTCACTTGGCCTCACCTATCACCTCTGGTAGGATGGAGTGTGGATAGAAGCCATTTGGGCACAACAACTGGGTCTGCCATATCCAGGGAATAATTGGTCCTTTCAAGCCATTTCCTCTGTGCCTCATTTCAGAGAAGAGAATTGGATTCAGCCTTTGTGATCCTCATATTTTTTCTTACAATGTCTGTACTTAAGGTGTTGTTTGTTGTCAGTTTAAGAGTTTAGGAGCCAGCACTAAGACTATTTTTGGGAAATAAATCTTAGCAAGAAATGATGTGATGGTAACGCAGCAACATGGCCCAATTGATTAAATTACTCACGGAAGTCTCCCACTGACATCAGAAAGGGATTTGTACCACAGTCAGGGCAGGGCATGAGTCACTATGAGTCATGATCCATACAACCTCATAGAATTCCTCAATATTGGATCACATCACCTTATTATAACAAGAAAAAGGTGCTTGCCCGAGTGTCTGTGTTTCTCTCTTGGTAGAGATTATACCCAGCTCCCAATTATCCCAGATGAAGAAGTGTAGTCACGGTGTGAATGACCTAGACTGGCAAATAATTAAAAATTTATGTGCCCTTTGCTTTCAAACATATGGAGTGCTTTTTTTGGAGGGAGTGGAGCAAAGAGTTCCTAAATTAGGCTCTCCTTTGAGTCCATATTAAAAATAATTTAGGACAAGCCTTTAGTGCAATTCAAGTGGCCACAGGGGAAGAAGATTCAAGAACATATTGGGTGACTAAGGGAGGCGGTGCAATGAAATTACTTCTATTAGAAATCTCCAAAGCAATCAAAGTGAAGTATCTCCATAACTGAGACAGATGTCTTTGGTTTTAGCCTGTCCACCATCCTTTCTCTTCCTTATGGTAGCAGTGTCCTTCTTATCTATGATGGACCCATTTAATGGAGTTCAGGACCAGCTACCCTGCCCCAGCCCAGTTTTCACAGCGATTGGTTCAAGGTTGGGCACTAG
>NW_004443945.1:24486164-24490746 GCF_000243295.1 Trichechus manatus latirostris | reverse complement strand
CTCAATGACTTTAGTCTTGAAGAAGAAAAGATGTTACCAAAATATAGAATGCAGCTATGGTGGGGGGTGGTATGGGTAGGCATGACAAGGGAGATTCACATCTATGTGTTGGTGATCGTAAGGTCCTGGGGTTTTGAGGAGGAGGATTAGACTGCTTCAAAGTAGTCCCTGAGTGGCACAAATGGTTAAGTGTTTGACTACTAACCAAATGGTTGGTGGTTTGAAGCCACCTAGAGGCACCTCAGAAGAAAGCTTACAATGTTGAAAACTCTATGGAGTGCAGTTCTACTCTGTACACGCTGGGTCACCATCAGTTGGAATTGACTCGATGGCAACTGGTTTGGTTTGGTTTTGGTTTTAGGCTGTTTCAAACCTCTATTTCTTTTCCCATGAAGAAATACCAAGAATATCCTTCCCCTACCTAACCCCTGTCTATCTGGTGAATTCCTGTGCATGCTTCTAGACCTCTTTGTTCAAGTACTACCCTCCTTTTAGGTCTCCCTAGGTGGAGCTGATCATTCGCTGATTCCCCCACACCAGGGATGATGTCATGCATACTAGTACAGGTATAACCCACTGCTGTCGAGTTGATTCTGACTCATTGCGACCCGATAGGGTTTCCAAGGCTGTAAATCCCTACGGACGAAGACTGCCACATCTTTCTCCTGCAGAGCCGCTGGTGGTTTTGATCTGCCAGGCTTTCAGTTAGCAGCCGATTGTTTTAAAGTACAGGTATAGACTGTGTAATTGCCTTTTCAATCTTTCCTTCAGTGACTCCAAATTCAGCCTATTTGTCATCTCCTTATTTTAAACAAACTGCCCCAGAGTCTTAAAGAGAACAATAGCTACATTCCAGAAGATCAGACTTTGCCTTGTGGAGTACAGCTGTCCCAGGCAAAGTCCTTGAAACAGCCCAGCAGGAAGAATGATTGAAACTGAAAGTGTTCTAGCTTGAAGTAATAACATTAAATCTTAACAACACCATCCTTTCCATCTAAGTTATTCCCAAAGAAAGGAAAGAGAGCCAATCAGAGCAAGGTCTCCAAAGGAGACAAGGGATGGGACAGGGACCCATGTGTGACTCTGCACATTATTCCAGAAAGAATCTCAGCCACCTTCTTTCTCTGTATAAACAGTTTCACGGGAAATGGAAGCTTATTTTCCTTTTGTAAAAATAAGCCCAATCAAAAAAAATTTTAAAAAAAATGAGCCCAACCACCAGGTCAGAGAAGTCACTTCTCCTGGGGCTGAGTTTTCTGAACTATAAAATGCAGTACAAAGACTTAGTGTCTGGTTTCAAAATTTTTTATTTTTGTTTTTCTAAGCATGGGACTCTTTTGAAACCAAAATTTACATGGAGCCCCAGTAAATTCATGTCAGTATAAAGAGCATTGCCACCCCACCTAAATCAGGGGGGACTTGGAACGTGTTTTTCTAAGTTTAATTACTGAATCCAGCACAATTCCTCCTAAATATCAAATGAAGGGCCACTTATAGCAGAGTATGGCTTCAGTTCAGCAGGGAAGAGCCAAATGCTCTGAGAACCACCATTGTGGGGTCCCATGTGCCCCAAGTGGCAATGTCCGCAGCCAGCTTAGAGGGGAAACATTGTTACAAAAGGGCCAAGGCCTGCTAAAAGGAGAAGTAGCTTCTTGTGACATAAGACTGCGTGGTTTCCAATAGAAACAGGTAAACCAGTGTTCTTTGTCAAGGTTGTCTATTATCGTCACCATGTTGCACAGCAAGTGCACAGCTAACCAGAGTTTATGTCTATGGGAGGCAATGTTGTTGTTGTGTGCCACTGAGTCGATTCTGACTCATAGCAACCCTATGGGACAGAGTAGAACTGCACCATAGGGTTTCCTAGGCTGTAATCTTTATGAGAGCAGTTTGCCAGTCTTTTCTCCCACGGAGCGGCTGGTGGGTTCGAACCACTTATCTTTTGGTTAGCAGCCAAGTGCTTAACCATTGTGCCACCAGGGTTCCTTATGAAAGGCCATGGAGGTGGGACAGTTAAAATCCTCCCAAGCCACTCATTGATACCACCATGGTTCTTGCTTCCCACTTTGTCTCCTACTGGGTTCTCCCAAGAACCTTTGGTGATCCCCAGCACTCTGTGAAACATAGCTTGAAAATAACTACACTCGAACTTCGGTGTCCTATTTAGGCTCGCAAGCCCATGGTGGGGAGGGGAGGTCCAGAATTCTCTCCTGAAGTGGCTTAGTCTAACATATTCACTTTGAAAGGAAAGGTGTCCTTTGGGCCCCTATCATTCAACACCAGAACTAAGCCAAATGGCATTTTCCTAGCTTCCCTGGGTCCCTATTCAGCCCCCTCCTGACTTATCCTGACACACCCTGGGTCCTCAACTGCCCCCCACCCCCGCCCCACCATTGCCCTCCTCAGCCAGACAGACCTCCCTAGACTTTTATCTGTAATTTATTTCTTTTGACTTTCAGGTTTCTGTTCCTCTTCTCCCAGTTTGCAGTCACACTGGATGGGGCCAGATTAAGTCTTTCATTAATCATCCTCAACAGGTTCCCTGACATCCTTCAGATCTTTGCTCAAGTGTCGCCTTCCCAGTGAATCTATACCATCTACCCTACTTAAAATTTCAACCTCTGTGCCCATCTCCAAAAGAAGGAAAAATTATTTTCAAGACAATAGGTAACAAGTCTGAACCTTTGTTATTGTTGTTAGTTGCCGACTACGACTCCTGGCAACCCCATGTGTACAAGGTAGAACTGTAGGGTTCTCAAGGCTGTAACCTTTCAAAAGCAGTTCAGCAGGCCTGTCTTCTGATGCACCTCTGGGTAGGTTTGAACCAACAACCTTCCGGCTACTAGTGGAGCGCTTAATTGTTTTCACCACCAAGGGTTCTAAGTCTGAGCCTACGTGGGGGTTTTTCCTGAAAAGTGGTTGCTTCTCTGACCTTGAAGGAGTTTGTGGTGACCCTCTTTGCTTTATGAATATTAAAATGCAACCAAACCTCTCCAGCATTAACATAGCTGATTTAGAGCCTCTATTTCAAAACTCACTTAATAAGAGAAACGAAATCGTTCCTGAGTTGTTGAGGGCTTACTTGAAGCTCATGCCCTCCTCCCAGACCTATGGTGTCTGTTTACTTAGTGATCAAAGTCCTGAGTTCCGGTAGTTCTTAACCCTGGCTGCATATTTGAATCACCTGGGAGTGGGAGGTGAGGGGTAGAGGTTTGAAAACTACTGATACCTAGGAAATGGTTTGAGATGGGGGAAGCCTGGGCATCAGGATTTTTAAAACTTCCCAGGTAATCAATCAACTGTGTAGCCAACACTGAGAACCACAGACCGAGAGTGATTAAAAAGTGCTGCTGCAGCTTTATTTATAATTGCCAAACACTGGAAGCAAACAAGATGTCCTTCAGTAGGTGAATGGATAAACTGTGGTACATCCGTACAATAGAGTATTATTCAGTGATAAAAAGAAATGAGTCGTTAAACTACAGAAAGATATGGAGGAAAATTAAATGCATATTGCTGAATGAAAGAAGAATATTGTTTGATATAGTGCTGGAAAATGAGCTCCCTAGGTTGGAAGAGGGGCCCTGGTGATGAAGTGGTTAAGCGCTCAGCTGCTAACCAAAAGGTCGGGGGTTTGAACCCATCAGCTGCTCTGCAGGAGAAAGATGTGGCAATTTGCTTCCATAAAGATTTATAGCCTTGGAAACCCTACAGGGCAATTCTACTCTGTCGTAGGGTAGCTGTGAGTCGAAATCAACTCGACGACAATGGGTTTTTAGTTTTGACCGTTAACAAGGCATTTCATAATACAAGCCAGAAACGTTGGTCAATCTACATTCCTCTCCTTCGTGCATGGCACTGTGTCACCCCAACAAGCATGTATTGATTGAGCAAGTTCATGGGAATTAATGAGATAGCCTGGGAGGGAGTCAGGGTAACAAATCATGCTTACAGATGAGAAGAAGAGACGGAAACTGACATTTGTTGGGAGTAAGTGTGCCAGATTTAACAAATAAAAGTTCAGGATACCCAGTTAAATTTGAATTTCAGATAAACAGCGAATGATTCTTTTTAATATAAATATGTCCCATGAATATTTAGGATATGGCACAGTGGTTAAGAGCTTGGCTGCTAACCAAATGTCGGCAGTTCGAATTCACCAGCCACTCCTTGGAAACCCTATGGGACAGTTTACTCCATCCTGTAGGGTCACTATGAGTTGGAATCAACTCAATGACAGCAGGTTTTGTTTTTGGTCTAGGCTGGAAGACACTACACAATGGCTGCAGCTCTAATATAGCAATGACTTTGAGGATGGAGCAAGACTGAGTAACGTTTCATTATGTTGTATATAGGATCACCATGAGTCTGCAGCCAACTCAATGGCAATGAACAACAAATGAAAGAAACCAGTCTGGAAAAACTACATGCTGTATGATTCCAACTATATGACATTCTGGAAAATGCAAAACTATAGAGACAGTAAAAAGATCAGGGGGAGAAGGGGAAGGATGAATAGCACAGGACATTTTAAGGGCAGTGCAACTATTCTGCATGTACTGTAATGGTGCGTACTTGATAT
>NW_004443945.1:24482876-24485663 GCF_000243295.1 Trichechus manatus latirostris | reverse complement strand
AATGCTTTCTTGTCCATGATTTCGTATAAATAGAAAAATGAGTGATTCTATTTCGATTCCCCTCTACTCCTTTTCTAGAGCTAGTACCACAATTTTTAATTTTTTTTTTTTTAGTTCATAGGAATGTGGAGCTGCCTCTGTGGAAAGACACAATTCATCATCAGCAACAGGTAAAGGAATGTTTGGCAGAACGCAGATGTGGTGCCCACCCGTAGGCAATTAAATAACCTTGGGAAGAAAAAAGGAGGATTAGGGGAAAAGTCAGCATAAATGCAGAGGTCTGTGAGTTTTGAGTTAGTTTCATGCTTGCGCCATTTTCCAGTTCTGGTCTGTTTCATCTGCCAAGCCTGTCTAAACACTTGAGTACATCTGGCATTTTTAAGTTTTTAGTGTCACACTAATTTTCTTGGAATCCAAGCCAGACTCTTCTGGTAGCTAGGTAACAATTCCAAACCATGGGTAACAAGAAGTTGAAGCCAACGTGTAAAATCCCATTTTGGGTTTCTCTTTCTGCATTATTACCTTTTGAGACTCTATAGTGAAAGCTGAGGCAGGACCAAGATGGGAGGAGAAGGTACAGAAGGTGCCCGCGGAAAAAATTCAGGTAACACTACAAACTCCAAAAGCCAAGTTGACCTCCAGCCCACTTCCATGAGAGCTGCACCTAAGGGGTAGGGCAGGGGTGGGGGACCCTGAATTTCTCCACATCTCTCCCCCTGCCTTATCCTTCCTTCATCTAATATATATATATATACACACACACAAAACACAAACCCATTGCCGTCAAGTCGATTCTGACTCATAGCAACCCTATAGGACAGAGTAGAACTGTGCCATGGGGTTTCCAAGGAGCAGCTGGTGGATTTGAACTGCCAACCTTTTGGTTAGCAGCTGAATGCTTAACCACTGCGCCACAAGGGCTCCTATATATATTTATAATAATTTTATTTTGTTGTTGTTGAGAATTACACAGCAAAACTTACACCAATTCAACAGTTTCCACATGTACCATTTAGTAACATTGATTATGTTCTTCCAGTTGTGTAACCACTCTCACCCTCTTTTTCTGAGTTGTTCCTCCCCCATTAACATAAAGTCACTGTCCCCTAAGGTGCCTATCTAGTCTTTCCAGTTGCTATTGTCCATTTGATCCCATGTAGGCAGCTCTTAAAAGAGCATTATGCTCAAGGAAGACGCTCTTTACTAGTTAAGCTAAACTGTTGTTTGGTTTTCAGAAGACTTCAGGGGAATATTTTTGGTTTAAGGTTTAAAGATTATCTCAGGGCAATAGTTTCAGGCAATATGTATTTTAAGGGGACAAATCTCGAGAGTAGCTCCTAGGATGTAATGGACTAAACTGTGTTAGGATGCATCCAAACTCTTATGTTTCACAAAATCACAATTAAAGCAAAAAATGGTGAAGATACCCTCTTAGGGATAGGAACATTCTTCTCCAAGGGCTGCTCAAAGACATTTTACAAAGCAAAGCCTCTTAAAAAGAATTTTGACACGCGAAGCTTGTGTTTTGACAATGAAATGCAAGTGGAATGCTTCAGCCCCTTTTTGCCTGGGGGTTTCCTGAGCTTCAGTGGGAATGCAAGATGAGAGGAGGAGGCAGAGCCAAGACCACCCAAGCACAGGGGTCATCAGAGGTTCAGAGGGGTCTTCACAGAGAAGATCCTGCATTCTGTGATGTTAGGGAACATTGGTCACCTGAGGAATTCATTAAAATGCAGGTTCCCTGGCCCTAGTCTCAGAGATTCTGATCCAGGGTAGGCCATGACTATCGACGTTTAAACAAATTTCCAATGATGTTGATGCTGGTGATTTGAAAACCACTCTTTGGGAAGCATTGCTGTATGTAAATTCTACAGAGAATTGGCCCCAAACATGTAAGAAAACTATCCAATTTACTGGCATTTTGTTGGTGGTTCCCCAGGTCAGCCCAGTAGGGGTGTGAAATTGGAGAGTCGGTATGTATCGTCATCATCACCGTCATCATCATCGTCATTATCATCATCAGTATCTGTCTGGTTCTGGCATTATTCACATTCTGTGTTGTAGGGCCTTTCCCCAGTCATCCTGAAGCCCTTGGAAGGGTACCCCCATCTACTCTGAGATGTCTGCTTGTCCTTCTTCCTGCTCTGGCTCCCTGCAGGTACACAGCCACCTGAAGGCATCTCACAGCCCCACTGCTACCATGACAGGCACAGTGACCAGCACAGGCAGAGTGACCAGCACAGGCAGGGTGACCAGCACGGACACGGTGACCAGCACAGGCAGGGTGACCAGCACAGGCAGGGTGACCAGCACGGACACGGTGACCAGCACAGACACGGTGACCAGCATGGACACGGTGACCAGCACAGGCAGAGTGGCCAGAACAGGCGCAGTGACCAGCCAGGCAGAGTGACCAGCACAGGCAGAGTGGCCAGCACAGGCACAGTGACCAGCACAGGCACGGTGACCAGCACAGGCAGAGTGACCAGCCCAGGCAGAGTGACCAGCCCAGGCACAGTGACCAGCACAGGCATAGTGACCAGCACAGGCAGAGTGACCAGCACAGGCATAGTGACCAGCACAGGCACAGTGACCAGCCCAGGCAGAGTGACCAGCCCAGGCACAGTGACCAGCACAGGCATAGTGACCAGCCCAGGCAGAGTGACCAGCCCAGGCAGAGTGACCAGCCCAGGCACAGTGACCAGCACAGGCACAGTGACCAGCACAGGCAGAGTGACCAGCACAGGCATAGTGACCAGCACAGGCACAGTGACCAGCACGGGCATA
>NW_004443945.1:24480132-24481365 GCF_000243295.1 Trichechus manatus latirostris | reverse complement strand
ACTTGATAGCAGCTAACGACAACAACAATAGGTGAGAAATGACATGGGTATAAATTTATTCATTGTAACTCTTCATAATAGAAAAAAACTGGCAGCAACTCACACGTACATCAGTAGAGTATCCATTTGACAAATTATGGTATATGCATATGACAGAATACTGTGCAACTCTAAAAAAATGATGAAGCTCTCATGTATTGATTTTAGAATGACAACCATGATATATTGTGAAATGAAATAATGAAGTGCAGAACAATACATTTGGTATGCAACCAGGAAATTGGTAACACTGGTTGCTTCCAGGGTGGGGAACTGGGTGTCTGGGGGGAAGGGGTCCAAGGAAGGATAATGAGATTCTCTTTTACTGTCCTTTAGGCTATTATTTGTCTCAGAGATTCTAGAACAATATTGCATTGCTTCAGTCTCAGTGATGATATTTGTTCTGCTTTAGTCTCCACCAAGCCAGCAGGAGAACGGCAAAATGACAGCCAAGTGTTTACTGAGGTCCAAAGGTGGCTCCGCTGTTAGAGAAAACAAAACAAATAAATACCTCCTGGTGTTTAAAGAGCAGGGAGAATTGAGCCATTAATTAGGAAGAGAAAAGGTGAAGGGGCAAGCACTGGTTAACTACCTCCCTTTTTGACACTTTATACACCACAAATGCAAATAGGAATAGAGATGAGTCTCCACGTTCCCAATAAGGAGATCGAATAAAAGATTTTGGCCAGTATGAGAATATAATCTTTTAGAAATGTAGGTGAAATAGACAAATATCTACTTCAATACTTATTAATTTGGTTATCTAGACATATTTATTGTTACAAAAATCTAGTAATTTGGAAATATTTCTTCTAAACATTTCAATCTCACATTTCATGAAACAATCTTATTTAAACTCTTCATGTTCCCCTTTGACATCACTGTCTTTGTCACAACTAAAGTCACTTTTTGAGCCATCTAAAACAGCTTGCCAAAGTACATCGACTTTACTTCCAGGTAAGTTGCTTTGAGATACAATGCTTTTTGAATTCCTACAATAGTCTATTAATAAAAATTTCTCATAAACCCCAAATATTCATTTGCATAAGATTTAGTATCAAAACTCCCAAAAGTTGGATTTTTTCATCCATGCTCTAAATGTATATTTGTGATATCTATAAAACAACCCCATTGCTATTGCTTTTTAAAGTGATCTTGAAGAGGCCTGTTTTCAATGACATCTAGCACTTGTTA
>NW_004443945.1:24425328-24479370 GCF_000243295.1 Trichechus manatus latirostris | reverse complement strand
AACTGTGCTCCATAGGTTTTCAATGGCTGATTTTTTGGAAGTAGATCACCAGACCTTTCTTCTGAGGTGCCTCTGGGTGAACTCAAACCTCTAACCTTTTGGTTAGCAGCCGAGCGTGTTACCCATTTGCACTACGCTGGTCAATATTCAACCTATGGGTGTTCTCTCCTCCATTTCTGAGATGCTCAAGCATGGCACTGAGTGGGTCTCCCAGCATCTCACACCTTGGCATCCATAGGGAGACCCTGGGGAGGGGGCAGCAGTCAGGAGTTGCAGGAAATGAGACCTTGTCTGGTTATGCCAGTGTGAAGCCAGCTGGAGCTCTCACAGAGCTGGTTGCCACAGTGGCAACTCAGCACGTTACCCTGGAAACAGATGAGGCTGAGAGGCTATAAAGTGGTCCATAAGAGGCATCTGATACACTCCATAATAGGAGAGACACCCTTAGGACACAAATATAAGGTATTCCTCTTTTCTGAGGGATAAAAATCTTGCCTTATATGCAGGCCTATATGGAACATTGTTTCATTTACTCATTACAACAGGATACCAGATAATTATTCTTATTGCCGTTTTACAAACAAGAAAACCAAAGTTCAGAGAGGTTAAGTAACTTACCCAGTGTGACACATCTTGCAGTTGTCAGGGTGGGGATTGGAACCCAGGTCTAACTCCAGAGACCGTGCTCTTTCCGCCACAGAACTCCTGGTCCTATTACTGTTATTCTCAGACAAAGGAAGAGAAATGGATGCTCAGGAGATTGGATTTTTTTCACCCTGACTTTTGGAGGAAATTAAGTGGCCCCAGTGATGATGCAACAGAATCTCGACAGAATGGGAACAAAAACCTCTTGTTCTCACAGCTTTGGAATTTGAACTTATCTTGCAATTCTCTCTCACTGTTCTTTGATGGAACCTGGGGTGACGGGGCTTCAGAGACAAATTTGCTTCCTTCTCCCCATCCTCACCCTCTTGACTTTTGATTGCATGACTGCCATGGTCCTCCTTGCTGGTCTCCCTGCCTGCAGAATTCCCTCTGATTGCTCTTGCTCCCTTCTAGGTCATCTCCCTAAACTCCTGTTTTGACCGTGTCACTCCTGCTTAAAACCCTCCAAGGCTCCCCACTGCAATGCATTTGCAAATGGTTACATAATGGAAATTCTTAATCTGCCTGGCTCTCTACTCTGTGGTTTATTCCCACGCCACTTTCAAGCTTCTTCACCAACCACTACCTTGCAAACACTGTCCTTCTCCCAAACTGGATTTCTCACCACTGCATAAACAAGCCCTGCCTCTTCTTGCCATCACCACTCTGCTGAGCCGGTTTCTCCACTGGGATATATTTCCCTACCCCCTAATCCTTATCTGGTGAAATTTTCCTCATCCTTCCAGACCCAATGCAAGTGCCAACTCCCACCTTCCAGAAAGCTTCCCCAAGCCCAGCACAATTCGTTTCTACTTCCTCTGTTCTCTTCAGCTCTTTCTACCCTTTCTATTGGATGCATCTCATTCTATCTTCATTCAATAACTGTTGAGAACCTACTGGGCACTGTGTGTTACAAGGATCCGGATCTCTGTCTGTGTCAGTTGGGGTCCCAGCAGGAAACAGACGGCACATGCAAATTAGGGTAATTTGAGGAGTTTAATAAGGGAATTATTTACTAAGGAGTGGACAAGGTGTAAGGGGCCCTCGTGGTGTGGTGATCAAGCGCTCTGCTGCTAACCAAATGGTCAGTGGTTCAAGCCTAGTAGCTGCTCAGCAGGAGAAAGATGTGGCAGTCTGCTTCTATAAAGGTTTACAGCCTTAGAAGACCTATGGGGCAGTTCTGCTCTGTCATATAGACTGGCTGTGAGTTGGAATTCGATTCCACTGCAATGGTTATTTTTTATTTTATTTTATTTTATTTTTTTGATTTTGGGCAAGGTATAGTGAAACCACAGGGAAAGTAAAGATTATCACTCCTGCCTGGAGGGGCCAAGAGGGAGGGCAGTTACCAAAACCTAGAAGGGGGCCACCATGACCAGAGCCAGGCCTTTGATTGAGGAATTCAGCCAGCCCTCCACAGAGAAGGGCGTTAAGGGAACACACCCCACTACCCCCTGCCCCTTCCCCTCATCTGCTGCCCCCTCTGCCACTGGTTGGACCCACCCAGAAGCCAGAGTGCAAGGGAGCCCCCACTGTCATTCCTACAGGCCCAGGGAGTCCCTGGGCAGTGCAAATGGTTAACTGCTTGGCTGCTAGCCAAAAGGAGGTTTGAGTCCACCCAGAGCCTCCTCGGCAGAAAGGCCTGATGATCTGCCTCTGAAAAATTAGCCATTGAAAACCCTATGGAGCGCAGTTCTACTCTGACTCACATGGGGTTGCCATGAGTTAGAAACAACTTTACAGCAACTGGTTTACAATGTGCCAGGCACTGCTTCAGGCACCAGGGATAGTAGAGTAAACAAAACACACGTGGTCCTTTTCTCTAAATGCTTGTGTTATTTATTGAGGGAGACAGATAATCCCCAAGTAAGAATACATTTAGACAGTGATAAGTGTTAAAAAGAAACAACAATAAAGCGACCATGAGGACAAGTGCGCGTGTACCCTCCCGCTTTGCTTAAAACCTTTCTGTGTCTCCTCACTGCCCTCAGCGTGGAGTTGGGGCCCTTAGTTCAGTACGTGGGGTCTCCATCATCTGCCCTCACTTCTGTCTGCAGCCTCAGCTCCACCTCTCCATTGTCCACTGCAGGGGTGACCTGCCCCCGCAAGATGAACCACTTCTCCATCAACTCCACTCCTTGGCCTTTGCTGCCCTGTCTTCTCAGATACTCCCACTCATCCTTCACCTCTGGACCCCCTACCCTTCTCAAGGAACCTTCCCTGATGCCCCTGTGATGTACTCCTCAAACCAGCATGCTCCCCTCATCAGAATATGGCACCCTTCACCAGGCATTGTGCTCCTGTCCTTACTTCTGTCTCCTTCTAAAAACTGACACTCACTTCACTTTGAATTTCCTGGGTCTGGCACTAGCTAGCCCGAGTAGGGTCTCTATAGCTGTTTAGAATCTTTCTTCGCCTATTATGGGGATCACAATACCTTCCTATGGGTTGTTGTGAAGAGTAAATGAGATGGTGTACATCAAGTGCCTAGCACAGTGTTCAACAGTAACTATTAATTCAAGCTCTTTTTATGGTATTTTTTGATTCAAAAAGAAACAAAGACTATTTTTTTAAAAATTCAAACTTTACTGAAATGTATACAATGAAAGTTACATCTCCCTCTCACCTTAGATTTCCCAGTTTCCTTCTCAGGGCATCAACAGTAAGCCGGTATGCATTTAAGACCTTGTGTGTGTGTATTTGTGTGTGTGTGTGTTGAGGGGATAGTGGTGGTTCGGCAGTAAATTCTCACCTTCTATCCGGATGACCCAGGTTCAGTTCCCAGCCAATGTGCCTCAAGCATAGCCACCACCCATCTGTCAGTGGAGGCTTGTGTGTTGCTATGCTGCTAAACAGATTTCAACAGAGCTTCCACCCTAAGACAGAATAGGAAGAAAGGCTTGGCAATCTACTTCTGAAAACCAGACAATGAAAACCCTATGGATCATAATGGTCCGATCCCATTGTGCGTAGGATTGCCATGAGTTGGGGGCCGACTTAAAGGCAGCTGACAACATCAACGTGTCTGTGATGTGTGCGTAGATAGGTGGATAGATGGACAGACAGATAGATAATCTCCTCTCTTTTTTTGTACTAACTGAAGCTACAAACACTGTTGTGTAGTTTTCTTGTTTAATAACAAAATATCTTAGAGATAATTTCATATTAGCACATTCTTTTTAGTGGCTGCCTGATATTCCATGGTTTAGGGATACTATAATTTACCTTAGTGACCTGTTAGCAATGGACATTTGAATTGTCTACAGCCTTTTGTTATGATAAACAATTCTGCAACATACATTCTTGCACATGTGCCAGGCCCCCTGCCTGGTGAACAAACGACAGAATGGATCTTCATCCCCAAAGTGCCTAACTCAGAACCTGGCTGGAAGCGAGTCCTCTGTGGCTGTGGCCAGTAGGAATGAGCAGATGCACCAGCTTTGTCCTCTTCTGCAGGGGTCCCTCTCTCCAGATCCCTTCTCCCACCCAAGGAAAGGCAGCAGGGTGCTGGATGTCTAGTCCTTGAATTATACAAATACCAGGTGTTAAATGATGTGACTTTTTTCCATACTGAAGACAAAAGAGTACCCTTTGAGTCCAGATGTGTCGAGTGACAGATTTGGATCTCTTGCCAGCTCTGGGACAACTCTGTGTTCTGTGCCTGAGAAATAGTAGAGGGAAAAAATGATTGTCTCTCTTATCCTTAGACTTCAAGCTAAACTGCCTCGGGACATCTTCTTTAGCTGCAGATGGCTGGATGGAGATTTTCTTTGGTGTCTTTGTTAAAAGGATTGAATAAGAGGGCCCGAGATATCTTAAAGGAACTGAGCTAGGAGGCAGAACACAGATGTGCCTCTCAGGAGACAAGGCTGAAGCCTGAAATCATGGTGGAAAGTGCAATGAGACCGATACTCTGTCTGGGACCAGTGTCCGCTGAGGCAAGTTCCCTGGCCCACCTCCTTCCTTCCATGTGGATCAAGGAGGGAGCTGGGTGGGATGTGGGTATTGAGACTACACAAGCTCCACTTCCAGGTCCCAGAAGGAGGAAGGATTCCCTGGAAGAAGGAAGAGCGTGGTCGGAGCATAACTGTCTAGTGAGAATTCTTACCTGTGTGCATGGCTTGAACTCCCCATTAGACTAGGAGCTCCATGTTGGAAGGGATCATTGCATATCAATCTCTTATTCCCAAGCACAAAATAGGTGCTCGATAAACGTGGAACAAATTTGGACTTGCTCTGACTATACTTTACTATGTCCTGGTTTGGGAGGTGCATGATGTAGAAGTACAATTTGATTCTTGCAGTTTTTATTTCTACTCAACAAAAACTTATACAGCAACTGCTGTGTATTGGGTATTGTGTTGTATTCCAGGGATAGAGACAAAATTAGCATAGCCTCTGGCCTCCAGAAGAAGCTAAGAGAAATGATGAATGCAATAATGGAGCTATATAGGAACACAGAAGAGGGACCTGCTATTTAGAGGTTTACAACTAATCCAACTTGCTTGCTGAAAGTGAAGAGGACTTTAAGCACTTACTAATGAAGATCAAAGACCACAGCCTTCAGTATGGATTACACCTCAACATAAAGAAAACAAAAATCCTCACAACTGGACCAATAAGCAACATCATGATAAATGGAGAAAAGATTGACGTTGTCAAGGTTTTCATTTTACTTCGATCTACAATCAATACCCATGGGAAGAGCAGTCAAGAAATCAAACAACGTATTGCATCAGGGAAATCTGCTACAAAAGACCTCTTGAAAGTGTTGGAAAGCAAAGATGTCACTCTGAGGACTAAGGTGTGTCTGACCCAAGCCATGATGTTGTCAATCACCTCATATACATGCGAAAGCTGGACGATGAATAAGGAATACTGAAGAAGAATTGATGCCTTTGAATTGTGGTGTTGGCAAAGAATACTGAATATACTATGGACTGCTAAAAGAATGAACAAATCTGTCTCAGAAGAAGTACAACCAGAATGCTCCTTAGAAGCAAGGATGGCAAGACTACATCTTACATACTTTGGACATATTATCAGGAGGGATTAGTCCCTGGAGAAGGACATCATGCTTGGTAGGGTGGAGGGTCAGTGAAAAAGAGGAAGACCCTCAACAAGATAGATTGATACAGTGGTGCAGCAATGGGCTCGAGCATAACAACAATTGTGAGCATGACACAGGAGCGGGCAGTGTTTTGTTCTGCTGTGCATAGGGTCGCTATGAGTTGGAATCGACTCAATGACACCTAACAACAACAACAACAAATCCAACATCTTCCTGGATGAAGTCATCTCTGATCTGAGTCCTGAAGAATAAGTGATAGTTGGTTGAGGAATGAGTTTGGGCCAGCGGTCATCACAAGCATTCCAGGTAACATTAATGGTGCTACAAGCCATGTCTGGGCCATCATGAGCAGCAAGGAATGACTCTGTGAGCAGAACAGAAGGCTATAGAAAGCAGGGAGGGAAGACTGTGCAGGAGGCAAGCCGTGCAGGCTCTGTGTGAGGCCAAAGATGCACTAACCTCATCCTGAGAACCAGGAGGATTCAACAGAGGTTAAGCAGAGAGTGACACCTGGCACTGTGCTGGGTGCTGGAAATACAATAAAACAAAACAATCTCCTATTTATGGAACTTGCTTTCTATTGGAGAGTGAGAAAGAGGAGGAAGGCGAAGTTGACTCCCAGATTTCTGCTCAGGTGACTGGGTAGCTAGCAGTGCCCTCTGCTGTGACAGGGAATAAAAGAGAAGGAGCAGATTTTCAAATACATTTTGCTTTAAGTACAATATTCTGGTTTTACCAAAGGGAAGGGATTTCTAACTACTTTGAAAGAGCCTACTGAGGAAGTGACTGCTAATTGTCCATGAAGTTGTCCCCAACTCATAGTGACCCCATGTGTGTCTAACTAGAACTGTGCTCCATAGAATTTGTTTTTTTAAAAAAATAATATTTTGTTGTGTTTTTGGTGAAGGTTTACATAGCAGTTTAGGTTCCCAATTAACAATTCTACACAAGTTGTTCAGTGACATTGGTTACATATTCTTTAAAATGGTGAACACTCTCATTATTTCCATTCTGGTTGTTCTGTTTCCATTAATCTAGTTTCCCTGCTCCATTATATTCTCATCTTTGTTTTAAAGTAATTATTGACCATTTAGTCTCATATAGGTGATTTTTTTAAAGAGCACAGTACTTATGGGTGATATTCATTATTTTTTTTGAGCCAATTGGTTATTTAGCTACAAGGTCCATGGGTTTTCAATGGCTGATTTTTCAGAGATAGATTGCCAGGACTTTCTCCCATGGCAGCTCTGAGTAGACTCGAATCTCCAACTTTTTGGTTAGCAGCTGAGCACATTAACCATTTGTCCTACCCAAGAACTGCCCCGTAATAATAGAACCCCTATTTTTAGCTGGGCACATGACTAATCAGGAAAAACCGAAAAGCTATATTTCCTCGTCTCCCTTGAAACTAGATGTGACCATATGACTAAACTCTGACCAATGGGATAGAAGTGCAGGTAAATGTGCAACTTCTGGATCTTGTTCCACTAGCTGGAATATGGTGGTGGGACTGGAGCAGCCATTTGCAACACAGGATGGAAGTCACATACTGAAGATGGCAGATCAATAAAACAGAAGAAGCCTGGGCCCCTGATGTCTTCACAAAGTAGATTTTCCCTTCCAGCTGGGACTTTAACATCAAAGAGAAATTAACTTTTATCTTGTTTAAGCCATTGTCCAATTTGGGTTTCTTTTATATTGACTACACTCAACAAAATCTTAATAATAGCAAACCTGATTGAAGCAAAATTCTGAAATAGGAGAATTGTGAGCTTCATTTCCCTTCTCTCTACCTTCCTTGGTGCAATCCCCCTCACAGGTGTCCAGAACCTTCATATTGCACCCTAGCTCCTCAATGGTTGACCAGTGCCTGCATGCATCAAACACTTCTTTGCCCCTCTTTCTCACCCACAACCTATCAAAACTTACTTATCATGTGTCTTTCACCCTGTTAAGGGGATCTTTCCTCCTCTCAACTTCCTGGGGTAGGATTACTCCTCAATCTGAAGATTAAAAATGCTAATAAGTAATTTTAGCCTCACATATTACTTAAATTTGGATTTGGAAGTCACACAGACATGAATTTGAATTTGAGTTCTGCCACTTTCCCAGGTGTCTGAGTAAGAGGCCTTTGTGGTCTCAGTCTCCTCATCTATAAAATTGGGATCATATTAGCACCTACTTCATAGAATTGTTGTAAGAATAAAGTAAAATAATATATAACATTTAATATAGTGCTGGAAGAGAGTAAGTGTTAAATTAATGGCGACTCTTCCAGATAACGTTGTATTTTCATCCAGGTTCAAGCCATCCAAGTGAGAGGGTCATTGATCCTATTTCAAAGGTTTTGGGGGTTAGGATTTTCACAGTCCCCCTTAGTGTACTTGCTTGATCATCCTTGCAGTTTGAAAATCCTTCCCCACGTCTGCCCAGTCCTCTCTCACTGTGCTTTAAGCCTTATACACCCATCTGTGCAGTGCACATGGTCAGCTTTCTCCTTGAGATTCTTTGGCCTCTTCCTCTCCAGTTACAAAACTCTGAGTTCCTTAATACTATGTCATAAAACCCATCATCTATTCTTGGGGTAATTTAATAATTTGATTGTTCTTTTTAGTAGTCAGAGAGAGGGATCCTGGAATAACCAGTTAGCAAAGGAAAGCGAAGAACTACTTTATCTTGTAGTCTTGGGCTTGTGTCTGAAACTCTATGCCAGAATCTCCAAGTGTGGTCCTTGGACCAGCAGCTTCGGTATCACTTGGGAACTTGTTAGAAATGCAAATTCTTTGGCCCTGCCCCAGACCTACTGAATCAGAAACTCCTGGTGGGGCTCAGCCATCTGTGTTGTAATAAGCCCTTCTAGTGATTTATATGGAAACCCTCTTGGTGTAGTGGTTAAGAGTTCCGTCTGCTAACCAAAAGGTCGGCAATTCGAATCCACTAGGCACTCCTTGGAAACTCTATGGGGCAGGTCTGCTCTGTCCTATGGGGTTACTGCGACTCGACAGCAAAGTGTTTTTTTTTTTGTGATTTATATATATGTATGTATTATATATATATAATTTTATTTATTTTGTTGTTGTTGAGAATATACACAGCAAAACATGCACCAATTCAACAGTTTCTACATGTACCATTTAGTGACATTGATTACATTCTTCAAGCTGTGCAACCATTCTTACTCTCCTTTTATGAGTTGTTCCTCCTGCATTAGCATAAATTCACTGTCCCCCTAAAGTTCCTACTAATCTCTCAAGTTACTGTTGTCGATTTGAACCCACATAGATATTTATTAGAACAGCATAATGCTCAAGGCAGATATTTTTGACTAGTTAAGCTAAACTATTGTTTCATTTTAAGAAGATCTCAGGGGATATTTTTGATTTAAGGTTTAAAGATTATCTCAGGGCAATAGTTTCAGGGGTTCATTCAGCCTTCATGGCTCCAGGAAGTCTGGAGTCCATGAGAATTTTAAATTCTGTTCTGCATTTTCCCCCTTCTGATCAGAATTATTCTATGGAAACTTTGATCAAAATGTTCAGTAATGGTAGCCGGGCACCACCTAGTTCTTCTGGTCTCATGGCAAAGGAGGCAGTTGTTCATGGAGGTAGTTAACCACACATTCCATATCCTCCTTCTATGCCTGACTCTTCTTCTTCCTCTGTTCTTTCAGGCAAATAGAGACCGACTGCTGTGCTTTGGATGGCTGCTTGTAAGCTTTTAAGACTCCAGGCACTACACAACGAACTATGAGGTAGGACTGAAGCATTAAACACATTATTAGACCAATTAAGTGGGATGTTCCATGAAACCATGACCCTAAACCTCCAAACCAAGGAACCAAATCCCATGAGGTTTTTGGTTGTACAGCAGCTACTCTCCTTTTTTTCTGTTGTTGTAACCTTCTGGTGATTCTGATGTGCAGGAAAGTTTGAGAACCACTGCTCTGTGCAAAATGACAGTAAAAAGGATTGGAGCAAGTGGCTGAGGTCTGAGGCAAAGGGGAGTCCTCACCCTCCTCCTAAATCCAAATCCAAATCTTAGGGTTCCATCACCCTGTAGTTGGCACATTGGATAGAAGCACCCCTACATGGCTCCTAGAGGAGAGAAAGGGAGACCTTGCTAGGCTCCCTCCTAAACTGAGATTCTGACTCGTGACGACTCCATGTGTGCAGAGTGGAACTGCTCCATTGGGTTTTCAAGGCTTTCGGAAGCAGATAGCCAGGCCTGTCTGCCGAGGTGTCACTGGGTGGGTTTGAACTGCCAACATTTCAGCTAGTAGTGCTTAGCTGTTTGTGCCACTCCAGGGCAATTTCTAAACTGAGACAAGAGAGGAAGATGGAAAGGTCTGCCCTGAATCGGTTTGCTACTTCAGCTACATGAAGAAGAGAGAGTCACTCTCATGTGCCTAGCTTCTGAGCTCCTAGCACCCTTGTCCCTTGGTGAATGTGACCCAATCAGTGTCCTGGAATCTGAACAACTAGATTAGCAATCCCCAGGGAGCCAGGAAGGAAAGGAGCGAGAGGACAGGCTTCTCTATGGATAGAGAGAGAAGTAAAATCTCTCCTGCCCTTGAAACTACTGCTCTTTTGGTTCCTCCCACTCTCAACTTTCTGTGGGAAATCATCTTTGCTGTTTTTAAGTAATATATTTATTTTTGGTGGGGACATCAAGTAAAGTTAGTGCCCTAAATTGTGGCATTTATAATGTGTGTTGGGAATCATTAAGCAATAGATGTAAAAGGTCTTGCTGTTTTCCCTTAAATTTTCCCATATCAAAAGCTTGGGCATATTGCCAAGAGCAGAACTTCCATAGCAAAAACATCATCTGCTTTCAGAGAAAGGCCTGGTGATCTACTTCAGAAAAATCAACCATTAAAAACCCTACGTGTGAGACTAATCACCTCCTTTGCCATGAGACAAGAAGAACTGGATGGTGCCTGGCTACCATTACTGAACATTTTGATTAAAGATTCTATAGAAGAATCCTGATTAAAAGGGGGAAAATGTAGAACATAACTTCAAATTCTCATAGACTCCAGACTTCCTGGAGCCATATGGGCTCAATGAACCCCTGCAACTATTGCCCTGAGATAATCTTTAAACCTTAAACTAAAAACATCCCCTGAAGTTTCTTAAAATGAAACAATAGTTTAGCTTAACTAGTCAAAAATGTCTGCCTTGAGCATTATGCTATTCTAAGAAATATCTATGTGGGGTCAAAGTGACAACAGCAACTCAAAAGATTAGATAGGAACGTTAGGGGGCAGTGCATTTATGTTAATGGAGGAGGAACAATTTAGAAAAGGAGGGTAAGAATGGTTGCACAACTGGAAAAATGTAATCAAATGTCACTGAATTGTACAAGTAGAAATGGTCGGATCAAGTGTATGTTTTGCTGTGTATATTCTCAGCAACAACAAATTAAATTAAAAAAAAAACTCTATGGAGCACAGTTCTACTCTAAGACACATAGGGTTGCCATGAGTAGGAACTGATTTGACAACAAGTGGTTAGCAGAAAGTAAAGCCTGGTTATATCTGATGCCTTAAGTTTTTAACCAAATACTTCCTCTTCTGGTCACAATGGTTGTACATGTGATGGTATATATGAGTGTTTTTCCTATATGACTTTAAAAAAATTAAAGTATATATTTTTTCCTATTATAAAAAAAAATGCTTTCAAATTACTCTAGAGGTCAAAGTCCACCTACGTGTAGAAGGCAGTCAGTCCTTAGGCACCAACTAATGACCTACATTGAACCCACCATGCGGGCTGGCCATTACCTGGGTATGCAGGCTTTCAGCAAGGTGCTGTGGCCAGTTTACATCTGTGAGTGATCAGTTAGGCAGGTTTTAACACAACGCACCAGCAAGAACACGACATTGTGCTTTTTGTTTGTTTTTTCGTGACAGTATGAAGCTAGAAATTCTGCTTTTGCCCAGCTCTCTGTATTGTGATAAATCAGTAATATTCAAAGTGTAGATATTTAATTCTGAATTGTTAGGTTACTAAGTTTCTGTACCCTACATTTTTAAAGAAAAATTATATTAAGCACATGATGGGAAAAGTCATATGAAAAAGATTATGGATTTTATCGTCATCCTGCTTTTTTTGCAAAATTATGCCTTTTAAAATGCAGTGCACATTTGTCACAAGCCACCCACAGCAGGTCACTGGTTTCCATGGTGCTGTAGGCTAAGGAGCTGCACGGTAATTATTTCTCCTGCTTTGTCACAGGAAGCTCTCAGTCCTATTCGACGTCCTCACGAAACCTGCAGCAGCCTCAGTGTTTCCAAATAGATTAATTACGAAGGGACTTAGTGTAAATCTGCACTGTTCTAAATTGTGGCCTATCTTCCCTCTTGATTTTACATCTGCTCATTTGTGGAGATTCTGTGATGAGGGCTGAGACAAAGAGGATATGCTGGGGCTTGAATCTGATGTATTTTTTCTCTTTCGTCGATTTTCAAAAAGGACCAAAGCCCGAACTGCTGTGCCACAGAAGTGAAGCACCCCCTTCACCTGTGACTTCGAGGCCAGGTGAGTTGGACTGGCTGGATGCAAAGACCGGAGAGCAGGCTTCACTGATAACAGACGTGTGGACCTGAACCTGATTCATTATACAGCTTTCTGTGCAAAACATCATATCAGGCTCTGCAGGAAACACCCAAAAAACACTGTGCCATTCCTCCCATCAGGACTTACTCTAGGTCTGCAAGTTGAGATAAACTTGCGCCCGTGAAACACCCAGGGATTCACTGCAAAACAGTATGAGATACTATGAAGTTTGCTCATATACACTATTCTCGGGGGAAGTTTTTCCCAGACGAGGAATGGAGGCATCATCAGGGTAGGGACGTGCTCTGAATTTCCTCATTGTACTCAGTTTAGAGTTCCCTGGTATTTGGGCTGGTGGTATCCTCTCTAACTTCATACAGGACTCAGCCTAGGGTTGCTGTCTGGGGACCATACTGCCTCTGACTCAAACACTGAATGGACCTGAGAGTCATCAGGGTTCAGACTTAAATCGTTTTCCAGATGAGAAAATTGAAGCCCAGACGGGAGGAAACTCTGAGAACAGTGTAGATTCAGCTGTCAGCCACAAAAGAGCTTTTGTTTTAGATTCCTTCCCGTGTCCCCGCACCTCCCGCAGTTGTTGTTGTTGTTTGCTGCCGATGAGTCAGCCCCCAACTCATGGGGACCCCATGCACAATTGTTTGGGACTGTTGTGATCCATAGGGTTTTCATTGGTTAATTTTTCAGAAGTAGATTGTCAGGCCTTTCTTCCTACTCCATCTTGGTCTGGAAGCTCTGCTGAAACTTATTAGCATCATAGCAACACACAAACTTCTGCTGACAGATGAGTGGTGGCTGCGCTTGAGCTGCACTGGCCAAGAATTGAACCTGAGTCTCCCACATGGAAGGTGAGAATTCTACCACTGAAGCACCACGGCACTCTCTTCCCACAGTAGATTTCTACAAAATAATCAGTGTCATTCCCATTTATTTTTCCCCTAAAGGGGGAAAAGTTGCTGCTACTGAGGCATGTGATCAGAGGCAGGACAAAACTTCTGAGCTCCCTGCTCCATGGCCAAATGAGAACTCATACCTTTTTAGGCATTTCTGTTAGTAAAGTTGAGAGCCTCTAACAAACCAAGAGGGTATTCTGGAATCATTTTAGTTTCAAGGAAAATGGAATGATCTTCTAAGTCACATAGTACTCAAAATCCTGGTGGCCGAGCTCCACTTTGTTCTAGGTTCTGGGAACACCCAAGTGAGGCAGGCTCTGTCCTCTGAATCTAAGAGTCTGGTGTGGGAGACAGGAAAGGAAAGTGGGTGGCAACTCCTGCTACAAGAGCATGCACAGCACTCAGGGAAGCTGAGGAAGGAGGGTTCCTCTCTTCTTTTCATGTAGTACCAGGTACTAGGGATTCAGGTAAGATCTCCAAGAAGGGAACATATGTGAGCTCTGTCCTAAAACCCAAGTTGGTACAAGTTGGTATTAGACACAGAAGAGTAGGGGAGAGTGATTCAGACCAGTTAAGAGTCAACCAGGACCATTTCCAGAATAATCAGAAGTTAGAAAAATAGTAATGAATATAATCACAAGTTGACCCAGATAGGAACACCCTTTTAGTTTCTGGGAGTACCTGGGTGGTGCAAATAGTTAATGCACTCACTAACCAAAAGGATGGAGGTTCAAGCCCACCCAGAGGCAACTCGGAAGAAAGCCTTGACGATGCCTTCTGAAAAACCAGGCATTGAAAACCCTGTAGAGCACAGTTCTACTCTGACACACATGGGGTTGCCATGAGTCAGAACTGACTGGGCGTCAACTGGTTACTTAGTTTCTGATAAATGACGTGCAGCCTATAAACTTCTCTCAAAGGTGAACAGTAAACAAAAATCTCAAATACCACATTTGTTTCATCAATGCCAGAAGAACTTGCCACAGACTTTACTAAAGCTAACGCAGACTGGTATTTTGGTTTCAGAAATGTTATTAGTAGAAGGGATGGAAAATAACATTACATATCATAGCGAAGAATCCGCTATGTAATATTTGTTGAATGAACAAATCACCTCTCAGGACTTCCTTTTGGTTGTTGTTGTTAGTTGCTGTGGCGACCCAATGTGTGCAGAGTAGAACTGCTCCATAGGATTTTCAAGGCTGTGACCTTTCAGAAGCAGATAGCCAGGCCTGTCTTCCGAGGCACCTCTGGGTGGGTTCAAACTGCCAAACTTTCAGTAGTCCAGTGCTTAACCACTTGGGTCACCCAGGGACAACTTTTTTTATACTAAAATGTCAATTGGGGATTTTTCTTGTTTTGCTAAATACTAAAAAGTATAATATAAAATGTAAAAATGACCTATAATCCCAATACCCAGAAATAATCAGTTAATTATGAGTATTTTATAGTTGAGGTCATATAATAGGTTTATTGCTTTATTTATTTAACAATATACCATGAGCATTTTTAAAGCAATTAAAAATTCATCATAACCATCATATAACCTATATAATATTTCTTTGGGAGCCCTGGTGGCACAATGGTTAAGCGCTCGGCTGCTAACCAAAAGGTTGGCAGTTTGAACTCACCAGCCGCTGTGCAGCAGAAAAGACCTGGCGGTCTGCTCCCGTAAAGATTATAGCCTAGGAAACCCTCTGGGGCAGTTCTGCTTTGCCAGAATCCACTTGACGGCATGCAATAACAACAGTATTCCTTTGCTGTTGTACATGTGGTTGTTTCTAAAATTTTGCTATTACAAATAGTGCTGGTGCCAAAGATACTGAGGATGAAGAGTCGTGGTGTCGGCAACTTACCTTCAGATACGGTAAGATGTTATCACTGGTTGAATCTAGGTGGACGATTTATGGGAATTCATTGTTTTTCTTTCAGCTTGTCTGTATGTTTGGAATTTTTCATAAGAAAACATTAGAAATAATAATGCAGTGATTAATTCCTTTGTACATGAATTTGTGTCTACATTGCTGTTTAATCTTTTAATTTGTCCTTAAGATGAATTCCTAAAATAGAACCATTGGGTCAAAAGATATGAATATCTTTAAGGGTCTTAATTCTCACATTGCCCTCTTGGAGGGTTGGGCCAACAATATAATAGGACTGCTCATCTCATGCCATCCATGCTATCATTGAATAATATTGATTCTGGTTACTATTTGCTACTTTGGTAAGGAAAATGGTATACCATTGGATTTCTTTGGATGTTAATAAGTTTGAACACTGAAAATATTTTTTTAATTGGCTGTTTGTATTTCTTTTTTTTTTTTGAGAGTTTTTTTTATCGTGCTTTAAATGAAAGTTTACAGAGCAATGTATTTCTTTTTTGAGTTATAATCTTAACTCATTTTTTTTCCATTGAAACCTTAGGGTTTTCTC
Source organism: Trichechus manatus latirostris (assembly GCF_000243295.1). NCBI lineage: Eukaryota > Metazoa > Chordata > Mammalia > Sirenia > Trichechidae > Trichechus > Trichechus manatus. The sequence continues at coordinate 24,463,753 of NW_004443945.1, read as the reverse complement.
GTGTTCTTCAATGAGTTTTAAAAATTTAATGTTTTTTCCTAGTTAATACATGAACATAATTTAAAGATTTATAACAAGAAATGTAGCCAGTATCCCACCTCTCCCTATCTTCAGAAGTGACTTATTTAAATAGGTTTCTTTAAAGAGCTATTTCTTCTAGAGTTTTCTTCCATATTTCTAAATAATATGCTTTTACAGATATTTCTCGCTTTTCTTTTTTAATTTTATAACGTTATCTATTGGCTTCGTACTCTGGAAAATAAGCCTTATTTTCCGGAAAATAACCACTGTCATCTCAATATTCCCTCACTACTGTCCTTCCAATATATTATATCCCAAGTTTTGGTTACATTACTATTTTGTGTTTACATTTTTATAACTATAAAAACAATGCTTATTTAATTTCCTTTCCTGTAGAACTGTTTGTTTTTTGTGGAATTAATGACTATGCTATTTTTGGTTCCCTTAGTTTTTTATGTACTTACCATTAACTTATAGCCAGACTCACTTCCAAAGCTGTAAAATTCCCTTCAATATAGGTAAACACATCAGGTACTCAGTTAGTCCCACTTTTTTTGTAAAGACATTCTCTATCCTCTTGCTCCATCTCCTCTGCTTTCTCTTTAGGTTTCCTGCAGAGCTATTGTCTTGGCACTTACTTCCACCATCATCCTGGTTATTGCTATCATCATCCTGGTTATCGTTGGGTTTCCTATTTCCTAGATCCTATGTCTTAGGTTGTGTCCCTGAGTGGTGCAAATGGTTAGGTGCTTGAGTACAGGCCAAAAGGGTGGTAGTTCGAACCCACCCAGAGGTGCCTTGGAAGACAGGTCTGGCTATCTGCTTCTGAAAGGGCACAGCCTTGAAAACCCTATGGAGCAGTTCTACTCTGCACACATGAGGTCAGCGTTAGTAGAAATCGACTTGGCGGCAACTAACAGCAACAACAACATGTCTTATCTTTTCTAGAATCTAGTGTTTATAGCTGCCTGTTTATGTTTAGAATAGAAGCTGTGTGATCACAAGGGGATTATCTGTGAAAAGACTGATGGCATGTTGTATCGCAGACACGGTAGGATCCGTGGGGCTTGAAAGAGAAATAAGACTCAAAAGGAAACATAAATACAAACATACAGTTGTAAATCTACAACTATAGGTGTGATTACAGTGATGGCACAAAGGAAGAAGTGATCAACTCCTCCTGGGCAAGATTCCCTTCTAGAATATACTAAAAATAGTAATGATAATATCAATAACAATAGCTAACACTTGATAAGTACCTACTATGTGTAAGTACTATTCAGTGCATACTTAAAACAAAAATTTTTGTTTGGTTTTAAAATGTTGGCCTTTTCTGAAAAAATAGAACTTTATCACCTTGGGAAGAAAGAGTCATACATCAGTAATGTTAGAGGAATCAGCACAGGCTGACGAGTGGTATCTTGAATGTCTTTGTTTCTCCTTCATTGTCTATTCATATTTTAAATTGAGACAAAGTTACAGATTGATTAGAAGATGTACCTTTGTGCAGGGCTATAAGTCTAATATGATATCATTTGTATAAAAAAAAGATACATAATACTTTTTTGCATAAATTGCATATTTGGCAAACATTTTTCTAGAAGGACATGCAGTAAAGTGTAGATACCTCTCAGAAGGGGATGGGATGGATACGCAAGTGTATATGAGTTGGAAGGGAGGTTTTCAATAAGTGTTACATCCTTTTGCCAGTTTGGACTTTTTAACCATGTACATTTATATTGCTTTTATAATTAAAAACAATTTAAAATAAAATCAAACTCTGATCATGTAAAAAAATGTGACTATAACCTGATATTATAAGTATCTTAGTTATCTAGTGCTATTATAACAGAAATACCACAAGTGAATGCTTTAACAAACAGAAATTTATTTTCTCACAGTTTAGTAGGCTAGAAGTTCAAATTTAGGGTGCTGGCACCAGGGGAATGCTTTCTGTCTCTGTAGGCTCTTGAGGAAGCTCCTTGTTTCTTTTGAGCTTCTGCTCCTGAGCCATCTTCATGTGACTTGGTATCTCTCTTCCCCTGTCTCTGCTTGCTTGCTTGTTTAATCTCGTTATATTTCAAAAGAGATTGACTTAAAACATACCCTATGCTAATACTGTCTCATTAACATAACAAAGAAAACCCATTCCCAAATGGGATTATAACCACAGTTATACCTGTTGCCATCGAGTGGGTTCCGACTCATAGCGACCCTATGGACAGAGTAGAACTGCCCCATAGGGCTTCCAAGTAGGGCTGGTGGATTCGACCAGCTGTTGCTCTTAACCACTGTGTCATCAGGGCTCCAGGGTTTAGATATACAACACATATTTTGCGGGTCACAATTCAATCCATCGCAATAAGAATAATTATAATGGAATAAACTCCATCAACAGAATTCTCAGTGCTTTTTTTGGAACTTGGCTGCTAACCAAAAGGTCGGCAGTTTGAATCCACCAGCCGCTCTTTGGAAAACTTATGGGGCAGTTCTACTCTGTCCTATAGGGTTGCTATGAGTCAGAATCAACTCAACGGCAACAGTTTTCTTCCAGATGAAAGGCTCACGTCACCAGTTAACAGAGAGATAAGCCCTAACAGAATGCTACCCAGATCACGGAGGAGAGGACGAGAGAAAAGTGACAAAATGGTATAAGGGCAGGTTTTTGGAGTGTCTCCAACTATTGGTCTGCCTCTTCACTCTCTGCCCCCTCACTGACTTCCAGCCTGTGGATGGCTGTGTGTACCGCTGCATCGTTCCAATTCTGCCTCCTCACTGTCACCTCTCTCTCCCTGACCTTTCTTTGGGAACAGCGTGGACTAGACCCAGGGCTAGCCATCTCCAGGTTAGTGTTGGGCTGTAAGCAGGGTCAGGGATTGCAGAGAAAAACCAGGGACTGACTGCAGAAATGAGCCACACTGGCAGTGAAACCAGCCAGCTAAAACCAAGAAGTCAGGAGTGATAAAAGCTGAGGTCAGAAATCCAAGCACGTGTCCAAACCAAGGCAAAGCCACCTGAGCACACCAGAAGGTGTTGATTGAGTGTCATTCACAATAATGACTAACATTTATGGAGCATCAGTTAAGAACCAGGCAGGGTGCTAAGGCTTCACATGTATTAACTCATTTCATTTTCCCAGCAACTCTATGAGGTTGACACTGTTCTAATCCTCATTTTATAGATGCGGAAACTAAGGCTTAGAGAGAGGAAGTGATTTGCCCAGTGTCATACAGCTGGTTGGGGTTGGAGATAGGACTTAAATCCTAGTGGTCTATCTCTACAGCCAGCAACCGTGCTACAGCTAGGGATAAAACACCCACTATGTTTATTACTTACTTACCACTAATAAATATGGAATTACAAACTGAGTTAAGAAATACAGCTAATAACTAAGATATTTGACCCACACTGCAGGGCTAGGTAAAGCTTTCCTGATGAAGGGAAACTTAAACTGAGATCTGAAGACTGAGTTATCTAGATAAAAAGCTGGACAGATGGGAGTTAAGGGAAGAACAGAGTTCCAGACAGAGGGCTTAGCATGTGCAAAGGTCTTGTGGAGAAAGAGAATGGCAAGTTTGAGGAAAGCCTAAATAGCAAGTGCTGGCTGCTTCCAGGGACAGAATGAGCCAGTGATAGAACCTCTTGGAGATTTGTGGAGGTGGATTAAGACCTGGTAATTGCCTTCACATGTAGGATTCAGGGTGGACAATGCTCTGACTAGAAGGACTCAGGCTTCTTGTGGCGATTCCATGTGATCATGTTTGCCAGCTTCTACTGTGGTTCAAAACATGTTAGTTTTCTTCTTCCTCGTCCAGACCCTCATCTTCCCTTCTACTACATTACTGATTCTGTGACATAGCCAGAAGTGAGCAACAATGCCCAGGCTGCACAAAGAACGGGGATGTGGTGGCCAAGTTCCTCTACAGTATTTGTAAAGAGGCCTCCTTCCTATTCCCTCCTCCCCCTGTCTAGAATGACTCACCATAACCGAGAGGCAGACGGCTAAAGTGCATTTGGCTGAGACCAACAGCACATTGTGTTTCAGAGCTTATTGGCTTTCCCTACCCTAGGCTGTCAAAAACAATTCAACTAAGAGATGAACCAGGAGCCAGGGTCCATTGATCTGTGTGTTGGAATTGAGGAGGATGTCAGCCATGTCCCCATTTGGCACAACCCTTCTGCAGTCTGCCAAGAAGGCACTGGAGAGTGCCTACTGGGCATGTGATGGAAAGCTGGCTGTCTGGATCGCACTCACTCTGTTTATCTGGGACTCTGCATGGTGGCCCAGCCTTCATCCGTTACAGAATTGCTAGACTCAGGTTGTTCAGCTCTGGAGTTTTAACTTGTTTCTTATTTCTATGCGAAAAAGATTATTCACTTAATAATCAGAGGGCAGTTGGTTATTAGGAGCATCCTGTAAGCAGTACAGGGATCAGTCCTTGACCCTAGACAGAAAGGCAACAGACATTCAGAGAATGTGGAAGATACCACTTAGGAATTGCAGGGAAAAACAGGAGGATGTGAGCAGCATTTTTGGAGGGTCCTTCCAAAACTCCCTCTGACAACCAGCTCGGCTTTAATAGAGCTTCAGGTTGTTACAACAGAGCCGTTTCTTTGCCCATATCGAATCCTACCACCACCACTGCCAGTTGCTGTTGAGAGGATTCCAACTCATGGCAACCCATGTGTGTCAGAGAAGAACTGTGCTGCGTAGGGTTTTCAACGGCTGAGTTTTCATAAGTAGATCACCAGGCCTTCTTCCGAGGCATCTCTTGGTGGACTTAAACCTCCAGTCTTTCAGCTAGCAGCTGAGTGTTAACCATTTGTATCACCCAGGGCCAATATCAAGTCCTAAAGACTGAAAAATATTCAGCAACAACACTTATTAATAACCTGACCCGAGCCCGGCCTTGCCCGTTCGTGGGTCACAGGTGAAGACAATGCTCTCCTTGCCAGAAGGGGCTCTCAGTGCAGTGTGGCTACACATCAACCATTGATCACCACAAGCGTCCAAAGACCCTAAGCCAGAGGCTTGCAGCGAGCACAGTGAGAACAGAGGAAAAGCCAGCCACGTTCGTCTGGGAGGTCACAGAAGGCCTGGTCTTTACACCCATCTTCACAGGGCCTTGGCTGTGTCTCCCACTTCGTGGCTGTGTGTCCTCCCCAGAGAGAGGCTTCTGCTTTTGCTCCTACTTGGTGGAAATAGTTAACACTTGTTGGTGATAGTTAACTGGCCAGGAACCAGCCGCTGTTCTGAGTTAACACCATCTCATTCAATCTTCGGAGCAATCCCACGAGGCAGCTTTTATTCCTATCCCTACTTTACAGAGGAGGAATCTGAGGCTGAGTGAGAAAGGAGAGTAAGTAGATTGCCCAGTCTGAAGGCCAAGACTTGGCTCTAAACCAGGGGTCAGCAAACAACAGCCCACGGGCCCAATCCAGCCTACTGCCTGTTTTTGTAAATAAAGTTTTGTTGGCACACAGCCACTCTCATTTGTTTATTATTGTCTATGGTTGCTTTGGTGTCACAGTGGTGAAGAGCTCAGCTGCTAACCAAAATGTCGGCAATCCGAATCTATCAGCCGCTCCTCGGAAACCCTATGGGGTGGTTCTATTCTGTCTTATAGGGTCGCTATGGGTCGGAATCAATTCGATGGCAACTTTTTAAAAAAAAATTTTATGGCTGCTTTCATGTGGCAAAGGCTGAAGTTGAATAGTTGCAACAGAGATCCTATGGCCCACAGAGCCTAAATTATTAACTCTCTGACCCTTTTCGGAAAGGTTGCCAACCCCAACTCTCACAATCTTCCTTCCAATTAAACCATAGCCTCCCAGAGGGCACCCAGACTGTCTAATTCATTCCTACCATCCCCTCAGCTCCCAACCTGTTAGTCCATTACTGATCATTACGCCTCAATGAACCTTAAAATGCTTGCTCAATTAAATAGATTTAATCTGTATTTCAACTACATGAAACTTCCTTTTAAAAATGTAGAAATGTAGGCAAAAATCACATTTGCTGTGACCTTCATCAGGTGAGAGAAGTCCTGGTGGTCCAGACTGATGGCTGTAACGGTGAGACAAGAAGGACTCTAAACTAAAGGGCCTGCTACATCTGTAGCAATCTGTTTTGTAAATGTGTTATTTCTGCAAACATCTCAGCAGTAAGCTGCCCAGTAAAAAGAGACAATATATCTTTCAGCACTTTGGAAACTGGTGGGTACTCATAAGCAAAACCTCAAGGAGACAAGAATAAATAAGAAAAGCCTACGCTAAGTCCCCGGCATCTTGCAGACAGCCCATGATGGAGAAGCTAAGGATGAAGGATAAAGTGGGAGCGCTGTTTTAGCAATGAGAATGGGGTGCAGCCTGTGGGCTCTCAGTCAGACCTGGAAGGAGGTTTCCATTTCTGGGTGGTGTCTTAGAAACAGGGGAGACCTCACATCCCAACCCCACCCAATCTTCCACATGGGGTTTGCCCAATTTTGAGTCATGAGAGAGGACACAGGGGTATAGGAGGAAGAACACTGGGCTGGTATGGGAGATCTGGGGTCAAGTCCCAGCTGTTCATACCCCTGGTGACTTCCTGACGTGTCACTCGGTCCAGAACCTGACACAGCAAGTGAGCAAATGAATAAATCAATGAAGGTGTGTTCATCATTGTCTTAGTTAACTAGTGCTGCCATAACAAAAAATAACAACAGCAACAAAAATACCACAAGTGGGTGACTCTGAAGAAAAAAATTGATTTTTTCACCATTCAGGAGGCTAGAAGTTCAAATGAGGGCATTGACTGTAGGGTTGGGTCCTTCTTTGGTAGCCACAGGAGTTCCTTGGCATTCCTTGGCATCTGTCTTTCCCCTGTGTGTGTCTCTGAGTCTATTCTGCTCTCTTTATAACTCAGAAGTGATTAGATTTAGGACTCACCATACTCTGGTTTGACCTCATTACCATAACAAAAGAAACCTCTATTTCCAAACAGGGTCACATTTACAAGTACAGGGGTTAGGACTTCAAACCTTATTTTGGGGGGACACAGTTCAATTCGTAACAGGTACAGTAGGATGAACACAAGTATTGGAGCCAGATAGAGCTGTATTGAAATGGAAGTTCTGCCTCTACTACCTCTAATGTCTTGTGCAAGTAATTTATAAACTAGATTAAAAACTCTTTTAAGGCAGGGACTGCATCTTATTCATCCTTGTATTCTCAGTACCTAGAAAACAATAGGTGCTCAATGTTGAATGAATGAATCTCTGAAAACCTCACTGTTACTATTAAGATTAAATGAGAAAATGAATGTTAATGCCCAGCATTTAGCAACTTGTCAGTAAGAAAAAATAGTATGAAGATGGCATTGGCAATGATGATAGTAATGGCAAATCAACTTTTTTTGTGTGCCTCAATTTCCTTGACGGTAAGATGGAATAATAATTGCTTCACAGGCTCACATGATTATAAGAAATTAAGGATAGAATGAATGCAAAAGCATTTTTCTTCCCACAGAAGTTTTTAACAATCTCTACCACACCATTTGCTATGCTGCATGAAAATTACTTATTTACAATTTCTCTCCCACCCAATATAGTACCTGGAAAATAGTAGGTGTCCAACAAATGTATGCTAGGTTAATAGCCTCTATACTATATAGACACTAGCATAGTCATGGAAAATGACACATGTAAGCTATAACTTTCAAAGTTGAATGTAGTGAACATTCCAGTAATGCTATAAAGCATCTTTATAAACAGAAAGCAAGTGGTTTACAAATTATGTATTTTATGCCAATGCATAATGTTATTAGTATTCTGTCCTTGCCTGCCAATTTCTGGGGGTTTTCCCATCTGCAGACTCAGCATTTCAGATTTGTGTGCCTTCCAGATACTGCTTCATATCTTTCCAGGAGTGGAAAATAGTGTCTGCTCTTTGTCCAGGAGTCTTACATCTTTGATTTCATTTGAGTCATTTCTCTGTGTTGCTAATGTTTCCAAACTTGGTTGATTTCATAAATTACATCAGGGTGCTAAACTTGCAGGTTATAAATAAAGAAGTTGCCCCAAGAAGCTTTAAGCACCTCACTGCAATTAAGACACTTATCCACTACCTTCTCTCACCCCCGACTGCTCATCAAGCCCACGACATGTTTTTAGCTGAGCCAGTTGTATGAAGAAATATTTCAAGAATCTTTATGGAACTCAAATTGCAGCTAATTTACTTTATTGCGTTTGTAAATTTTGCTAAAAACAAAACAGTTAAGGTTCTCTTGGCTACAGTAAACAGTGGACATTTGAAGGAACAGGACTTGGGCCAGCCTAGTAGAGAATTACAAACAGATGCTCAGGTATTGATTAGCACAGAGTCAGGGAGCACCAAGGTGCTGCTTCTTGCCTTGTTATTGGCAGACATGCAACCAATTAGAACACTTGCGGTGGAGTTGACTCCAACTCACAGTGCCCCCATGTGCATCAGAGGAGAATTGCGTTCTATAGGGTTTTCAATGGCTGATGTTTCAGAAGTCAGTTGGCAGGCCTTTCTTCTGAGGCACCTCTGGGTGGATTCGAACCTCCAACCTTTGTGTTAGCAGCCGAGCATGTGAATCTTTTGCATCACCCAGGGATGGCAACCAATTAGACCAAAGTTCTTAATATTTTTTTCTATATGACATGAAAGAAATGGCTCTTATGCAGCAACACGCAATTAATGTTGCATTCTCTGCAGCATTTCTGAATACAAGTGAGTTAGAAGGGCCATTGCTTTGGGAGAACCTGGAGACCATATTGATTTTTTAAGTTAGCCATTGGAAACACTAGCAAACTAGTGACAAGCTGATCGTAATTCATTACTTACAACCCCTCTTGTACCTGATTACAATACACCAGTGTGTCATAACTCTGCAATCTTCAAAAAATGTTGAGATAATTGAATAGAATAGGTAGGCAGGGTTATACCTAGAGTGGTTAGCCTGCCAGTCCGGTTCACCTGGAGGGTAGATATTTATTTCCCCTAGTGAACTTGTGCATTTTAATCCAGAGTGTAAATTAATAATTTTTATAATTAATTAATAATATTATTTAATAATAATTAATAAAACTCATCCACCTTTTGGGATCGCATACAAGATTTTATAACAAGCAGAATGGAGTCACACATTTAACTTACTCTATAACTTGAATTTGAAAAGAAAACCAAACATGATTTTAAAATTGTATCAGTTAGCTCTGTGAAAATCCACCCCAAATTTAGTGGATTAACTAAAACAACAAACACTTATCATTTCTCAAATATTTATGACTAAATATTTGAGAAATTATTGAGCAGTTCTTCTGCTCTCTGGGATGGCTTGATTGGGGCCGAATGGTCTGAGATAGCTTCACTCACGTGTCTGGAATCTCAGCTGGGAAGGCTAGGAAGGCTGGGCAGCTGGGCCTCTCTGCATTTGGTCTCTCATCCTCCAACAGGCTAGCCTGGGTTTGTTCACATGGTGTCGGAGGAGTTTACAAAAGAAAGAGAGGGCAAGCCCCAACACACAAGCATGTTTTAAAGCCTCTGCTTAATTCATGTTCGCTAATGTCCCATTGGAGCCCTGGTGGCACAGTGGTTAAGAGCTACGGCTGCTAACCAGAAGGTCAGCAGTTGAATCCACCTGGCCAAAGAAAGTCACATGGCCAAGCCCAGATTCAAGGACAGAGAAATAGACTCCTTCTTTGAATGGCAAGAGCAACAAAGTCGTGTTGCGAAGGGATGTGCCTACAGGGATGAGAGGATCCTTGTAACCATTTTTGCAAACAATCAACCAAAAAAATTTTGTCTGTAATTAATATGGTTTTCCTCCTAAGCTCCTGTTTTCTACACAGGAAAACAATTTTTCTTTTAATTAAATGGCTATTTCAGTTTAAAGCTTAGTTCTTTCTGATAATTTAAATAGTCCAAGTAGGTAGATTGAGACTCCCTGGAATGAAAATTCTCTCCGCGTCTCCTTTTCCTAACGCTCTCTGATCGTATCTGGGATGAGGGCTACGGCAGGGAAGAGTCTGAGTCTGCTGTTTGGTTGTCTGTGTTTGGTTGGTCAGTTTGAGCCTTGAACAAAGCTTCCCCAGCATAGGGGCTGGGTTCTAGCCCAAGTCCTGCTTGCCAAGCTCTGACCCAGTGGAGCTGCGTCAGCCTGGAGGAAGGCCTGCCTCTTTCCAACTGATCAGCCCGGGGCAATTAAAAAAAAAACAGTGGCTGTTGAGTCAACTTCCCCTCACGGCAACCTCGTGTGTGTCAGAGTAGAAATGTGCTCCATAGAGTTTTCAGTGACTGAGTTGTCAGAAGTAGATTGCCAGGTCTTTCTTCCGAGGTGCCTCTGGGTGGACTTGAACCTCCCACTTTCAGTTAGCAGCTGGGTGTGTTAACTATTTGCACTACCCAGGGACTCTGATAAGCTCAGAGGGATGCCTTTTTGTTTCCCCTCTGCCCATAAAAGCAACTATTCTAATGTGTACAAACATACCATATATGCTAGCAGAGGCCCTGGAGCAAGGCTCTGAACCATCTCTGGTCCCCTGGTTGGTATCCTTTGTTCAGCCAGTTAGTTCCTGCTATCCTAACACTTACTGGAGAAGTCTGTGGCTGGAGAACTCACCTGGCTTCTTTCACCTTCTGAGGACAATTTGGCCAATGGGACACTAAAAAAACCAAACCAAACCCATAGTTGTCAAGTCTATTCTGACTCAGCGATCCTATAATACAGAGTAAAACTGCCCCATAGGGTTTCCAAGGAGTGGCTGATGGATTCAAACTGCTGACCTTTTGGTTAGCAGCCAAACTCTTAACCACTGTGCCGCCAGGGCTCCAATGGGACAGTAGCAAACATGAGTTAAGCAGAGGCTTAGAATACGGTTGGGCATTGGGGCTTGCTCTCTCTTTCCTCTGGGAACTCCTCTGACACCATGTGAACAAACCCAGGCTAGCCTGTTGGAGGATGAGAGACCATGTGCGGAGAGACCCCAGCAGCACTTCCTGGCTGAATCTATCTCTCTCAACGCTTGCAGGTATAAAGGACCTCTCTGAGGTCTGGCTTTGATCCCCAATTAGGTCTCTTCTTGGGGAATCTGCTCAGTAGTATTCTGTGAAGAGCTATCGTGATGCTCCTGTTGTGACCAGTCTCTCAGATACTTCCGAGTTCTGTCTGCTCCACACCAGACCACAAGATATTTTTGTGTGCTTCCAAGATGATGTGGCTGCTCCCAGACTGTTCAGTGAAGGCTATGCCGGTGGGATCTTCCCAAAATTCCCTAAAAGCAAGTATTCTCTGCTTTGGATATCCCCTTCCATTTACCCCACATGCCTCCCCCTCCCTAGGCTGGAGTTCAGAGAGGGGAAATCTGGGACACATGTTTCTCCCCTCCTTATCTTCCCACACCACAATCCTTTGGCCTGGAAACAGGGAAGTCTTCCCTGTGTCATATCCTCCTTGCTTGGTAATTCCAGTGAAATCTTCATGTGTTCTATAAACAAGTTTATCTGTTAAATTCTTCAAGTTTGAGTTTTCTTTTTATGTCCTAAAAGAAGAGTTCAGTTTCCAAATATGGAAAATTATTTCTCAAGAAAATAGCCTGGTTTGTAAAACTACTGTCTTGTTGCACAGTTGTACTTTGCATATCAGGAGTTGACTATTTCCTCCTTCTCTGTTTTCCTTTTGTAACCAGTACTAATCTCTGGAGCCCTGGTGGTGCAGTGGTTAAGAGCTTGGCTGCTAATCAAAAGACTGGCAGTTCAAATTCACCAGCCGTTCTTTGGAAACTCTATGGGGCAGTTCTACTCTGTCCTATAGGATCGCTACGAGTCGGAATCAACTTTCTGGCAACGAGTTTGGTTTATTTATTTATTTTTTTGACTAATCTCTACCACCCTTTCTCCTAGCAGATGGATGGTGGACTAGAGGGGTGCTATTCTAAACGTGGTCCAGGGACTGGCAGCAGCAGCATCACCTGGGAGCTTGATGGAAATGCAGGTTCTCAGGCCCCATATCAGACCTTCCGAATCAGAATCTGTGTAGGTGGAGCCCAGAAATCTGTGTTTTAACAATTCCACCAGGAGATATTGATGCCTGCTAAAGTTTGAGAAACACTGGACTAGGGCATGGGGTGTGTACTACACTGAAAAATGCAAGTGAGAATAAGTCATTAATCAATTAAGCTTGCAAGTTAGGGGAGTTCGAGAACTCTCTTTTCAGCATTCCACCACTATACACAGTTCTTTCCACAGTCTCAGGCTGGTTGTTCCATTCAAATAGGAACAGCACCACGCTGGGTATCCAGGATCCCAGAACCTAGCCCCAGGGTTCTACCACTCTGTGACTTGGGCGAGTCATTTAGCCTCTCCAGATCCTGTTTCCTCACCTGTAAAATGAGCATTTGGAAGAGACCATGTCTAGGCTTACGTGTTGCTATGATGCTGAACAAGTTTCAGTGGAGCTTCCAGATTAAGATAGACTAGGAAGAAAGGCCTGCTGTCTACTTCCAAAAATTAGCCAGTGAAAATGTATGGATCACAATGGTCTGATCTACAACAGATCATGGTACCTGGTGCAGGACCTGGCAGTGTTTCATTCTGTTGTGTGTGGGACCACGATGAGTTGAGGCTTACTCGATGGAGCTAACAACAACAACAGCAGCAAGCCAGGTACTCCCAGCCTTGTATCCTGTGATTGTGATCACTCATTATAGTCTTCTTGAAGAATGCAGCAGCTCTCCAGGCTGTTTCTTCTTCGTGCCTATTAAAAGAATACAAGGCCAAATTATTTTGACTGGCTCCTCTGATGGTTGGAGCCTCTTGACAGTATGGGAGAGCATAGGAGTTCCACAGGAACAGAGACAGCACTGATGAATCTGCCATCTCCCATTGAACAGCTTGCCCTGAGGCAACCTGACCAAGAGTCATACCACTTTGAAATCAAGCCCAGCACTTCACCTTTTCAGCACTTTCAAGCCGGTGACTATCATACAGATCTAAAAAGCTTTATTCTGTACCTTTCTGCTCACCCTCGTTGCTCCCTTATGATTGGAGTTTGGAAAATAGTGCTTTGGATTATGTGGTCAATCTGCATGCCCCTAATGGCTGCACATCTCTGCTCTCAAACCCAAAAACTCTTACACCTTTATGCATTTCCAACCAACATTTTATCCTGATAACCCAGTCTCTCTGTGCTGCCAAATGGTCCACCAAAGACCCAAGAATGAAATAAGTGGATGTGCTACACAGAATATCCATTGCCATTGAGTCCATTCTGACTCATAGTGACTCTACAGAATAATAGCCACCAAATATGTCCACGTTCTAATCCTAAGAACCTGTGAATATGTTACCTTACATGGCAAAAGATACTTTGCAGGTATGATAAGTTAAAAACAAAAAAACCAACCTGTTACCATTGAGTCGATTCCAACTCATAGCAACCCTATTGGATGGAGTAGAACTGCCTCATAGGGTTTCCAAGGAGCACCTGGTAGATTTGAACTGCCAACCTTTTGGTTAGTAGCCGAACTCTTAACCGCTACGCCACCAGGGTTTGGGGGAGATTATCCTGAATGATCCAAATGGGTCCAATGTCTTCCCAAGAGTCCTAGTAGGTGAAAGAGGGAAGCATGAGAATCAGAGAAGGACATGTGATGATGGAAGCAGAAGTTGGAGTGATGTGGGGCCATGAGCCCAGGAATGAGAGTGGCCTCTAGAAGCTGGAAAAGGCAAGGAAATAGATTTTCTCCTAGAGCCTCCAGAAAGGCACCTTGATCTTAGGTCTTCTGACCTCCAGAACTGTAAAACGATAAATTTCTATTGTTTTAAGTCACTAAGTTTGTGGTAATTTGTTACAGTAGCAATAGGAAACTAATACATTTGCCTCAACTCATATTTTTTTTTTTGAGTGCTTACTATGCCCAGCACTGTGCAACTCACTTTATATACATCATTCTTTTTAATCCTCCAAACAAGATGAAATAGGTGTGCCAAGTCAACAGCTAATAAGTAGTGGACTCTGTCTGACCCAGAATCTGAACTCAAGATCATTTACATCATTCTCTATTTGCTAAAACAAATGTTTCTTGATGAGGTTGGCAATCTTGTATTTTTTAATTATTTTTAAAGATTATTTTGTGAATGACCAAAAGTGATTCTGCCACATCTGGTTCAGCACACAGCTAACAGGACGTTTGTCAGACATCCCATGTTCTCTGCCCACAGTGATCAAAGCACAAAATGTGATGCATATTTGTGGAGGAAAAGCCACTTCTCTCACTGGCTGACATAATTAAGTGGATGATTTCTTATCATTGATGGAGCTGGAGACTTTGCCCATTAATTCTCATTGAGATCATAAAAGAAACCTCATTTCAATTTGGTGCTTCAAAGCTTCCCATGCTTCTTTTTTGGAAGACTCTGGATCATTTGGTTTGAGGAGTACTACAGTTCTCATAATTATACTGATTGTCCACTCAGTGAATGTAGCACTTCTCAAATAATTAATCCTAAACAACAAATGTAAAACATGAAGGACTTTTCTCTCGCCTCTCTGTAATTGTCTCCCTCTAGACAAAAACCAATATAGGAAAAGGAGGTCAGACATAATCCAGTGTATTTCTGTTTTTCAGAGAGAAGATTATGCTCACACAGTTACTCATTTGTTCTCCTACTCTTCTATTTCTGTCATCCAAATGCAGGTATGGAAAAGAACAAGTCATTGTGGGGTTATCCAACCTTGTTATTGTTAGCTGTGGTTGAGTTGCCCCCAACTCATGCCAACTCTATGCATAATGGGATTAGACCATTGTGATCCATAGGGTTTTCACTGGCTGATTTTCAGAAGTAGATCACCAGGCCTTTCTTCCTACTCTGTCTTAGTCTGGAAAAAAAATCAATCCTTACACATTGCTCATGGAGCAGGTGTACAGGAAGGTCCCAATGCCCCACGATGCTGCTGTCTCAGGCCGGTGTGGTGGTTTTAAGCAAATTCACTGGGAAGTAGCCCAGCCAGCACAGGGCACTGCATTCTCCATTGTCTCTACTATTGGGGTCCAGCCTACCACGAGTTAACTCTGCATCCAGGCGTTGCAACATGGTTTGAGAGAAGTAGAAGACAGCAGAGAATCAGGTGTCTATGTAGACAGACACCTCTATGGGAGGTGGAGGACACCTCCTGGGGAGGGGCTTGTAGTCCAGGAAGGCGGGGCAAGTCAGAAAAAGTGGAAATGCCAGAGAAAGAAGCCGAGAATGAAGCAGTCAAAACTCGGACGAGAGTCAGGGGTCGGTTGCTGAAAAATCAAGAGAACTTAGGGGAAATTTTAGTGTCAAGGGCAAGATCCTGTGAGCTAAGAAAAGCCAAAACGAAAGTTAGAAATGCAGAGGGAGGACGAGATCCCCCAGCTAGAGTGAAGACCGGCTGGAGATAACAGAGCTAACCCCTATCCCGGATGGCGTGGGGTAAGCACACGGGGTAGGACTCTGGCGGACGTCTAGCTCCAGAGCCTCCTCACCCCCTCTCGTGGCCTCTGGCCCTGAATTTATCCATTTCTGACTTTTCTCTCTGACGGTAGGCTGTTTCCACTGCTGACTCATCTATTTCTTGACAAAAAGTCTAAGGACTTTAGTGACGCAAAGCTCTTAGCAGAAATGGAGTACCCACCGTCAGAGGCTGCTCCTCGCAAGCACCAGGTAGAGGGTGGGTAACAGTATACATCCGTCTTTGGGGTCAAGATTAGGGGAAAGGGCTCCAGGGAAGCAGGGGCTGTGCTCTTTCAGAGGTGCTCTCCAGAAACGTGGTACTGACTGGCAAGGTCAGGGAGATGAGAACGCGTGGGTCTGCCTGTGAATGGCAGGATGAGTCGGCAAAATACTACACCCTCTGCAGAGATGTAGTCTCGCCCTATAGGGCAGTGAATTCTGAAGCTGTCTCTTACAGGTGTGTGGCACGGGCAGCCCAGCCATTCTCAGCCCCATTTTACTCCTTGTAAAATGATGTCTTCGAAGAAATACAACCAGAATGCTCCTTAGAAGTGTGGATGGTGAGACTTTGGCTCACTTACTTTGGACACGTCATCAGGAAAGCCAACTGCTAAAAAAGGACAACGTGTTTGGTAAAGTAGAGGGCCAAGGAAAATGAGGGAAACACTCAGTAAGATGGATTGACACAATAGCAGCAACGATGAATTCAAACATACTAATAATCATGAAGCTGGCACAGGACCAGGCACCGTGAGTTGTTAATGTCCATGAGTCAGAGTTGACTCACTGGACATTAACAACACAAAGATAATTTTTGTGATGGCCCTAAAGTGCCCAAAGCTCTAGCAAAAACCATCACCTGTTTTCTCTCCGACTCCCCTCAACAGACTTGAATACTGTGGTGAGCAACAAAACAAGAAAGATAAGCAAGAAAGGGACTACCTCTAAATATTACTGCCAGGAGGGCTCCTTAAAAATGACAAAGAATCATTTCAATAATAAGATAAAAGTCTGTTCAAGAAGAAAGCATTCCAAATAACAGCTGGTTATGTGTGGCTCCTGCACCTCCCCCATGTCTCCTGCCCAGTCTAATGAAGTCACATGGTGACCGACCATAAACAAGGTCTAAATATTCCAGTCAGTACCTCCACTCCAGCCATGCCAAAAAAGCACAAAGCAGACAGCTCTGACTGTCAGCATGAAAAACCTATACTAAATATTTATCTAATATTTTTGTTTAGCTTTTCAGAGACATCTAGGCTTTATCCAAAGAACTGCAGAGCTGTTGACTGATTAAGTTAATGCAGTAAGGAAAAAAAGTCATCCATCTCAGGGAAAAAGTAACCAAACCAACTTTTTAATCTACCGTTAGGAAAACAACCATTTAAAAAATTTTCCAACCAGTTGTTTCAATATCTGCTTTAATTTGAAGTTGTAGAACATACAACACTTAAACCAAATTCAGCTTGTTTTACTTAAATGTAGAAGTAGCTGTCCCCACACAGGGAAATACTATGCTGTTGTTTTAGAGTTATAGTAGTATATTTCTAGACATGGAAAAATGCTCATTGAATATTATTAAATAGGAAAAGCAAATTATAAAATAGTTTGAACTGTTTGAATTCTTTTGGGGGAGAGACAAAAAATTTTGGGGAGGAAATGAACCAATATATTGATCAGGCCGGTGGGACTATGAGTGTTTCTTGTTTTCTTCTTTGTACTTGTTGATTTAATTTTTATGAAATGAGCATATATTCCTCTTGAAAAAATATATATGTTTACTTAATAGTTGCAGAGAGAGCCAGGAAAATGTCCACTGTGGGAGAATTCTCCGGAGTCAGGGCACAGTCCAGATTTACTTCACAGACCCAAGCCTCAACTACTAGTGGGCGTTTAGACATCCAAAAATTATTTGTGGAATATCAGGAAGACTTCATGTAGTAAGAAGGAGCCCTGGTGGTGCAGTAGTTAAAGTGATCGACTGCTAGCCAAAAGGTTGGCAGTTCGAAGCCACCAGTGGCTCCATGGGAGAAAGATGTGAAAGTCTGCTTCTGTAGAGGTTTACAGCCTTGGAAACCCTGTGGGATAGCTATGAGTCAGAATTGACTCGACGGCAGTGAAATTTGGGTTTTCATGTAGTAAGCCAGAGGCTCAAGGATCCCTGAGAAGCATTTGAGCTGGAGAGATACTATGTTTTGAGACAGCGCAGACATGAAGTTGTTCACTCTGAGAAAAGTCAACAAGATGGCACAGGAGGATGTGTGGAAGCCACTGGTCCTGCCTGTTTCCTGTCACTTTCTGGAGCCAACAGTGACTGGGCTGCCAGGACTTGCTCTCAGAAAGTCTCTTCATATTTCTGGACTGCTTCTGCTTCACTCTGGCAGCTCACTCTCATTGTTTTTACAAGTTTTTTTTTACAAGGCAAATAAACTGAATGTGAAAGTCGAAGTGGCAACAGAATGAGAAAGGAGACAACAAAAGGGCAGGAACGTGTAGTGAGCATCAACTGGGTGCTGGGTCCCTTCTTTCCCTCCAGTTTCTCCCATTTGTAATGAAAATGTCTACCTTGTGCCTGTTCCATCCTAGTACTTTGGAAACAAATAAATTTTATTCTACATTTCATAGGTTCACAGATGAAGAGGAATTTTGCCCAGGTTGGAATATACCCATATTTGATTTACATGATTCAGAAGATGAGATTTCAGATTTGGAGTTGATTTAATACTTTTGGGATGATGTGATGGGTGAATGTGTTTTGCACGTGGTAAGGACACGAATTTTGGGGGGACAAAGGGTAGAATGTTATGGATTGAACTGTGTCTCCCAAAACTATGTGTTGTAAATCTTAACCTCTATGCCTGTGGTTATAGTCCCATTCAGGAATGGGTTGTCTTTGTTATGTTAATGAGACAGAATTAGTGTAGGATGTATCTTGAGTTAGCCTCTTTTGAGATATAAAAAAGATTAAATGCAAGCTAGCAAGGGGAGACGGGGGAAGACACATGCCAAGCCAAATGAAGATCACCCAGGAGCAGAAGCTCAGAACAGATAAGGACCTTCCTTCAGAACCAACAGAGAAAGAAGCCTTCCCCTAGAGATGGTACCCTGAATTTGGACTTCTAGCCTGCTAAACTGTGAGAAAATAAATTTCTGTTAAAACTACCCAGTTGTGGTATTTCTGTTATAGCAGCACTAAATAACTAAGACACTCTTGGAGCTTCCCAATGGTTGTTGTTGTTGTTAGGTGCTGCCAAGTCAATTTCTATTCATAGTGACCCCATGTGACAGAGTAGAACTGCTCCATAGGGTTTCCTAGGATGTAATCTTTAAGGGAGTAGATCACCAGGTCTTTCTCCCAAGGAGCCACGAAGTGTGGTCGAACCGCCAATCTTTCAGTTAGCAGGAGCGCTATTATCCTTTGGTCCACCAGGGCTCCTTTCTTGATGGTTACATCATTAAAATGATTATAAATGCCCTGATAGAGAAAAATAGTGTGCTTTAAGAAAGAATAATATAATTTAGATTGGGAGAATTATTTTCCAAATGAGACCACATTTTTTCTTTTTATACTCTTTCTGCCTCATATTTCTCCTGCAATTTAAGATGGTCTCTGTTAAACATATAGGCATACTAGGTAGTTATTGAAATCCAATTGATCTCTGCCTGTTTTCTGATATTCCAACACAGCACTGAATCCCAGGATCCCTCTACCTAAAATACACGACTATTTTTAACAATGAGTCAGCATTTCACTCCAGTAAGTTTAAGAAATTTGCAAATAAGAACCTTATACCAGTCGTCATGGCCCATCTCCTCTCTCAGCAGAGGGGCAGATAAGAGGAAAAGGTCACTTGATTGTGGGCCCTGATGTGGACCTTAGAGATGGGGAGAAATGATTTGCATTATTCTCTTATAAAGCATGCTGATCTATACTCAGCAAAAGAATCAAGTTCTGTTCGATTATTCATGAAGCAGTATTTTAAGACTTAACTACTTCCAAGGCTGTCCATATTGAAGATGATAAAATGGTCACTGCCGACATGACAGAAAGTTCATGATTATTAATTAAGTAAAATGCTTAGGTAAGGACCTGGCAGTGGTCACAGAATTGAAACTTAAAAAGGGTAACAGAAAAAAGCCATCAAGTCGTTTCCAACTCAAGGCAACCCCATGTGTCCCAGAGTAGAACTGTGCTTCATGAGGTTTTCAATGGCCGATTTTTCAGAAATAGATCACCAGGCCTTTCTTCTGAGGCTCCTCTGGATGGATTCAAACCACCAGCCTTTTAGTTAGCAGCCAAGTGTGTTAACCATTTGTACCACCCAGGGACTCCTTAAAGAGGGTATTTCTTTGTAAAAGGTATACAGAAAAAGAAACCTAAAAGGCTGAAACTTGAAAAGGACACATCCCTATAAATGATTTGACTAGTAGAAAAATAAACTTAAAATACTTTAAATAGAAAATCCCAGCAGATGGGTGAAGGTTTGGAAAATCCTATAGGCATGACAAATGCAGTGTGTTTAAAAGAGGGGACTCTACTGCTAGGATTATATCCTACAGAAGTAACAGTTGTCACACAAGCAGACATACACACACCCATATTCATTGCAGCATTGTGCACAATAGCAAAAAGATGGAAACATCCTAGATGCCCATCAATGGATGAATGTATAAACAAACTATGGTACATACACACAATGGAGTACTACACAATGATAAAGAACAATCATGAATCTGTGAAATATCTCACAACATGGATGAATCTGGAGGACATTATGCTGAGTGAAGTAAGTCAATCACAAAAGGACAAATATTGCATGAGACCACTACTATGAATACTCATGAAAAGGTTTACACACAAAAAGAAATGATCTTTGATGGTTACAAGGGAGGGGAGGGGTGGGGATGGAAAAAACACTAAATAGATGATAGATAAGTGGTAACTTTGGTGAAGGGTAAGATAGTACACAATACTGGGGAAGCCAGCACAACTTGTACAAAGCAAGGACATGGAAGCTCCATAGATACATCCAAACTCCCTGAGGGGCCAAATTGCTGGGCTGAGGGCTGTGGGGGCCATGAGCTTGGGAAACATCTAGCTCAATTGGCATAACATAGTTTATGAAGAAAATGTTCTACATTCTATTTTGATGAGTACCATCTGGGGTCTTAAAAGCCTATGAGCAGCCACCTAAGATACTGCACTGGTCTCACCCCTTCAGGAGCAAGAGCAAGGGAGAATGAAGAAAACTAAAGACACAAGGGAAAGATTAGTCCAAAGGACTAATGGACCACAACTACCACGGCCTCCATCAGACTGAGTCTAGTACAACTAGATGGTGCCTGGTTACCACCACTGACTGCTCTGACAGGGATGACAATAGAGGGTCCCAGACAGAGCCAGAGAAAAATGTAGAACAAAATTCTAACTCACAAAAAAAAGACCAGACTTACTCTCCTGACAGAGACTGGAGAAACCCTGAGAGTATGGCCCCTGGACACCCTTTTAGCTCAGTAATGAAGTCATTCCTGAGGTTCACCCTTCATTTAAAGATTACACAAGCTCTTAAAACAAAACGAGACTGAAGGGGCACACCAGCCCAGGGGCAAGTACTAGAAGGCAGGAGGGGACAGAAAAGCTAGTAATAGGAAACCCAAGGTCGAGAAGGGAAAATGTTGATATGTTGTGGGATTTGTAACCAATGTCATAAAACAATATGTGTTCTAACTGTTTAATGAGAAGCTAGTTTGTTCTGTAAATCTTCATCTAAATTACAGTAAAAAAAATTAAAAATAAAACGGGATTTAATCCAAAATTGCTAGCCTGGTTACTAAAGTTTTGGGGGGAAGCACTCAGTCAAAAGTCTCTAACTTCAGGGTCTCACAATCTCAGCTGTTCTAAGATGATTTCTCTGCCCCTTTGGATTTGGGAAGTAAACTGTGAATTAATCAAATTAATGTAATGTATATTTGATGCTAGTTTTAGAAAATGGTGATGACTTGTTTCAATTTTTATGGAAACTTGGTCTATTTTTGAGAATATTGAAAAGATCTAGAGACTTGACTGAGTCAAATTTAAATGATAAACAAACAAACAAACCAAAAAACCCAAGTCATAGTGACCCTATAGGACTGAGTAGAACTGTCCTATAGGGTTTCTAAGGCTGTAAATCTTTACAGAAGCAGACTGCCACATCTTTCTCCCATGGAATGGCTGGTAGGCTCAAACTACCAACCTTTTAGTTAGCAGCCAAGCACTTAACCACTGCACTACCAGGGCTCCTTCATTTATATGATAGGAGTTATTTATTGAGTAGATCCCTGGGTGATGCAAGTGGTTTGTGCTCGACTACTAACCTAAAGGTTGGTGGTTCAAACCCACTCAGTGGTACTGCAGAAGAAAGACCTGGCAATCTGCTTCCTTAAAGATTACAGCCAAGAAAATCCTGTGGAACAGTTCTGCTCTGTAACACATGGAGGCACCATGAGTCAGAATTGACTCAAAGTCAATGGGTTTGATTTTTTTAGTTTATTTATTGAGTAATAAATATTCCTTAACTTTGTCTAAGTAGAGACCCCAATGGGAAGCTAATAAATCTGTGACAGGGACTTTTGGGACCAACAAAGGAATGTGTTCTGGATATAGCCTTGCCTGTGCCAGTGCTGCTTTCTCTCTCCCACAAATGTTAGGTTTTGTTCTAAACCGTAGAGTTGGACCAAGGAAGAGGATTCTTGCTTCCATAACCAATGGTACATACTAGTGTCATACAAGTTCAGAATACAGATTAAAAAGGTGATATCACCATGTTGACCAACTTCAAAGGTGATCCTGCCAGAGTGACTTGCCAAAAGGAGAACCATCGGAAGTGACTTCTCTCAATGGAATTTTTGTTTGTTGCTAGATAGGTTTTGCTACATTTCAAAAGGATGCAACAAATTTCTGACCACCTCTGTCTCGGTCCCCTAATATTTCTGTACCCACTAGAATTATATCCATTGAATATGAGTGACTTGTCTAATTAGATAATAGATAGATGACTGATTGCTGCCTCCGACTCTACTCTGACTCATGGCGACTCCATACACAACAGAAGGAGACGTTGTTCAGTCCTGCATTATCCTCACGATCACCGATGTGTTCAAGTCCATCATAGTGGCTATTATGGCAATCTCTCTCACCGATGGTCTCCCATGGGAAACATGATGTCTCCTCTAGCTATTGATCCCTACTGATGACATGTCAGACAATGCTCTGTTATGATCCATAAGGTTTTCATTGATTAATTTGCAGAAGTAGATTGCCAGCCCTTTTTACCTAGTCTTTCTTATTCTAGAAGCTCTGATGAAACCTGTCCACCATGGGCGACCCTGCTGGTATTTGAAATACCAGTGACATAGCTTTCAGCATCATAGCAACACACAAGCCACCACAGTATGACAAACTGATAAACATACGGTGGTATCTAATTAATAAGGTTAAATTATACCTATATATTTTAATCACATGTATAACTACTATACCGTTATCCCTGGAGTAGATACATATAGCAGAACTAAACAATTATAAAACTAACATTTCCTTCAAACTGCCCCTAAATCTGAAATGGTACCTAAAATGACTCTGTATAATCCAAGGCTATTCAAGAAAGTTTTCCTAAAGATGAATTTTGTGCTACGTCTTGAAGGAAGGGATGAAAAAATGGCAGGTAAAAAGGAAGTAAGGACTTTTTTACAGGTGAAGAGAATAATACAACAAAAGCAGTGAGACCAGAGATAGAAGTGAAGGAATCTAGTGGGGATGGAGAGGACTACCCCACTCATCACCATTTTTCTCATCAGGGAGAGAAAATATGATGCTGTTTTCCTTTACCACCAACTGAGAACTTAAGAAATGCATCTTCTGAAGAGCAGGCCTTTGAACCAGATGGCCTTGTAAACAATAATGCATTCTAAACTTTGGTATGTTCAAATATGGAAGTTAATATCCAAGAATGAATTACGAAAAACAATATCTTTGCTATTTTTAGAAGCAACCACCCTCTCTTTCTCTGGGTTATTAGCCTAATGTGACTCAAGGACTAGAGGCAAATGAAAACAATATCAGATTAATACTTCCCAATTAGTATCACTGCTGCACTCACAGTTTTGCTCTGGATAACTCTGGCAAAAAGGCTAGTGAGGCCGTATGCACATGACTTCATTTGCTGGAGGCAGTTAGCAAAGAAAGTGGAGTGGGCAACTTGGGTGGGAGTGATGAAGGCAAAGAGCTAGCCAGCTGCTTGGCCACACTCTTCCAGACATAGACTAACCTCTGAGAGGACTTCTGCCAGGTCCTGCCCTCCCAAACCCAGGAACCATGACAGAAGGCCCATGGGATGCTACATGGACACCCATGACCTACGTTGGTCTGGATGAGGGTTCTCTATGGTTGTGACTTAAAGGATTTTATGTCCTCTCTGCTTAAAAGTCTTATCCCCACAGTTCTGCTTGATAACAAAAACTGCTACATTTTTGGAATGTCCCCATGATCACACATCTGGGTCCTGAGGCTGCTGGATCCAGGATAGAGACAGTCTGATGAGGAGAAGAAAAAAAAAAAAAAAAAAAGAGCAGTAATACTAATAGGTACCTTTTATTAAACATTTGGTATGTTATTTCCTTTAACCCTCACAACCACCCTGGTGGAGTACTGGCAGAGAAATCTCTCAGTTGTCCACCCAGCATCCATTTTGCCTTACTTTTCCTAACTGAATCGGAGTTTTGTTCCTTCCCAGTGTAGCCTCAGGAATGCCAACCCATTCCCAGCTGTAGCAATGGGCTTGCTTGGTTTCAGGGTGATTCCATCTCCTTCCCTGTGGTTGGATTAGGAATGGACATGTGCACCTCTTATCTGGGAAACGAGATGGAGAAGTCTCCTGAGGAACTGCTGAGAAAAGTTTCCTCCATCTTTGATGCATGGAATGGTGGAAGTCAGGCTCACGGCCTATCAGCCGAGCTATGGATGGAGAGCAGGGAGAGAAAAAACCAGCTTCCTCAATGGCGTGGTTGAGCTACTGAATCAAACAGCCCTGAAACCTGAATCTTTCTGGACTTTCTGCTATGCAAGATAATCAATGCCTTTACTGCTTAAGCCAATTTGAGTTGGATTGTTTTGCTATTTGCCGCCCAAAGCATGATAACTGATACACTACTATTATTTTTCCCACATGGAAATTGAGGCTAAGACAGATGAGTAACTTGCTCAAGGTCTCCAGCAAGTGAGTGGGAGAGCAGGGCTCAAAGCCATGCCTCTGTGGACTCTAATACCCTAGCTCTAACCTGCTACACCATACTGAGAACAGGCCATTCCCCCCAGGGAGGAAATCCATAGAACCGATGATTCAGACGCTGTGGAGGCTGGGACATCAGATGGGACCTACCCTATTTTTATGCAAATAACACTCACCAATTTAGTTTGCCAATTTCTTCTGGAATGTTCCTCATCAAATAGGGAGAGGGAACTGAGGCAGGTCTTCCTAAGCAGCCAGGGGCAGCACAACATCCTGGACTTCTGGATGGTGTATGTGCGTGGGGCGTGTGTGTGTGTGTGTGTGTGTGTGTGTGTGTGTGTCTGTGTGGAAGAGAACCCAAGAGATCCCTTTAAAAGCGCTAAAGGGACTTTCACCAATTTCACAATATTGAAAATAACATTTTCGCAGAACTTTTCCATGTCCAAGGTGCTTTTTTGATAACATGATTTTAGTTGACCTGATTCTTTTAATGACCCTACTGAAGTATGCATTATCTTCCACTTTATAGATGAAGAAACTGAGGCTGTGAGAGGTTAATTTGTTGCTGTTGCCAGGTGCTGTTGAGTTGGTTCTGACTCACAGCGACACTATGTACAACAGAGCAAAACACTGCCCAGTCCTGTGCCATACTCAACAGTTGTTGTTATGCTTGAGCCCATTGTTGCAACCACTGCGTCAATCCATCTCATTGAGGATCTTCCTCTTTTATGATGACCATCTACTTTACCCAGTCCTTCTCCAGGGACTAACCCCTCCTGCTAGCATGTCCGAAGTATGTGAGACAAAGTCTTGCCATCCTTATATTCAATATTCTTCACCAACACCATAATTTAAAGGAGTCAATTCTTCTTCAGTCTTCATTATTCATTGTCCAGTTTTCACATGCATATGAGGCAATTGAAAACACCATAGCCTGGGTCAGGCACAG
This sequence comes from Trichechus manatus latirostris, assembly GCF_000243295.1. Lineage (NCBI taxonomy): Eukaryota > Metazoa > Chordata > Mammalia > Sirenia > Trichechidae > Trichechus > Trichechus manatus. Next base: position 24,438,034 of record NW_004443945.1, on the reverse strand, counting down.
CTTAGTCTTCAAGGTGATATCTTTGCTTTTTAATACTTTAAAAAGGTCTTTTGCAGCAGATTTGCCCAATGCAATACGTTGTTTGATTTCCTGACTGCTGCTTCCATGGGCATTGATTGTGAATCCAACTAAAATGAAATAATTCATAACTTCAATATTTTGTCCATTTATCATGATATTGTTTATTGGTCCAGTTGTGAGGATTTTTGTTTTCTTTATGTTGAGGTGTAACCCATATTGAAGGCCATAGTCTTTGATCTTCATCAGTAAGTGCTTCAAGTCCACTTCAGCAAGGAAGGTTGTGTCCTCTGCGTATCAAAGTTGTTAATGAGTCTTCCTCCAATTCTGATGCCACATTCGTCTTCATATAGTCCAGCTTCTCTGATTATTTGCTCAGCATAAAGATTGAATAAGTATGGTGAAAGGATACAACCCTGAGGCACACCTTTCTTGACTTTAAACAACACACTATCCTTTTGTCCTGTTCGAATGACTGCCTCTTAGTCTATGTACAGGTTCCTCATGAGCACAATTAAGTGTTCTGGAATCCCCATTCTCCTCAATGTTATCCATAATTTGTTATGATTCACAGAATCGAACGCCTTTGTAGAGTCAATAAAATACAGGTAAACATCTTTCTTGTATCCTCTGCTTTCTGAGAAGTTACAGGCATGCCCAAACTCTCTCATGTAAGTTGTGAAGCTGTGGCTTGGTTCAAAATCTGTCTGACTTTAAATTCTGTGCTCTTCCCATATCACTGTGTTTACCAGTATGGCGCTTGTTCCTACAGATGACATGTTCAAAGACAAGTACTGAAAAAAAATTGTTTTTTTTTTTTTTTACAACACCTTTGGGTATGGTGACTTGCATGGTTGATGCAATGACTCTAAGCCCTGGTGTCAAGAATCTTTATTCTCAGAAACTGGAGAAGCCCTTTAGCACAGGCTGGCAAGTCTGAGGCAATGAGCCTCTTGGCCAAACCTCTTGCAAGATTAGAATTCTGAAGAGTAGGCAGGCCTTTAATTGAAAAGTTCCCTTAGGCCATGAGAGAAGACAATTCCCAGTATCTCTCCTGGGGTTTGGCAAAGAGTTTGTGCTGAGAACTCAGTCGTAAATCAGTAGGGAAATCTAGGTTGTTGGTCTCCTAATTTTACTAGCTGAGATTTCCCTTTGGCTGTTTATAAAGATGATAATAATTTGGGTTGCCTCAAGCAAGCATTCATCTACCCCAAACTATTCTGTTTTTCCTCACAAGCAGCTGTGTGCATTGTCAAGAGAGACTGGGGTTCAGTGTGGGACTCCTCCCTGATGTTGCCTTGGGGTCTACTCATGGTTCTAGTTTTTAAAAACATTTTTTGAGCACCAACTGAGCACCAAGCACTATGCGTATCTTTAATCCTCATAACCCTGTGGCTGTAGATATCATGATTCCCACTGAATAGATGAAGAAACAGGTCCAGGCTGACTTACGCAAAGACACACAACTAGTAAATGGTAGAGAAGAGAGTCATTCTGTGAGGGTCTGTTTCCACTGCAGGTATGTACACTACAGTGACCAGCCCATAGTGGCCAGAGTGGCAAGAGCAGGATTTCATACAGCTCTGGTTTATGTCCCATCAACTATACATACACATTACCCTAATACTTAGTGGAATCATGGTTGGCCAGAGCTATGGACTTCCATGAGCTTCTGGTCTAGTGGAGACAAACGTGTGGGAGTGATTTCTAGTTGAACTCCAGTATTCATTCTTTCCTTTATCTAATGTGATAGAACTTTTAGGTGGGTATGTTATCGCCAAGCTAAACACTATATTTCCCAGCTTCCCTATATCAAAGTTCTGGCTAATGGGATGTAGGAGGGAGTACAACACCTATGCTATATTTTTTTAAAAAAGTGGTGTCCCCTGCCCTTCCCTTTGTCTTCCTTCCCGCTGCTTGGAATGCAGACATGATGGAAGGAGCTGGAGGAGCCGTCTAGAACCATGAGGTAGAAGCTACCTATTGAGGATGGCAGAGCAGGAAGACAGAAGGAGCTGGGTCCCTGATGATTATGGACTGCCATACCAGTCCTGGGCCATCTTCCTGGACTTTTACCTGAGAGAGATCAACTTTTCATATGAATCTCTTGTTATTTAGATCTTTCTGTTAAATAAGCCAATTTTATACCCCAGCAAATAGAGATGTGAACACAAATACCTTTACATCAACATCTAATGACCTTGTAGCCTCCTCTGTGTAACAGAAGGACTGAAGCAAAGTGTTTCCCGTTTACTTTCAGAAGCCCTCCAGAGGGTGCTTCACAAATGCCTACAACCAGTTAGTTACTCTGCACGTTTATTCTGTTCTTCCCTTCCTGATCCCTCTTACCCACATTGCCTGAAAAGCCATTTGGCAAGACTTACCACATTCACCACCCTGGCCAAGGGTGCTGTCTTCCCCACTTCCAAACTCTCTAGGTCTCTGGGTAAAGAGAGGTGCTAAAGTTCTTTGCAAAGGCCAGATGGAACTCTTTTGCAACTCTGGTCACTCTTTGTCTCCTGGGACATCAGAGAAGCTCTACCCAGAGCTCCTCCAGACCCTGGTGTCAGCTTTGGGCCCTTTCTCTTCAAAATGGCTCAACTCAGACCATACAGTCAGCCCTAGGGGAACAGATACCAAACCATCCCTTCTGCCCTTCTCCTCTTCTTCTCCCACCCTCAACAAAGGTCCTCTTTCTCCACTGTTCTCTAGCCCAAAACTCACATGCATATAAGTAAAGGCAAACAGACCCCAAGATATACGGGGTGTGGGTGTAGGGGTACACTGGCAGTAACCAGCCGAAGCGGAACCATACATTCAGCCAGAGCATACTGTTGTGTGTATATTGGGGTAGGGGAGGGGATGGTCCTATATTAGCGACACAAAATGCTGTGGGTCCCGAGCAGAGGCATAACTAGGATATGGCAGGTATGGCAGGTATTGCACCGGCCCTGGGCATGTGGTGCCACTGAGCAGTTTCTAATAATCTGGTACAGCCAGTGGTGCATCTACAGAAAATGGCACCTATGGCAAGCACTGAAATTGCACCCCTGTCCAAACATCTGACACCCTCTTTTAGATAACTTTACCATAATATCACCTCAAAAATACAAGTCAAGTTCGTTAATCTTTTAATTAACACATTACTGTGCTTGAGGAAGAACGTTGGGCCGTACCGGGTTAATAGAAACTGCTCAGTGGCACCACGCACCCAGAGCCGGTGCAATACCCTAGATATGCCACTGCTATGGGGGCATAGAAGAAGGAGAGTTTCACAAGCAGGAGGAACCATGGAAGGCTTCTTGGAGGAAGTGTTATATCTAGATATGGGCTAGTCACAGGGAGCTCAGGAATGACTGCAAACTTTCCATTCCCTTCAAACTCTTAACAGGAAGCCAGGGGACAGAGCTGACAGGAAAGTTGATGGACAAATTGAAGAGTTCATCCTTCCTTTACCAAATTGTCTGGGTTCGTTTATTAAGAGTTCACAGAACTGAAGTGCCTAGAGGGTCCATATAGGAAGTATCAATGAGCGAAGTAGAAAACTGGGGACGCCATGTTCCACGCAAGAGGGCAGCAGATGCTCAGATCCTGCTAATGGTTGCTGTGCAGATCAGATTAGATCAGATTTGTTAAGGAAAACAAACAAAACAATTACATTTTTTATGTGAAATATCCCAATTTTTAAATGCCGATAATGAGTTCAAATATTTTAAAAACTAGGTAGGACAAATTAAACTCATCTTTGGGCCACATTCAGCCTGTATCCTGACATTTTGATATCGTATTCATTTCTGTACTCAATGTTTACTAAATACTTGCTATGGTCAGGGCACTATATTAGCTCCAGGATACAGATGTATGTAGGAGTCCCTGGGTGATGCAAAGGAACACTAGTGGTGCAGTGGTTAAGCAGTCTGCTGCTAACCACAAGGTCAGCGGGTGGAACTCACCAGCTGCTCCATGGCAGAAAGATGTGGCAGTCTACTTCCATAAAGATTTACAGCTTTGGAAACCACATGGGGCAGTTCTGCTCTGTCCTGTAGTGTTGCTATGAGTTGGAATTAACTTGACAACAATGGGTTTTGGGTGGTGCAAACGGTTAAGCACTCGGTAGTTTGAACCCACCCAGAGGTGCCTTGGAAGAAAAACCAGGTCATCTACTTCCGAAAGATCACAGCCACTGCAAACCCTATGGCGTGAAGTTCTACTCTGAAACACGTGGGGTCACCATGAGTCAGAGTCGATGCAACGGCAGCTAGTTTGGTTTTTTTTTTTTTTTGCATATATATATATATATATATGTGTGTGTGTGTGGGGTGGAGGTATTAAAAACGAGGTCACTGCCCTTAAGGAATTTATAGTCTATGAGGACAGATTAGACATAGGCACATGCAATTGCAGGGAGGAGGAGGTCACATCTGTTTGGGGGAAACCAGGGATAGCTTTCTCGAGGAAGCACCTCCTCCAAAGAAGAGGAGACAGAAGAAGTTATAAGAATCTCAGAAACAGAATGGTGGGTCAGTAGCATCCAATGTTACCCAGAGATTCCGGAAGACAAAATCGAGAAAGGTGGTTGATCTTGACAATTAAGAAGTCATAGATCACCAAGGAAAGGAGATTTTTAGAGAGTAATGGAGCGAGATGTGGCAAAGCTGAAACTACAAGTGATAGCACGTATTGGAGAGAACTGACCATGGCAGGAAGCAAACAGGAAGAGAGCTGGAGGGAGTAGCAAGACCAGAAGAGATGGAGTCTGTGAGTTTGTGGGAAAAGAAAATGGGCTGTGGGAGAGAGAGAGATGGGAGTTGCTGGAGAAGAAGAGTAACAGCAGAGTCAAGCAGGAAAAAAGAAAGGATGGAGCCAAGGGTATGGGTAGTAGAGTGGGTAGGGGGTTTAGCCTTGGTCTGAGGACGGAGGTCTCTGGAAGGAGTCCTCTCCGAGAACATCACAAATCCAAGGCATCCCCTAAAGGACTCATTTTTAAAACAGCATCAGAACAGAAGTCTGTGCCAGAGAGTTGTAAAAAACAAAGAAAAGAAGAAGAAACCTTTAAAACTATTTTCATGAAAGTTCATTTGAAGAATAAATCTTATTGATTGCAGGAAACATCTTTGAAAAAATGGGAACTCAGTGAAAAGTTTTAAATTGGATTGGAGGCAATTTAAGCAAAGGTGCCTAGAGTTCAGCTTGGCTAAAGATGAAATCAAGAGTGGAGTTAAAATTAAGTGTATCTTGGGAATGGAGAAAATGTTCTAAGAGTCCATATTAATAGAGCAGGGTTATCTGTGGGGCAGAAAGAGACCCAATGACTCTCTAGTTTATGAGGCAGAAAAACAAAAAGATAAGAAAAGATTATTTTAGGAAGGATTGGGAAAGTGTCTGTTGCAGTTATCCCCTTCACATTATCTTATAACTGCCAGTGAGAACTCGGCATATGTTCCTATTCAGAGCTTGACTTTAGTTTTCCATTTACACTGGCTCCATACCTGGTTTTTACTGGCTGTTTCTCCTTAAAGCTTTTCAGTAAACATCTGTAACTGCCTTACCCTGGCATGTTACTATCCCACTAGCTTGATTTTCAGTAGCAAGTTTCAGTGCTTTAATGTGGTGATACTTTTGCCAATCATGACTTGGAATGTTGTTGTTGTTAGCTTTTGTTGAGTGGATTCTGATTCATGGTGACCCCACGTACAACAGAACAAAACGTTACCCGGTCCTGTGTTATCCTCACAATCACCAGCATGTTCAAGTCCATCCTTGTGGCTATTGTGCCAATGCATCTTATTGAGGGTCTCCCACTCCCTCTTTGTCCCTCTACTTCACCAAACATGATGTCCTCCTCTAGCGATTGATCCCTCCTGATGACACGTCCAAAGCAAGCAAGTCAGACAATGTTCTGTTGTAATCCATAATGTTTCATTGCTAATTTTCATAAGTAGATGGCCAGGCCTTTCTTCCTAGTCTGTCTTAGCCTGGAAGCTCCACTGAAACCTGTCCACCATGAGTGACCCTACTGGTATTCGAAATACTGATGGCATAATTCCCAGCATCACAGCATCACACAAGCCACCACAGTACCACACACTAACAGAGGGGTGGTGGATGGCCTCCAATAGATTTCTGTAATTGTTTCTTAGGTAACAATATCGTAGATAGAAAATGACCTGGAAAAAATAATAACTAGCATTTATCATGTCGCATACTTACTATGTACCAGGCAGGGCTTTACATACATTCTCTCATTCAATTCTGACAGCAGCCCTCTCTAATCTCTGCCACTCACCAGCTGTGTAACCTCAGGCAAGGTTCTTAACTCTCTCCTTCATCTTAAAATGCAATAGTCATAGAGTTGTTGTGAAGATTAAATGAGTTTAACACACGTAAAGTGTTTAGAATAGTGTCTGGCATTCTCTAAACTCTCAATACATGCTTATTATTATTTTTTCGATTATTTTTATTACTGTTAGTATTAGGAAGGGGACTTTATTATCTTTATCTTACATATGAAGAACTTGAGGTCCAGAATGTTTAAGTTACTGCCCCAATGTCAACACAGCCAGCTAGTAAGTGGTGAGGCTGGGTAATACCAGAGTCCTTCTTTTTATGCAATAAACCAGCTAGAATGGGGCCATGCTTCATGAAAGAGGGGGAAGGAAACATTGTTGTATGGATTCCAATCCCATTGCCCGCAGCCCTTCAACCAGAAGTGGCGAGTGACTGTGTTTTGCCCCATTTACATACATGCCCGGCTGCTTTGCATGGTTTTGCCTGAGCATTAGATGTCCTTTGAAATTCTGTGTACTCCTTTTTTTCCCAACTGGATAGAGCACAGGCCATTTATGGGCAAAGTTCTTCTCTGAACCTTGACCACAAATCTCTGCTGAACAAGGAATTCTCCTGGGGAGCCATGGCGGTTCATTATGTGAAAAGAAACATGGGTCATGAGGTTTGCAAATTGAATCACAAAGGCAAAGACGCCTTCATATGACATATTGTTACAGGCTTCTGTTGAACAAAAATTAAATGTGGTTAATTAACTTCTCCTGCTCCTCTTAGGAGCTGGCTCCATCTCGGTGTATGTGCCTCTAAAAAAAAGTCTCAATATTGACACTAAAACTTGTGCTTAATGAAGTTGTATTGTGCTACATGGAGAATCATAGCCTAGATTTAAACATTCTCATGTGCAAGAGTACAGCCCTCAGCATGAATTACACCTCATCATAAAGAAAACAAAAATCCTCACAACTGGACCAATAAGCAACATTATGATAAACAGAGAAAAGATTGAAGTTGTCAAGGATTTCATTTTACTTGGATCCACAATCAATGCCCATGGAAGCAGCAGTCAAGAAATCAAATGATGCATTGCATTGGGCAAATCTGCAACAAAAGACCTCTCTAGAGTCTTAAAAAGCAAAGATGTCACTTTGAGGACTAAAGTGCATCTGACCCAAGCCATGGTATTTTCAATCACCTCATATGCATGCGAAAGCTGGACAATGAATAAGGAAGACCGAAGAAGAATTGATGCCTCTGAATTACAGCATTGGTGGAAAATATTGACTATACCATTGACTGCCAGGAGAACAAATGTGTCTTGGAGGAAGTACAGCCAGAATGCTCCTTAGAAGCAAGAAAGGTGAGACTTCATCTCACGAGGACATGTTATCTGGAAGGATCAGTCCCTGGAGAAGGACATCATGCTTGGTAAAGTAGAGGGTCAGTTAAAAAGGGGAAAACCCTCAAGGAGATGGATTGACACAGTGGCTGCAACAATGGGCTCAAACATAGCAAAGACTGTGAGGATGGCTCAGGACCGGGCAGTGTTTCGCTCTGTTGCAGATAGATCGCTATGAGTCGGAACTGACTCAACGGTACCTAACAACAACAACAGCAGCAACATATGCAAGGACTTCCTGTATTAGCATACTGTGGTTTTTTTTCAGTAGCCAGAAGGGGTTCTGAAGACTCTGCCCTGTTCCTTCTCTCAACAGCATCTTCACCAGATAGTTATTATATTATTATTATTAATACTATCACTATCTATTGACATCAAAACTCCGACTCATTAATGCTAAGAGATGGTTTTAAGATTTTATAGACAGTCAAGGGAAGAGCTAAGTTGATGCTTTCATTTTTGCTTCAGTGACTTCCTTTGTTATGGTGGTTTATGTGTCCTAGTCTTCTGTTGTACCGCTTAAGACTGTGTTTGGCTGCAAGTAAATTAAAACCCAATGTACGCATGTTTAAAAAAATAGGATTTTTTTTTTTTTTTGTAAAACAACAGCAAAAACTCAGCAGCTCAGTAATGTCAGGACTCATGCCTCTGCAATTTTCTCATTTGCAAGACGGCTGCTGAATGGGCTCTATATGTCCCCTTTTATTAGACTGTTTCCCCAAAACACTCTTCGCAGACGTCTGCTTATAACTCATTTGCCAGAATGGTGGCTGATGACCACTCCTATTTAGCTGTGAGGGAGAAGATGATTCGGGTTGGGTGTTGAGTGAGACAACATGTATGTGTACCTTCACATCTGAATCTTGAAGGATATGTATACACGACTCCTAAACAACTGGCTTATTCTATCAAATCAGTAAAAAAAAAAAAAAAGAAAGAAAGAAAAGGAAATTTTTGGTGATGTAACCATCAACTGTAATTTTAACAGTTTAGAATTACTGAATAATAATATTATTATCCAATGGCTTTAGTTAGATAGTTTAATGCTTCTCAAAGCATCTACGATTTTGGTCCACTGATATATTTAGATTAAATCTGAGTTTTCACAGTATCTTTCCTGATCCAAACCCTTAGTTTTCAATGCCTTTCAGTGGATCAGTGCTACGTTGGCTGTGTAAGAATCATCTATTTATTTCTAGAGGAGCCCTGGTGGCCCAGTGGATAAGAGCTTGGCTGCTAACCAAAAGGTTGGCGGTTCAAATCCACCAGCTGCTCCATGGAAACCCTATGGGGTGGTTCTGCTCTCTCCTATAATGTCACTCTGTGTTGGAATTGACTCAGTAGCAATGGGTATTTACTTCTGAGTTAGTTTTGGGAATTCGAGTCTTTCAAAGAATTTTTCCATTTCATCTAAGTTTTCAAATTTTATGGCATAAAGTTGTCCACTATATTCCCTAATTATTCTTTTAATGTCATTCCTAATATTGCTAATTTGTGTTTCTCTCTCTCTCCTTCATTAGTCTGGTTAAAATTTTGTCAATTTTATTGTTTTGTTATTTTTTTCAAAGAACCAACTTTTGCTTTAATTGATTTTCTTGATTGTTTCGGTTTTGTAATTTATTGTTTTCTGCTCTTTATTATGTTCTTCCTTCTATTTATTTTGTGTTTAATTTACTCTTTTTTTCTTTTTCTTGTTTCTTAAAGTAGAAGCTTAAATTGTTAATTTGAGACCATTCTTTCTCTTTTCTAATATAGGATGTAGATTTATAAAATTCCTTCTAAAAACTGCTTTAGCTGCACTTCACACAGTTTGATATGTTGCATTTTAATTTTCATTCAGTTCAAAACATTTTATAATTTTCTTGTGACTTTTTAAAAAATCCATAGGCTAGTTATAATTGTGTGGTTTAATTTCCAAACATCTGGGGATTTTCCAGATATCTTTCTGTTATTTCTAGCTTAATTTCATTGTAGTCAAAGAATATACTTTTATGATTTTGATTCTTTTAAATATATCTAGACTTGTTTTACAACTCAGCATATGTGCTGACTTGGTGAATGTTTCATGTGCACTTAAAAAGAATGTGTATTCTGCTATCACTGGGTGCAGCATTCTATAGCTGTCAATTAGGTCAGGTTATGTTGGTTGCTAGATCACATTTTTTATTTCTTTTTTGATTTTGTGTCTACTTGTTCTATTAAGTACTAAGAGAGAAATGTTAAAAATTATAATTATTGATTTTTCTATTTCTCCTTTCAGTTCTCAGTTGTGGCTTCACGGATTTTGAAACTATTTTATTAGATGCATATAACTTTAATATTGTTATTTCTTCCTGACAAATGACTGTTTTGTTATTATGAAATGTCCTTCTTTGTGCCTGATAATATTCCTTGTTCTGAATTCAATTTTGTTTGATATTAATATAGTCACTTCAGCATCCTTAGTGTTTGCAAGATATATAATTTTCAATCCTTTTACCGCACACACACACACACACACACACACAATGACTTTTTTGTAGATATCATGTATTTGGGTCTTATATATTTTTTTGATGATTAAAAAAAATTAATAAAATTACAAATAAGCTGCAAAATACAAATGTAAAGGAGCTGGAAATTTTGTTTTGCTGTTTGGTCCTTTTAAAAATAATTTATTTTATGTTTTTGTTTTGTTTTTTTTTTGAAAATGTAGACAGCAGAACATATACCAGTTCAACAATTTCTACATGTACAGTTCAGTGACATTAATTAGATTCTTCAAATTCTGCAACCATTCTCACCTTCCTTTTCTGAATTATTCCTCCACCCTGAAATAATCTTTAAACCTTTAAACCAAAATGTCCCCTGAAGTCTTCTTTAAACTAAACAATAGTTTAGCTTAATTAGGAAAGAATGTCTGCCTTGAGTATTCTGCTCTTCTAAAGAACTATCTATGTGGGATCAAACTGACAACAGTAACTCGAAAGGTTAGAGAAGAAATTCAGGGGACTGTTAGTTCATGTTAAGTGGGTCTTATGTTCTAATCCAGTATGACAATCTTTTTTAATAGTACTGTTTAGACTATTTATTTTAATTTAATAATGAATGTAATTGGGTTTAAATCTACCATCTTGCAATTTGTTTTCCATTTGTCCCATCTGTACTTTATTTCTTTTTCTCTCTTTTCTTGCCTTTCTTTGTGGGTACTATTATTGCTTTAGTATTCTTAGCCATAAAATATGGCTGCACTTATGCTAAGTGCAGCTCCCTACAGGCCTCTGTGTTATCTATGTCAGTATAAATGACTAAGGCCAGCCACATCTTGTTTAATTGCCCTGTTTTTCTGAAACTGTCTTGTGATCTGTTTTGCTGCTTGCCATATATATACCAATATTCCTTTCCCCTTACCAAAAACCAATTGTTATCCACCTGAAAACTCACTGTCTTGTGATCTGCTTTACTGCTTGCTGTATCTATTATAAATAAACGCCTGGGACAGAGGTGGGGGTCGACTCCTCAGAGTGACCCTCCTGGCCCCACTTCTCTGTAAGAGTTGTGGCATGGTTACTGTCTCCGCCGCTCACTGCTGCGACAGATGGTGCCCCGTGTGAGGGATCTTCATCGGAGCTGCAAACGCCCTCGCACTCAAATCCCTTTAGGGGGTGAGTATCGGACACGTTCTAATCAGGCTGGGGTGACAGCCCGAGAGCGGCAGAGCTGTCCGCGGAGCTTTCCCAAACGCTCTCAATTCAGGCTAGGTTTATAGCCCAAGAGCGACCGGATCCTTCTGGAACGCTCTTAACTCAGGCTAGGTTTATAGCCCAAGAGCGACGAGGTCTATCCGGACGCTCTCAAATTAGGCTGGGTGTACAGCCCAAGAGCAACGAGGCTTTCTCGTGCTCGCCCAAGGGATTTAGGCTTCAGGCCAGGAGCTTTCCTGTCACTCTCTTTTTCATCTTCCTTTTCCTCCTCACTATGGGGAATTCCCTTTCTCCTGAACAGCATCAACATAAAACCCAGTTGTTAGGATTGTTAAAATCTTCTAAGCTTAAGGTTTCAGGGAAGGCTCTTACCCAGCTTCTGATTTTAACTGAGTCCGCCTGTCCTTGGTATCCCCTGCAGGGGAACCTTGATGTAGAGGCATGGGAACGTATTGGTAATATCATTCGAGACATGAACATCCCAGCTTCAGTTCTTATTGCTTGGCATCACTGCCACCTCGCTTTACGGCCCGTACAAACGGCTCCCTCAGCTCCTTCTCCCACTACAAAAAAATCTCATGATTCTAGTGCTCCTCCTGATCCTTCCTCTTCTTCGGCTTCCTCCCCTAGCAAGGATACTTCTAATTCTTCCTCTGATGATTCTCCCGATCCTACTTCCCCCTCAGAGACTGCTTCCTCACAACATGAGTCCCTTATGGAGAAATGTTTGTGGGAAGGCTTGCGAGAGGGATGGGCTTTCTGTCTTTCCTGTCCTCGGAGGAGCAGGTCCTCCTCGACACGGTCACCTTCCTTATGATGCCTTTAAAGAACTTCGCAAAAGCATAGCGACTGATGGTTTACAAAGTCCCTTCACAAAGGGGCTAGTAGAACAGGTAGGGTCAAGTTATGAGATGACCCCCTGGGACTGGAACATCTTAATGAGAACAATCCTAACTCCTGCTCAGTTTAGTGTCTGGAATTAAGTATATAAAGAACACTGTCGCCTCTGTGCAATAGATAACATAGACAATAATATTCCTATTGATATTGATATGCTTTTGGGACAAGGGCGTTACACTCCGCCTCAGGCACAGAGTCAGATGAATAAACAGGCATTCACACAAGCCTCTACTGCTGCTACTAAGGCTTGGAGTAAAATCCCTGATTCCAGAACGCCTGCTGGTTCCTTTGCTACTATTCGTCAGGCAGCGAACGAACCTTATATTGATTTTGTTAAACACCTTCAAACAGCTATTTCCCGACAAATTGATAATCAACAGGCGGCTGAAGTCCTCTGTCTCCAGCTTGCTTATGAAAATGCTAA
>NW_004443945.1:24398488-24425228 GCF_000243295.1 Trichechus manatus latirostris | reverse complement strand
CCACTGCCACCTGTTTTGGGTGTGGTAAACCTGGACATTTTAAAAAGGACTGTCATAGGTTAAAAAACAAAAATGCCAACACTAAACTCCCAACCCGAAAGTGTCCCCACTGTAGTAAAGGCTTTCATTGGGCTAATATATTCTGGGTTTCTTTATGCTACAGCTCTTTCTGAAGAATGTTCTACTCATGCCTGTTGTCATTTCACACAAGCCATTGCAACTATGGGATGTCCCCAGGCCCTTAAAACTGATAATGGGCCTGCATATACTTCTGCTAAGTTCCAACAATTTTGTGCCACTTGGAATATTCTTCATACCACTGGCATTCCTTATAACCCTCAAGGGCAAGCTATAATTGAACGTGCCCATCATACTCTCAAACAGCTCTTAAATAAACAAAAGGGGAGAGATGATGGGTCTAGAATATGTGATCAGAATGAAAGACTTGCCAAAGTTCTCTTTACTTTTAATTTTTTATCGGTTGCCAAAGATGGTGGTACCGCTGCAGAATGACATTTTATGCCCCCTGACACCTGACCTCGTCCACAGGTCCTCTATAAAGATCCTCAAAATCCCTCTGTCTGGCAAGGACTGTAGAATTATTAACCTGGGGGCGAGGGTATGCAGCTGTTTTGTCTCCTACAGGCCCACTTTGGATTCCTGCTCCACTAGTAAAACCATATCATGACCCAGCGACAGCCACCGCCCTTCCGCTGGCCAGTCGATCTAATTCCAGAGTGACAACTGACACCATCACCCCCTCCCCTGGGGAAGGAAAATGAACAACAGGCCCACTTTGGATTCCTGCTCCACTAGTAAAACCATATCATGACCCAGCGACAGCCACCGCCCTTCCGCTGGCCAGTCGATCTAATTCCAGAGTGACAACTGACACCATCACCCCCTCCCCTGGGGAAGGAAAATGAACAACAGGCCCACTTTGGATTCCTGCTCCACTAGTAAAACCATATCATGACCCAGCGACAGCCACCGCCCTTCCGCTGGCCAGTCAATCTAACTCCAGAGTGACAACTGACACCATCACCCCCTCCCCTGGGGAAGGAAAATGAACAACAGGCCCACTTTGGATTCCTGCTCCACTAGTAAAACCATATCATGACCCAGCGACAGCCACCGCCCTTCCGCTGGCCAGTCAATCTAACTCCAGAGTGACAACTGACACCATCACCCCCTCCCCTGGGGAAGGAAAATGAACAACAAGGCTCCGCTGTGCCGGTAACATGGAGAGGTTTGAAAGCCCTCTCCTCTAAAGCTGAAAATATTCTCTCAGCTACCGGTGCCCCACTTACACCTGAAAACCTGTTTCTAGTCATGGTTTCTCTCGTGACATTTAACTCTCAACAGGATGTTTAATAGTCTTGTGCCTCCTTATAGTCATCCGATGTCTCTACTCCCTGAGAGCCTCTCATCGCCAACAGAAGTCAGCCTTCCTCGCCTGGACCATTCGCTACCAGTTACAGAAACAAGAGACGGGAAAGGTAAAGACCTCCTCTTAAGAAGGCCCTTCCTATGCTATTATTTTGATAATCAGTAATTACTTGTATTTTGTTAATCAGTAAGCTCCCAATGAAAATTTCTTATGTGTAAATTCCTCTATATTTTCTGCTTCTCCTAGTTAGATACTTCTGCATAAGATAGGTTTCCAATTCGGATGACTCCTTTCCAATTGATAGTGAATTTGTGTAAATCAGTGTTTGTTTGATTGTTAAATTTGTTATGATGTGTAATTAATTTCCTAATGAACATTTGTTATGATGTGTACATTGTCCTTCCTAGTGATTCCCTTCCAAGTAATAGTGAAGCTGTGTAAATCATTACTTGTTTGATTGTTAATGGATCTCTGAGCCTTTATAAATCTTTAAACCTTTAAGAATAATAATTTCAGTGGACGTTAAAAGTTAGTGTTTACCTGACAAAATGAGAGTCAGAGGAAACCCATGGGTCCAACAGTCAGGATATTACTAGTGCAGAGGATTATATTATCCTCATAAGATCATCCTCTATTGTCTTACACACCTGAAAGGCACATTGAGTCCGCTCCCTCCAGCTATGCAATTGATAAGAGCATCGCTCTTACTTAGTAACCTGGTGAAGAACCAGATGGTATCCGGTGGAAAACTAGCACCATGAGTTTAAAGAGCTTGCCATAAGCTGCCATCTAGGAGCTCGACTAAGTCCAGGTGTTACTCATAACTGTGCTACTTTTCTTCCTTAAAGCATATGGAGTGTGGCCCGGCTAAAGCTAAGCTTATTGAAGATCTATGTATTCAGCCAGACCTTGAGGTGTAATATAATTATTTATATTTTCATCAAATGTTTGAATTTTAATATATAATAAGATGCTTGATGAATCAATGAAAATCCTGCTTTTAAATAAACAAAAGGGGGGAAATGTGGGTACAATTATTGCTTTAGTATTCTTAGCCATAACATATGGCTGCACTTATGCTAAGTGCAGCTCCCTACAGGCCTCTGTGTTATCTACGTCAGTATAAATGACTAAGGCCAGCCACATCTTGTTTAATTGCCCTGTTTTTCTGAAACTGTCTTGTGATCTGTTTTACTGCTTGCCATATACATACCCAAATTCCTTTCCCCTTACCCAAAACTGATTGTTATCCACCTGAAAACTCACTGTCTTGTGATCTGCTTTATTGCTTGCTGTATCTATTACAAATAAACACCTGGGACAGAGGTGGGGGTCGACTCCTCAGAGTGACCCTCCTGGCCCCACTTCTCTGTAAGAGTTGTGCAGTTGGTTACTGTCTTCGCCGTCCTGATTACCGTCACCGCTGTGACATTTCTTGGATTATTTTTTAGTATTCCCTTTTATCTCCATGAACTAGGAGACCAAAGAGTAAACAGCGTGTGAGAAGGCATTCATCTTCTCAGCCCAGTCATTTAGGCAAGGATGACTTCTGTGTTCACCCTTAAGTCCATAGGGCCACCACTTACTGCTGTTATGTGAGAGAATAGCTACAATGTGCTCTTTAACCATAACATAGCAACGCTTCTTGAGATATAGGAAAAGAACCCATGTCTGTTAATGCATATTCCTAACACAGGAAATGATTAGGTACACGTGGCTGTTGGCAGGCCTCAGGTTCTAGCTGGCTGTTTGCCACATCAGCTCCTTGCCATGCTGGCCTGTATGTAGGGCAGCTCACAAAATGGCAGCTGGCTTCCCCCAAAGCAAGCAAATGAGAGACCAGGAGAGAAAAAAAGGGCAGCCCAAGATAGAAGCCACAGTTTCTTTGTTACTTAATATCTGAAGTGACATCTCAACACTTCTGCCAGATTTTATTCCCTAGAACTGAGTCACTAAGTCCTGCCCACACTCATAGTAAGGGATTACACAAGGGCATGAATGCTAGGAGATGGGGGCAAATTTAGAGGCTGCTAATGAATTAGTCTCGCAACTATTATGACCCAGCTTACCACTTTGTTGTCAAATCCATTTGACACTTATCAGTTCTGTTTCCTAGACCCCTCTGCTTTATTTGATCTTGTCAACCACTCACTCCTTACAGTTTTCTCCTTTAGCTTTGTCAGCACTCCAGACTGCAAGCTTTGTCCTACTTTTTTGGCCACGATATTTTATTCTCTTTCATAGGGCCATCTACTCTGTCAAACCTTAAGAGCAGAGTTTTCAAAGTACTTTATTTTTCACCTTCTTCCCTTCATCAGATGTTGTTTATTCATTTATCAATGCAGTAAACATTTTTCAAGCATCTACCATATATCAGGTGCCCTGACATTAATTGGCAGAACCATTTTAAGACTAAATTCCTTTGAATCAGTAGTCCAAGGTTTTTATATTCACATTATTGTACCTCCAAGGGCAGATATTAAACGAAAAAAAAAAAAAACCCAAATCTGTTGCCATCATTCATAACAACCCTATAGGAGGACAGAGTAGAACTGCCCCATAGGGTTTCCAAAGAACTGCTAGGGAATTCAAACTGCCGACCTTTTGGTTAGCAGCTGGAGCTCTTAACCACAGCACCACCAGGGCAGACATACTGGAGACTCTATTTGACTCCACTCCCCTTGTACTAAATTTGAAACTACCTGTATAAGCAGGTGGAATAAGAATTGACCATTCAGCTTTATTGCTTTTCATTTTGCTTTTGGAACACATAATGGAGTTGAAAAAGTTAGTAATGTTTGTCTGGAATTTGGTCATCTGAAAGTGATTTAAGTTGGGTAGTTTAACGATGGGAACATTTCAGAGCTTTTTCCAGGGCACCAAAACTGTTAACATGATTTATGAATTCTGCAGCACTCCCTTACTGACTGTTCCCAGCTGTTGGAGGGCTTTTACCAAGTCTCTCTGCAATGCCACAGATCTGGCCTCACAGAGAGGGGTTTTCATACCTTTCATTTCCTTAAAATATTTTCCAGTTGATTTTAGGGTCAGGCTGTGATTCTGGTGAAATACCAGAGACAAGAGCAATCCAAGGTGGGCAAGTATTACTGTAAACATTTACTTACTAATTTTTTGGTGCAAGAGTCCTTAAGCCTGGAGTCTGGGAACATCCAAAATTCCTTCTGAAGACCTGACAGGGTTCTGTTCAGCAAGGAGATTACGGGAATGGGTACAAAACTGTAAGAACAAAGGTTATCATGCTTGTTATTACTACTTTCTGCCTGCTTGTTACTGTTCTTGTTAGCTGCTGTCAAGTTGGACCCCAGCTCGTGGCAACCCCATACCTGGTCCTGCACCATTCCCTTAATCAGTTGTAGATCAGATAATTGTGATCGATAGGGTTTTTATTGGCTGATTTTTTAGGAGTAGATCACCAGGCCTGTCTTCCTAGTCCTTCTTATTCTGGAAGCTCTACTGAAACCTGTTCAACATTATAGCAACACAC
Organism: Trichechus manatus latirostris; assembly: GCF_000243295.1. Taxonomy (NCBI): domain Eukaryota; kingdom Metazoa; phylum Chordata; class Mammalia; order Sirenia; family Trichechidae; genus Trichechus; species Trichechus manatus. Next base: position 24,420,333 of record NW_004443945.1, on the reverse strand, counting down.
AAGCTTCCACTGACAGACAGGTGGTGGCTGCACATGAGATGCATTGGCCAGGAATTGAACTCGAGTTTCCTGCATGGAAGGCAAAGATTCTACCACTGAACCACCAACAACCTCTTCTGCCTGCTTATTAGGGATAAAAAAGTAATAAATAATAATTTGTGGGTTAAGAAAATAATGCATGAATCTAAAGAAGATGATCCTGAGTTAAATTCAGAGTACCCTAACGCATAGAGTAAATGTCGTGTAACTATTGAGATGACTCTTCAGATAAGGTTCTTATTGACAGACAATATTTCACCATACACTATCAAGGTGAATGCTCACTTCTCCTCAACAAACGCTTTCTTCTGTTTTTCTCTCCTGTTCACCCTGAGCATTTTTCCATGCTTCTTTTGTATTTAAACATGATTTTATAAAAAGGCTATGAGCATTTCTAACTTTATTACTGTATTAAAAAGTTGGACATATGTCAAAGAGAAAACCATTCAGGGCAGGATTCCAGAAAACACATTCCCAAATGACTTCATTCCTATCTCAGTCGCATGGTATTGTCCTGGGCCAAAATGTGGCGATTAACGTTCCCTTCAAACTCTGAAATAGCTAGAAGCTTCTTACAGGGTCGGGGTTTGTGGCAAAAGACTTTTGCTTAGATTTTTAAATTATTTTTCCACCATAGCAGAAAGTTATTTTTAGTTCATTCCTCTTTATTCTTGCTCAGTCATGTCTAATTGTGGGTAGAAAGAAGCTTCTCAAATTAAGTTACAGATCAATTCAGGCTAAAATGAGATTTCTGCTCTTAAGTAGTCCTTCACATGGAGAACATAGATTTTGGATTGTATGGTTAACGTGCAACAACTTTGGGCTCAGGTGAATTGAGTCAACTTGCTCTGCTGAAAAAAAGCAGAAAACTGAACTTCTAGAAGGTCTTGGAACTCTTCCATTTATTTTGACATTTACTAAAGATCTGTTTTATTGAAGATTCTTTGCTGGTAGAAGAAAGCTTAGAGTAAGTGCTTGATGGGAGCGGCCGTGGGGGTGAAACAACCACATGAATAAATAACAAAAATAAGACTTGATGCTCTATAGAGAGATGTCTCCTTAGACAAGTAAGATAAATACCTATTGAATATCAGTCAGGAGATGTATAAAATGATAACAATTCTTGGCCTTTATTTACATTCACTGGAAATTCGTGAAATTCAAAGTTGTGCAAGTAGATAATTCAGTGAGTGAATCAAATGATGTACCCTATTAAATATCTGTGTGAAGGGGAAAAAAAAACAAACAAAACAGGAACAGGAACAGTAGACTGAACACACTGGAATTGAGAACACACTGTGAAATCCATCTCTGCTTCTAAAAACCTTGAAGGGATTCTAAAATATGGCCATTTGAGAGCCTTTCTGGACACTGGGAGAGTCACTTTGTCTATGACACAGTTGGGACAGCATCCATAAGGTTTCCCCAAAAACTTTCTCATTCCTAGGCTAAGGACCTAAATAAGAGTTCAGTCTCGATATTGTGTTTGGTTCCCTACTGGAGCCCCACAAAGCACTCTGGGGAGAAAAGGCTGGACATCTGACCCTTACAGCCTTAGCCTCATGTTCCAGTGGGTAGAAGGTGGGGTCCAGAAGGTAAAGAAAACTAGAGTGACTTCAGATGCTGAGAACAAAAATGATTCAAACCTGAAACCTGCAGAGAATAGAAAACTATTTTTGTGTTCCCACACAGACTACCATAATTCTCCTCCAGCTGCTTTTTCCTCGCTAGTCATACCTAACTCTCTGAATTCTACCCACCCTGTTCAACTCTCATGTTTCCTTAACGGTTTCAGCATACAGCCATCTCTCTACACTCTGAGCAGTTCGGCACTCAATTACTTTCTGTGTCATAGATGAACTTCTTGACTCCCTAATTAGATTCTAAACTAAGCTATTTGTTCATTCCGTTATGGAGATCCTACTGTATGGAGGACACCATGCTCTGTGCTGGGATTCAACAGTGAACAAGGTCCCTGCCTCTAAAGATGCAAGCTAATAAAGGACATACACAATTACACATTATTAAAAGTGCAGGGAAAGGAAATTAACAAGGTGCGATGATGGAAAACAACAGTCAGAACATCTCTGCGGAGTCAACCTCCACGCTGAGATCTAAAGGATGACCAAAAGCCAGCCAGGCAAAAGGGGCTGAGGGTGGGAGAATGTTCCAGGCAGAAGCTTGTGTAAAGAAACTGAAATGGAAGGAGCTTCACCTCAAGTGGCAGATGGCCAGTGTGAGTAAAGCATGGTGAGCAAGAGGGAGGAGTGAAGGTATGAGATCAGCACCAGATTAGCAAGTCTGTGATGGGCCCCAGCATTACACTCTATTCACGTAACATGTGATGCTAGGTCCAGGACTTGCTTCAATAGTCCCCTAGGTGACCAGCACAGACCTTTGCTGGGAGTCAATGTTCAGCAAATACTCCGACAGTTGAAATGACTCAGAGGTCCCAGTCTTGCAGAAACATTTCCAGAACCTCCCTGTCTGTCTTAATTATCTAGTGCTGCTGTAACAGAAATACCACAGGTGGATGGCTTTAACAAACAGAAATTTATTCTTTCACAGTTTAGGAGGCTAGAAGCCCAAATTCAGGGTGCCAGCTCCAGGGGAAGGCCTTTTCTTCTCGGCTCTGGAGGGAGGTCCTTGTCATCAATCTTCCCCTAGCCTAGGAGCTTCTCAGTGCAGGAACCCCAGGTCCAAAGGACTTGCTCTGCTCCCAGTGCTGCTTTCTTGGTGGTATGAGGTTCCCCATGTCTCTCTGCTTGCTTCTTTCTTTTATATCTCAAAAGAGATTGACTTAAGACACAACCTAATCTTGTAGATTGAGTCCTGCCTCATTAACATACTACCTGTAATTCGGCCTCATTAACATCATAAAAGTAGGATTTACAACACATAAGAAAATCGTATCAGATGACAAAATAGTGGACAATCACACACTACTGGGAATCACGGCCCATCTAAGCTGATACATTTTTGGGGGACACAATTCAATCCATGACACTGTCCGTCAGCCATCCTCTGCCTGACTTCAACCAACATGAGTCAGGGTTCCCAAAGTCTTCTCCACTCTTGTGTTTGATGATGTCTAGCCCTCACTCAGACTTCTCCCAGGAAGTGGAGAGTTCAGTGAGTGACAGTGACTTTGAGGAGCACGTCTCATCACTCATTCACTCTGAGAGGCATCCAGCAGACTTGTTAAGGTCTGAATTTTAGAGCCAGGCTGTGGGAGATTCTTATCCTGGCTCCATTATCCACTAGGTGCCCACAACTGGGTAAATCAGCTAACCTCCTGAGCCTCTGGTTCCTTTTCTGCGAAAATGGGTGTAATAAGAGTGCTTTCTCTTAGGACTTCTGTGAGAATTAAGAGGGATGACACATGAAAAGCCCTTAACAGAGTCCCTTACACATGGTGGGCACTCAAAAAATTACTACATATTGTTACATTACTATTAGCATTGGCATGATCACTCAGGCCCCTGAAATACTCAAAATTTCCTAATTCCATTCTTCCCTTTTCTATTTGGAGAAACCTAAGTCTCGTCTGGGTACCACTTCCTCTGTGATGGTTTCTAGATGGCCCCAGGCAGAAATGACAATTCTCTCTTCTCTGCTTCTGCAGCAACTAGTATGCACCACTTTGATGATACTTGATGCTTACCACATGGCATGACAATTGTTTTAGTTTATCTCCTCTACTCAACTGTGAAGTCCTTGAGAGCAGGGACAATATCTTTATGTAATAATCATCAATTTGAGACTCACATTTTTTCACTTTTTGACATCTCTGAAATTGTGGCTGCATCTTACTAACAATGGTCGGTCGAAGTGAATTGACGGTACTCTTTCTTAGTGTCACATAACATAACAATGTGTCTTCCAATCAATGACACCTATACGGTAGTTACCAGCCCAAGATTTAGAGTAAGACTAAAAAAAAAAAGTTGCCATTGAGTCTGAATCGACTCATGATGATTCCACATGTGTCAGAGTAGAAAGTACTCTATAGGGTTTGCAATGGCTGATTTTTCAGAAGTAGATTGTCAGGCCTTTCTTCCAAGGTGCCTCTGGGTGGGCTCAAACTTCCAATCTTTCAGCCTAACTGAGCATGTTAACCATTTGCATCATCCAGGGACTCCAGAGTAAGATTGCTAGGGTCAAACACCAGCATCGCCACTTATTTGGCATGTGACCTTTTTGTATCTCAGTTTCTCATCTGAACATTAAATATAATAATTGTATCTACCTCAAACAGTTGTAAGGATTAAATGACTTAATATACTGCAAAGCATTTAGAACAGTGCCTAACACACTGAAAATGCTATTAAGTATTAGCTATTGTTATTTGTGTTCCCAGTGACCGGCTCAGTATCTGGCCATAGTGGGACTCAATAAATAACTGATGAATAAATAAAAGAGAAAACTAAGCATGACAGTGATGGGGGCACACGCTCAAATATTCCTTTAAGAGGACCCTGCCTTTGGAAATGGATAGTGGTGATGGCTGCACAACACAGGTAATGTAATTGATGTCACTAAATTTCACACGTAAAACTTGTTGAAAAAAATGTTTTGTTATATATCTTTTACCACAATTTTTTTAAAGACTCTGTTGTTGGGAAGCTAGATGAGGCCAGGGAGCTTCCTGCCAGTGACCAAGCACAACAGGGGTCCTAGAGCCGGGCCCTTCCTGCCCAACACAGGCTCCTCCAAAGGACAATCTTGGCTTTGCGCATTGGCCTGGCCCAGACTTTCTCAGAACTCTGCTGTGGCCTGAGACTCTTCCCACCAATCCTTCTCCCTCTCCTTTCTGTTCTGTTGTTAGTTGCCACGAAGTCGATTCCAACTCATGGCAACCCCATGTGTGCAGAGCAAAACTGCTCCAAAGGGAACTTCCATCGTGGTTTGAGGCTCTCCCTACCTCTTCCTGCTCCCTCCTCTTTATCCTTGTCAGTCCTTTCCTTCCATAAATCTCTGGTGTGTCTGTCTTGGCTTCTGTTTCCTGGAGGGCCCAAACTGACCTAGTAGAGAACCTATTAGAGAACGTATTGGAGACTACCTGGGCCACAGCAATACCTTCCAAGATTCCTGACTGTAAAGTGTGGTGCTGCCAGAGAAGCTGAGCTCAGAGAAAGTAGGACCAGAAGAAGAATTTAACCCTGTGGAGGCCATGCTCCAGTGTTGTATATATTGAATTGTGTCCCCAAAAAGATATATTGAAGTCTTAACCCCCGGTATGTGTGAATTGAACTTTACTTGGAAATAGTCTTTAAGTTAACCTATGGTCTTACTGGAGTAGGGTGGGTCCTAATCTGGTATGACTGGTATCTTTATAAAAGAGAACAGTCACAGGGAGACAGACAGAGGAAAGACAGCCATGTAAAGACAAAGACAGAGATTGTAGGAGGCAGAGCTATAAGCCAGTGAACGTCAAGGACTGCCGAGATCCACCAGAAGCTAGGAGAGAGGCATGGAACAGATTGTCCCTCGGAGCTCTCAGAAGGAATCAGCACAGCCAACACCCTGATTTTAGACTCCTAGACTCCAGAACAGTGAGAGAATAAATAACTTTCTGTTCTGATAACCCACCCACTTTGTGGTACTTTGTTACGGCAGTCCTAGGAAACTAGTATGCGAATTGCCAACATTTGGCACAAACTGTGCCAGGACTTGGACCAATATGCACCAGGCCACAGGACCCTGGGGCCAACAGGCATTTGCTTACACAGGGAAATCTCTGCCCTTCCTTTGGTAGGCCTCAGAAAACCTGTCCAAGATCTCACCACAAAATACAGAACTCGGCTGGTAACCCTCAGCAGCCAGCGCCTTTCTCCTCATGCCCACGGTGGACCCCCGGCCACTTCAAGACCCTTGCCGTGGTTCTCTGTGTCCCCCATGTACCAAGGCAATATCCGACTGGCTGCGCCTCAGCAAATCCACAGGCAATTCTGCCTTTGAGATCTTTCCCTGGCCAGGGGCCAAAGAGCCCAGTTTTATCTTCTGTTACCAAGAATATATTCTGTTCCCTCCCAGTCCTGTGCTTAATTCAAGAGAGTAACTAAAAATGCTGGATAAACACATGTCCTATTTTTATTCCCACCTCTATGTGCACACTCTCTTCCTCTTCCAAAATTAGGCCTTCAAGTCCTGGATTTACACATTAGCCCAGATGTGGCAATAAAAAATGGTTTTCCTCAATCTGATGAAAACTTGCTTTTATACCCCATTTCTCCTTTATCTTCCATCCCCACCTCACTACCCACCTGGCCAACTCTCCCAGGAAAAGGAACATGTGAGAAGAGACTTTGGATTCTGTCCAAGGAAACTAATCAATATTTGGAGACTAAATAACATATGAAGCCCTTGAATATGACATGTGCTTTAGCAATCAGCATTAGTAGACCAGAATTCCATGGGGAGAATCTGTATGAATTACTAGGGCTGCCTGAATAATACCACAAAGTGGCTGGCTTATAAGAACAGAAATTTATCACAGTTCTGGAGGTTAGAAGACCAAATCAATGTGTTGGCCAGGCCATGCTCCCTCGCGAAGTCTCTAGGGAAAGATCCTTTCTTGTTTCTCTCAGCTTCTGGTAGCCCCGGGCATTGCTTGGGTTGTAGATGCTTCTTCACATGGCCCTCCTTCCTCTGCCTGTCCCTTTGTGTCTCCTCTTCTCTTTCATAAGGACACCAGTCATGATGGGTTAGGAGTCACTCTAATCCAGTATAACTTCACGATAACTTAACTGCTAACATCTTCAAAGACCCTATTTCCAAACAAAGTCACATTCTTAGGCCGCGGGGGTGGGGGTGGAGGTGGGGGTGTGTTAGGACTTCAACATACCTTTCTGGGGAACACAATTCAAACCATAACAAAGTCTTCCCCTTCAGAATTACCAGCCATCTTCGGAGGTTGTCCACCTTGGCTTGAGGGCCCAGATGGCTTACAAATGACTTAACACATAGCAGATACTCAGGAAATCATTCTGAAATGTTGAATGGGGCTTGCACTATGCTGGTGTATTTTGTTCCAGGCCAGTGTGGAATATGATCCACATGCAAATAAAATATGAATATGCAAAATGGAGGTAATTAAATGAGAATTGTTTGTACTATAAAAATACTCTCTCTCTTTTTTTTACATTGTCTATAATATTCCTTTCAATGGCCAACGCTCCGAACGCATGCACAAGAGGTTCACTTTACACGAATGTGCATCTTTAAGAGTCACTTTTTAGAGCTGTGTCTATGGCGAAAAGGGAGGTATTGCTGCTCATTGTTCAGCTCTGGAGTACAAAGGGGGGATGCTCGCCTGCAGGCAAGAACCGGCCTCCCCGATGATGTTTTCAGGTTCCCAGGTCTGCAGCCCCCAGGCTGCTCTTGTTAGAGGGTAGGAGCAGCTCTGTGAGGGGTGCGAGAAGGGGTGTCTCCTACCTTGCTCTGAGCTCCAGGTCACAGTTTATGTTGGTGCCAGCCTGGGAAATGGTGAGGGCAGGACAAGTGTGGTATAAAGATGCCCAGGAAGTTGAGAGGATTGGGAAGCCCATGTTATGAAGAAGAACCCTGATTCAGACTCAAAAAGGATCGGATTCCACACTGATCTGGAACTAACTTGGCCCCCCAGGGATTTTCTGGAATAGGGGTTCTCAGCTGTGATTGCACATTAAAATCCTCTGGGGAGATTTTATAAATACTAAGACGAGAACGCCATCCCAAGATATGTAATTCAATTTGGGGTGGGGCTTTGGGATTAATATTTTCTAAAATCTCCCCCAGATGATTCTAACCTGCATCCACTGAGAACCCCTGTACTAGGCAGTTGATCGTTTAACACTCTAGCACACTGAGTAAGACAGGCTTTTGTAAGGAGACATTTGGGAGCAGTGTGGGGGTGTATAGGCGTTTGGAGGGCATGCGTGTATTATGTACATGCTGTGTGTGGACATGTTCACATATGTATGACATGTACACTCAAATGTACAATGTGTGTGACACATAAGAATGCAGGTGAAGGCAGAAATAGCACTAGCCCTGAGATATTCTCCTCACTGAGGTAACTTCTGCGATTGAATGCTACTTTCTCTTAGTTATTACTTTAAAATCTGTTTTAAAACATCGATATTATAACATTTTTTAAGTAACCAAACCAAACCCATTACCATCAAGTCGATTTTGACTCATAGCAATCCTATAGGACAGAGTAGAACTTCCCCATAGAGTTTTCAAGGAGCAGCTGGTGGATTCGAACTGCCGACCTTTTGGTTAGCAGCTGTAACTCTTAACCACTGTGCCACCAGAGCTCCAAAACACTGGTGTTTTTAAAGTCCTAAGTTTAACAAGCTTCCTCAATGCGTATGGCACTCTACAGAATCCTGGCAGCAATTGTTCCCTTCTTGCATCTGATACTTCTTAGGCAATCTCAGCTTCCTGCCTGTGAGTTATCTATACCCATCACCCTAAGATCTCCAGTCTTGATTTACTGCTTCCCAGAAGCCCATGAGACTTTCTACAGAGCTTCTCACAAAAGCTTCCACCTTTCCCCGACACTCTCAAGTCTCGTAGGTCTCATAGCTATTTTTTAACCATCCAGAAGTTCTTGAGGGCACTGTAATTGCTCCTTTAGCATTACAGCCAGCTCTGAGACCCAGGAAGCTTGAATGGAGCATTAGGGCTTGTGTGCAGGCAAAAGGGGTGTGGTGAGATGGGAGTTTAAATGTAATGAACAAAAATGAACAAAAAGGATCAGAGTTACACCATTTCTTTTAGTTCAGATTTTGTCAAATAGGCGGCCCTTAAAGTGTGTACACGGTCAAAATTAATCGACTATTTCATTTACTCTTCAGCAACAAATTATGGAGGAGTCACTATGAGCCACGGTAGCATTGAAAGGGATTCCTGTCTTCTGAGAAGTCCAAGACTAGTAGAGGATATCAAATGCCTCTAATAGTAGAACATAAAAGGGGCCGTAAGGAAGGTACAAATATCCACGTGTTTGGTTGCAAGGGGCAGAAATCCAATGAGCTTGAAGAAAAAGGAACATATTGGGGCACAGGATGGAAAAGTCTAGGGCGAGTTTGCCTTCAAACAGCTGGATCCAGATACTCAAGATCTTGGAAATTTTCTCCTACCATCTCGAGTCTCTGTTTTCCTCATTCTCAGGCAGGCTTACCTCTCGTGGTGTCGGACTGCTTTGAGCTTACTTCCTACTAGTTTAGCAAATTCCCTGTAGAGAGAGCTCTTTTCTAAGGGTTTCAACTAAAATTCTAGAAGTGAGTCTCACTGAGATGAAGTGACCATCTCTAGAGCTGGGGGGATTGGGAAAAACAGGGGATTGTCTTACCCAAACTATGTAGAATGGAGCTGGGGGGGATGTTCACTAGTAGGAAATCAAGCTGTACTTACCCAAAGAAGAAGGAGTAGATCCTAACTAGGTAAACAGTTTTTTCTCACCACAGTGAGGAAGTTTAGATGATGCTGTGGTCCGGTCCCCTGCAGGAAATCAGAGAACACTTCCCAGATGCACTGGTATTTAAACTGGGACTTCAAGAATGGGTAGGATCTGGTCATGGGAGGATGAGTGGGGTGAAGGAGAGGGCCCACAGGGAAAAGAAACTCAAGAGCAGTATGACTACCAATGAACAATTTTGGATAAGATAGTTCCATGTGACCAGGTGACAACAGTGGTCCTCAGAGGTAACATTGAGTTCAGGTAGGAGAGAACCCCTGAATCCACCTTAGTAGGCCTGCCTGGGGACTGCCTCAGTGTTTCAGGGTCAATGATATGATTTCCTGTAAATAAGCAGGACAAGCAATTTTAAGTGACCTAAATATCACATCAAAGTCACTCCTTGATTAAAAACACACAAGTGAAATATCTATATAAGCTGCTGAGAAAGTTGAACTATTCTGCAGCCTGGGATATAATTTGTGAAGTAAATTTGTTTTATATACACACATAGATATGTATACATACATATATATATATATAAAACCTCCTCCTCACATGGAAACCCTGGTGGCATAGTAGTTAAGAGCTACGGCAGCTAACCAGAACGTTGGCAGTTCAAATCCACCAGGCACTCCTTGGAAACCCTATGGGAGTTCCACTCTATTCTATAGGGTTGCTATGAGTAGGATTCGACTTGATGGCTATGGGTTTTTCTCCTCACTTATCAACTGTCTCATTATCCAACATTTCCCATTTACAACAACAGTAACAAATCTACTATCTGACAATTTTGCACATTGATGACGTACATACATGTGGCAGTAATGAACTCCGAGGTGCAAAGCAAGAATAATGCTGGCTATGATGGTTAAGGTTATGTGCCAACTTGGCTAAGCTATGATTCTCAGTGGCTTTACAGTTACGTAAATGATGTAATTTGGTAGTTATGCAATGATGTAGTCATCCTCCATTTTGTGATCTGAATGTGGTCATCCTCCATTTTTACTTAACTCCGATTTTGCATAACGACCTGGTCTTTGGAAACTAACCATGTCGATAAGTGAGGAGAGGGTGTATATAATTGTTTCGCTTCTCCACGTGAGGTGAGGCAGGAGAGAACCTTCAACATTACAAGGCTCCCAATGAGCCCCATGTGAAAGGACAGGTAGACTAGTTTGAGGCACAGTATAGTACTACACAGAAAAAAGATAGTATAACCAAAACCAAACCTGTTGCCATCAAGTTGATTCCAGCTCATAGTGATCCTATAGGACAGAGCAGAACTGCCCCATAGGGTTTCCAAGGCTGTAATCTTTATGGAAGCAGACTGCCATATCTTTCTCCTGTAGAGAGGTTGGTGGGTTCAAACCACCGACCTTTTGGTTAGCAGCGGAGCACTTAACCACGGTGCCACTAGGGCTCCTTAAGAAAACTATACTGGGGTCTTAAATATAGAGTTTGGATATTTTGTTTTACATTTATGTCTTTAAAAACATAATAGACCCCCTTAAAAGCTTGTGAGCAGCCATCTAAGATACTCCACTCGTCTCATCCCTTCGGGAGCAAGGGAGAGTGAAGAGAACAGGATACAAGGAAAAGATTAGTCCAAAGGACTAATGGACCACGGCTACCAAGGCCTCCACAAGACTGAGTCCAGTACAGCTAGGTGGTGCCCGGCTACCACCACTGACTGCTCTGACTGGGATCACAACAGAGGGTTCTGGACAGAACTGGAGAAGGATGTAGAACAAAATTCTAACTCACAAAAAAATGATCAGATTTACTGGCCTAAAGGAGACTGGAGAAACCCCAAGAGTATGGCCCCCAGACACCCTTTTAGCTCAGTGGTGAAGTCACTTCAGAGGTTCACCCTGTAGCCGGGGATTGGGCAGCCCCACAAAACCAAATGGGACTAATGAGGCACAGCAGTCCAGGGACAAGGACTAGAAGGCAGAAGGGGACAGGAAAGCTGATGATAGGGAACCCAAGGTTGAGTAAGTATAGTGTTGATGTGTTGTGAGATTGTTAACCATTATCATTGGGCAACATGTGTACTAAATGTTTAATGAGAAACTGTTTTTTTCTGTACACCTTCATCTAAAGTGAGAATAGCAGCACAGTTGGAAGAGCATAGTCGATGTCACTGAACTGTGCATGTAGAAGTTTTTGAAATGGTGTTTGGCTATGTATATTTTCACACACACAAAAAAAATAAAGGTCGAGAAGGGAGAGGGTTGACATGTCATGGGGTTGTTAATCAATGTCATAGAATAGTATGTGTACTACTGTTTCATGAGAAACTATTTGTTCTGTAAAGTTTCACCTGAAGTACAATAAAAAAAATAACAAATTAAAAAATATATATAATAGACCCCTACAAAGAGGGTTATTCATGGAAATCAAAACCCATGGTCTACTTCAGCAGTCATTGTAGGCATCTTTAAACATATGAGCTCTTTTTCATGGCTGAAACTTCTGGGAGGTTGTGTAATGTTGAATGCTTCCAAGGCTCAAATCAGGAGCCAGATAACAGCTCCAGCCTAGAAATGCTTCCGAATCTCCAAGGTTCTCTTACTTAAAAATTTAAAATTCCAAGTATATCTTCCTTGAACACCTCAATTCACAGTCATATCAACAGTGAATTTTTATTTTATTTTAGACTCCTCTTCTTGGGCAAATTATACATGGGAGGCAATTTTGACATATAATAGATAACCATTTTTAGCCAGTCCTTCCTCTCAACAAATAAAAAAAGAACTAGGAACCAGAGCCAAAGAGATCAGAGAAACAAAAACAACCGCAACCAATATTTATTCTTGATTTTTGTCCCTACTTGTTTCATGCATCCTTATTTTTCTCCACCCATTAAATAGGTAATAACCAAAACTTGACTAATATACACATAAAGAAAACATGCATAGCATGGTAAGTAGTGAGTAAACCTGGTCAGTTTTTGGGTTTCTGTACCAAGGTTTATAAAATGGGGCTGGCCTCTGGGAAAACACAGCAGCTTGTTTGAATACCTTCTGTAGATCTGTGTCATTCCCAAGTTAAAAAAAAAAAAACCTCAGTGAAAGAGTGACATGGTAAAAGAGGACTAATAACAACACAGAAGAGTTTTTGTTCACCCTAAGGGAGAAGGCTGCTGGTTAATTTTTCTCTGAGAACCCTACTTTCTTCTTTTCCCCTGACAAATGTTTTTAAATTAATGAAGTACCAAGCGAGACATCAATAAGTGGGACAAAAGATAGAATTGGAAAAAGCATAAATGGGATGCGGAAAGTTCTGTGGTGGATAACTAATAAACAAAGCTCCTTATGAAGAAAAAATGTACCGAATATTTAATCAGCCCATCTTTCCCTAAGGGGGAAAAACAGATACATTTTTGTTTTGGTATAAGTAGCTAAGACTCTTGCAGAGGGGAAAAATGTCATGGGAAGATGGAAAATGTCTCTAACATGTACAGCACATGAAATATCTAAGAGTAGTAAAATATTAGAGGCCAAGGGGGAATATCTGTAAAAAATTATACACATGTTGGATGAAAAGTAAAGTTTTCATTCCTTTTCAAATTCAGTTGCTCAGAGGTCTGACTTCAGATGGCTGAGCATTCTCAGTATTAGCCTTGCCTTTATTCATCTTCATGCGGATAAACACAACTGCTAAAATTATACCTAAAAGAGAAAATTCATGGTCAAATAGATGGAATCTTAAAAATGTACTGTCAGATTCATTTATAAAGTAGTATCATGGTAGGAAAAAATGACTCATGTAACTTCATTCTTGTTTGTGATTCAACGAAGTTTCATTGCCCTGGTGAATAAGGAACCCCAGGCATTTGCCTTCTCAGACAAGCAAGCTTATCACTTATCTTTTTTTAGTAAGTATCTACCAAGCTCCAAATCATGCCTGACCTGGTGACTGTCACTGGTTCTCTATCAAGGAATATATGACCTAATGCCCTGCCTACTCTAAGGACTAAATAAAATAAGTACGTAAGCATCTGACAGAGTTCCTGAACTTTGTATGCACTCAATAAATATAGATTCCAGTTCTTCTTCCTCTTCCCTAGAAGAAACAGTCTAATCAGAACAACCAGGTGTAGGTGAACTGTTCGCCTACCTAAAGCCTACTTTCCTTGGGTCCACACCAAGTATCACATTTTCTTTTGTACTTTCTCCATGACTCCAGCCTATATTGTTGAGAGACCTTGAGTCGACTACCTAACATTTCTGGTTTCTCCCATTTCTGAACTCCTACAAAATTAGATTGTGTTTATTAGCACTAAATGTATACTATAAATCAGAGACCAATATGAAAAAGGGAGTTATTTTTAAAAAATTAACCTGGTATTAAAAGAGGAATCATGACAGAAAAAACTAGAAACTCAGAGACATGTCAAGAATCTTGTAACAACCCCAACTCTCATTTTAAAAGAGTAAGGATATGAAACTGTAAGATCTCAGTACTTCTAATTCCGTATATCCTCAAACTCTTACAACTTTTAACTCGTGGTAAAATTATGGAGTTAAATGGCTGTGTTAAAAAATGCTATTTGGTGTATAAACTTAAAAATTCTTTCAAAGTAGGAAAGCAAATTGGGTAAGAAATGGTACAGAGGTCATATATTCCTTGACAGAACCAGGCAGTAGTTCTCAGGCAGACATGATGCTCACCACACACATTTAGATGGGTACAGGCCATGCCGTGAAGGGCCTTCCATGTCGTAATAGGGAGTTTGGACTGACAGGAATACAGAAATGAGATCCCTGTTAGAACCATGAATCAGAGTTTAATGTTATAGAATGGATGGTAGGAGAAAAGACCAGATGCTGAGAGAACAATCAAGGCTATTTAGAAAAACCACACAGATTTTTTAAAAGAGAAAAGACATGAAACTGGGTAACACCCTTTAGTTCTGTTCCTGTGTATCCCAAACCCTTCACTTGGGGGCACACGAATTGATGAAGTATCTATATCCAGTCTTTAACTTGTGTTGAGGACAACAGTAAAAAGAGAGTAATTACTGTAGTAGACACTGAGCTGTTCACAAAAAATGAAACAGCTAGAACAGACGACTCTGCTGTCTTTCCAAGCCGGAGGCCACGGCAGAGTCAGGGCTGTGATGTAATGGAGTTAGTCTAGGGCAATAAAGAATCAGGGTTCACAGCTATGAAAACATACTAAGGGAAACTCTACAACATTTCAGGTATGTAGGTATCTCCACTATAAGGCTAACTTCCACCTATTTAAACAACGACAGACTAGAATATTTAACTCTGAGTATAGGATCTGTGTACATCTTGCCCATCACTGTATCCCCAATATCAAGCACCATGCCTGACACATAGCAAAGGAACAGATACTGCCTTTCCTTCTCCTTCATCATGAAAACTTGGCAAGTGGGTATAACATATAACAATTTATGCTTTAAAGCGTCTTATGTTGTATTTCCCAACTAACCAATAAGGTGATGATGGGTAGAGGGTGGTACTAAAGCAGTATCTCCCAATCAGGAACATTTGATAGGGTTCACTGGTGATCTATATCCTTGGCTATTGCTTAGATTGCCATTTGCCATACAGACCAGCCCAGGAAAACAGGCCCTGAGGTAAGCTTATGTTTCTGAGGCCCAGGAAAGGAATAATTGAACCTGAGAAATTATACTCACCCATGACCAATAGGGTGGTCAGGATTGTACCAACTGCCATGCCCACAGTGGGCCTCCCACGTAGGCGACCTACTGGCCGGAAACACCTTCCTTCCACACATGAGCAAAAAGTAACTGGAAAGCAGAAGAGTATTTGGTAGTACACTTTTTTAAGTGAATATTTGCATAATTCTACATCAAAAAAAGAATTCCCTCGAACTACCCATGGTGACAGACACCATCCTGAGTTGCCTGCAATAAAATACCTACTTGATAAAGAGACAGCCCCTTGCATGGGTGGCTGACCCACATCACTGATGAGGACTGAGATATTGTAAACTTTCTCTTCAAAGTCTGTGTGCCTGCTGGAGAGTCTGGCATGAGTGCCTGTCAGAACAAGAAAAAAATGAATGACGTAAAAGCAGAACTTTAGACCCCTGGATCACCAGGAATAAAACTCGTCTTTTCATCATATACGAAGGTTGACTGGGAATTGGTTAGGTATGCTATGGAGTTAAGGCATCCGAAGTGCCATCACTGTACTTGTACTTTCTCATAATGTTAAAAAAAAGAGCTAAAGCATCCTGTAAGTCGTCAATTCATGGTTGCTGTATAGAAATGAAACAGGAAATATACACAACATGGTTATTAGAGACTACCTAACGGAGGATCTATAGATCTGATCCTGAGTTTCAAATCTGTCACTTGTTAGCTATGTAACATTGGATAAGCTATAACATCTGTAGGTCTCAGAATCCCTTCAAGTCCTGAAATAAGGGGATGAATGATATTCTACCTGATTTTCAGGGTATTTAGTATTTTTTCCTTCTCTTGCAGAAAATTAAGAGTAAAAACTAACATGAAGGATCAAATTTCTAAAGACGGTTTTGGTCTCGTAACTCATTCTTCTTATAGCTTCCCCTGTTCATGTATCTGCCTAGATTTTTCTTCCAGCATTTGGGGAGATGTTTTTATACTTAAAAATTATTACGGCCCACACTTCCACACCTAGACAAGGCGGAGTAACAGGAATGAGTTTTACCATCCCAACTGAAACAACTTAAAAATAATACAAAATGTAGGAAATCATGTTTTTATAAAGACATTGGACATCAGACAACGAGAAAAGATAAATAAATGAAGTCAGTCCTACAATGTCCCCAGCTTATGGCCTAAAGAGAGTGTCGAGGTCTCAGGGGGCCCCAGGCAGAGCCCAGTGATTTCCTTGAGTTGAGGAGAGGGAACTGGAGTAGGGCGAGGTCAAAGAAGCTAGAGTTCACAGAGAAGAATATCAGAACAAAGAGAACTGCATAAAGAGAGCTGTGGAGATCTGCAGAGGGTCCCCTGAAGTCTTCAGCTGAAAACCGATCACAGCATATATATGAGGATACTACCCAAGTCTGGGGAAAGAACCTGAAAGGGTAAGAGGGAGCAATCCTCGGAGCTCACAAAGGGTCAGGAATAGTTCCTGTTCCTACAAGTCAGAGTGGAAAATGTGATGACTTACGGGGCATCAGGTAGAGTACACAGAAGGGTTTTGCCTCAAAAGATTGGAAACGTTGTTGTTGTTAGGTGCTGTCAAGTCAGTTCCGACTCATAGCGACCCTATGCACCACAGCCCGAAACACTGCCTGGTCCTGCACCAGACTCACAATCGTTGTTCCGCTTAAGCCCATTGTTGCAGCCATGGTGTCAATCCATCAAAATTAGTCATAGATTAAATGCTGCCCTGGTCATGTCTAACAAAACTTTAAAGCAATGTGTAAAAAGATGAAACTATTTCCAAGTAACTTAACTATGTTTCAGAACAAAGCTCAAGAATGTTTATGGGAATCAAAAATATTCAGTGTCCAAAAAGGTAAAATTCACAGTGCCAAATATCTAACAAAATATTTCTAGATACACAAGAAAGCAGGAAAACATGACCCATAATGAGAAGAAATATCAATCAAAACCACCCCAGAAATGACACATATGATATAAATAGTAGACAAGGACATAATAATTTGAAAAATAAAATAAAATTGGAAAAATTATACTACCTGATTTTAAGCATTATTAGAAAGCTACAGTAATCAAGATAGTGTGGATTTGGTATGAAGATAGACAAATAGACCGATGAACAGAAAAGGAAGTCCACAAATAGACTCACATATATAAGGTGACTTGATTTTTGACAAAGTTACCAAGACAATGCAATGTGAAAGGATAATTTTTCATTATATGTAAAAATTAAGTTTAAATGAAACATAGAACAAAATGTAAAAGATAAAATTATAAAGCTTCTAGAAAAAAATAGAAGAATGTTTTAGTGACCTTGGGTTTGGCAAAAATTTCGTAAACATCATACCAAAAAAATCACAAATTATACAGGAAAAAAATCAATAAATCAGACTTCATCAAAAATTTAAAATTTTTCTCTCCAAAAGACACTGTTACAAAAATGAAAATGCAAGCCACGGCCTGGGAGAAAATATTTGCAGAACATATATCTGACAAAGCACTTGCATCTAGAATATGTAAAGAACACTTACAACTCAACTGTAGGAGTCAAACAATGTAATTTTTAAAACGAGCACAATATTTGACCAGACATTAAGCCAGTGAAGATATAGGGGTGGCAAATCAGCACATGAAAAGATGCTCAACACCAGTAGTATTAGGCAAACATAAATTAATACCATAATGAGATACTATACTCCTGCTAAATAAAAACAAAAACCCTATTGCTGTCAAGTCGATTCCAACTCAAAGCAACCCTATAGGACTGAGTAGAACTACCCCATAGGGTTTTCAAAAAGTAGTTGGTGGATTCGAACTGCTGACCTTTTGGTCCTTTTAGTCCTGCTAGCATGGCTAAAATTACAACAACTGAGTATAGCAAGTGTTGGAGACAATGTTGAGCAACTGGAATTCTCATACACTGGCGCGTATGTAAAATGTTACCAACACTTTGAAAATCGTTTGATATTCTCTTAAAAACTCAGCCATACACCTACCACATAACCTAGTCAGCCCACTCCTAGGTATTTAACCAAGAAAAATGAAAGCATACATCCCTACAAAATACTTCTTCACAAATGTTCGTATTAGCTTTATTTGTAATAGCCAAAAATTGGAAACAATCTAAACGACCATTAAGAGGTGAATGGATAAACAAAGTGTGATATAGTCATACAACGGAATACTACTCAGCAATAAAAAGGGATGAAGCACACACCACAACATGGATAAATCTCAAAATAATTACTCTAAGTGAAAGAAGCCAGACATAAAAAGAGTAATATACTGTATTGTTCCATTTAGATAAAATTCTTGAAAATGTAAACTTACCTATAATCACAGAAAGCAGGTAGGAGGTTGCCTGGAGGATGGGCAGGGAGAGGTGGGAAGGAGGGATTCCAGTAGGGCATGAAAAAACATTTGGGGGTGATGGAAATATTATCTTGATGGTGGTGATGGCTTCAGTGGGGTATACATATATTAACTCTTATAAAGCACACTTTAAACATTGGCAGTTTACTGTGTATTAATTATATTTCACTAAAGCTGTTTTTAAAAATTATTATGACATCTGTTTCTCATTGGAAAATTTGCAAATGCTGCTCAGATTGTCCAGCTCTCCATCTACACTCAGGGGGATGCTGTGTGGGAACCCTCTTTCCTCCCTCCAAAGCCCAAGGCATTCTTCCCTCTGGAGAGCTTCCCCTAGCAGATTTCAACAACATAAGCTTCCTTCCTAGAACGTAGACAGAAGTTCTGTGCTCAGTATTGCAAGCCCACCGAGGAAATGAAAGCTAATTCCATCATCCATCAGTGTTAATCTCAACGTACGTTTTGACAACTCACCATTGATTTTGGAAACTTCCCAGTCCTTTTGTAGACTCTCACTGCGAAGGGCAAATGTAAACTGTGGGCCTCGAAATGACTGCTGATCATCATCAGTGGCTTCGAAAATGAAACTTTCAGGTGCTTTGAGAGGATGGCAGAAGAAGACGCCTGTGTAGTCCTTGGCTAGCCGGGGGGCGTTGTCATTCACATCCATTAGGGTCAGGTGGAAACTCGCCGTGGATGCCAAGGAGGAGCCACCTGAAAAACGGGATGATTGAAACTCTTAGCAATGCTCTCCTTTTTCTTTTTAATAAAATGAAACCAGTTGCTGTTGAGTTGACTCCGACTCATGGCAACCCCACGTGTGCAGAGTAGAACTGCTCCATAGGGTTTTCAGTGGCTGATTTTCAGTAGATCACCAGGCCTTTCTTCCAAGGCACCTCTGGGTGGACACGAACCTCTATCCTTTTGGTTAGCACCTGAATGTGTTAACCATTTGCACCACCCAAGGACTCCTTTTTAATAAGAAAGGATATTTTTCTTTCTTAGGAAAAAAAATTATAATTCAAATAGCTAGGAATATTGAGGCGGTAGAAAGAACACACACTTTTGAAATCAAAAGATCTGGTTTCATTACTGCTTAAAACACCTTAATGATAATAATAACTAAGATTTATGTGCCAAAGGCTGTGCTCATATATTACATGTATTACTTCAAAATATCTCTGATATATACTTACAGATGAGAAAACTGAGGTTCAGAGAAGTTATGTGACTTGCTCAAGGACACGCAGCTCATAAGTGGTAGAGAAGTTTCCAGTCCAGGAAGTAACTCTAGAGACCATAGCCCCAGTTGCTCCTCAACACTGCCTTAGGCACGTTAGTCAACTTCCTAAGCCTTATCTCTTCATCTGTATAACACATCCTTTTTGTAAGAATTGAACTTGTAGGTGAATGTTCTCAGAAAACAGTAAAGGCTGCACAAAGGTTAATTATTCTGGCGCAGTGGCATAGAGGGGGGCATTGGTGGTTCAGTGGCAGAATTCTCACCTTCCATGTGGAAGACTCAGGTTCAGTTCCCAGCCAATGAACCTCATGCACAGCCACCACCCGTCTGTCAGAGAAGGCTTGCATGTTGTTATGATACTGAACAGGTTTCAGCAGAGCTTCCAGACTAACATGGACTCGGAAGAAAGGTCTGGCTATTTGCTTCAGAAAATCAGCCAAAGAAAACCCTATGGATCACAATGGTCCCATCGGAAACTGGTCGTAGCAATGGTGCATGACCAGAAAGCATTTTGTTCTGTTGTGCACGAGGTTGCCATGAGTCCAGGGCCTATATGACAGCAGCTAACAACAACAAGAAGTAGTGAAGAACTTGGATTCGGCAGCCTGACCACTTGGTAGCTGTGTGATCTCAGGCAGCTTAATTTCTGAGTGCCTTGGTTTTCTCATCTGTAAAATGTGGTCAGTATTAATGTTGTCTTCACAGAGTTGTGTGAGGAATAGGTAAATAAGTTATTACCCTCAGTGCTTAGAACATGGCTGTAACTGCAGCAGAGACATTGGCTGTTACCATTTTCCCCATGATGTCAATCTCAGATACCATTTCTACAACGTCTGACGCCAACCTGCTTCTATTCTACTAAACCCTGCTTTCTGGCTTTTCTTCTCAATTGTCATCTCCTGACTACACTTAACAAAAGGAGTATAAAACCACTTGTGTTCCTCAAACTATTTCACCTATTTGTATCATTTCAATACCAAGAACTGGAGGTGAGGCAGGGTTTTGGAGCCTGGTTTTGATTCATGAAACTTCTAAAATGTGAGAGGCTCTTACAAAGGCATTCAAGATGAAGTGTTGAATTTGTCCCAAAACAAAGATGAGAAGGCAGGAAGGGGTAAAAAATCTGAATGAAAGGAAATGGGGAACCCAGGGTGGGAATGGGAAGAGTAGTGACACATTGTGGGGAATGCAGTCCATGTCATGGAACACTTTATGTACAAATTATCAAACAGTAAACTAATTTTCTCTACAAAATTTCTCCTAAAGCCCAATAAAAAATTTTAAAAAACAGAGTGAAATATTGATCCCCGTGGTATGTTGTAGGGGAGAGAACAGTGCAAAGGCTCAGCCAGAAACTTCCTGCTGATTAATCGGGAGCTTTTAAATCAAGAATTAAACGTATACAACATTGAAGTGGAGTATGCTTAACTTGAAGCAAACAAGGGAGAAAGAGAGCCCAGCCCAAAGCAAGGCCCACTCGGCTCTCCCACCGTTGTTCCAAATTTGGCACATGGTTTTACTTTCTACCTTCTTTGGTTTAACTTGACCACAACACTTCCGTGTTACTTAATCTTTTTATACGCAGAAATCATTTTTAGGATTCTTTCTCTGTTCCTTATTCCAGCTCCCAACCCTGGGATTCACCTTTTGAGCTTGTTTTGGGGTCTAAAACTGTACTTATCTAGTAATAATTCATCCAATTCTCTCTTTTTTCTGTGAACCAAGCAGATATATTTACCAGCTATTTAGAACCTCTGATCAGCATAAGATCAACAGAACTTCCATCCTAAGTTGACTCAATTCCACTTAAATGCAAAGAATCTCAATGTTTTACATTCCTGCCTTATCACTGATAAGTATGATATTTCTGTGAGGTTTTTTGTTTGTTTTTAATATTGAAAATTCCCTAGAACTGTATATTTGGAACCAGTAGGCCATATATATCACCACAACTGAATTGAACAAGATGCAAAGATTACATGGGGATTGTTCAAACATCCTTGGCTTATATATATAATATTCTTTCTTCTCAAAAATTCACCCCATTCTACCAAAACACAGATAGCCAGGTCCACCCAAGACCTCCT
>NW_004443945.1:24371850-24394728 GCF_000243295.1 Trichechus manatus latirostris | reverse complement strand
TTCCCTGTGTCCATTTGTCCAGTTCCTGTCCCTTCCTGCCTTCTCATCCTGCTTTTGGACAGGAGCTGCCCATTTATTCTCATATATTTGATTGAACTAAGAAGCATGTTCCTCACGCGCGCTATTTTTTGTTTTATGGGCCTGTCTAATCTTTGTCTGAAAAGTGGGCTTCAGGAGTGTTTCAGTTCTGGGTTAGCAGAGTGTCCAGGAGCCATAGTTTCAACAGTTCCTCCAGTCTCTGTCAGATCAGTAAGTCTGGTCTTTTTACGTGAATTTGAATTCTGTTCTACATTTTTCTCCTGCTCTGTCTAGGACTCTCTGTTGTCATCCCTGTCAGAGCGGTCGTTGGTGGCTAGTATTTTTCTTGTGTTTTTGTTTTTCTTTGTTCTCCTTTGCTCCAGGTGGGAAGGGACCAATAGATGTATCTTAGATGGCTGCTCACAGGCTTTTAAGACCCCAGATGCTACTCACCAAAGTGGGATGTAGAACATGATCTTTATAAACTTTGTTATGCCAATTCATCTTCAATTCTTAATTGATCTATCAGTAGCACCAGAACTATTGATTACTCCTTATTCCCTGAAACATTTTCTTTATTTGCTGTCCAGGACTACATCTTACAGTATGCTTCTTCTCATGCTCCCTCACTGGTTCTTCCTCATCTTCCTGACCTCACCTTCATGGAACATATGTTACAGCTTTTGCCTCACCCATTTGAGGAATTTTCTTAAATGTTGATAACAAATTCCATTTTTGTTTTCCTCACTCATAAACTCCAATTTTTATTCATTGTCTTTGACCATTGATTTTTATAGCATTCTCATGATGTAGGTAGAAGCATATGTTAAACAATAAATGGTTGGGTTGTAAAAGTTTAAACATTTACCACATATTATAATTTGTGACTCTGATATATAGAGTAGTATCTACACCAAACTATACAATATAGACCCTACTCTCCTTTCCACTCTTATGTTTGTCTTTATGAAACTAGAGAAAGGGTTAAAGAATAAAACAGTAGGTGAGAAACTTACTCCTTGATGGACAATCAGAAAAAGGCCTTAGAACTCATTCAAAGTACCTAACTGATAGCTCAGTGGGAGGCAAGGCTTCCCTTAAATGTTTAGAGAAACTTAGGGAATCACACGCTCTGGTTTAAGTCATGCTAAAATATTTGTTATGCCATAGACAGTAGGGCTAATGTTGTACAAAAGCAGCAAAAGATCTGGGTTCAAGTCCTACCTACACACTTACTGATTATATGATCTTAAATATGCTATAGATATTGATATGGATATACTCATACATATATATATCCTGGGCAAATTTATTATTATTATACATTTTTAGGGAGAATCTGTATGGAACCTACTACACTTAAAAAATAATTGAGAATTTCTAAGATGGAATGATTTACACATTTTGTTTAACCATCACATTTTTAATAAGTGAAGAAACTGAGGCACAGCAAGGTCAAGAGACTTGCACATAGTCATCTTTGAGTTAGTAGTGGATCTGTCACTAGAACACAACCATTGTCCTTACATGAGCCTTCCAGGGTTCTGTATGCTCCTGAGCTCCTTCAGTCCTCAGGATTTCCCTTGCTCTTTCACCTCTGACCTTTGCATATTTGTTTGCCTAAAGCATCTTTCTTCCCTCACTCTTCCTATGCGAATCTCTATTGCCCAAATCCTCTGGATCCTCTGGATCTTGGTTTAGATGTTACTTCTTCCATGAAGCCTTCCTCGGCACCTCAAATCCAGGTCAGAAGTCCCCTCCTCCAAGTGCTTTCATAGGTCTGTCATGGTACTTAGCACTGAATTATGATTGCCTCTTTATTCATCTTTACCCACACTAGACTACAAGCTCTGTTGAGGGGAAATGAAATATTTGTCCTTTGCTTTCTTCCAAAATGAGCCCAGTGGCTCAATATTTGTTTAATAAACCCAATAAATGAAGAACGCTAGAAGAACCAGGTTGTCTTCCTATGCCCTCCCTGCTGGATCCCTGATGCCCCCACCCCACCCAGACAGGCTCAGCTCTCAACCAAGCACAGAGGAAGGAGGTCAGCAGTCTCAGCATTAACATCTCCAGGGATGGGTATGGAACGACTCCTGGTACCCCAGACCTCTCTCTGAAAAGCTGGGACACCTATGTACTCTGCATCCAGAAGATTTCCTTCACCTCATCAGGTAGCTCAGCCTCTTCAGTTGGGGCTTTTGTCTCATTTTCTCTGTCTAGAACTCTGGTCTGATGTAGGGGCTGAAACCCTTCCCCAAATCCAGCCCACATGACTGGTTCATACACAAGGCCTGGCACTGGCTAGCCCATCCCCGGGAGGTGAACCCCGCCTCCTGAACTCTCCCAGCTCTCAACTGGGACCCACCTGTGAGTGGGCTGGAATGGAAGCAAGATGCTGCTTCCCGTCTGCCTAGCTTGGATTCTCATGGATGAACCACCACTCCTTGGAATGCTCTGCTGGGGTACTGACACCTGCCTGAAGCAAGGCCAAATTCCATGTGCACTGGGACACTGTGCTTCAGATTGCTGGCTGTTCCATTATGGGAAAGATCTGGAGTCGGGCCAGCTTCTCTGCCCGTCTCAGCCCCCTCCTCCTCCCCAATGGCCTTGGTTGCGGCATGCAACCAGGCTTGCCCAGCACTGTTCTCCTTTACCTTATCTCCAGACCTTCTGGATCCTTGGCACTCACGTTGCCCAGTTTGGTGCCTATTTTTGCATTCTCATAGACTTTTGCTTGGAATACTTGTTGGGAAAATATGGGTGGTTCATTCACATCTGTCACAGTAAGCTTGAATGTGGCAAAAGAACTTGAATTGTACTCTATACCAGACACCAGAGGCTCAGGATTTTCTGCCTTGAACACAATGTTGTGAACAGGTGTTGTTTCAAAATCAAGAGGCTGTGTACAAAAAAAAAGAGGGAAAATGAATTTCTTAGATGATTAGCTCCTTTAAAAGATTCTTTCCCTACTTTTTTAAAAGCTCTCATACAGAGCAACAGTTCTCAATCCTGTGTCAGCAAAAACCTGCTTGTTGGAATAATAGTAATAGAGCCATGAAGAGGGTCTTCACTGTAGGACTTGCCAGAGCTTTTAATATGCTAACGTGCTTTGTGACTCTCCAAGAAGAGGAAGCAGGATGTAGTACTCTTCATATTTACTTAGTAGTGGGACATGTCATTCATTCATTCCTTCAGCAGAAATTTATTGAGCCCCTGCAATATGACAGGCACTTACTAAGATGCTGGGAATAACGTTTAGGTATATTATTGAGGAGTCCCTGCGTGGCACAAAAGGTTAATGCGCTCAGCTGCTAACCAAAAGGCTAGAAGTCTGAGTTTACCCAAAGGCCTCTCGGAAGAAAGGTCTAGTAATCTACTTCCGAAAATTGAAAACCGTATGGAACACAGTTCTACTCTAACACATATGGGGTTGCCATGAGTCAGAATCGACTTGATGGCAACTCGTTTTTTATTAGTGAGCAACGGAGATTTAGCCTCTTTTTTCCTGGCACACCAGTAGACATAACCCTGATTAGGATTCTCCCCAGATAGTTCTCTGAAGACAGTTTGGAAAATGCTGATATAGAGATTTCCACATTATATGGAGAATGATTTCCTAGGGATCTAGAACCTAGGCCACATACTCAAAAAAAAAAAGACTTTAAATTCATAGAGAAGATGGAAGAGGAGGTGAGCAGAGACAGAAAAAGGAGAAATGATCTGCTCTTGTTCCAGACCATGCTGGACAGAACCAGGAATGAAAATCAAAAAGCCAATGTTGGTTTAGTATGAGGAAGAATGTAACAGTTAGGGCTACCCAGGATGGAAGGAGTTGCCTCAAAAAGCAATACATTCCCAACTTGGGAAGTCTGCAACATAGGCTTAAAGAACACATGACCAGCTAGCGTAGAATGGATTTAAATGTCATCTAAGTAGTTGGTTTTACCTGACTTTTAAGATCCTGCCCAAGTCATAGAGTCCATGATTCTTGTGGGGGAAAAGCCCTAATCACAAAGACCTCCTGAATAGTGGAACAGCCCCTACAGAGGGGCTTCCTGTTGTTGTTGGGTGCCGTCGAGTCGATTCCAACTCCTAGTGACCCCATGTGACAGAGTAGAACTGCCTCGTTGGGTTTTCTCGGTTGTCATCTTTACTGCAGCAGACTGCCAGATCTTTCTCCCGAGGAGCCGCTGGGTGGGTTTGAACCACCAACCTTTTGGTTAGTAGCTGAACACTTAACTGTCTGGACTCCTAACCGGGATCAAAGGGCTTTGGTGGCGGGGGAGGGGGGGGTCTGTGAACCCCTGGGAACTAAAATCTAATATTGTGCATACATGCATATGTAAATTTTTTTCTAGGGAGAAGGCATATAGCTTTTGAGAGATTCTCAAAGGGAACCAGGATCTCAAAAAGATGAAGGAACTAAAGCAAAGCCCAAAAGGTATATTATGGATGATGGAAACTAAACTATTTTATTCACTCTTCCAAGCAAGAGGACCTGGGACCTCTCGGCAAGCTCAGTCAATCCTTTATATTGGTTTCCTCATCTGCTGAACAAAGATGATAATATCCATTTGTGAGGAGAAAAGTTGATCCCTGATAGCCTTGGCTCGACCTGCCCTTCTCCCCATCTGAAGAAGTTCTCCCCTCAATGCCATCCTCCCTATATCAGCTTCCCTGATGCCTACTCTCTACCCCCACATGGACAAACTCCACAACTTCTGTAATCTGGTAGTGCCTAGACCAGTATTTTCAGTGTTTGGTTACCTATTTTACATACTCACTGACTATAAGCTCCCTGAGAGGAGGAACTGCACCACATTCATCTTCGCTTCTCACCTCTCCCCTGACGTGCAGTGCCCAGACCTTGTTGGTCAGAATACATAAAGATGAGAAGGACTTAACCTTGAGGGCTACAGTGGAGAAGAGATTCTGGAGAAAACCCTCTCAACAGAAACCCCTCTCCCCAGGAGCCCCTCTCCCCAGTGCACACACAAATACACACAAAATCATGACCCAATCTCTAGTTCATAGGTACTATGGAAAGATTGTTCACAGAGAATCATATACAAAGAAGACTCAAGGTCATTTGAATTAGAAAATAAGAAACATTTGACATTGGTTGAAATATGCAGGACATAAAATATAAAATCTTCTTTGTAAGCCAGCTAAGATGTGAAAGGAGAGGTTTCCATAGAGATATACACTGTCTGCAGGACGTGGCCCTCAGATGACCCTTTGATTATTACCACATGGTCTGATAGGGCTCCTTACCTGGGAAGGGGGCCCAAGCTGGAGCTTATGCCTCTCAGGGACCCACTGCTTATCTCAGATGATGACAACGGTGGTGTCAACTTGAGACAAAAGCCTGGCAGACAGAGCAGGAAGGCAGCAGCCCCCAGAACAAGCCTGTGACCTGGACAAAGGATGTGGCTCTATCTTTCAGTCTGTCCAGCCAAGCCAAGGCTCAAAGGCAGCAGAGTTGTCTGTATACTTAGGCAGTGGAGGTCTCACACTCTATTCTCACCACCAAAGGGGTCCTAAGTACCCTCCTATGCTTTCCCTTCCCCTGGCTGTGGCCCTTAGTGGAGAAGGGTGTAGGGATGATGCTTTCTAACCTTACGGCCATGTCTGGCTCCATCTCCATCTCCTTGACAAGAGACGGTGGTCAGGTTTAGTTACCAGAGTGAGAACTAAGACGAAAACATATAGACGACTCCGCGGAGATCCTCATCTCTGCCCCCACTGCGAGTCTAGCCCTCAGGGAGTAGATGGAGACAGAAGGGTGTTTAAGGCAGCCAGAGAGCATGAGCAAGCCCTGGGGTAAGGAAATGAGACAGTGTGTGTTCAAACGAGAAGCAGCTTGCTTTACCAGAACTGAACATGTTGGGGAGAGGAGATGGAGATGGGAGAAGACTGTGTATGCCAAGCTAAGGAGTTTGGACTTTATCCTTGACGAGCAGAGAAAGTTGTTTAAGTACAAGACTGGCAAGGTTGGATTTGTGTTTTAGGAAGATAGCTCTGCCATGTGAAGGCTGGATTTGAGGAGATGTGGACCAGGGCAGGGAGACCAGTTAGAAGTGTGTGTCAGTGCTTGTCAAACATTACCTGACCGGAAAAAAAAAAAAAAAAACAAGCCTGTTGCAATCAAGTCAATTCCAGCTCATGGTAACCCCATGTGTTACAGAATAGAACTGCTCCATAGGACTGCTTCTTGACTGTAATCTTTACGGAAGCGGATCACCAGGGCTTTTTTCTGCGATACTGCTGGGTGAGTTCTAACCGCCAACCTTTAGGTTAGTAGTCAAGTGCAAACCATTTGTGCCACCCAGGGACTTTATTGAATGGAAGAACAACTGAAAAAAAAGAGCAGCCTGCAATTGATCAGTCTGTCCACTCCCACACCTGGAAAAACACTGAACCAAATCTTCCAAGGAAAGAACTAGAAGTGGAGGATGCTAAATTAGTAGGTGATAATCTGCAGAGCTTAATCAGGGAGAAGACTTGTCAAGCCATGTGCGTCTTCTTCCCTGAGTCAGGGATGCACCTGCAAAGCCAAGTCAAGAGAGCCATCTCGGGCTCTCAGGACCACCTTGGGTCCTGTCTGATGACAAATATTCATCAAATAAACTGAAAAAAAAAAAAAAGTTTGTGCCGCAATTCCTTTTATGCACACAGCTGCTTGAAAGGTCAACCCAAGTGATTTAGATTCCACCTGGAGGCAGAGATAAAGTGCTAAGGGAATGGGTTGAGACTTGGGGATATTTAACATTTTCACCAATGATCAGGAATGAGGAAAAAGTGTACACGTTCTTTTTTCAGATTACTCACGGGCTGTTTGAAAACAAGTCATGAACTGAGAGCGCAAAAGGACCAGCTCTACCGGCGCAGCAACAAATTTTTTTTAAATTAAAAAAGAATGAAACTGTGAGTATTAAACTCAGTGGTGGCAGGAAAGGAGGTCCCAGGAGGGTTACAGGTGAGCCAGGCAGGCCTCAATAAAATAGCCTTCCTGCTCCTGACATCCCCGCAGCCCCGGGGGTATGAGGATCTATCTACCACAGCACAGGTCAGAGCTCTGGGCAGCAGTAATATCGACTATGGCAGCATATCTGAAACATATTCAAACCTAAACATCAGTAGGAATCCCTGGGTGGTGTGAACTGTTAATGCGCTTGGTTGCTAACTGAAAGGTTTTTGATTTGAGTCCACCCAGAAGCACCTCAGAAGAAAGTCCTGGAGATCTACTTTCAAAAAACATCAGCCATTGAAAACCCTATGGAGCACAGTTCTACTCTGATATACATGGGGTCACTATGAGTCGGAGTCGACTCCACAGCACCTGGTGACTGGTGAAATATGACCTGGGGCATGTGTTAAAATCACTCAGAGAGATCCTGAGTCAGCTATACCACTTGTGCACCGTCTGACCCCTGGATTTGGCAAGTTTGGCCCCCTTAGGCAATAGGTGAAAGCACATTGGTCCCAGAGGCAGAAAGCCTGGCTTCTAGCCCTTTCTTTAATCAGAATTAAGATAATGCCTAACATTTATTGAGTTTTACTATCTGCAACAAGGGGCTCAAGCATAGCAACCGTTGTGGGGATGGCGCAGGACTGGGTAGTGTTTCGTTCTGTTGTACATAGGGCCGCTATGAGTTGGAACCGACTCAATGGCACCTACCAACAACAGCAACAACAATCTGCTGGATGCGGTATTAAGAGCTGTGTATGTATTTTTGCGTTTACAAAAATGCAAATTGCTCTGTTGACTTGGCTTAGAAGGTGAATCCCCACCTCAGGGATGAAGATGCACATGGTTTGACAAGGCTTGTTCTTGATTAAGCTCTGTGGATTATCATCTACTTTTAATCATCTACATTCAATCCCCCAATATCTCTTCATCTTTTAACAAGGTGCTACCATTTTACTCATCTTTTACAGATCAAAAAACTGAGGCCTGAGAGGTTACATCATTTGTCCAAGGTCATAGAAGCCGTAAGCGGCACCACCAGCCTTGAGAGGAGTCAGAGCTGGAGTCAAGTTCCCAGCTCTGACGTTGCCTCCTTGTGGGCCTGAGCCTCTTCTGTACAGCAGGGCTACTTTCTGCTGCGCCTCCCTCAGACTATGTGTGAGATGCAAAGGGCAGCGTCCGCAGAAAATGTTCGTGAAATGCAATGGGCTGAGGTTATGTGGCACGGGTTCCTCAGTGAATTTTACCTGAGGTTAGCAAATCTGCAGTTTGGATGAACAGCTGCTGATAGGGTGGTGATTGAGAAACTTAATTTAAATTCTTAAAATTATTGATTGACAGATGGTTTCAAAGCAATGACAGTCCCCTGCTGGCTTAAAGGGCAGAGCCTTAGAAGTAAGGTTAAGTTATACACAAGAGACCACATTATAGTCTATAATTTATTTAAAACACTTCAATAAAAACAGCACAAATACATACATCTGTCGTAGTTTTAGTCTACATCCTATGGGCAGCTGGCTAACATTTGGTGTACTCTGATCCAGAATTCAAGGAGACTTAATGGCACAATGGTTAAGCGCCCGGCTGCTAACCAAAAAAAATGTCGGCCGTTCGAACCCACCAGCAGCTCTGCAGGAGAAAGACCTGGTGATCTGCTCTTGTAAAGATTACAACCTAGGAACCCCTATGGAGCAGTTCTGTTCTGTCATATAGGGTCGCTATGAGTTGGAATTAACTCCATGGCTCACAACGACAACAAAAATCCAGTTCCGCACCTCAAGGTGGACGGATGTTTAGTATTTGTAAGGTTCTAATCAGGGGTCTACACCCCAGAGGTAACTACCGCAGGTCTTCAGCTAGTACTATCTCAATCAGCACTAGAGGGTTTGTTAATTAGCAAAATGACCTTGAAAAACAGTTTTTCTGGGTGACATAAGTGGTGTTCGAGATATGTAGTTTGGTAAAAATATAGACTCTCTCTCTTGGCCGTTGCATGAAGGGGTATATAAGCATCCGGCTAGCTCAGCAATCTATGCCATTCAGAATTCCAGAGCTCCAGATTCTGTCTAAGATCACCTCACTTTAGAGGGTTGGATAAATCCTCTCAATAGAATATTGTTATCACAGAACCTGAGAGACAGAGAGCTGAGACTTACATGGGTCTAAAGAATAGGTGGGATGATTGTTTTGTGCGTGTGTGTCTGCTTGTTAATAATTGTACATGGGACAGAATTCAATTATTTATCCAGTCAACCAATATTGAACCTCTCTTATGTGTCAGGCAAGATTCTAGACACTTGGAAAACAATCATGTACAAAATAAGGATCTGACAAAGAGGCCTGCTCTATTGTAATAACCTCCTGGTATCAAGATTGTGTGGGAGGATACCTGTAGCCCTCACCTACCGCTAATCACTGGGCTACCAACATCTCTCCAAAAGAAGCCACATATGGCCAGATTAGTTTAGGTGAGTCCACAACAAGCCGCTAAATATTGACATTTAGGGTGTCGTTCACACTGGGATGGCCTCTGTTTTACCTTAGGTCCCTTGAGAGCTCTGGTCTTAGGAGAGGATAGGAGACAAACTGCCTCCCTTTCCTCCCTGCCCCTATTCCACAAAAGGATCGTGCGTGCCCGTATGCTGCCTGGGCCACCCACTGCAAACTCTGAAAACAGCCCTTTCCTTTGCCCTTTGTTTCTGGGCTCCTTTCCCTGCCATGAGCTGAGGGCAAAGTTGTAATGGCCCCTTCCCCAAATGCCAGACTCACACACAATGCTAATGGCTTGAATTGGCCCACCACTAGCCCCCAGTGGGAACAGGCTGGGATCCTCTGGCCACTAAAACTTAGTGAGGCTCTTCCTCAAGGTAATATGGTAACAACGAGATCAGAATTCTGAGACTCTGCCCCAGGGCTTGCTTTAACACTAGTACTTTTCTCCTTTTTCTCTGGCGTTATTCTGTTTTGTCTTCATTTTTAACCACTACTTTCAGCATTCCTTCATTCCAGCTCAAAACTGTCCTCCAGAGTCTTCTCTCGAAGCCTCCAGCACACTGTGCTGCAAAGCTTTGGCAGTAACCACATTTACAGACCCTCCATTGCTGTCACTTTGACCCTCTTTTTCAGGGGAGACTTCACTCTGTGCCCTAGGAAAGTATTTTAATTCTAAGCATATTGGATGAGATTGAGTGCTGCTTTCCATTGAGTCATCTGGTAGACCCTCTGCATGTCCAAAAGCACAGATGAGGCAGCCATAGAGAAAAGGGTCAAGAATTCAGATGTACATGGCAGGGAAATGGGAGTAGATGAAGGTATTAGGAGGAACCTGTATAAAGAAGTAAAGAAATGGTAAATAAGGCTTTGCCTCTGGACTGCCTTTTCCTTCCAGTGCAGGAGACAAAGAAAGAGCCAGAGGGTTTAGCAATACCATCAAAAATGAAAGTTTGGGGAGAGGGGTGAAATAAAACGGTAAACTTGCCCTTAAACATTGAAAGGAGATCACAAATCTTTCAGTCATTATTCAAGAGATGCTTATAGAAGGTTATGTTTTAGGATCATTAAAGTTAAGTTTTTTGTTTGTTTTTGGTTTTTTAATGAAGGAACCTTACTGCCTAATGGGGCCATAGGGCTCATCCAGCCCAATTCCCCACATTTGCAAAGGGGGAAGTGAAACTTTAAACGTCAAGTAACTACCTGCAGGGTTGGCAGATTTAGTATATAAGGCTACAGAACTCCCAGTCAAATTTTAATTTCAGATAAACAATGAACAATTTTTTAATAAACATGTTCCATGCAACATTTGGGACATGCCTATACTAAAAAATTATTTGTTGTTCATTTGAAATTCTAATTTAACTGGATGTTTTGTATTTTATGTGGCAACCCTACCTCCCTCTGCAAAAGTTACTTGGCCAGTTAGTTAAGACCCCGGACTGGAATCCTGGCCTTCTGTCTTTCAGGTGACAGGAATGTCTGAGCATGTTCTGAGAATCATTGCTACACCTGCTAATACATCATTGCTGTTTATAGACTCTTATGCGATCATAAGTGAATTAATACACAAAGAGACAAATTCCATTAAGTGGGCTATTTACCTTTTTAATCTTGACATATCCAGCATTGGTGTGGGGATCTGTGTCAACCTCCAATAGCCCCTCACTGTCACCCTCTGTAATATGATACAAGATGTTAGAACTTCCAGTAAATGGCTCATCACCATCGGTGGCCTGGATGATTAAGATGGTGGATCCAACCTTTGTGTCTTCAGCAAGAGTCAGGTTTCCATACTAAAGAAGAAACAGGGAAGGAAACAATGAGAATGTCTAATGTCATCATACTAAATTATCAAAGGACAAACTTGTCTCTTTGCTTCCAGAATGGAAATAAGCCATGGTTTGCATCAGTATTTATCAAGCATGTTTTTCCTATTGATGAATATGTTGCACTTCATGTGACGTACATTGGATGAATATCCATTTGCCAAAGGAATACAACATCTCAGAGAGCTATTGTCCGGATTCTAAAACAGATT
Organism: Trichechus manatus latirostris; assembly: GCF_000243295.1. Lineage (NCBI taxonomy): Eukaryota > Metazoa > Chordata > Mammalia > Sirenia > Trichechidae > Trichechus > Trichechus manatus. The sequence continues at coordinate 24,383,206 of NW_004443945.1, read as the reverse complement.
TCCCTTTCTCACATCCAATACACGTAGGGGATTATTATTAATAGTAATGACGTAAATAAATAGCCAGTATGTTTTGAGTACCTACGTGGCAGACACTTTTTACATACATTATTTTAATTAATTCTTAAGTCAACTAAGGCGTAGTAGTGAAACACTTGAACTCTGGAGTCAAACAGCTTGGGTATGAATCCTAGGCTGGCTGTTTATTAGTTAGAGACTTGAAGCAAGTTACTTCTTTAAGTCTCAGTTTTGTCATCTATCTAGTTGAGAGAATAATGATAATAGAATCTACTTAATGTTTGCTATGAAGATTAAGAGAGATAACGCATGTAAAACCCCTGAATGTCTTGCACATAGTAAGTGCTCAATAAAGATAAGCAAAACAATACTCTCTACAGAATAGCTATATTACCACGTCCATTTTACCAGGCCTGGAGACGATAAACCCACCCAGGATCACACAACAAATGAGTCACAGAATTGGGATTCAAACGCAGGTTTGTTTGAACCCCAAAGCCTGTGCTCTTAGTCACTGGCCTGAACCATCTCCCACTACTCACTGAACACCCCCCAGGTCATCTCTCTTGGCATTAGGATCTTAAAGATGGTAACAGGTGGGGTCCAGGAGAGGACCATGGCAATGACAGAAGCAGGCTCACTTTGCACCTATAGTCCAGATTTGATCTCTAAGCTCTGAGACCACCCTCCCCTCAGGAAACCCCAAACCAGGATTCTTACCCTCAACCAAAGAAACACCATTTAGATGTAATGCCAGAAAATCACGACACAAGGAAAGAATAAAAGACCCAGGAGAATGGAGGCTGAGAAGAAATGTATTCTATTTCATGCTTGCTTAACCTCAGCAGCTATTAGACAAGTTACTTTCAGTCATACTCTTACTGCCCCAAGCCCCCTCGTTAATCAATGCCCTTTCTTTGTCGTGACCTTGTCCCTGTTTTGATTTATGAATGTCATCCCGGGGCTCTGGTCCACCTCACAACTGACTTCAAACCTGACATAATAATTGAGTTAAATGGGCTTCTCTCAGCTTCAGAATAAACAAATAGAGACATCCCTTTTAAGAGAAGCAGTGATAAAGCTACCACCAAGTCTAAAGCCCACATCAATAATCAGTAAACAGTAATTTGCATTTTTCTTGAAGTTCGAAACGGATCTTCTCCTCAGACTCTTTCTTACAAATGTCTTGAGCACAGTTTTCTGTGGTTTAATCTAGAGGCTTGTTTTTTCTTTTCTTTGTTTCTTACCCAAAATGAGTTTAAATCGTCAATATCCCAAATATTGAGCTTTTTTTTTTTTTTTTTACCAAAAATGCTTATTTGAAACCTACCAGTAGTCTATTTATTGTCCTAAATACACACAAAATTTATAGCAGTAAACCGAAAGGGGCCATACAAATCCTTTCAATTTGACAAAGATTGTAGTTGTAGCTTTTAAGCAGTCCTTGGTATAAATGAGCTGTTGGCTGAAGTTTATAAACAGACATTCCCAGATACTGTAACAAACGAATGTTATTGTTCCCGGAAGATTTGCACTGATGATGCGTCTGGGCTTGTGCTACTGGTACGTTTACCAAGGCTACCTGTGAAGCTTGGTATTTTTCCTCATTACTGTCTGTGTCTTTGTCAAGCAGTAAGTAGGGATCAGGTAATATGAAAAAGTAAGAAAAAAATAAAAGGTGGCAACTACTCACGTTTGATTTTTCAAAGATGGGGATCTCATCATTGATATCAATAACATTGATTTCCACAGAACACAGGGTTTTGAAATCTGAAAATCAAAGTCATAGAAACTTTCACTGCAAATTATGCATTAAAATTAGAAGCCTGCAAGAAAAGCATTAGCAAGTGAGGTGACAGTCATAGCCACCGTTTTGCAGTTGATAAGGAATTTACGTGAAGAGAGGATTCCCGCCCCCCCACCACCACCACCACCTGCACACACAAGCATGAGGCAGGTCATGAATGGGTGGTAGTTTCCGGACTCCACTGCCCTCTGCCTGCCCCCAACCTAGGTAAGGGATGTTCCTGAGCAGGACAGTCCCTTTGTTGTGCAACAGCCTTTCCTTTTCTGACTACTGAAACTTACGTAGCCTTCAAAGCCCAGTGCAAATCCGTCCTTCCAGAAAGCCTTCCCTGACCATCTCGGCCTACTATTCTTCCTTCTCTGAACACTTCTGGCACATACAGCCCTACAGCTCCTCTGCCTGGCATTATGGCAGGGAGGTTTAGGAGCACCTGCTCCCTCTCCTCCAAGTGAGGGAGGAAGTACTACAAGTAGTCCTGCCCAAAGGACCTGGATTACCACCCCACTCACGGGACAGTGGAAAATAGCACATCCTGAAGACTCGGAGGGGTTGGGTTTGACAATTTAAAGACCAGATCAGAGGCAGCAGGTTCAATCTAGGTCCAAGGTAAGTATGGAGTGGGATGGGGATGTGGGTGTTGGGAATATTGGATGAGGGCAACAGGACAGGTATCCAGGACAAGAAGCAGAAGGGAAGAGAAAATACAAATGGCAAGTTCTTTCTTGGGGTGGTCATTATTCTAACCATGATATACTATGTCCTATAATGCAGGGCAGAGGAGCTGTAAAGCTGTATGTGTTGGAAGTGTTCACAGAAGGAAAGACAGTAGGCCGAGATGGTCAGGGAAGGCTTTCTGGAAGGATGGATTTGCATTGGGCTTTGAAGGCTACGTAAGTTTCACTAGTCTGTGTTCTGGAATGCTAATGTTTGCATTCTGCCTTTGCCACTTATCAGATGTGTGAGAACTTGGTTTGCCACTTCATGTCTCTGTGCCTCAGCCATCTTATCTATAAATGTGGATAGGAATAGAACCTAGGTTCTTGTCGTAATACAAATTGTTAGTACTTTGTATGTACCAGGCACTGTATTAAGTGCTTTATCAGCATTAATCATCACAATAACTTCATGATGTAGATACTATCATTTCCCATTTTACAAATGAGGAAATCAGGGCACAGAGAAGTTAGATAACCTGATGAAAGCGACACAACTAATCAGTGTCTGAGCCAGGGTTCAACCCCATGTGCTGGCTATTCTCCCTTTACCCTCCAGATCTGCTCTCCACCCTGCTCTGTACCAGGGAGGCTGACCTTCCGCACTGCAGCAACAGATGTCCTTGCCTCTGGGTAACAGCTGCGTTCTGCCACTGGGAGGCAGCAGTAGGAGATGGGAGGGGGGCAGGAGGAGAGAGTTCAGGGACGATGTTCCTTTTACCTCCTTCCCTCCTCTCTCTCCTCCCTGCCAGCAGCTATCTTCTATCACTGGCTGCTGTCTCAGGTCTTGCTAGTTCAGGGTATGCTCCCCACTCCTTTCTCTTTAGGCCTTGAGGTCATAAAGCCCCTCTCCTCCTTTGTGCTTCACACCTTCTGTTGGTTTCCTTTAACCCTACCTACAACTTTTACAAATAATCCCTTCATTAAACTCTTCAGTTACCACTTTGGAAGGGGCCATCTGTTTCCCACTGGGATCCTGATGAATATAGCCAGGTAGTCCAACTTCAGAGCCTGTGCTCAATACACAGAACATAATGCCAGGCACATAACCGAATCATGCTCTAATTATGAGTAAACGAATGTTGATTAAGGCTGGGGCTAGTCCCAGGACATTTGTGGACAACACAAGTGGCTGAAGATTGGGGTGGTCCTAGGATCTGAACTCACTGGCTCACTGGTCTGCATGAGTCTCATTTGGGCCAGCAGTGGGTCTCTTTAGTAACAGGTTCTCCCTGGTTTTATGTGAAACTATGTTAATTACAGCCTTAGCTCTTGTTTTCTGTAGTGCGTAATTGAAGTTAATGTCATCAGAACACACACAGACATTATATGTTATTTATTTACAAATATATTTTATCATCTGGCCTGTATTTTATATAGATGTACTCATGCACATAAACAATTTATATTCTGATTTCCATTTATGCTCTAACAGCTTCATACTGCTTCAGTTCCCCATGCCTTTGCATGTGGAGTGCCCACTCCAACGTAGGCCATTTTGTAACTTGTCATAGTCAACTTTCAAAATCCAGCTCGATGCTACTTCAATGACAAAAAGCCTTACTTGCTCTCTCCCTCCACGAAGTCATTCATTCCCTTCCATGGGCTACCTCATACAGGTTTCTTGCAATTTGTTTAGTCTCATGTTCATCTCCTCTACCAGAATGAGTGTCCTTTGAGGACAGACACTGGGTCTTATTCATCTCTGCATCCCCAATATCTTGCATGATGCCTCAGACAAGGCTCAATAAGTGTTTGCTGAAAGAATGAATGGCTGATCGTGTGACACTGTTAGTTCATCATGGGTGGGGATGATTCATTACAATCCCTTCTGTTGTACCTCTTAACATAATACTGGACAAATATTAGGCCTTCAATATCTGCCTAACTACTAGGTTTCAAACTTTCTGCATTGTGGGCCTGCGAGACCCCAGTTTTCCCCAATATATTAATGTCTGTAATGGAGAGAAATCTCTAACACAGGGTGAAATAATGTTCTTTTCTCCTCCATATAGCTATGTAATATGGGCCTCCTAGCATGATAATTACTGACTTGTTTGGTAACCTAACAGAGCCCAAGGAACCCTAGCGGTACAGTGGTTAAGTGCTTGGCTGAGGTGGTTAGAACCCACCAGCCTCTCCATGGGATAAAGATGTGGCAGCCTGCTTCTGTAAAGATTTACAGCCTTGGAAACACTATGGGGCAGTTCTCTTCTGTCCTACAGGGTCTCTGTGAGTTGGAAGTGACTACATGGCAACAGATTTGGTAACCTAAGATTCAGTGCTAGCTAATCCAAGGATGAATTCTTTATCTTCTAGGAGGTAACTGAGCATAAGTCATCTCTGAGTAAGTGCATTTTTGTCTATCTGTTCATGTGTGTGTTTGCCTGACAATGCATAGTTTTCATCAAGCTCTCAAAGACTATTGTGACCCACAAAGAGTAATAACCACTTGCTCTGAAATTTTCTGAGGAGGGAGGAATGTCTCCTGATATTGCCAAATGGTCACATAGAAGCTATAGGAGGAGATAGAGCTTCCCAAGAGGTGCATTTCTCCTCCACTTTACTACAGTACAGCACTTCTGAGTCTGAAAGGGAGAGTTGGGAAAGACAATTAATTTTCTTGGTGATGATCATGGTGGCCGTAACAGTGTGCCTTGACGACCTCCAACATGAGGGATCTTACTTGATAGATGGTCCTGTTGCTACTCCTGAAATGCATCGCTGTATTTGCATCCAGCTCTCCCTTCCCATGGGCTGTTTCCAGCCAGTGACTGAGCACAGCAAGGATGCTAAGGTAGACCCATTCCTGGAGATACAGGGCTCCTCTGATGACTGACTGTGGCTCAAGGGCTTGCTGAGCCTTCCTTAGATTGCTCAGTGGTCTGGAATATTCCCACCCAACCTTTCTTCCTTCCCTGTCTCCCTCACTCAGGGTCAGGCTTGTATTGGGATCTGATGGCTCTTCCAGCTTTCCTTGTCTCCCTCTCCATTTTCTCTCACAGCCACTTCCCCTAATAAAATCCTTGCATATTTAATCCCCTCCTGGCACCGTCTTCTTGGGAGGCTGGGACCAACACAACAATGTTGCCTGAGCTGCAACTCTGGCCTTTATAATGTTGAACCAGCATTGCTTCTCTGCTGTGTTGTGTTTTGCATAGGAACCAAAGTACTGTCAAATGACATCCTCCTGTAATATACCCAGGAATTACAGCAGCCTAACAAATCAAAACTAAAAGGAAAACAATTCTTTTTACTCATGACAGCGTGTGTGGTACTAACCTTTGTCGGACACCTCTACTGTTAAGTTGTACTGGGGAGCGTATTGCTTCTTCAAGGATTGCTGAGCTAACTGGAATACTCCACCATAGGTTTGAACCAGGAAGAGTCCATCTTTAGGAAACTTGGGGATTTGCTCCACAATTTTGTACCGTAAAATACTGTTGGCAGTGCCTTCTTGATCCATATCATGGGCAATAAAAGTCCCAATATTGCTACCTGTGGAAAGTAAAGAAGAAAATCCATTCATTACAGGGTCTATTCAACCTATTAAAAATGGTTTCACCGGATAAGCAGTTTCCTAGAAAATACTGTAAGTAACTTTGGGTAGCAGACCAAGGTCCTCAGATATATTTAGTTTCTTCTAACCCTTTCCATGGCACATTGTGTGGTTAAATAAGGAGAAACCAGCTTCCTAATGTTCCTTCTATGCGACTTTAAGGAACAATCACAGAGACTGACTCCACCCAAAAGATGATACGGGGCAAAGAACAGGTGTGCAACCGTTCTGCCGTGCTGCAGTTTATGGTCCTAAGTATTTTATTCCTGTGAGTCTCCCAGTCCAAGGAGTCCCAAGAGAAGTCAGTGGCTATGACTCAGTGCTCCAGCCAGCTCTGGGTGAACTTCAATAGGTTCCAGATCATCTTGCTCTGTGAAATGGGAATTGTAGGTCTCTTTACTCTGTCCTATAGGGCCGCTGTGAGTCGGAATCGACTTGACAGCAATGGGTTGGGTTTGGTTTGGATTGGGTTTTACTTGCAGCAAGAATCCTACCTTGGAGCTAAAACTTCAATACATCCCATTTGTGGAGTTAAGTTACCCCACATATCTATTTGCATCCACTGATTTACATAAAAATTATGAGTTTGGGGGGGTTTTGAGGGAAAAAGGAAGTACCTATGATATGTCTATAATGGAGCTCGACACATACAGATGCGTGTCATGGCCTGGGAGCCATCATGAGCAATAGGAGCAGAGAAGAGTGTAATAGCAGCTGCTATTTCTGAATCTTCTGTGACCAAGTTACCTTTGTAGCATGCATGTGCCCTCGTGAGGAAACTGTCTATGTAGGGGGATGAAAGAGTGTCTTACTGAATTCTGTGATCCTTTGGTATAGGAGCAGCCCTGCTTTAGAATCGTCTGCTCCCCAAATAAGTGAGCATAACACAGAGGACACTGTCCTCTTCTCACTCCAGGGGAAACTCGCAGCCATCAGAGGCACCATGAAGGTTGTTGACGTCAGCAGCCAGGAAAATTCTGGTCGGGGATGCCCCTCAGTGGGGAAGAGACTTGGTGAATCAGTCATGCCAGAAGTGACAGGAGTACCACGTCTCTGTGTGACAGAGACGAGGAACAAGTGGCAGCCCAGATTAATTCAGGGACATATACAGCATCTCTTGGGGACACCCAGAAATATTTTTGGGAGATAAGGCTTTTATAAGAGGCTCGATTTCCCATTGAACATGTAGGACTTGGTAAGAAACGGAATTCAAGAATTAATATTAGTATTGCTAAGACTTGGGGACATGAGTCCTACAAGATTCTAATATAAGAAACTGAACAGGAGAATGTAAACATATCAAGGAATAACTTGGTATTGTGTTGAGGTTTTATTTGCTTATGTTTCCATCTATGCGTGTCTTATCTACTCAGCTAGAAGTTAAGCCCTCATTGGGCAAGGACTTTGTCTTGTACCTCTTTTAGGCTAAGTACGTAGAATATACTCTATTAATATATGTTGATTTATAAGAATTCTTGAGCCATTAAGTTCACCATGCAAGACTTCGTGAAATACTTTTACAGAGAAAAATCATATTTTTAAAAAGGCAAATAGCATACTGAGCCCCTGGAATAATCCATTCTAACAACAATGGCTTCCTCACCACCTACAGAAACTAGCACTGTCCTCTTCCCAAATGAGGTAGGCAGCGTCTAAAATGGCTCGCAATGATCCCCTCTTCTCCATGTTCACATGTTTGCATCACCCCATCATTTTAAGCGTGGGCTTGGCCTAGTGACTTGTTTCTAATGAATGTTGTTGTTAGGTGCCATCAAGTCAGTTCCAACTCATAGCAATCCTATGTACAACAGAATGAAACACTGCCCAGTCCTGCGCCATCCTCACAATTGTTGCTATGCTGGAGCCTATTGTTGCAGCCACTTTGTCAATCCATCTCATTGAGGGGCTTCCTCTTTTTCGCTGACCCTCTACTTTACCAAGCATGAATGGAATATGGCAAAAGTGATAGGATGTCACTTTGCCAATTAGGTTATATAAAGCCTGACTTCTATCTAGCTCGTCATCTTTCTCTCTCTCAGCTCTCACTCTGAATCAGAGGCACCTAGCTAACCATGCCCAGATTCCTGACTCACAGAAACTGGGAGAGAATAAATGTTTGTTGCTTTAAGATGCTAGGGGCATTTGGGGGCAGTATTTTACGCAGCAATAGAATACTAACACATTCTAAATGTTAGGCCCAATGCAAAAAAGAATTGAGGTATCATCTAGAAATGTCTTCAAAGTTATTCAGCCTTTATTCAGCATCACAGACAGAAAACCCCAGATTTCCAAAAAGGGTGATACCACAAGTGTTTTTTGGCCATTCATTCCATTGGTACACGATTGTGATTGTTAAAAGATTCTTCCTTATAATTAACTAAAATCCTCCAAGCTGTCATTGAACTCTCTGTAGTGGCAAGAGACAGAATAAATAAAACAGGGAGGACATGAGCAGAACACACTTACAAGTAGCCTATGTGTGGCTCCTGACTGTTAGAAGGAAAAGACTGAGCATAGAGCAAGCAAACCACTGGAGCTGCACCCACCAAGCAGCCCAGGACGGCATCTACTGTGTCAAAGTGAATAGCAGAAGGAGTAGAGAGAGCAAAAGAAAATGATCAGGAATGACCACAAAGTATATAAGGATCTTGGAGGCAGGGCCAAGATGACAGAGTAGTCAGACGCTTCTGGTGGTCCCTCTTACAACAAAGACCCCCCCAAAAAGAACACAAATGAACTGATTACATGTGACAATCTAGGAGCCCTGAACATCAAAGACAAACTTGAGAAATCAGACTGAGCAGCAGGGGGAGGGAGAGAAAGTTCAGAGGCAGTGAGGAGTTGCCAGACCTGACCCCGTGGGAGCCAGCACCCTTCTGGCCGGATTGGCTGGCATGTGGGGTGAGGCAAGCAGTGGCTCTCAGGAGGCATTTTCCACATCAGTAGAGACCCAGGGGCAGAGAGTCTACTCTGGCCTCTAGAACCAGTGAAAAGCGGCACTCAGTTGGCAAAAGATAAGTACATGTGTCTGACCTACCACGCGGATCAAAAAACACCCCATTTGGGAAAAATCTCTCTCCCATTTACCTGCCCCCTCCCTTCTCTGCTCCAGGTCCTGGGCTGGCTTCAGCAATTGCTGCATCCCCTGGGCTGGAAGTAGGATCCATCACATGCCCTGAACGATTCTCCTGGCCTTGGGGAGGGAACAAATTAACAAACAGGGAAAAATAATCTGGTTCCCCTAAGCCAGGAACTCAGGGTAGGCACAGCCCCTTTGCCTAGGCACAGACATAAGGGGTCCATGAACTTTGAATGCCTTTCATCCCTGCATAGACCTATGTGGGCCCATTTCAACAGCTTAGGCCCTCACTAGCACAGTTCAACAGAGTAAATACCTGAAGGCTAACTTCAATTGTATCAGCTATATGGTGAAGTGCCAGGTTTGTGATATTTGACACTGTTTTGCCATTGAGCAGGGTCCTCACCTACCCACATCAGGTGCCTGAGGACTGGTGGCTCCACCCACGCCACCTAGCCACCCAGGACAGGGGTCTAAGAATAAGTGGTGCCTCCCAGTCCTTATAGCCAACAGCATTGGCTGATCATAGTCCAGCTGCAAAAACCACCTGCTTACACACTCTAGGGAACAGGGACACGCTTTCATCCCAGATACTCAGGAGCAGCTGTCAACACACTGTCTTGCTTAGCGCGTGACCCTGTACTGCAGCCAGATACCTGTGCCTACACCAATCACCCCTGCTCGTCTAGGACTGTAGGTGAGAGCCTGTGCCACACACTTGGTGACCAACTAGCTGGACATCTGAGCTGAATCCATACAAGAGAAAAGTAAACAGACTCCTGGGCTCACATACCCAGTATCAGATCCAACAACCTGGTGACAGGACGTAAGAGCTTCAAAGGTGCCAATAATCAAACTAGCTCACATGAGCAGCCTATATAGGCATATCAAAACAAGAAGCTAGGACACAGTAAGCAAACATAAAATAAATAAATATAATAACTCATCAATGGCTCGGAGACAGCAGTCAATATCAAATCACATAAAGAGGCAGATCATGAGGGCTTCAGCAAGCTCCCAAAACAAAGAATCAAGAAATTTTCTGGAAGAAGAGAATTTCTTGGAATTACTGGAGGTATAATACAAAATATTAATACACAGAACTCTTCAGGAGATCGGGAAGGAGATCAGATAAAATGCAGAAGAAGCCAAGGAACACAAAGACAAAGCAATAGAGGAACTTAAGAAGATTATAGAAGAGCATAATGACAAATGTAACAGGCTGCAAGAATCCACAGAGAGACAGCAATCAGAAATTCGGAAGATTAACAATAAAATTTCAGAATTAGACAACTCAATAGAAAGTCATAGGAGCAGAGTTGAGGCAATGGAAGTCAGAATTAGTGAGACTAAAGGTAAAGCACTTGACACCAACTTATTTGAGGAAAAATCGGATAAGAGGATTTAAAAAAATGAAGAAACCCTAAGAATTATGTGGGACTCTATCAAGAGGAATAACCTATGAGTGACTGGAGTACCAGAACAGGTGGGGATAACAGAAAATACAGAGAATTGTTGAAGATTTGTTGGCAGAAAACTTCCCTGATATCGTGAAAGATGACAAGATATCTATCCAAGATGCTCATCGAACCCCACATAAGGTAGATCCCAAAAGAAAGTCACCAAGACATTATTATAATTAAACTTGCTAAAACCAAAGATAAAGAGAGAATTTTAAGAGTGTCTAGGGATAAATGAAGAGTCATCTACAAAGGAGAGTCAATAAGAGTAAGCTCGGACTACTCAGCAGAAACCATGCAGGCAAGAAGGCAATGGGATGACATATATAAAGCCTTGAAGGAAAAAAATTGCCAGCCAAGAATTCTATATCCAGCAAAACTGTCTCTCAAATTGATGGTGAAATTAGGGCATTTCCAGATAAACAGAAGTTTAGGAAATTTGTAAAAACCAAACCAAAATTACAAGAAATACTAAAAGGAGTCCTCCGGTTAGAAAATCAATAACATCAGATAACAACCCATGACTGAAACACAGGACAGAGCAACCAGATATCAACCCCAATAGGGAAGTCACAAAAATAAATCAAAGCTAAAACACTGAAAACAGGGAAACAGAGACGTCAATATGTAAAGGATGACAACATTAAAACAAAAAAAAAGGGACTTAAAAAATGTAGATGTAGATTTTTCATATGGAGAGGAAGTCAAGGTGATATAAAG
>NW_004443945.1:24362337-24371750 GCF_000243295.1 Trichechus manatus latirostris | reverse complement strand
GGCTAGCATTAATCCAAAAAACACAAAATAATAAATGTTGGAGAGGTTGTGGAGAGACTGGAACACTTATACACTGTTGGTGGGAATGTAAAATGGTAAAAACACTTTGGAAACTGATTTGGCGCTTCCTTAAAAAGTGAAAAATAAAAAGTACCATACGATCCAACAATCCTGCCCCTTGGACTATATTCTAAAGAAATAAGAGCCATCACACAAATAGATATATGCACACCCATGTTCATTGAAGCACTGTTCATAATAGCAAAGAGATGGAAGCAACCTAGGTGCCAATCAGTGGACGAATGGATGAACAAATTGTGGTATATTCACATGATGGAATACTAGGTGACAATAGAGAACAACAATGAATCCTTGAAATGTCTCATAACATGGATGAATCTGGAAGGCATTATGCTGAGTGAATTTAGTCAGTCGTAAAAGGACAAATATTGTATAAGACCACTATTAGAAGAACTCAAGAAAAGGTTTAAACACAGAAGAAAACATTCTTTGATGGTTATGAGGGTGGGAAGAAAGGGAGAGGAGTATTCTCTAACTAGATAGTAGACAAGAATTTTCTTAGGTGAAGTTAAGAACAACTCACACTACAGGGGAAGTCAGCACAACTGGACTAAACAAAAAGCTAAGAAGTTTCCTGAATACAACCAAACACTTCGAGGGACAGAGTAGCTGGGCCGGGGGTCTGGGGACCATGCTTTCAGGGGACATCTAGGTCAATTGGCATAACAAAGTTTATCAAGAAAATGTTCTGCATCCCACTTTGGTGAGTGGTGTCTGCAGTCTTAAAAGCTAGCGAGTGGCCATCTAAGATGCATCAATTGGTCCCAACCCACCTGGAGCAAAGAAGAATGAAGAACACCAAAGACACAAGGAAAGTAGTAGCCTAAGAGACAGAAAGGGCCACATAAACCAGAGACTCTATCAGCCTGAGACCAGAAGAACTAGATGGTGCCCAACTACCACCAATGACTGTCCTGACAGGGAACACAACAGAGAGTCCCTGATGGAGCAGGAGAAAAGTGGGGTGCAGAATTCAAATTCTAGTAGAAACACCAGACTTACTGGTCTGACTGAGACTGGAGGGACCCTGAAAAATGTGGCCCCTGGACTATCTGTTAGGCCAAAACTAAAACCATTCCTGAGGCCAACTCTTCAGACAAAGATTAGACTGGACTATAAGACATAAAGTGATACTCATGAAGAGTGTGCTTTTTAACTCAAGTAGATACATGAGACTAAGTGGGCAGCTCCTGTCAGGAGGTGAGATGAGAAAGCAGAAAGGGATAGGAGCAGGTTAAATGGACATGGGAAATCCAGGGCGGAAAGGAGGAGTGTGCTGTCATAGTATAGGAAGAGCAACTAAGGTCACATAACAATGTGTGTATAAATTTTTGTATGAGAAACTAACTTGAATTGTAAACATTTCTAAAGTACAATAATTTAAAAAAAAGTATATAAGGATCTGCCCAGAAGGACAGCAAAGCCCTAGAAATGGTAGTAATAAGAGGCTACTGAGCTTGTCAGCAGCGTCCTTGGGTGGTACAAACAGTTGACACAGTCAGCTGCTAACGGAAAGGTTGGAGGGGCAAGTCCACCCAAAGCACCTCAGAAGGAAAACCAGACAATCTACTTCTGAAAAATCAGCCACTGAAAACCCTCTGGCGCACCATTCTACTCTGACACACATGGGGTCACCATGAGTTGGAATCAATTTGATGGCAACTGGACTGGTGGAGCTTGTAAGCATCAGAAATTTTTAGTGAACAACAGGTCAAAACTTTCCAAGAAACATTAGCATGCTCAGCCAATGGGATCAACACCAAGGGGAAATAGAGGATATCCAAAATTCAGGGAAGTCATAAAACTCCCAGAAATCATAATGTTCTTATAGCAGTTGTCCCTCTTGAAACTAAAGCTATCATGGAGACACATTAAAAAAAAAAAAAAAAAAGTTAACACTAAAAGGAAAGGACAAAACAGATGAGATTTGAGCTTTATCTACCAGCTTCTTGAATTATTATTAGTTTCCTAAAGAGGGAGGATAGAGAGTCAAAATTCGACTTACAGTTATATTGCTTACTTGTTGCAGGGTAATCTGACATTGGGTGTATATGTTTATTTGAATTGTTTAACAAATTTGATGATGGTTTTATCTTTGGTAATGGGTTTATTAGAGGTCAAAATAAGATAATTTTTGGAAAAACCTTGCCAATTAAATATCCCTGTGTATGTATACAGGATACCAGTGTACGTGGTTATTGTGCTAATGGTAGTATTAAGAGCAGGAGTAGTAATATTGGTAACAGTAATAGTCTTGGTACTAATAGTGGTAGTAGTGATGGTGGTAATTAAAAGCTCCAATTTAAGAACACTATCCAGATATTCCAAGTCCCTGGGGGGCACAATAACCGAAAGATAGGTGGTTCAAACCCACCCAGAGGCACCTCAGAAGAAAGGCCTGGCAATCTGCTTCCAAAAGCTCACAGTCATTAAAACCCTATGGAGCACAGTTCTACTCGGCAACACATGGGGTCACCATGAGTCAGAATCAGCTTGAAGACAACTGGACCCAGATATTGTTCGAACTGAAATACTGTACCTGTGTGACTCCCAAGATGCATTCAATCTCTAGACAGGGACAATTGATCCCTGATTAGGTCCACCTGCCCACCTTTTACCAGACAGAGAGGAAAAAGGGATTACAGATTTCACATAGAGAGGATAGTTAGCACAGCATTTAAACAGCTCTCATTTCTTACCTATTATTTCATTTTCCTGGACCTCAAATACGGTCTTTGCAGATGGACATGTAGGTGGATTATCATTAATGTCTGTAACTTTCACATTAATTTTCAGTGGCCTTGCAAGTAGTTTTCCTTTCTCATCCTTTGCAACTGCATAAAAAACATACTACAACAGGAAGGTCAGAATTAAGCCGTGACTCTCTCACCGTCCCCTTTAAAAGGCAGAGAAAATACTGTTTCATTTCTATTTCATTTACTCCCTTATTTTCCATTTACTTAGAACTGAGAAATTATCAAGTCTTTTAAGAGCCAATAATGTGCTGGAGTTCAGAACACAATTATCATTATTATTTTTAGTAAAATCAATTTTGCTCTCGGCTGTAGATGGGCACAGGAATTTTTCTTGTCGTCCGTGACACTCTTCCCATTTTACTCACTGAATCGTTTTTTTCTCGGTCCAAGGGCTCAGTCACATAAATATCTCCTTCCTGGTCAATTGAAAATGGGAATCTTGGCAGCTTCGCCACTTCAGCTAAGGAATATTGTACATCTGGTTCGTTCCACTGCACCTACGGGGTCCAAAGTTAACTGTAAGGAAAGATACACCTGGACCAAGAGAACTGAAAAGGAAATAAACAATTTTCTAGTTCTTGGTAGGAAATTCCTGCCAACCTTGTCTGTACGTCTGAGGTTTCTTATAACAAGTTACATTTTTCATTTTCAACCCAAAACAAGCTCTTTCTTACCAAATTATATTGCTCAAAAAAGCTCACTGGCGTTATTTTTCTTCACTAAAGCAATGCTATGTGAAACCCTCCAAAGAGTTTGTGGGTGGTTTTCTTTTAGAATTCTGATTGTGAAGGCTTCGTATTCATGAAACATCAATATAAGAAACTAAATGTACTTTGTAGTTTGCATTATCTGAGGAACTAAGTCATGAGCTACGGCAAGCTTTTAAAACTCACCAATGAAGGTGAATGACAAGAATAAGAGACACTTTAAACTAATCTCCATTCTATTATTTAAGACAAATGATACGTAAGTAAGGCACATTCTGCCCCTAAATATTTAGTCTTAAGGACTTCAGGGATAAGAATAACTGCCAACTCCTGGAGTTGTTTTGCAAATAATCTGGCAAAAATAAACTCAATAGCAAGAATAGTCTACTTGCTATAAACAGAGTCTGGCCCATCTGATATACTAATACTAATAATAATGTTGACTGAGGATTTACACCGTGCCAGACACGATTCTAAATGCTTTTATGCATTATCTTATATAACACTCAAACAATCTTATGAAGGTTGTCTATTGCCTGTAACTTTAACATAAATTCAGGGGCAAATAGGCCTGGTAGAGCCCAGAGTGGATTTCCAGGAGCTAAGGTAGGAGGGGAAACTCTGGTGTCGTAGTGGTTAAGAGTTCTGCTGCTAACCAAAAAGGTCAGCAGTTCAAATCCACCAAGGACCCCTTGGGACAGTTCTACTCTGTCCTACAGGGTCACTGAGTCGGAATCGACAGCAACGGGTTTAGTTTTTTGGTTTAAGGCGGGAGAAGGCTCAGGAATGGGAAAAGGAGTGTGGAGTGACGCTTGAATGGAGACAACAGGCACACATAGGAGATGGGGTCGGTGTAGGGGAGCTCCAAGAGGAAAGGTTGCCTATTTGACCCTTTTACCCTTGGCCAGTCCTGTCTCTGCCCTCGGCATCTGATGGGATGACTTTACTGGAGCAAGATTTTTGCCCGCAAGAATAAATAGTAGTCTTTCAAAAACATTTACAAGCCCAAATATAAACCATGTACTTGATAGATACACCATATACAACCCACTCTAGGGAAGCCATGTCCTGTACTGCCAACAAGGAGCAACAAACAGTGGTATTGACTTTGAAGGTGAAAGCCAGAGAAGTTCTCTTTTGAAGTTCAAGTATAAATCTGAATCCAAGTTTTCTGACCACAATGGTAAACTCCAGAGACTTTGTGGCAGAGACTTTGTCTACTTAATTTACCTTGTAATTATGTTATGCAAAAATGTACCTAATAAATGTGTTAGTAAAGGCCGTGAGCATGGGTCTCTACAAAGTGAGGGCATGTATCTAGTGGGCTGTAGGTACTTCTTGGTAACAACCTGAGTGATTTTGATGGGGTAAGGCCCAATTGAGTTTTCTTCAATTTCCACAGGTTCTGGAGCTTTCCAAATATTCTCCTTCACCAAAATATCCACAGATGTGGTGTCACTGAAGGAATTCTCATTCTGGCCATCCAGGTCCTTCACTAAGACCATCAGATTGTAGGAAGGATTCTTAACAGGATCCAATTCTTGAGAGCCTATGAGAAGTAGGGGAGAAGAAAAAAGATGTCTCTGGAGGAAATATAGACCAAGATCCCTTTTTCTGACCTAGATGGTCCTATAAGGATAGCCCTTGACTTACCTTCTTGGGTAAGTGAGATTGCCCCCGTTTTGTTGTTGATCTGAAAGTACATAACATTGTTGATATTAGGAAGCTGGATGATAATTTGATAAACAAGCTGGCCATTGGGAGTGGCTGGATCGTCCAGGTCAGTAGCATTGACATACATGAAGGGCTTCCCTGTTTAACAAAATGTACCCAGAAAAAAAATGTTAATTAAAACCCAAACCAACTGTTGCCTTCCAAGGGGTAGAGATAGAATGGGGGAAATCAAACCAAAAACCAAACCCGCTGCGTCGAGTTGATTCCAACTCATAGCAATCCCCTAGGGTTTCCAAGGCTGTAAATCTCTACAGAAGCAGACTACCACTGACCTTTCAGTTAGTAGTAGATTGCTTTAACCACTGCACCACCACGGCTCCCTAGAGTGGGGGAAGTTGCCATAATTCATATCAGTGGGGAAATAAATCTTTGTCCTACTCTCCCTAAAACAGGGTTCTCAAAATGTGGTTCAGGAATCTCTAGGGGTCCCTGAGACTGTTTCAAGGGGTCTACGGAGTCAAAAAGCATCCATGCATAAAAGACTCACTCAAAGTACAAGGTAAGCCAATGGATTTTGGTGTAAAGGAATGGAAAACATGTTGTTGATATGGTTTCAGATTCCACATTACAACTAACCTTTAAGAAACCACTGCTTGTCAAGTTTTGGTACAGTATCAAAGAATATCCAAATTAATCTAATACTACTATTAAAACACTCCTCCCTTTTCCAACTTTACATCTATGTAAGACTAACTTTTCTTCATATACTTCAACTAAAACAGCATATGACAACAGAATGAATATAGAAATAGACATGAGAATCCAATTGCTTTCTATTAATCCAGACATTAAAGATATTTTTAAGAATTAAAACAATGTCATTCTTCTCACTAGATTTTTTGTTTGGGAAAATATAGTTATTTTTTCATAAAAATATGTTTATTATTGTTATTTTAAATGAATAAATATTTTACTTTTTTTTTTATTTTAATTTCTAGTAAGGTAAATATTGAGAGATACAACCAATGATGTTCTGGAGTCAGCTCGTGAGAGTCAATTGTTAAACATTCAGAAATTTTGCAAGCCAATTGATAAACCGTTGGTAGCTTGGAATAGGCTATGATGGGAGTATTTATACCATGGAAACTGACAAATGCTACAAATCAAGGCTTTTCCCCTCAGAGGCAGTTATCAGACATTCATCAACACACCACTGAATGTAACCCATACATCCAAAAGTTCTTTGGAGTCCTCAATAGTTTTTAAGAGACTAAAGGAGTCCTGAGACCAAAAAGTTGGAAAGGCACTGCTCTAGAAGATCCTACTGGTAAAGAGAGAAAGGATAAGACCTTGATAAGAATTCTTATTTAGCAGAGTTCGTTAGTGAATCTTTGATATGCAGCCTCAGGGACAGGAACAGTGAAATTACTTTGCATAGTAAAGTGGAAGCAAGTTTTTGTCTAAGTTCTTGGAAGTGGGTATTGAAGAATGAGAGAAAGAGAAGATTAAGTAACATAGAGGAAAGCTGGACAGTGAGTTGATGGAAATGGTCAAGAGTCTTCCTGAGGACTCAGAAATCTAATATTCATTTTTATTTTGTGCACTGCTATGATGTGACATTTCTTCATCTACCCAAATCTTCAGTCAAGCCTGCTGTACACACATATGCCTTGGTAAGGGACTTTCGTGGAAATGAAGGAAGGTCAATGCAGCATAGAGAAGGGATGAGCCATAGGTGGGAGCTGGACTTGAGATGAGAGATAGAACTGGGAACCAGCGGTGGTCATGAAAATGTAGATTCCTGGGAGGATATGGATAGTGAGCTTAGTCTTCCTTTTCCCATCAATCCTCGTTCTATCCTAAGCAGTGGTTCTCAACTAGGTGTGATTTTGCTCCCTGCCCCACCCAAGGAATATTTGGCCATGTCTGGAGACATTTTTGTTATCATGATTTGGGGTAGGGGGGCAGATACTGGCATCTGGTGGTTAGAGGTCAGGGATACTGCTTAACATCCTACAAGGCACAGCAGAGCCCCTAACCAAAAAAAAAAAAAAAAAAAAAACAAGAAGAATTGTCAGGATCAAGAAGTCAATAGTACTCAGCTTGAGAAACTCTGCCCTAGGGCACTGGGGGTAGTAAAACAACTCCCAGACGATCACTGAGAAGTTTAAATAAGATAAACCAAACCAGTTGCTGTGGAGTGGATTCCAACTCACTGCAACCCCATGTGTGTCAAAGTAGGACTATGCTCCATAGGGTTTTCAGTGGTTGATTTTTTTCAGAAGTAGATCACCAGGACTCTTCTTCCATGGTGCCTCTGGGTGGACTTGAACCTCCAATATTTCAGTTAAGAGCCAAATGCATTAACTGTTTGCACCACCCAGGGACTCCTTAAATAAGATAGTAAGTGCTTCATAAGCGGTAAGTGCAGCTGTTATCCACACAAATCTGCCCCTTCTATCTGATACCCTTCCACCTCTCCATATATATCTCCAGGCTCCTGCATATTACCTGCACGAGAATTCTGCCTCACTGAGCCTTCATAGTTTGACTGTAGAAACATGGGTCGGTTGTCATTGATGTCCTTCACTTCTATGGTGATGGGGACTGGGCCCTCCACTGTAGCTCCATGAGCATCCAGGGCTGCAACCTGATGTTGAAGGAAAAGGAAACCATGCTGGTGAGAGTGGACTCCACAGCGTATTCTCAAAAGTCCCTTGAAGGAAATTAGCGCTCAAAGAACCAATGGTCTGGTGACTGTAGGGGAGAAAGACACTTCACAAAAGCCCAGAATGGGAACTCTAATCTCATACCCACTAGGATGACTATTATCAGAAAAATAGAAAATAAGTTTTGGCAAGGATGTAGAGAAATTGATACCTTGGTGCATTGCCGGTGGGAATATAAAATGGTACAGCCACCGTGCAAAATAGTTTGGTGTTTCCTCAAAAAGTTAAACATAGTATTACCGTATAATCCAGCAATTCCACTCACAGGTATATCCTCAAAAGATTGAAAGCAGGGAATCAAACAACTAAAAGATGGACCAACTCAAGTGTCCAATAGAAGAATGGAAAAACAAAAATGATATATACATACAATGGAATACTATTCAGTCATTAAGAGAAATGAAATTCTAATGCATGCTATGACATAGATGAAACTTGAAAACATTATGCTGAGTGAAATAAATCAGACACAAAAGGACAAATATTGTATGATCCCACTTACGTGAAATATTTAGAATAGGCAAATGCATAGAGACGAAAGTTTATTAGTGGTTACCAGGGGCTGGGGGTGGGAAGGAATAGAAGTTATTGCTGAAGGGGTACTGAGTTTCTGCTTGGGGTGATGTGAAACTTTTGGAAACGGATAGTGGTGATGGTAGCACAACATAGTGAAAGAAATTAATGTCACTGAATTGTACACTTAAAAATGGTTAAAAAAGCTAACTTTTTGTTATGTATATTGTTATAGATTGAATAAAGTCCCCCAAAAATATGTGCTGTAAATCCTAACCTCTGTGCTTGTGGTTATAGTCCCATTTAGGAATGGGTTGTCTTTATTATGTTAATGAGGCACGATTAGTGTAGAATGTATCTTGAGTCAATCTCTTTTGAGATATAAAAGAGATTAAACAAGTGAGCAAAGCAGAGAGGGGGAAAGAGAGATACCAAGACACATGGAAATCTCCAAGGAATGAGAAAGTAGAAGCTGAAGAGACAAGGACCTTCCTTCAGAGCCGATGGAAACAGAAAGCCTTCCCCTAAAGCCGGGGCTCTAAATTTGGACTTCTAGCCTCCTGAACTGTGAGAAAATAAATTTCTGTTTGTTAAAACTACCTGCTTGTGGTATTTCTGCTATAGCAGCACTAGATAACTAAGACACATATATTTTTTTTGTTTGTTTATTGTTGTAGTTTAAATGTTTACATTTCAAGTTAGTCTCCCATACAGAAATTTATACACACATTGTGATGTGACCCTAATTGCACTCCCCATGCTGTGACAGCACACTCCTCCTTTCCACCCCTGATTCCCCATGTCCATTCAGCCAGCTCCTAACCCTCTCTGCCTTCCCATCTCACCTCTGGACAGAAGCTGCCCATTTGGTCTCTTGTATCTACTTGAGCTAAGAGGCACACTCCTGGCAAGCATCACTTTATGTCCCACAGTCCAGTCCAATACCTGTCTGA
>NW_004443945.1:24330663-24361831 GCF_000243295.1 Trichechus manatus latirostris | reverse complement strand
TCTTAGCTTTTTGTTTAGCCCAGTTGTGCTGACTTCTCCTGTAGTGTGTGCTGTCCTTCCCTTCACCTAAGATAATTCTTACCTACTATCTAGTTAGCAAATAATCCTTACCCTCCCTCCCTACCCTCATAACCATCAAAGAACGTTTTCTTCTGCATTTAAACCTTTTCTTGAGTTCTTATAATAGTGGTAAGACACATATATATATTTTAAACCCCGGAAACCTATTGCCATCAAGCCAATGCCGAGTCATAGCAATGCTATAGGGCAGAGTAGAACTGCCCCACAGGGTTCCCAAGGCTGTAATCTTTATGGAAGCAGACTGCCACATCTTTCTCCTATGGAGTAGCTGGTAGGTTTCAACAGCCCACCTTTCGGTGAGCCGCTGAACGCTTAACCACTGCACCATCAGGGCTCCTCTATATATTTTTTACCATAATAAAATTAAAAATAAAAAAAGGGAGCTATTATAATAAAGGCCCTATCAGCTAAGCCTGGCTAACAATGACTATGAGTTTCCAGTAGTGTGGTATGCTGGACACTGGACATCTTTCCGTTCTAAAAGGATAGAGTCAGTGAAATGAGAGCACTTTGATCCTGAGGCTATGGAAGTGCACGTCCTCTTACAGAACCATTATGGTGACCAGCCTGCAGAGCCAATAGCAGCAGGCACCAGACAGGAAGCTGTTGGTATGCTCTTTCTTCCACAGTTAGCTGTCTACCATCCCTGGGTACTCAGATACCAAACCATGAAAACTAAGGGGGAAAAGAGGCAAATGGTCCCTTTAGTCAGCCTCCGACCATTGGTTCCTTCTGTCTCTTCAGAGGCCTAAAAGAGCTCTGTTGTAGCACCATTACTACCTTTTCTGTGGGTGCAGAGTCTCCACAATAGCCACAAGCACACACCAGTGTAGTATCAGAGAAATGTTGGCCTGGCTTTGACCTAGGTGTCTGAGTATGTCCATACTTGGATGAGCAATGCCATCTGAAGGTGTTGGCAATGTGAATTGGGTTACTTTGGTCAAAAAGGCTAAGGCCACGCCTCTCTGTAGTTGGTCAAAAATGGACATGGGGGTTTGCAAAGTGTGCTATCAAAGTTAGGAGAGCTGTAATAGAATTCTGCACAAGGGATGAAGTTGCCAGTGATGCTTCTAGGACAAAAGGGGGCTCAGAGAGGCTGGAGGTAGATTCCTTTGTCTCAACTCACCTGGAGATTGTAAACAGCTGTTGTTTCCCTGTCCAGGGCTTTGGTAAGATACAGAAATCCATCTGGTTGTATCTTAAAGATTCCATCTGTCTCCCCAGTTAATTTGAAATCCACAGCAGAAGGACTGGACTTAAACTGAGAAAAACCAAAAAAAAAACAGATTAGGATATAAGGAAAAACAAAGTCGTGGAATTTGTAGAAAGCCACCCATTTCAGGTAAAGTTTTGATTTGGACAATCTATAAGTAAGAAATCCTCAGCTTTTAAAGTGATACATTCCTCAGCTTTTAAAGTGATACATATTATGGATAACATTACGAAGAACAGGAATTCCAGAACACTTAATTGTTTTCATGAGGAACTTGTATATAGACCAAGAGGCAGTCGTTCCAACAGAACAAGGGGATACCGCATGGTTTAATACCAGGAAAGGTGTGCCTCAGGGTTGTATCCTTTCACCCTACTTATTCAGAATGGATTACACCTCAACATAAAGAAAACAAAAATCCTCACAACTGGATCAATAAGCTACATCATGATAAACAGAGAATATATTTAAGTTGTCAAGGATTTCATTTTACTTGGAGCCATAATCAACGCCCATGGAGACAGCAGTCAAGAAATCAAATGACATATTGCACTGGGAAAATCTGCTGCAAAAGACCTCTTTAAAGTGCTGAAAAGCAAAGATGTCACCGCAGGGACGGATTACCCAATAAACAAGGTAAGCATGACCTTACTTGTGTTTGCTTACTGATCTGTAATGAACAGTTTCACATGGTGATGTGGTAAAAAAAAAAAAAAACGTGAAACTGTTCACTACAGATTAGCAAGTAAGCACAAGTAAGGCCATGCTTTGCTTGTTTACTTGGTAATCCATCCCTCTCAGGGATTATAAATTTGAAAAGAGGCTTTGATTCTGTAGGAAGGTGCTGTGGGTTTGGGAGAGAAACAGCTGCCAGCCATACCTAGAAGCAGAATCTTTGATGAGTTGAAAAATGTGAAATTGTTCACTACAGATTAGTAAGTAAGCACAAGTAAGCCTGTATTTACCTTGCTTTTGGGGTAATCTGCCCTTTTGTCACCTTGAGGACTAAGGTGTGCCTGACCCAAGCCATGGTATTTTCAATTGTCTCATACGCATGTGAAAGCTGGACAATGAATAAGAAAGACTGAAGAAGAATTGATGTATTTGAATTATGGTGCTGGCGAAGAATATTGAATACACCATGGACTGCCAGAAGAATGAACAAATCTGTTTTGGAAGATGTACAGCCAGAACGCTCCTTAGAAGCAAGGATGGTGAGACTTTGTTTCATGGACTTTGGACATGTTATCAGGAAGGACCAGACCCTGGAGAAGGACATCATGCTTGGTAAAGTAGAGGGTCAGTGAAAAAAAGGAGGACCATTAACGAGATGAATTGACACAGTGGCTGCAACAATGGGCTCAAACATAGCAAAGTTTGTGAGGATGGTGCAGGACCAGCCAGTGTTTCATTCTGTTGTGCATAGGGTCCCTATGAGTCAGAACTAACTTGATGGCACATAAAAACAACAACAAACATTATAAGGGTAGATTTATTGCTAGGATTAAAAAAAAAAATGTCATTTAGCACTTCTAAAAAGTGTGACAAGATTAAGAGACATTTTAATGTTAAGAAAAACAATTTAAAAGTGGCTTCAACTTGATAAGACACTATATGATAATCTCTTAATTATTTTTTCAAAAGTAAAGAAAATAAGAGCCACTATTCATGGGACAGTTACAGTATTTTTAAGACCACAGGAATAGACTATTGACACAAAAGCAGACATAAAAATTCTTTAATCTCATTAATAATAAAAAGAGAAAATTAAAACAGCAGAATCTTACCATTTTACTTTTTTTTAATTAACCATTTAAAACACAATTACAGCCAATGTTGGTAAGGATGTAAGGAAATACATAAATTTTGATGGAAATGTAAATTAACACAATACTTTTAGAAATAACTTGAGACATAAAATGTCTGTAGCCATTGATAACAAACATTATTGCACAGAATTTACCCTAAAGAAATATTTTTTAAACAATAAACTATATGCTTGAAGTATAAACAGTATTATTTATAGTACTGGCAAAGCTGAAAATTCCTAGATGGTCAAAAAATGAGGAGGGTGAAATCATTAAGGCACATAAACTTGGTAGAATATTAATCAGGTTAATCATTAAAATATTTTTCTATAAATTATGAAGTAACATAAGAAACAATGATATGATGTACAGTGGAGAGGTGAAGCCTACAGGTACCAAGCTCTCTGCCCAGAGGACAATCAAGGAAATCCTGCATAAGGACGCCAGGTCCAACTCGTACAATACCGAGGCCATCCATCTCTCTGTTTAACTTAGCTTCTGCAATCATCCTTGTTAGTGAGATATGCCATGCCTCTATTTTATTTCCTGCTCTACAGTTAGACAAGGTAGTAAAGTCCACTGAGAAAGCATGAGGAATTACGTCAACAGTGTTCAATGGTAGCCATTACCTGGAAGAGAAGTTGGCTCAGTTCTTGGCCTTCATAAACAGAAAATGTCATGGGCTTCAGGGGGCCACTAAACTTCCCATCTTGGCCATATCCAGTTATCTGTTAAAAAGAAAGAGAAAACTAGTATCACCATTTGTTATGAATGTATGTGTGTCTTGCTGACTGTATTAGGGCTTTCAGAACTGATATGTGAAACATAGGATTCTATTCCAGCTCAAAACAAGGTGGAGTCTAGCCCAAATAGGCCGAATGGATCTAATGTTTGTTGAGACTCTACCATTTCAAGGTGATTTGTTCTGTGCTTTGCACTGCTTTTCTCCTTTAACCACCTGAGCAATCTCCCTGTGGGAGAGTATTAACATCCCCATGTTACAAATGAGACTTAGGTTAAACTAGTTGCCCAGAGTGAAATACATTAAGTGGTCGATGTGGCACATGTACTCAGGTCCGACTGAGTGGAAGCTCGCACTCTTCCCACAAGGCCATTCTGCTTTCTAACTTCTACCTGGTTTTACACCAGTTTTTTAAAATGTCTCCCGCCACTCCTACTGTTTTATAAGGAGATTAAAAGCGGGTTCCCAGTGCTCTGGAGTTCATGGTCTCTTCAAGGACAATTACATTTATAGGGGAAAAAAGTATATGGAGATGTGCTAAGTACACTGCTTGGCACGTAGGTACAGGGTAAAATTTTAGTCAAAACAATATGAATTTAAATGGAAACATGAAGAAAAGCATATTATTTTATCGTTTGATTTGCAATTTATACTCGTTTAGGAAAAAGAAAAGCACAAGGTGTTTACTTCAAGCGGTAGTCCCACAAATGTTCTAAAATCCAAACACACTAAACCTGAAAGCCAAGCAGCTTCTGCAGATACCCAAACCCAGGCTGGAATAGTAGTAGGTTCTGCTGGGACAGTAACTAGAACAGCTCACACTTGCTAAGTTTCTATGTGCTGAGCTAGGTTCTAAGCACAATTAATCCTCACAACAGGTTCTAAGTGAATTGTATCCTCACAACAACCCTACAGAGGTAAGTTACTATTATTATCCTGTTTTATGGTGATGAAGGTTAAGTAATTTGCCAGGTAGTATCTGGAAGCAGGATTTGAAATTCTGATGGCAGAACCTGCCCTCTCAGCCACTGTGCACCACTATGCACCAGAGACAACCTGGTGGGAAAGCTGACCCAAATCCCGCTCACCAGGTATGTGCGTGAGGGTATGAGTCCCACCATCCCCATCCCCTACCACGGAGAATGAGGAGGATTTAAACGCAGCCCCTGACATCACCATCATCACTGACCATGACTGCACCACTAAAGGGAAACGCAAGGCGGAACAGAGGAGAGAGCCCATAGAAAGCAACCAAACAGGTTGCTAAAAAGTTGATTCTGACTCATGGTTACTCCATGTGTGTCAGAGGAGAACTGTGCCCCACAGGATTTTCAGTGGCTGATCTTTCAGAAGTAGATCACCAGGCCTTTCTTAAGAGAAGCCTATGGATATACTTGAACCTCTAACCTTTCGGTTAGCCCCCAAGCTTGTTAACCATTTACACCACCCAAGGACTCCACAGGAAGTAGCAGCCAACCATAAACCCACGTAGAGAAGACCTCTAAGACGAGGAATAAGGAATTTAGTGCCCTGTAAACCTAACAACAACAACAACGCAACACTTATCTCCCCTCCTTCCTGAGTGGCTCTTCCAGTCTCCTATTTGGGGTGGAAATTAGGGGTGGGATAGGTTAAAATCAGAAGCATGATATGGCAAGTCCATGGTTTTCTGGAGTTGCACAAGTAAAACCAAGAGAATTGGAAGAAGTGGGCAGGGGAAGAGAATTTGTTTTCCACTTCTTTAGGAAGAGCAAATACCCTCTTACCAGGAAATTACTGCCTGCTGGGGATAACCTAAAGACAATCAGTGTGAGAGTGATAGGGAAAGAAGTCTTACACTACATCCCTCGGTTGACTGAATCTTGACTAAGCTGATACTGATTGTCTAATAAAAGAACAAAAACAAAGGAAGACAAAGGGGATACGCTAGACGTAACTTTCATACAGACCTGGTGGCACAGTCCTTATGTTCTTGACTGCTAACTGAAAGGTCAGCAGTGAGAACCCACCAGATGCTCAGAGGGAGAAATATGTGACAGTCTGCTTCCGTAAAGATTACAGTCTTGGAAACCCTATGGGCTAGTTCTCCTCAGTCCTATACGGTCATTATAAGTTGGAATTGACTCGCCGGCAACAGGTTGTCACACTATCAAACCTCATTTACTAAGATATTCAAGCGAAAAAGAAGATGCATTCTATATGGTCAACCCTTTAGCTATAAAAGTGTCTGGTTCACAATGGTTTGAAGGACAAGATCCCATGGCCCAAGAAACACGAGAGAGAAAATGGCCCTGTGAGGTAGTGGAGAAAATGCTGCTGCAGGAAGCAGGCCTCAGGGCCCCTCTCTGCCACTCCCAAGCTACGTAAACTTGGTCAAGTCACCTGCCTCTCTGTCCTAATGGTCTAATCTGTAAAATGAAGAGGTAGCTGATCTCTAAACTGGGTTCAACTCTAAATTTCCATAATTCCATGCAGCAGATACTACCTGAAGCAAACACAGCAGGTAACGAACGACCTGAGGTGTTGAGCCTATTTGTGAATTATATATCACATCTCTCCGTATGGGTTAAATAAAAAAGATTTCCCTCTATACTTTGAGCCAGTACTGGGGAAAAGTGCCCTATCTGCTCTTCTTTAATTGGGATTTATTGGAGAACGCTCATGGTTACAAAAAGCCAAACACCCAAGAACCTTGGACAATCTACCAGTCAGCAAGCTATTTGAAAACTTTCTCCATTCACTCCCACGCTTTCCCCAAGATTGTTTTAAAATCACAGGACAAATCTACCTTTATAAAGTGGTTTTCAAATCCATTTTTGAAATTTTATAAACTCAAAAGGCTAATGTATGATTTTTTAAAAATGTTTTCAGTGGTTTATGCTTTGTAAACATAAATGGGAATGAGGACTTTTACTGAGGGGAGAGCGAATGGAGGACACAGACAGGAGTGGAGCCTGCCTGGTCACCCCTACCCTCATGTTCACTTACTGATTGCCACAGAGAGGAAGAGGTGGTTATGTAAAGTCTATTGCTCTTTCATTAATAAAAACCCATTAGCGAGATAAAAAGTTAGAGGATTTTTATGAACCTTAGAATTAAATACAGCTTCATTAAAACCAGTTCCAACCTAATGGAGGATAACCATTATTTCAGTCTAGTCTAGAGTGCTTTTGAAATAAAAGCTTGAGGTTTTCTCCCCCTATTTTTTTCTTTCTCCATCATGCAAAATGATTTTTGTTTCTCTTCAAAATTAGGAGCCGACTGTTTGAATGCAAAACTCCGTCACTAGAAAAAGCAAGGCAACTTCTGCTGGACGTGTTTGCAGCATATGCTTCTAAATGACATACAAACAGTCCTTTCTAGGTCCCTGCCCGTGCAAGCCTATGTTCTCTGACACTGGCACAAAGGAACAGGTCACAGGAGAGCACAGGATTTGCTAAGGTTTTGGGTGCTTACTATGTGCCCTGCAGGCACTATGCTTATGCTTTGCATCTGTTAATGCATTTAGTCCTCTCAAGAACTCTCTGAAATAAATGCTAGTGGAGGCGTAGAGAAGGTAACAAACACAAGCAAAGCATCACAGCTGTTAAGTGGTGTAGCCTGGGTCCCAGGGTGATCACGCAAACCTTGCTCAACACAGGTGCCTCTCAGAGCAGAAACGCAGGGCCTGAACTCTCTAGTAGAGTTCCAGGGTTTATACAGTATTATAGCTAATGCCTTTTTTTTTTTTTAAGTTGTTGAAAATATTCATAGCACAACATACACCAATTCAACAATTCTACATGTACAATTGAGTACATTCTACATGTACGTTGATTACATTCTTTAAGTTGTGCTACCATTCTCATCCTCCTTTTCCAAGTTGTTCCTCCCCCATTAACAAAACTCACTACCCCCTAAGCTTCCTACCTAACCTTTCAAGTTGCTGTTGTCAGTTTGATCTCATATAGACAGTTCTTTAAAAGAGGACAGTGCTCAAGGCAGACATTCTTTACTAATTAAGCTAAACTATTGTTGGATTTAAAGAAGACTTCAGGGAATATTTTTTGTTTACAGTTTAAAGATTATCTCAGGGCCATAGTTTTGTGGGTTCGTCCAGCCTCAGTGGCTCCAGGAAGTCTGGATTCCATGAGAATTTGCAACTCTGTTTCACATTTTAACTCTTTTGATTAGGGTGTCTTTTTGTTAATCTAAAATATTTGGGGCTCTATTTAGATTTTATGCCTGTGGTCATCACCTCTTGAGATAATTTCATACTAGCACCAGCTGCATTAAACCCTCAGTGGTGTCTCACTGTGCTCAGTCCAACACCCAACTCCTCAGTGTAAGCCTCCCTCCCAGGCGCTCATGGCCTTCCTTTCAGTTCCTCAACCCTGCCAAGATATTCCCTGCCTCTGGGACTTTGCACTTGCTGTTCCCGCTCCTTGGAATGCCCTTCCTCCCACTCTTCAGATGCCTTTTCATTCTCAGGTCTCAGCTCACATGTCGCCTCATCAGAAAGTTATTCCCTGATCCCGTTATCTAAATATTTCATCCTTCTGAGCCTTACTAGTTTCTTTCATAGCATTAATTGCAATCTGTGTTTGTTTACCTGATTTTTGTCATTATCTCCCACTATGTTTATTGTTGTTGTTTCAACTCATAGTGACCCCATGTGACAGAGTAGAACTGTTCCATAGGGTTTTCTAGAGCGTAATCTTTATGGGAACAGATCACCATCTTTCTCCCATGGAGCCTGTGGGTGGATTTGAACCGTCAACCTTTTAATTAGCAGTGGAGCACTTAACCGTTGAGCCATCAAGGCTCTTCTATGTAATTAGGATCTAATTTTTCTTGTTTATCAGTTTATGAACAATATCTGGAACATCATAATCTGTTGCCATCGAGTTGATTCCAACTCATAGCGACCTTATAGGACAGAGTAGAACTGCCCCACAGGGTTTCCAAGGAGCAGCTGGTGAATTCAACCTGTGGAACTTTTGGTTAGCAGCCAAGCTCTTTAACTACTGCACCACCAGGGCTCCTGGAACATCATAGTCACCCAACAAGTATTTTTGGGATAAAAGAAGGTATGATTAAAAGTATTTCTTTTTATTATATTATTCTCCATGTTATTCATACATTATTGAGTTCAAAAATTATATATACTATTACTTCATTTTTGTACATATATTTACATATTCTCTGGGATGATATTCAACATATTTAGTGGATACCCAACTATTAAGAATGAACATCAGCTTTAAACCCAGCATCCAAAAAAAATCTGTTGCCATCAAGTCAATTCCAATGCATAGCAACCCTACAGAACAGAGTAGAACTGTCCCATAGGGTTTCCAAGGAGTAGCTGGTGAATTCGAACTGCTGACCTTTTGGTCAACAGCCACTAACCAAACCCCTGCATATATATTCACATATAGTAAAACCTTAAGGTTGTACAACAAGTCATTAATGTTGGTTTTCTCACGTGATGGAATCACAGGAAATGTAAAGTTTCCCCTTATTTGTAGAATTTCTACAATGATAGTATATCACTTGGGTAATTAATAATGCATATTTTAAGTAAATTTAAAATGCAACCTCTATAAAATTTTAAAAGATTCCCCAAGTTTAAGGACTTTGAAATTTGGTCTTCCATCCCTCAAAGTTGTGGCAAGCCCTGTGGATCAGCTGTCCCTTTTCCCTTACTGCCTTCCACTACGTAGGCTGGGGAGCCAAGTGACCTCTTTCCCAGACTGCCTTGCTGCTAAGAATGTGGCCAAGTGACCCAGTTCTAGTTGGTAAGAAAAAGGGGAAGTAAGCTAGAGGGCTCTGGTCTAGTTTTTTTTTTCCTGATGAAAAAAGACAGACGTGGCTGGAACCTTCCTTCCCTCTTCTCCATTCTCTTTGCTCTGACAATGAACTTTGTGCCTCCAGCTGTGGCAGCCATCAGGAAACCATACAGGGACAAACCAGCTCAAAAGACTGTGGAACAAAGAGATAGAAGCTGGTGTCTCTGATAATATCACGGAGCTGCTAAACCTGCCGTGGCTTTTTGCTATCCAAGAAAAATAAACCCCTATTTAAGACCCTCTAAGTCAGACTTTCTATTGCTCATAACTAAAGGCATTCTTGGAGTTCTGGTGGTGTAGTGGTTAAGTGTTCAGCTGCTAACAAAAGGTTGGCAGTTCAAATCGACCAGCTGCTCCTTGGAAACCCTATGGGGCAGTTTACTCTGTCCTATAGGGTCACTATGAGTTGGAATCGACTCGATGGCAATGGGTTTTTTTGTTTGTTTGTTTGTTTGTTTAAAGGCATTCTTAACTGACAAAATACTTTTATAGACTTCTACCCATCTCTTCATTTCCAAGTTTATCTTGCTTTGCCACCTCTTCCTCCTTCCCACATCTTTCCCACGTCTTCTCCAGCTCCATTAACTCTTCTGGAAGGCATGGCACAAGAACTGGGTGCAGACGGCCAGGTGCAACTGGGGTTGGCTCAAAAGGAGGGTAGTGCTTTCATGGGGTTACTGCTTAACAGCGAACGGTCTTGGTCAACCTTCTGTTTGTATCAGCAAACTTCAGCCTTTCCATTTGTCACACCAGAAGAAAACTACAGTAGTTTCAGCCCAGCCTCATAAACAAGCTTACCAATTTCCTACATGGGCAAACTGGCTGACCTATCAGGAAAGGATGATGACTGGAGGATTGTGGTCTTAGTTGCAGAGTTCAAAGTTGAGTTCTCATATCAGGGCAACACATCTCTTCCTGCCCATTAGCATGGCTGTTGGAGCTATAAAGATTTCAAAATGCGTGCGCATGCTGTGAGTCACCAAGCCATAGTGCCAGAGCTGGGAAGAATGGTGTGGTAGAAACTTGGGAAAGGACAAGATGGTGGGTTTATACAGGAATTGGATAGAATAACACCCACCATCTTGCATATAGAGGTGAAAGAAAGGGAAGAGAATGGAACTGACATTTGCGAGTGTCTCCTCTGTGGCAGCTACTAGAGGGACTAGACCCTGTACACATCATGTCGTCTGATCCTCACAGCAATACTAGCAGGAAAATATCTCCTGGGAAACCCTACAGCAGAGGAAAAACACTCACAGGTAGTGCTACAGTGACACTGGAACCCAATTCTGTTTGCCACCAAGCCCCAACTGTTTTTTTCTTTAATTGTACTTTAGGTGAAGATTTACAGAGCAAACTGTTTTCTCATTAAACAATTAATACACATATTGTTTTGTGACATTGGTTGCCAGCCCCATGACATGTCAACACTTTCCCCTTCTCAACCTTGGGTTCCCCATTACCAGGTGTCCTGCCCCCTCCTGCCTTCTCGTCCTTGCCCCTGGGCTGGTGGGTCCATTTAGTCTTGTTTTGTTCTATAGGCCTATCTAATCTCTGCCAAGCCCCAACTGTTGAGCACATTGCTACACTGCCTTTCCTGCCAGCAAAGGATGTGTACAATTGCCAGGTCTGCCTGTCAGGTAGCAGCCCTCATTGTACTATCCAGCAAGAGTTCTCCACATGGATTATGTGATATTTATGCTGAACTCTTCGCCCTTCTGGTTTTCGTGTCATCTCAGGCAAAACTCTAAAGTAGGTGATTTCTCCTTGATTTCCCCTGCCTCCCTGTTTAGCACTCTTTCATATCCCTTGGATTTCTCACTCTCTGTTTCTCTTCAGTGCCCAAGCAATATATTCATGCTGTTTTTCCCTTCCCCTATGAGAACCAGCTCTCAGAAAAGAACAGGAAATCCACTCACAGTATGGAATAAATGACAGGCAATCATTTTAAATTACTGCTTCTACTGAATAAAACCTTGTGCTGACGGCAAGAAGCTCCACCTTAACTTCCAGTCCACATAGAAGAGGGTTTGGGAGTAGAGGGAGCTGGAGACAGGAGAGGTAAGTGGTTCTAACTCAATACGCTTTCAGTCCTAAAGCACGGGTAGCCACCTCCCTGCCTTCACCAGAAGCAGCTTTGCTTGTGGCCCATCTCATGGGCAAGGTGCTTGCTGCAAGCAGTGGTTTGAGCGATATTTTTTATTCTTGGTAGAAACCCCACTGGGGGTGATAGAAGAGAGAAGGAAAACTTATTTTCAGCTTTCATCCAGGAAGAAAACTGTATGTCACCTCCTCAGACAGGAAGCAAATGAGCCTACAAATATCAAAATATTGTGATAGAATCTCTCTTTTAGACGTAATTGTTGTTTCCTAATATGCATAACGCAAGTGCACAATCATGTATTTTTTGTCTACCCCACTCCTGGTACCATCCTAGGTACTGAGGCTGCAAAGATGGTTAAAATGTAGTCCCTTCCTCATGGAGGTCAGGGTCTATATGGGCATAGACACTGAATACTTTAGATGCTGTAGTAACAATAATAGCCACCATTTATTAAATCTTTAGATTGTGCATGTCACTCATCCAAGGGCTTTATAAATGCATTACCTCATTTAATTGCTACAATAATCCATAAGGCAAATACTATTATCAGTGCCATTTCACAAGATAGAAAACGGAGCTTCAAAGTTTAAGTAACTCACTCAAGTTCCTATCACTGGTAAATGACAATGCCAAGTTTGAAACCAGGTCTGACTTCATCACCACCGTTTGATAATGTAGATAGCAAAGGACATCTGAGAGGGCAGGAAGAGGAAAGTAGGCAAGTGGGGATGTTTGACCCAGGACTTCCACAGTCCTGGGGACAAGCCTTGAGTGCCCAGTCTGTGAGAACACACACTGTTCACAAAGTTTGAACTGCAGTTTTTCATCCCAGGAGGAAGGTTCTCGTGGTCTACAAGGTTGATTCTACTTTACTCGGGAAATATTTCGAACCGAGTGGGCTCCAGGGAGCTCTCTGGTACTTGAAATTTGGTGTTGTTCTTTTTAGGTCCCAGAAGAAAGGACCCAAGATGAGGTGTTAGGGTCTGGTAGCTTCCTTCTAAGGAGAAAGCAAATGCTTCCCCACAAATTTGCTTCATACTACTACTTTTTTTTTTTTGCAAGTCTATAACCTTTATGGGCCTCAGGAGCCTCTTAAGTAAAACAGGGATGGCACTCCACTACCTCCCCAAGGTTGAGGGCTGGATCTCTCCAGATCCCTTCCAGTCCAAGCTCTAGAAGCCTGTCAGTTGATAGGACTGACTCAACAAATGTCTAAAGACAAATTTACCAGAAAAGTCCAAACCAAGAAAAGCAAATCACATACAGGGGAAAAAGTACAGAGCAGAGCAGGGTTGAAAATAGAGAAAATGCTTTTCTTAATGCTTCCGTAGTAATTTTTCACAGTCAAAGTAAAAAAATATATAAAGATTAAGGAACATAGACAAATACAAGTGTCAGTATACTTTTCTTTCCAGGTTCCCTGAGTTCTATGTGAAGGTCTAAACCTAAACAAGTAGATTTGTTTTGAACCTTGTCCATTAAGTGGTGTTGGCTTTTAAGAACTGAGGAGAAAGAACCTCCACTGGTTGAAGGACAGAGTTATGAATGTAATTTGTAACCATTCATCTAAAACATCACATGAGGGCAAACTACGTGACCTTCCTGTACACCGATTTAATTTTGATAACCATTGTTTCCATGATATGGGGTAGAAAGACGGCAGAAAACATTCAGTAAATGCAGACAAATACCCTGTCATCTTACCAAATAAAGTGTCAGGAGAAACAGGGAGTGAAGATGGGCTTGAATCATCATGTGTTTCTTTATCCAGAGTCCTGTGAATAAATCAGAGATAAAAACGACTAGTTACCAGTATGTTACAATCATGCCTTCCCAACCAAGAAGGCTCATTGTACGATTTCCAGTTATAAACCTAGTAGAACGGGATCCCAAAAGGACAGCCTCTCCTCTGCATGGAACAGCCCAGGCTATCAGAAGCTTCAAGATTCCTCATCCACAGCAACTCGCAAGTCAACATCCTGAAACAACAAGCACTCAGTAATTCCATTTCTTTAAACGCTTCACCTTATTATAATCCTTTTTATTTAAGGGTCTTAAATGATAGACAATAAGTGTAAATTTATGGATGGGAAAGAGATATTTTGTTACATTCAAGGATTAAAAAACAAAACCAAACCAGTTACCATTGAGTCAATTCCAACTCATGGTCACCTCATATGTGTCAGAGTAGGTGGTGAAGTGGTTAAGAGCTCAGCTGCTAATCAAACGGTCAGTAGTTTGAATCTACCAGGTGCTCCTTGGTAACCCTATGGGGCAGTTCTACTCTGTCCTATAGGGTCACTAGGAGTCAGAATCAACTCAACAGCAAGGGGTTTGGTTTAATTTTTCCAAAGTACATTGCCAGGCCTTTCTTCTGAGGCACCTCTGGGTAGATTCAAACCGCCAACCTTTCAGTTAGTAGCCAAACACTTAACCATTTGTGCCACTACGCCTCCGCCCTGCAAAAAAAAATTATTTTAACTAGGTACTAAAATTTGGGTGGTTCTGATTTACCAACTGCAAATATATGGATTTTCTTAAGAGGAAAGAACCCAAGAATTTTCACAATCCTTCATTCAAACACCTTATCAGCTGCCTTGTTAGTCTTCTAAACATTGCTGTCACCTACGCAATGCAGATAAGGAAAAAGTGCACTTCTTATTATTCTAAAAGGAACTAAACAGAACCCCAGCCTTGCGCTTGTTCTCTTCTGGTCACTATTTTTTTTTCCTTTCCTCCTGGTAGCTTCACATTTCATAGAAATTATAACTTTCACCCTGAGATACATCATGACTAAGGGATTTTAAGATTTGAGGTAAATTTTCTGCATTGCCTGCAGGGTTGCTGCTTATCATAATAATGGACCACAAAAAAAAAGAAAAAGGAAAAAAAAAGGCAAAGGAATGAAAAGTGCATTTATTTCACCAAAATTCCAATCACAGTATTATCTCTAGGGATTATAGATGAGCTTGGTTTGGTTCATGTTTTTCTTTATGTTTTAGGTTTTTCTACATTAAAATATATCACTAATATAATCAGCACAGAAAGATTATTATTATTAATTCTAACCACTCTAAAAACTTGTTGTTAGGTGCCATCAGGTCAGTTCCTACTCATAGTGACCCTATGTACAACAGAAAAAACACTGCCTGGTCCTGCGCCATCCTTAAAATTGTTGCTATGTTTGAGCCCATTGTTGCAGCCACTGTGTCAGTCCATCTCATTGAGGGTCTTCCTCTTTTTTGCTGACCCTCTACTTACTAATCATGATGTCCTTCTCCAGGGACTGGTCCCTCCTGATAACATGTCCGAAGTGTGTAAGATGAAGTCTCATCATCCTCGCTTCTAAGGAGCATTCTGGCTGTACTTTCTCTAAGACATATGTGTTCGTTCTTTTGGCAGTCCAGGGTATGTTCAATATTCTTTGCCAACATCATCATTCAAATGCATCAATTCTTCTTTGGTTTTCCCTCTTGATTGTCCAGCTTTCACATGCATATGAATGAGGACTCTAAAAACTTAGACTCTGAAAACTGTAAATGCCTTGCATTTGGATAGCTTGTATTTGAACTTTAAAAAGGCAATATTGCTTTCCTATTTTAATTAACCTCACAAATGCCCTGGTAGATAAAGAAAGAGCATTTATTAAGTACCATTTATGTGCCAGATTTGTGGAGGGGCCTTTAAAGGGAGAGTAACAGAATGGTGCGGAGCCTGGGCTGAAATCCAAGCTCCACTTTTTACTAGCTGTGTGGCCAGCCACAGACTCAATGTCTCTGTGCCTCAGTTTCCTCAAATGGAAAATACATAACAATTGCCCACTAGTAAATGTGTGCTCTTATTTTCTCACAAACATAATGAGTTAGGAATTACTACTTCCATTTTATAGATGAGGAAATTGAGGTTTAAAGTTAAACAATTTGCCTAAAGATCACAGCTAGGAAGTGATATCACCATGATTCCAAAAAAGTGCAGAGCAAAGCAGGGTTGAAAATAGAGAAAATGCTTTTCTTAATGCTTCAGTAGTAATTTTTCACAGTCAAAGTAAAAAAAAAAAACTAGATTAAGGAACATAGACTAATACAAGGGTCAGTATACTTTTCTTTCCAGGTTCCCTGGGCTCTATGTGAAGGTCTAAACCTAAACAAGTAGATTTGTTTTGAACCTTGTCCATTAAGTGGTGTTGGCTTTTAAGAGCTGAGGAGAAAGAAACTCCACTGGTTGAAGGACAGAGTTATGAATGTAATTTGTAACCATTCATCTAAAACATCACGTGAGGGCAAACTAGTGACCTTCCTGCACACCGATTTAATTTTGATAACCATTGTTTCCATGGTATGGGGTAGAAAGATGATAGAAAATATTCAGTAAATGCAGGTGATCCACTACCAACCAATATTTGTTTAATAGAAGTAAAAATATAGACAGCAATGACACATTTGGGGATCTTTCTCCTCAAACTCCTCAGTAGTGAAGATCCCTAAAATGCTGGTGCCAACTTATTCTCCCAGCCTTATCTCCCACTTCCTTCCACACCCTCTAGTTCTGTCCAGATGGACTTTACACCCTGAACTTTTCTGTCTCCAAGTTTTTGCACTTGCTGATCTCCCCACCAGTGGTGTCACTAGGGTTAGTGTCACCCGATGTGATAACTCTTGGTGTCACCGCCCCCCATGGACCTCCTCCCGTACCAGACCATATAGAATCCTTAGTAATATTTTTTTGTACTAATGTTACTCATAAATTGTAATTCCTGTATATCACTCCTTCTTTTCCTTTAATTACTACTCCATTCTCAAAAAAGTTAGTGATATAACTTTACAAATATTAGTTACCACAATATCGTAGCTAAAACACCAGAAAATTTGACAAAATCAATGACTATAAAAACACCAGCAGCAATGAAAACAATAGCTCTTGTAGCGTGTGCAGATGACACCACATGACTCAAAGCGTCAGTGTAATCAGGTAATAATGACAGCTCTGACCAGCGTGCATTAGAAGGTTTGAAAAGCAAATTCACATAGCGTTTTAGCCTTGTAGGTAACTGAACGAACAAATCTGTCTTGGAAGAAGTACAGCCAGAATCCTCCTTAGAAGCGAGGATGGCAAAACTTCATCTCACATACTTTGGTCATGTTATCAGGAAGGACCAGTCCCTGGAGAACGACATCATGCTTGGTGAAGTAGAGGGTCAATGAAAGAGAGAAAGATCCTCAGTGACATGGATTGACACAGTAGCTACAATGATGGGCACAAGTACAGCAACAACTGTGAGGATGGTGCAGGACCAGTCAGTGTTTTGTTCTGTTGTACATGAGGTCACTATGAGTTGGAATAGACTGCACCACATTAACTAACAAAAAACGACAGGTATATTGACACATGTAAGCTTGTCTTATGAAAAATGTTTTTGTTGTTATAACTAACTAAAAGCCACAACCAAACCCACTGCCGTTGAGTCGATTCTGACTCCGAGCGATCCTGTAGGACAGAGTAGAACTGCCCCATAGGGTTACCAAGGAGCAGCTGGTGGATTCAAAGTGCCGACCTTTTGGTTAGCAGCCGAGCTCTTAACCTCTGCGCCACCAGGGCTCCATATAACTAACTACAGGGATATTTTTATAAAAAAATAATAAATTTCTGCTGAAACACTGCACAAATTTTTATACACAGTCATTTTGGTGTCACCCCCTCTGATAGTGTCATCCAGTGTGGTCTGCATCCTTGCACCCCTTAGTGATGCCACTGTTCCTCACCTGGCAAAAGACATGTCCTGGAGTAAATGGTCAATCAACGTGTGCTTAATTACGTTGGATTGAGATTGTCCTTCCTCACCTCAACTTCTCTGCTTATCTCTTACCATATTATTCATTTATTTAAAAAGCATTGAATTAAGTTTCTGTTATGTGCCAGATACTGTGCTAAGCACTCAGATACCGAAATGAAGGACAGAGTTCTGCCCTCGTGGAACTAGGATCTAAATCCTATTTCTTTCATAAAGTCTTCCCTGATTTCCAGTCAGAAGTGTCTCCCTCTTAAACCCCTCCTGCTCTCTA
Source organism: Trichechus manatus latirostris (assembly GCF_000243295.1). Taxonomy (NCBI): domain Eukaryota; kingdom Metazoa; phylum Chordata; class Mammalia; order Sirenia; family Trichechidae; genus Trichechus; species Trichechus manatus. The sequence continues at coordinate 24,343,993 of NW_004443945.1, read as the reverse complement.
TTGGTACTTCTAAGTGACACTGTTCTGCTCAACATTTTATTTTTTATCATTTATTTACCTGTCTGTGGTACCATTTCTACTGGAAAATAAAATTCTTGAGGCAGAGACCTTATTTTAATTTTTTTAATTTTTTAATCTCCCACAGCTCTTTACACTGTGCCTTGCATATAATAAGCCCTCGATAGATGTTTGTTAAATTCTAAAACCTTTGTGAAGGAGCCCTGGTGGTGCAAATGGCTAAGCACTGGGCTACTAACTGAAAGGCTGGCAGTTTGAACCCACCCAGTGACTCTGCAGGAGAAAGAGCCTACGGGGCACTTCTACCCTGTCACAAGGTAGTTGCTATGAGTTGGAATCTGCTCGACAGCACTCCCCCCACCACCCACACACGAATTTACAATTGTCTAACGTTGACTGGAGTCCCCGGGGCGTTGTAAACTGTTAATAATGATGCTTGGGGGAAATCATAGTTTACAACTGAAATTGCCTAAAGCCACCAAGCCATGCCAATGTGGGAGATTTCCTTACAAACACTACTTGAAAAAGAATTGGGGTAGATTTCCAGATAATTCTATGACATTTTATCTGAACTACCTGAAATAGTTGATCCAAACAAGCATCTGCTTGGAACTGCTGCTATTTGTCAGGGATTCCCTCAGGTAAACCCAAAACCAAACCAGATGCTGACGAGTCAATTCCAACTCATAGCAACTAGAAGTGCCCCATAGATTTCCTAGGCTATAATGTTTATGGGAGCAGATCACCAGGTCTTTTCTTCCATGGAGATACTGGTGGGTTCAAATCGACGTCTTTTGGTTCGCAGCCGAGCGCTTAACCACTATGCCACCAGGATTCCTTTTCCCTGAGGTTCCTTTTCCTTTAGGTTCCCTAAATTCAGACCATTTCCATGGCAACTGTCTGAGATGCCAAGCTTATCCTTAATGTCACAGGTCAAAGGTTTTGAAGAGAAAAGCAGAAGAGTGGTTTGAAAAGGAGACCTCAGTTCCCCGAATGTGGGATACACCTCATCTAGTAAACATCGCCACCACTCACTTTGACTGGGAGACCAGAGCAGTCGGCCTTGCTGTCTAAGGAGGTGCCCTTGTTTAATTCATCACAGTGCAGAAGACACTGGAATCCCTCCACATCCTGAATCTGGGTTCAGCCAGGATAACAACGCACAGACTGCTAACATTTATTGAAAGCATAATTTGCCATGCACAGTACAGCGACCTTTATAAGAATTATGTTATTGATTTCTCACCAGAACCATATGAAGTAGGTAGTGTTATAATCTAGCTCTTAAAGATTAAAAAAAAAAAAAAAGTGAGGGACAAAGTGGTTAAGAGACTTGCCCAAGGTCATGCTGCCTGGTTAATTTCTAAGCTTATGCTCCTAATTATACATTATTCTCCCTCCCAAAGCAACAACATCCTGTAATAAGATTCGAGTATTACTTAATCTACGAGAGCCCTGGTGGCACAGTGGTTAAGTGCTGGGCTGCTAACTGAAAGGTCAGCAGCTGGAACCCACCAGCTGCTCCGTGAAAGAAAAGACCTGGTGATCTGCTCCCATAAAGATTTCAGCCTTGGAAATCCCGCTATGGGGCAATTCTACTCTGTCCGATAGGGTCACTATGAGTCGTAATCGATTCGACGGTACACAACAACAATTACTTACTTAATCCATTATACATCATTCCAGAAATTCTAAAAAGTTCTATTTCACTCCATGGCTGCTTGTCCTCTTCAGATGGTGACATGACTCTCCCTTCTCTGAGGAAAAGGCTGTGTCAGCCTAGGATTAGTTACTACAGTGCACGCCTTTCTGTGTTGTTCCGCTTTTCCCTCTCGTTGCACCCTGAGCGTCTCAGCAGCCTCCTTTTAAATTTTTTTTTTATTGTACCTTAGATGAAGGTTTACAGAACATATAGTCTCTCATTAAACAGTTAGTACTCATATTGTTTTAGGACTTTGGTTAACAAGCCCACGGCATGTCAACCCTCTCCCTTCTCGACTTTGGAGGACCTTTTTTTTGTGGTGAAAATATACATAGCCAAAGATACACCATTTCAAAAATTTCTACATGTACAATTCAGTGACATCGATTACATTCTTCCAGTTGTGCTGCTAGTCTCACTATCCTTTTCCAAATTATTCCATCACCATTATCTTCAACTCACAGTCCCCTAGGCTTCCCATCAAACCAGCCTCCTATTTTTTAATCAAGCCTAGGAACTCTGCTTTTGACTGTGTAAGACTCTGCCGTCCCAGGACAGGGGTGGCACAGCTGGAGCTTTATTCAATTGTTATGCATGCAGTGCCCCAGGCATCCCTCAAAGTTTGATTGATTCTCCTGCTGGGCCCCAATGCCTCCAACAGTCTGTAAGAAAGTGTTAGACACTCTAGTTTCTTTCCCCATTTATCTGAGTAATGATAGGGAATCTCTGGGTCCCAGGTCTCCAAACCTGCAAGTAACTCAACACACAAGCAGAGGCATAGCAAGGGGGCGGGGGCAGAAGGGTGCACTTGCCCCCAGGCGCAAGTCCAAGGGGGCGCCAGGCGAGGCACGGAATGACATTCAGCGGCGTCACAAATACGAAATGCTTCTGACTGAGGCAGTGGGACAAGACAGGAGAAGGCGTTTCTGCGGACGCATTGCCGCTATCAACAACTTCTGTTCATCTTCAAATGCAGGGGCGGGGCGCGATTTAGAGATTGCCCCTGGGCGCTCCGTTACGCTCGCTACGCCTCTGCACACAAGCATTGATTTTTCTCCTTGCAAAAGGAAGCTAAGTGACAGGCACATCTTAAGCAGAGTCAGTCATCTGTCATCATTTTTGTAAAAGATAAAGCATTACAGAATATGAATTAAATACAAAATAATTCACCCAGCACTGAGGTTGAACCTTGCATCTCCAAGGAACAAAGAAGGCCAGGAAGCGGAGGACTGCAAAATGTGTTTTAAAATATCATAGGTGGTGTGGGCGGGAAAGGATGTGACCGGAATTCGTAGCACCGCCAGGAACAAAACAGCGCCAAATACTCTGCTCACCGTTTGTTTTACCACTGCATTGTATATTGTTAAGAGCAGCAGAAATTATGAAGCAAGGCCAGATACGAATGAAGATCATATTAAAAGCTCGCTTACACCATTGTTCGTTAAGAATTATTCAGATAAACCATGCCCGTGTTTTTCGCCTGGCTCAGAAATGTCTGGCACCATAACTTACGGTTTAGAAAATCACAGGAGGAGCTGACCAGTTTGCACTGTTGACAAATTAGAGACCCAGTTAAACTGGCCATTAATAAGCTAGAAACAAACACGCAGGCATAAAACCACGCTGCTGCCTGACAGTTCAAACGGATTACTCCACCTGAGGAGAGGACAGGCAGGTGTAAGCTTTGTTTTTAGAGTTGAGAGAGGAAGGGAGGGCAAGGGAGGGATGTTCACCCACCCACCTCCAACATACACATGAATATAGGCACCTTCGTTTTCTCTCACTAAATTTAGCAAGATAGGTATGCCAGTCTTTCAGAATATAAAAATCTGGATTTATACATATGCAAAATTAGATGTGATTATTTTTTTTATTGGAGTTCCTGGATGGTGCGGGTGGGGTTGCCATGAGTCGAAATCAACTTGAAGGCAACAGACAACAAGTAGGTGTTGCAAAGGGTTACTGCAGCTTGGCTGCTAACCTAAAGGTCGGCAGTTGGAGTCCACCCAGAGACACCTTAGATGTAAGACCTGACGATCTACTTCCGAAAAATCAGCCACTGAAAACCCTATGGAACACAGCTCTACTCTGACGCACAGGGGGTCGCCATGAGTCTTAATAGACTCCAAGGCAACTGAGTTTCTTTTTTATATATATTTCTTTTATTACTAGGTTTGTGGTAGGGTAGACGGCCTCATGGGAAGATAGACGACTCTCCTAGAGAACTTAAAATTTATAAGATCTCTGTAAATCCAAATTACGGTCATGCTTTGCTTAACGTCCACAATGCATTCTGTGAAATGGGACATTATGTGATTTGGACGTTGTGAGAACACCACATTATTTTGTTATTCTCGGAATAAGAATTAATAGCAAAATAATCGAGACTCCCCTCTCCTGGGCCCGGAAGCATCACACCAGGAACAGTCCTGCGGCACCATGTCCCGTGGGCTTACTTACCTGTTGGAGCCAGGGTCTTCCTTTTCTTCCCCAGGGATAGGGTGGGTGGACACGAAACCATGCCTAGGGTAGGTGGCCATTTCCCCCTCCCAAGCTACTTATGGGACCTGAGAGCTGGAATGAATGAGGATGGGGCGGAGGAGCAAGACTCATATTATTCACCGTAATATTTCGTGATTCTCTGAATGAAGCAAAAGGTAACCTTATGTAACCTTATGGGACCACGGACATATATGCGGTCGAATGTCGCTGGAACAGACGTTAGGTGGTGCATGATTGCATTAGCATAATTATTCTTACAAAAGAAAAGAACGATAAGCTCTCGGGAATATTTTAAAACATGTGCTCATGCTCATTTCTGGTTGGCTTTTGGCACAGTGGTTAAGAGCTTGGCTGCTAACCAAAAGGTCAGCAGTTCGAATCCACCAGCTGCTCCTTGCAAACCCTACGAGGCAGTTCAGCTCTGTCCTATAGTCAGAATCAACTCAGTGGCAATGGGTTTATTCCACCCAGCGCTCCCCCAGAGTGAGCAAGGGAAGGGTCAGTGGGAGACCAGCTCTCCCCTCAGTTTCACAGGACACCCCAGGCCTGAATGGGAGGGTGGTCCAGAGTAGGTCAAAGGGAAGGAAGGCACAGACGTGAGGACAGGTGGATGGCTGTCCCACTTGATGTTTTCCTGATGTCTTAAGCAGGTCGCTGACGTGTGTAAGTTTATACCTCAGAAACCCCAGGAGGGCAGCAAGGGAAGGACTGCTGTCCTCCAAATATATATATATATATATATATATATACACACACATACATATAAACATTTTATTGTATTTTAGGTGAAAGTTTACACAGCAGATTAGATTCCCGATTCCCACTCAACAATCATACACAAATTGTTCTGTGACATTGGTTACAATCTCCATAATGTGTCAGCACTCTCACCATTTCCACCCCGCCTGCCCAGTTTCCATCCATCCAGTTTCCCTGCCCTTCCTTGTCTTTCATCTTTGCTTTTGTGTAAATGTTGACCATTTGGGCTTGTATAGCTGATTGTTTAAAAGAGCACATTCCTCACGGGTGTTACTGTTTATTTTATAGGCCAATCTATTATTAGGCTGAAAGGTGACTGTCCTCCATATTTATCAGAACAACATCCAAGGGGCTTCCCTAGCTAAAGAAGAGAATGAAAATCACTATTTCTAGTCAAAGTTTGGCTTAATTATTTTTGGAAATGTGTTTCCTCATGTATCATACAATATTTATTCAAGTATGATAAATTACAGACAAGTATTTTGTCAAGATAATAAAATCACACATACGGGCCTTAGAAATTCCATATGAGGTAAGACTAACTTAGATCGTATCCCATATGGTTTAGACAGTGAAGAATTAAAAAAAAAAAAAAAAAAAAACCTTGCTGTAATACTACCTCATTTATAAAATGGCTCCAAGGCAAAGATTCTAATGACAAATATTTGAGGTCATCCTCAAGTATATGGCAGGTTACCCTTCCGATTCCTGTAATTAAATCATAACTTACAACCGGGAAGGGTAGAAGAGGAAGGTAAAAATAAATTTAGTTCTGTTTCGATAAACGGAACCATACCACTATGAAATCTCACTCATGAATTAGGTTTTTGTAATTGAAACTTCAAAAAATAACTACCATTTATTGAACACTTGCTAAATTGAGCATCTTGGACAACTTATTTCATTAAACATCACAACAATCATATAAGGTGGGTCCTGGTGTCATCCCACAGGGCAGGAAACTAAGCTTAGAGAAGCTAACAAATAGGCGTCCTTCTGTCTGCAGAGACCAAGCATGGAACCAGTAGGCTAGATGGCCTCCATATGGGGAAGATGTTTTCATCTTTATTTTAAATATTTTTTTTATTGTTGTAAAACTATATATAACACAATATTTGGCAATTCAACATTTTTCATGTGTATAATTTAGTGATATCAATTACATTAATCATGTTGTGCAACCTATTTTAAGCCTTCTGTAAGAGCACAGACCTACCATTTTGATTTTATCTTACTCCTTACTCAGGAACTACAAGTCGTAATTTTTAAAATAATTAAGATATGGTAAGAGATTATTGATTCAGAATATCATGAATGAGAGAACTCAATATGTCAGATATATAATAATATATTTTAAGAGAAATTAAGTTTTATTTGAGCCACATACACAGCCAGCAAGTATAACCTGTCTGTTACTTTAGTGAACATTCAACTTTAGTATAATTAATGCCTCAGCCAATTAATGAAGTAAACATTCACGTGTGTTCTCCTAAGTAACAGATAGGTAGATAGATATTCCCCAGCACTTCTTTCCTTGCTTAGATAATCAATGGACAGGATACAGAACAACTAGTCCCATTACAAATTTGACACCAGGAATGTCTGAATGAATGTGGTTTTATGCCAACAAATAAATCTATACGCATCTATCCATGTAATATTAAAAAAAAAAAAAAAAAGCCATTGCTATCAAGTCAATTCCAACTCATAGCAACCCTATAGGACAGAGTAGAACTGTCCTACAAGGTTTGCAAGGAGCAGCTGGTGGATTCAAACTGCCCAGCTTTTGGTTAGCAGCCAAGCTCTTAACCACTGCACCAGCAGGACTCCTCCCATGTAAAATAGCACTTGTAAAAGCACTTATTTGTGAGCCTTCAGAGAAAGGAGTATGACCTTCCTCAGCTTTCCTTCTCAGAGTTTTCTCTGTTGGCATGGAAGAAAAGCGGGGACTCCTTTCTAGAAAGCGCTTTTGACAACAGAACAAGAGTTTGCATTGCTGCCAGCGAATAATCTGCCTTTTATAAGAGAAGGGAGGAAGTATCGGAAATGTAACCTTCACCTTGAACAATGTTGACTTTTCTTAGGGGTCATCTTAGAGAGTTTCAAAGGATGCCACCCCCACACCTAACCTAAAGACTTATATGGGAAACATTAGAGGGGCTTTGGAGTCCCTGGGTGGTGCAAACAGTTAATTCACTCGGCTGCTAACTGAAAGATTGGAGGTTCAAGTCCACCCAGAGACACCTCGGAAGAAAGGTCTGGCCATCTACTTCTGAAAAGTCAGCCATTGAAAACCCTACGGATCAAAGTTCTACGCTACACACATGAGATCACCATGAGTCAAAATTAACTTGATGACAACTGGTTTTTTGTTTAGAGGGGCTTTTAAATGCTTCTTATATAAAAAAGACAAAAGACAATAGTTCTATCATCCTCTTCTTATATTGTTGGATCCCACTTCCTTAATATGAAATTAGTTGCTCTCTTATGCAATGGAAGATGTAGTTATTGTAACATTACTGGGCTTGTTTTGTGTTTTGTTTTTTCCCTAGAGGATGAAACAGCAATGTCTCAGCAATGACCTGAATCGCTACTTAAAACCTTCTCGTGGAAAAGAGAGCTAACATCAATTGAGTGTCTACCACATGCTGAAAAATGTACCGAGTTTTTTATGAGCTTATCTAATTTACTTCTTACAACTACCCAGTTAGGCAAGTATCTCCATTTTATAGATGAAAAAATTAAGGTCCAGGGGATTTGAGCAATCTGCTCGGTGCCTGCTGGTTGGTATATAATAAAACTGACCTAACCCATCTGCCCAACCCAAAACTTCTTTCCACTCTAAACCCTTACTCAGTAAAGGACTCATTTTGTTTCCTGGTGAGAGCTGAACGCTGTCTGTTTTCCTTGTCATCTAAATATGTGCTTTCCTCTTTCAAACTATGCCTCACTTGCTGTGTAAATTTTTGAAGAGAAATAAAAACAAGAAAATACCAGAGACTGCATTGCCCTTCCAATCTCCCATGCTGTATCCTGCATCACAGAGGGCAAATGTCCCCAGAAAGTCATCCGGAACAAAGAAAGAACTGAGACAGAGGCGGGGACTGGACATTTGTTTGCCCTGCTCCTGGGACATTTATCATCTTTCCTCTGACAAACATGGTGCTTTCTCTCCATGGTCTCCATATTCTAACAAGTGTTTAGACCCAAGACACAAATGAGATATATAGGACTTCACATCTAAAGATAAGCACTCACTAGCAAATGGTGTATATCCACCAACAAGGCCAAAAGAGCACCAAAAGCTGACCAACATACACATCAAGCCTTCTTTTCCTAATTGGGAAGGCAAAGTGAAAGTAGGTCTCTCTCTCTCTGTCTATCTGTCTTTAATTCTTAATCTAGTACTTTGAAAAGGGGGCTTCCCTTTTTCTATATATTTCCTCTCCCTAGTGGTGTCCCGAACAATACTTAAATCTAATTTTTGTCTGAGAAGTAGATAGAATTTCCAGTCTTTGAAGACCACATCTGAGGGATTACATACTTTATGAGGATGAGATTCCAACTCGGATTTCTCGAACAGCAAGAGTCCCGGATCATCTTAAGGCTAGACTCCTGTAAACTGTAGTCACAAAGAAGGGATCTAATACGTGTTTAAACACCAGAGGACTCAATCTTTCCTTTAATTCCATTACCAAACTTGATTCAACCAAATTCACTTCATCGGATGAATTTATAAAATATAGGCTAATAACTTTTTTTCAAAAAAGGGGAAGAAATTGTGCCCCGTCAATAAAACTAATCACACCATGAATAAACTACTCCGCCCGGCACTGCTACATAACACTACTCCCCATCACACACACACCATCCATTTAGCTGTTCTTGAAGAAAAATGTTATCAACACAATTAAGACATGTCAACACTTACCTTTCTGTAAGGAAATAGCAAAAAGGCTGTTAAAAGTTGTTTTCTTCCATTCGGTTGCTGAGACTCTTGCTGAGACTTGAGTATCTCCCGGGCCGGGGGGCTGCTCCTACGGCGCTGCTCTGTCTTCTCTGGCCTCTCCCTTCACCGTCAGTCAAACATTAACCACAGTTGTGCTTTATTGATTGTCAGCAACCATCAGAAGTCATAAAAGGTATCACTACATTCGTTCCAGGAAAGAAATAGGTTTGTACCAAAGGAAGTTAACTCACATCTAATATATCTCAAAGCAGGTTTTTAAATTTTTGAACACAGATAAGAAAACTAGAAGACAAGGGAAGTTAAAGTGGAAAATTTTCTGTCTTCAAGTATCTCTAGAGTGTGAGATACTTGAAGACAGTTTTATTCATATTTTGCACCCCTGAAGCTTAGCACAGTGTCTGCACAGAAAACACAGTCAACAAATATTTGTGGAGATACCACTGCCTCCAACACAAAAGGCAGAGCACAGGGTCCAAGTCTGAGCAATGACGCAGTTCACTGATAACCAGCCACAGAGACATTGTAAATGACTCAGAAGTTGCAACCAAAGACACAATCAGGCTACACCCGCTTCTGAAAATCAAGGGCTCCCTTCAAAGTCTGTAGGAAACAACCAACAGTTACCTTTTCCCAAAGACACACCAAATCTTTTATTTTTTCACAATTCAGAGAATGGATTCACCAAAGAGCAATGTTTTGTTCTTCTCATTCGAAATGAAGTTTCTGGTTACATAAAAGCCAGTACCCTCAGATTTCTTAGGTCCAGGTCTCTTTTAGACAACTGAGCCTGATCCTCAAATTTCAGTAGCTCTGGGAATCCACCCCAAACATGAGCATCAATGTCATGTTAGTGTCTTTTGTGTCTAATGTGCCACACTTGGCTCTGTTTCTGTTACCCCTCTGATGTTTATTTCTGGGCTCCTCCAGAGCTGGGTGGTATTTTCCATTTGTCCTCTAGCTGTGCGTGTAACACTGTAAAAGCAAAGAGTGTAACCCACTCTCTAGGTGGGCTCCCTCGTTCCCAGATCCCATGAGAAGGCTTCATGGTGGCTCTAAGCCAGTGGTTGGAATAGACCTCATTTACCTTAAACTGTTGCCTTTGAGTCGATTCCAACCCCTAGTGACCCTATAGGACAGAGTAGAACTGCCCCATAGGGTTTCCAAGCAGTGACTGGTGAGTCTGAACTGCTGACTTTTTGGTTAGTAGCTGAGCTCTTAACTACTGCACCACCAGGGCTCCCCTATAACCTAAGCACAGCTGGAAACCAAACCCAAATCCCTTGCTGTCTAATCGATTCTGGCTTGTAGCAACCCTATAAGACAGAGTAGAATTGCCGTATAGGGTTTCCAGGGAGTGACTGCTGGATTTGAACTGCTGACTTTTTGGTTAGCAGCCAAGTTCTTAACCACTACACCACCATCTAATTGCATGCTTGTGGTTAGCACACTTGGTAAACCAGCAGGTCCAGGAAGGGTCCCTCTTGCTTTGTCTCACAGCCAGCATCTCTACGTTTAGGGAAATGAGGTCAGTGAGACTAAACGCTTCTCAAATTCTTGCACCTCTGCCCTTCCATTAACTGAATAAAACTACCTTGTTCTACAAAATCAAATCGCTTTCATTTGCCACGTGTTTCACTTCCTGGAATCAATGGCAAGCATCTCACGGCATTTCCCCGAAAGGAGTTTGCTTCTTCTTTGGAAACTTTTTAATAATATGTGTAATTTATAAAGTAAAAAAAAACAAAGTGCATGTATGCATTATTTTTAATCATGTTATTGATTTTTAGCAACGTTGTGCAACTATGTTCATGGCATACTGGCATAAAAAAAAAAACAACTCGTTGTCATCGAGTCAATTCCGACTCATAGCGACCCTATACGACAAGGTAGAACTGCCCCATAGAGTTTCCAAGGAGAGTCTGGTAGATTCAAACTGCTGACCTTTTGATTAGCAGCTGTAGCTCTTAACCACTATGCCACCAGGCTTTGCCATATTGGCATATTGGTTAAAAATATATGTTTTCTCATTTAATCTTTACAAAATGTCTATGAAGTAGATTCTGGCTTATAGATAAGAAAATGAAGGCACAGAGAGTTTTACCTCTTGCCCAAATCACATAGCCTGTGACCACAGAATCAGGACTCCAACCCCAATCTGTTGGACTCAAAGCCCAACCTATTCGCCACAACTATAGGGTCTGCCTAGTTATTTTCCTTCTACCTCCATGTGGATAAAAAATTTCATCCCTCTGTGTGAAGACCATTCTTGTTGGAAGATGGTGAGTGGAGCCCAGTTCCTAAATTGGGTTGCCCTTGTACATTTTATGCCATTTTTAGCCTCTAGTGTCCAAGTCAGAGAATCAGATTGATTAAACTTTGAAAAGGCCAAAACCACCCATCAGAGAAATTAATAGATGATTCCCTTGTTGCCTCTGAGTGGATTCTGACTCATAGCTACCCTATAGGACAGAGTAGAATGTCCCACAGGGTTTCCAAGGGGCTTCTGGTGGATTCAAACTTCCACCTAGCAGCCAAAAGCTTAACCACTGTGCCACCAGGGCCCAAACAGGTGATTATATTTCTGAATTATGAAAGCTTTTTCTGCACTGTCTGGGATAACAGGTTGTCATGGTTCAGAGTTATGTGTTTCATCCTTTAAACACTATTCCTAATTAAATCGAAAGATTAACAGCATGTATGTTCTGCCCTGTCTGCATTTTAGAAATGTATTTTCATGCAAAAATGAGACATTTCAAGTCCAATAGTTCAATACTAACTCAATAATATGAATAACAGGGAAAACATGATTGGTAAAAGTTACTGGTTCCCTTTTTCAGACAAAAGATGCAAATGATTTATGTGATGGAAATAAGTAAACAATTAAAAGGGTTTGGGAAAATGTCTCTAACAGTTCCATGACATTGAAAACATTTTAGCACTTTTGTCTATAAAAATTTTATAACCATTCCTCCAACATTAACCCTAGAAAATATATCAGTAATGTTTAATTATGGGCAGTGCTACTTAGCAAGGGATAAAGTCTGGATAGCCTCCCAGACAAAAACTTTGTAAAAACTTGGAATTTTTCTTAAAATTAAAAATGTTATAGCCTAGGAAACCCTATGAAGCAGTTCTACTCTGTCCTACAGGGTCACTATGAATCAGAGTCGACTTGACAGCACACAACCTACCCATATTTTACAATTTTTGTTCCACATTTATTTAATAGAATGAGGTGAAACTAATTTTCTCTTAGTGAATGTTTTAAGCTGAAGCAAAATCTTCCCTAATTATTTCTATTAGCCAAGACAGTGTCCATTTTCTGATAAATTTAAGCAAACTAGCTCCCACTTTTATGTAGCTCTTATATTTGTTTCTGTTTTTTGTCTTGTTTGGTGTTTTTTGCAGTTTTCCAAGTTAGAACACTTCAGAGGAATCATTAAAGGGTTCAAAATTCAGATAACAAAAAAAAAAAAAAAAAATCACTACTTCCAGGTAAGAAACACTGAACCATAAATAATGCTGTTCCAAAATCCTAGCTGATAGCCACCATAGACTTCCTAAAAATATTCTGCAAAGATAGTTTGATGTCACTCTTACTTAAGATCCTGGTGAAGAACCAGATGATATCTGGTGGAAAACCAGCACCGTGAGTTTAAAGAGCCTGCAATGGCCACCGTTTAGGAGCTCAACTAAGTTCAGGTATTGATCAATGATGTATTATCTCCAGTCAACAGAAGGGAATGATTTAGAAAATAATGTTTGAATCATTATTCCCTGTCCTTGAGCATAGAGAATGTGACCCAGCTGGAGCTGGGCTCACAAGGGTTCACAAGGACTCACCAGGACTCACCAGGACTCACCAGGACTCACCAGGACCCATCAACTCAGCCCTGAGGTATAAAGACAATAACTAAGATAATCTTGGAAAATACCTTTTAGGGAACCTTTCACACAAACCAGTCAAACAGAATACAAGACTTTCCACTCTTACCTTTTTCTATTAACATTTAGTCAATAGAAAATTTGTTGGACCAATGAAGACCCTCCTGACTGTTGTTACCAAAACCTGTACCAATGATTGTTAAGAAAGGCAATTCAAAACGTAGGATCACAGTTTCTAGCCAGTCTTGTGAAAAGGTGAAGTTTTCAATGGTTTGGCCCATTCTGTAAAGTTAATACTTACTGATAACTCTGTAATATTTCCCTGGACTTGGGCACACACGGCTGTGGCAGCATGCTTGTCCATTTTCCCACTTTTGTCTATTCTATAGTATTTCCTTGGATTCAAGCAGACATTGGCTTTGGTAGCATATTTGTCCACTTCTCAACTTTTCCTTTTTGAATATATTTCGGAAAAAAACTTTCTTTTTGCTTTA
>NW_004443945.1:24322806-24324198 GCF_000243295.1 Trichechus manatus latirostris | reverse complement strand
AAGTACTGATGCATGCTACAACATGGATGAACCCTGAAGACATTATACTAAGTGAAAGAAACCAGACCTGCAGGGTCAAATGCTGTATGACTCCATTTCTATGAAATGTCCAGAACTGGCAAACTCATAAAAGCAGAAAGTAGATTAATGGTTGCTAAGGTCTGGGAATGAAGGAGTTATTGAAGGTGATAGCTAAAGGGTACAAAATTTACTTTTTGTGTGATAAAATTTTTCTAAAATTGACTGTGCTATCATTTGCACAACTGTGAATATACTGAAGAACATTGGACTGTACATTGAAATGGGTAAATTGTATGGAAAGTGAATTATATCTCAATAAAGCTTTTACCAAAAAGAAATAAAGAATTATTAGTCACCGCAACCAATCCCACCCTAATATGACTACACAAGACGTAAGCTAAACATTTTCAGTCACTTTAATCCAGTCACTTCAGGTCAGATCATTTGTTCTATTATCATAAATGTTTGGGGTTTTTTTGTTTGTTTGTTTTATTCCTTTGCCTTTAAATATATGTTTTTACTTACTGTATTTATTATTTGATCTCTTCTTTTATGTTTTACTTTTTAAAATGTGAGTAAGAACGTTTTAGTACATGAAGATTGTCTTTGCCCTGAGCAAAGAAGGATGGAAGAAAGGACAATGTGACCATAATGGCCTCTCAGTCTCTCTCATGGTGTTTCAGCTCGTCCAGTTCAACGCTAAATAAACCCACTGACCTCATCACCCACCCAAAAGGGAAGATTATTTTCTTTCTATGGGACTAAATCTAATCACTCAGGAGACCAAAGAAGCCAACTTTTCCTCCTTTCAGTTTTCCCACTCAGGATAACATTAAGCCTTATCCCAGTAACAACCCAGGAGAACTGCTGGAAAATCCCTGTTATCTTATAACTGGAATTTTCCCATTGCTGTCTGAGGAAACACAAGAACTGAAATCTCACAGCTACAGTCCACTTACTTCCAAGGCCTCAGCCAGTGTGCAGGAGAATCTCAAGATGCAGAGGAAGGAGGGAAGGATGGAGTCCTTACCCAAGGAGAGATCTGTGGGATTACCACTGAATGATCAGGCACCTCCAGATTGCCCTTATAACAAGGCTCAGAAGTTGGCTCAGCACAGGATGCTTAATTAAATGGCTGAAATCCCACTTACTCACTTGTACCTGGTTCGATGGACCAACATCCCAACAAGGCAGAGCTTCACAAGGATTTTTAGACCCAGATCTTCCCAATTCTGCTCCCCAAGGATGAGAAACAAAGAGAATTGCCTAGGACTAAGATTATATCCAATAGGATTTACAAGACAGAAGTGACTGTGCCTTTTCTAAGTTATCAACTTATACAAAAGAAAGTCTATAGTGCTTAACAATGCA
>NW_004443945.1:24312104-24321385 GCF_000243295.1 Trichechus manatus latirostris | reverse complement strand
CCCAGCTAATAAGGAAGTAGTTAGTTTTACTACCCACCATCCGTCAGTTTTTTGTACTGTGATGACTTGTGTGTTGCTATGTTGCTGGAAGTTATGCCACCACTTTTTCAAATACCAGCAGGATCACACATGGTGGACGGGTTTCAGCTGAGCTTTTAGACTAAGACAGACTAAGAAGAAAGGCCTAGTGATCAACATCCAAAAATTAGCCAATGAAACCTACAGATCACAACAGAATACTGTCCAATATAGTGCTGGAAAATGAAACCCCTAGGTTGGAAGGCACTCAAAATACATAGTGGCCACAACAATGGACTTGAGCATACCAATGACTGTGAAGATGGCACAGGATAGGCAACATTTCATTCCCTTGTACATGGAGTCACCAGGAGAAAAAGCCATCTTGATGGCAAGTAACAATAGCTTTACTATAGCTCAGCTCAGACAAGCCAGACCTAACCAACCAATATTGTTCAAAGGATTACACATATGCCAGGAGCACCCCAGCCCCAGCAATAACAGAATTATGCCTCACTTGGTGAGTTTACTAAAATTTACCCTCCCTTCAATGACTAAACTTCTCTCCAGGATGGGAGTAGGATGGAGCTCCCAATACAACAATGCTGACTTGCTGATCTTCGTTCTGAAATTTAACATTGCTCTACAAGGGCCTTGGACTTGTGAAAATTAATTTCCTTATATCTTTGGAACACAGAATTCTTTTCTTTTTTGGTCATGAAGCAAAGGAATGTAGGGAGAACCACCAGGGAGTCTGTCCCATGGGTCTCAGTATCAGTGGCACATTTCTTAAGCCTGACACAGGCAATGAGAATTTATTTCTCCCCATTGTTACTCAGTTCCCTAACAAGATTAGTCTGGTATTCTTTAAGGTATAGTGTTTATAACCATAGACTTTTGAATCTGGTAGATTGGGGTCTGAATCCAAATTCCACTACAATTCTATGACCTCTATATTTATCACCAACATGGACTTGGACATCTTAGAGTAGGCCCTCAATATCACACCCCATACTCTGTGCTCATAACTGCCATGGCCCAATCAAGGAAACAAAAGAACTAAGATGGATTAGGAGGTCCTTGTGAGGAAGCTGTGAACTCCATTTTTCTGAAATGGTACCAAGCTATTTAAGCTACTTATATATTGAAGATGGGAAGTGGAGTTCTCAACATTTCTTATAAAGTACTTTTTTAAAGAGCTTTCCAGCTCTACTGCACCTGCCTTAACGGCATTTTCCCATCCCTCTCGTCTACACTAGACCAGGAACTGAGCAACTAGATATTTCTGTCACAAGCCTGAGCATCTAGAAGGCTGATCACCCTATCTTGTGGTATTACAAAGGCTGCTAGAAAGCTAAAATTAAAACCTGGTGTCGGTAACACATCAGACCTAATCAAAGGAAGCCACAGAAAGTTCAAATACCTTTATACATTTCTATTTAAAAAACAAAAATGCAGTTAACATCAGTGACAAACCCTGAGAGAAGTTATTAGATACCAAGATAAACACAATTTAGACATATACTTTCTCACCAAATGGCTCCTGGAAGCACCGTGGGAACTCCAACTTCTGTTGGCAGCTGACTAGATGGTTGCCTAGATAGTTGTCTTCATGTTTTACAGAGCTCGCACACTTCTCAAATGTAGCCTATCTGATTGTTCCAGAAGTAGTGAAGGTCCCAGATGTTATTTTGCCACTGGAAACGATTATGTACTTGTGACGGTTAATTTTATGTGTCAATTTGTCTAGGCTATGGTGCCCAGTTGTCTAGTGAAACAGTAGTCTAGATGTTGCTGTAAAGGTATCTTGTAGATGTGATTACCATTAACAGTCAGTTGACTTTAAGTAAAGGCAATTACCCTCAGTAATATGGGTGGGCCCGATGTAACCTGCTGAAAACCTGAAGAACAAAAAAGAGGTTTCCAGGAGAAGAAAGAATTCTGACTCAAGACTGTAACAGAAATTCTGCCTGAGTTTGCAGCCTACTCAATAGATCTCAGACTTGCCAGCTCCCACAACCATGTGAGCCAATTTCTTAAAATAAACCAATCTCTCTCTCTCTCTCCATATATATGTGTATATATGTATACACACATACATACGTATATCTTCTGGACAACCCTGACTGATACAGTACAGGATTTAGGGATAGGCACCAATTCTCACTTAACTATTTACTCTCATGGTTAAATAGTTACTCCGAAGACCTCTGTTTACCTAGTATCTATTTTGTGCCCAGCTCTGAGCAAAGCACTTGGCTTATGTTACCTCAAATGTGCATAAATCTGAAAGGTAGGTCACAATTTACAACCCTATTTTACAGTTGAGTGAACTGGGGATCAGAGAAGTCATATGTTTTGCTCAAGGTCACATAGTTGGTAGGTGGCAGAACCAGGATTTGAACTCAGGTGTGTTGACTCAAGACTTTTCCACTGTGTATACTGCTCCTGGTGTATAGGAATGTCCTAGTCATAGCTTCTACCCTGGACACCATAGCACAACCTTTTCTCTTATCACTTGGCCTTGCAGTAGCTTTACTGCCACCAACCGAGAGTGGCTTCAGTATACAACCAATTCTGTTTTACAAAAATGAAAACAAAACTCAAAAATTTATGCCAAAATTAGCATTATTGCTATGGGAAAACTCTCTAATGTTGGAGTAGACTGTCCTATTTACTCATATTCTCCTATGCCCTCAGGCTTTGTCCAAATGCAGTGCTCTGCATTTCAGAAGCGGCCTGGAGTCACTGAGGTGGTCTTGAGGTTGAGGAAGACAACTGGTAAGACTAGGTTTCCCTAGCATTTTCCGGGCTTAAATTATATGTCTTTCATGCTCTATGGAGAGAAACTCTAGGGTCACAAGGGAAGATTTCTATTATAGAAGGCTTCCAGCTAATAAAAGAAGAAATGAGAGAGTTAGAATACTGCCATTTTGTAAACCCCTTCTGAAATAATGGATCTAGGCAAAGATCATTAATAGTGCTACATCACAAAAAGAGAAGCAAGAAGTCACTACGTACTTCCTAATAGAAGTTCATAATACTACTTATGAAGGGTTCTTGCTGAAAAAATTGTACTTGAAACAGATCAAGCCTCCAATCCTAGAATGTAGATCTAAGAATGTAAGAGGTAATCTCTCTGTAGTGATCACGTAGAAAATGCAGTAACAGTCTCTATGAGGCCATTTTTTATGTCACCTCAGATAAAAGCAAAAGATGTAACATTCAAAGATAACAGAGTAAAGACTTTTCCACAGGGATCTAAGTTAACGAGGTCCATCCAGGATATAGCTTTTGGTGATTAACTTGACTCAAGGATTGATATAGAAAGCCCAGAAGAGTATCTTTAGTCAGATACCAAACATCTCAGCTAGACTATGTGTGTGTGACAGACTTGAATTTTCTCATTTTAATATTTTTAATAGAAAATTTCAAACATAAGCAAAAGTACAGAGAATAATCTATGACCTCATGTAACCATCACCCAGCTTCAGCGTTATCAGCTCATGTCCAATCTTGTTTCATCCATGCTTTCCCTGAACCACAGTACCCACCCACCACAGCATCCAAATTAGCTTCTTAGTAAAAAAATACTGGTCTTATCTGGAATTCTGGTCAACTCTGGTAGAGGCGGCATGGTTTTTCCTCTACCTGGAATAAAGGCCAGACTTGCCAATTTGTAAACAAGACTGTCAGCTTTGCTCTGTCTGATTGGCATTCAAAGTATAGAAGTTTTTCTACTGATGAACAAGTTGGGTTTAGGAGACTTTTTCCAAGTCCATTTGTGCACAAGTTTGAAGTAGCACCTTGCAAGTTACTTCTAATATCATCTTTTGTGGTAAATAATTTTGAGAAACTTTTGCTCTGCCTCTTAACCACAGAAGTTCATGAGTTGAAGAGATTGTGTCTATGGCTGCCCCCTTCAATCAGCCGCTCAAAATAATTGCACTCTAGTTTCTATTCAAATAGCTCAGTCTTTGCCTGGCTGCTGCTACTCATTTCTGGCCAAGATGTGAATTAATACAGAGAAAGATCCATTCCCCTCACCACACACTGGGATAAATTTCAAATAAATCAGTGTGGTAATCTTTAAGGTATAGTGTTTATAACATAGACTTTTGAATCTGGTAGATTGGGTCTGAATCCAAATTCCACCACAATTCTATGACCTCTATATTTATCACCAACATGGTCGTGGAAATCTTAGACTAGGCCCTCAATATCACCCGCCGTACTCTGTGCTCATAACTGCCATGGCCCAATCAAGGAAACAAAAAACCTAAGATGGATTAGGAGGTCCTTGTTAGGAAGCTGTGAACTCCATTTGTCTGAAAATGGTACCAAGCTATTTAAGCTACTTATATATTGAAGATGGGAAGTGGAGTTCTCAACATTTCTTATAAAGTACTTTTTTAAAGAGCTTTTCAGCTCTACTGCACCTGCCTTAACAGCATTTTCCCATCCCTCTGGTCTACACTCAGACCAGGAACTGACAAGAGTTAAACTATCTGTCACAAGCCTGAGCAACTAGAAGGCTGATCACCCTATCTTGTGGTATTACAAAGGCTGCTAGAAAGCTAAAATTAAAACCTGGTGTGAAAAAAAAAGGACTCATTCAAGTATTAGAAGAAAACATACGTGAATTCCTCTATAGCCAGGAGATGAGAAAACTTACTTAACTACAACTCAAAACCCAGATGCAACAATGAAAATACTGATAAACTTAACAATATTTCATTTAAAAAACGTTGCATGGAAACTAACACGAAGAGAAAAATAGAAAGAAATTATAAAATGGGAAAAACCATATGCGACATATAACAGAGAAAGGGTTCGTATCCTTAATAAATAACAGCTTCTAAAAATAGAAACAAAAAAGGAATAATTATAGACATGTGGACAAGAAATATGAACAGCAGTTCATAGGAAAGAAATATGAATGGCCCCTAAACCTGTGGGAAAAATGTTGTACCTCACTAATAATCAGAAAGATGTAAATCAAAAACTTTATATTTCTCACCTATCAGATTAACAAAAATTCAAACTACATGCCCTGTTGGAGAGCCTGTGGATAACAGTTAGTCTCATATATTGCTGGTGGGAATGCAAAATAATATAACCCCATGGAGAGGAATTTGGCAATATTAGCAAAACTGTATTTACACTTTGTCTTAGAAATCCCACTTTTAAGAGTATATTCCATAGATACACTGGAAAAAATTATCAAAAGATGTATGTATGTGCCAGGTTATTTATTTCAGCACTAGTTATATTACCAAAAAAGTGGAAATAACCAAGGTGACCACCAATAGCATTCTGGTTGAATAAAATGTGGTACATCCACTCAATCAACAGTTTGAAGCTCTAAAGAGGAATGAGAATTATTTCTATACACCATTATGGAGCAATCTTCAGGGTATATGTTAAGTGAAAAAAAGCAAGGCACCAAAATAACTATATATAGTATGGTACTATTTATCTAAGTACCAAAGAAGTGGGGACACAAATATTTATGTTTATATGTATATAATGTATGTTCATATATAAATGTGTGTGTGTGTGTGTGTGTGTGTGTGCATTTTCTATACTTTAAAAAAAATAGAAGGATCTATCACATTTGTTCAAATAGTTACCATAAAGGAAGGGTGGGAACAAAGTAGAGAGAATAAAAACAGAAGTTAGAACTTTTCTGAATATAACTTATTTTGTAGATTCGACATTGGAACCATGTAAATACTGTGTATAATTGTAAAACAACACTAAATTAAAATGAAAAGAAAGCAATTCCTAAAAATTGAAAGCAAAATGAAACAATTGAACTTTGGTAGCATAACCACTGAGAGGAATTAAATCAAGTAATTTTAAAACAGTAATTTGACTGTATATCCCTAGTGGGGTAGCTCCTAGGGACAAAAAGAACTTTAAGAATTCTTAAATTATCTTCAGAAATCACAGTGTTAGCAATAATATTGATATTGCTATACTGAGACATATATAGAAAAGCAAATAATTAATTATGTTAATATGAACTGTTTGGAACCAAGATTTTAGGCAGAAGAAAGACGATAAATACAAAATATTGAAGTTTAATTAAAGATTCTGCAATACTAAATTAATATGAACACATGATGTATTTTCTTTTAAATTTTTTCTCTAATTCTCGCCACTGAAGAAAGCCTAGAAACAACAACCATCTCTTTAGCAACCAAAACCAAAACCCACTGCCATCGAATCGATTCCAACTCATAACGACCCTATAGGACAGAGTAGAACTGCCCCATAGGGTTTTCCAAGGAGCAGCTGGTGGATTCAAACTGCTCACCTTTTGGTTAGCAGCCAAGCTCTTAACCACTGCACCATCGGGGCTCCCTAAAGCCCAGCTTCTGATCTTTAAATATTATTTTACACAAAGGAACCAAGCCCACTTGGAGAAATTGCTGATTCCAGGTCTGGGGCAGGAAATGTACAGTAAAACCTGTGAAAGCCAGAATCTGTATAAGACAGAAACCTGTCGGAGAAGAAAAACTCGAATATTTCCACTAAAACAAGCAGTAGAACAGCGGTAAACTTGCAAGACCTGGAAAACAAGGCAGTCCAGTCAAGTTCCAGCTCTCACGGGTTTCATTGTATAAGATGTGCCTAGAACATTTGTCTCTGTCATACCAGAGTTATGGAAGTTCTCAAAGACTACTGGGGTTGTATCAAAGGATTTAGACGCCAGCAAGAAGAGCCTTTCACTGGCAAAAGATGGAAAAATTTAAGAGCCAGTAATAATGATAGCAATGAATTGAAACACATCAAATATGCTAAAAATCCATGAGATCATAATTACACTCAGCAACACAAACTCATTGATCACCTCTGGAGGATTGTAGGGAACCAACTCATTACTCTGAAAGGATATAAATAAAGGATTAAGGATTTAACCTGCCCTTCCTGTACAAACTGTATCTCAGGGACGCCAAATAGTTTTTAAGGAAAAGTTTATATTTATAAAAGTCTTACAGCTAATAAATAAAGAAGAAATGATAGTTAGAATATTACTGTTATGGATTAAATTGTGTCCCCCCACAAAAGATATTTGAACTTCTAACCCCTATACCTGTGACTGTGACCCTGTATGGTAACAGAATTTTTCTTATGTTACTTTAATGAGGTCACTCCCTTCTGAGTGGTGTCTTATAAAAAGGAAAACAGACAGGAAGAGAAACAGAGAGAGTGGAAGAGACCAAGCCAAGGAGTGCCAGAGCTATGGCAAAGAAGGGCCCTCCCTTAGAGGCACACCCTGATTTGGACTTACAGTCTCCAGAACTGTGATACAATGAATTCCTGTTCTTTAAAGCCACTCCCTTGTGGTATTTTTTGTCACGGCAGCACTAGGTAACTAAGACGACTGTCATTTTGCAACCCTCTGCTGAAATAATGGATCCAGACAAAGATCATCAACAGCTGCTACATCACAAAAAAAGAAAGAACTGGCCACTATGCACCTCCTGATAAAAACATGTAATATGACTCATGCAGGATTAGTGCTGAAAAATTATACCTTCATCAGACCAAGTCTTTGATTCTGGAGTCTAGATCTGACAACTAGTTTACAGAAAACATTAGTTAGTGGAACAGTTTACAGGTGAAATGATACCTTGACGTTGCAATGAGCAAAATAGAAAATGTGAAAAACTCTACAGGACAAATGACTCTGTTTCTTTAATATATAATATAAACTGAAACTGGAAACAAAAAAAGAAGCAGAAGAAATCTATGGATTAAAAGAAATTTAAGAGACTGTTTGGACCTTCTTTGGACCCTGATGGAAACAACTCTTTAAAAAAAAGGAAAAATGACACAATTGTGGAAATTCTAATATTGTCAAATTTGAGGTATGATAATGACTGTGTGGTTTCAGTTTTTAAAAAAAGAGTCCTTATCATTTAGAGATACATATAGAAATACTTACAGATGAAATAGTTTGCTATCTTGGATTTGTCTTGGGGGCGGGTAGTGTGGTTCAGAGGAAGCGTAAAAGAAACCAAATTGGGCATGAACTGATAATTGCAGAACTGTGTGATGGTACATGGGAGTTCATTAGATTAGTCTCTCTACTTTTGTTTATGTTTGAAATTTTCTATTAAAAAACATTAAAATGAGAAAATTCAAGTCTCACACACAGTCTGGCTGAGACATTTGGTATTTGACTCAAGATACTCCTCTGGGCTTTCTACATCTATCTCTGAATCAAATTAATCACCAGAAAGCTATATCCTGGATGGGCCTCATTAATTTAGATCCCTGTGGAAAAGTCTTTACTAAGTTACCTTTGAATGTTACATCCTTTGCTTTTATCCAGGGTGGACATAAAAAAAATGGCCTTCCAGAAAATGTTTCTGCATCTTCTATACAATCACTGCAATGATATTGCCTCTTCTATTGCTCAATGTTCCTGTGATAAATTCCTCTTAGAAACTTCTGAATTATCTTAGTCATTCAACATATATATATACATATATATGTTGCGAACTTACATCACCGCAGGCCCTGTCCTATGCATGGGGGGGAGTTACGTGAAAGATTGCCCACACACCGGAGAAGGCTCCAGGTGGTGGCACAGGCCAGTGTGACAGCCATCATCGCAAGGCTACACAGCAAGTAAGAGATTAAGGGACATTGCCATAGGGTCGTGCAACAAGGGGCAATTCTGTCAAAGGGGCAGAGGAGGCTTGCTAGGGTTGTGATTTTTGAGCTGGGCCTTGGAGGCTGAAAAGGAATTTGCCGAATGGAAAAGAGAGAGACCTTTTCAAAATAAAATCATGTTTTCAATAGTAAGAAGCCATAAAAGAGTATGTCCTGTTTGGGAGGTGCTATTGTTTATACATGTGGCTTATCTTATAAGCCACTTCAAATCTTTTTTGGAAATAAGTAAAATCTAATAATATATAAATGAATAAAATTAAAGTCTTACCTTGTCCCATTTATGTGATAATTACCTTATTTTCCATGTGCATGTTAATCTACAGCTTCTTTTCCTGTATGTGCCGGGGTCCCTAGAGGACAGGCAGTGTAGCACAGCGTTAATGTGTGAGGCATAGAGACAACTTGTTCCTCCACTTGCTACCTGTGTGACCCTGAGCAAGTGACTTAACCACTATGTGCTCAATCCCCTCATCTATCAAATGAGAATAGTACTACTATCTGTCTTACAAGACTGTTGTCAGAATTAAAATTTTAAGATCCATATGAAGCACTTAGCCTGCCCATGCTAACAC
>NW_004443945.1:24303070-24304476 GCF_000243295.1 Trichechus manatus latirostris | reverse complement strand
AGTGAAACAGAAACAGCACATGCAGACAGAGGTGCAGATGATCTGGGGGCCAGGGAGCCTAGGAAAGGGGAGGAGGAAGGATTGTCTGCTTGAGAGACCAAGCCTCAGGAATCACACACATTGTAGTGATGTCATTAGCCGTTTTCACACTATGATCCGAGTTTCTGGAGAGTTCTACCTGAATCTCCAATGGTCAGGGAAATCTGAGCTGATGACTTTATTATAATTACCTTCACTGCTATTTGAGAATTATCGTTCCGGACAACATACTCAGCATTTTATATTAGTTACCTCATTAAATTTTCACAACCTTTGCCACCATGACATAGGTATTTTCACAATTTTACAGATAAGAAGAAGGCGGTTCCGCGAGGTTGAGTAACATGCTCAAGGTCACACAGCTGATAAGTGACCTTGTTTGTCCTCTAACCTAGGTCAGTCTGCCTACAAAACCCTTTCTCTCTGGATACATGCTACAACATGGATGAACCTTGAATACATTATACTGAGCACAATAAGTCACTCACAAAAGGACAAATATGTATGATCTCACTTACATGAAATATCTAGAATAGGCACATAGATAGAGAACAAAGTATATTCGTGGTTACCAGGGCTAGGAGGGAGGCGGAAAGAGGGAGTTATTACTTAGTACCCACTGAGCTTCCGTTAAGGGTGATGAAAAATTTTGGAAATGGATGGTGGCACAGCATGATGTTGTTGCTGTGTGCCGTCAAGTCAATTCCAATTCACAGCGACCCCAAGTGATGGAGCAGAACTGCCCCTTAGGGTTTCCTAGGCTATAATCTTTACAGTAGCAGATTGCCAGGTCTTTCTCTCATGGAGCTGTTGGGTGTATTCAAACCACCAACCTTTCGGTTAGTAGCTGAGTGCTAAGCCGCTGCATCACCAGGGCTCCTTAAAACATGATGAGCATTGATTAGTGCCGCTGAATTGTGCATGAAAAAATATTGAAATGATAAATATTCTGTTATATACATTTACCACAATTAAAAAAAAAAAAACCTTTCCCACTGTCTGGGTTTTGCAGGCCACAGGCAGAATTTTGTGCTTACCAATGGTTGAAGTCACTGCAGCGGGCATGCAAATCGAATTTCCTGGGTAAAAATTTTAATCCTTGAAATAAAGGCAACAGCACCATCCAGGAAAGAATGAGTATCTTTGTGGGAGGAGGCAAGAGTGTTCAAAAGACAGCTCCTGCCTTAGTCATTTATCCTGAGGGCAAATTCAGGACAAAAGCATTCAGAGATGCTGGAGGCAGTGAGTTAAGAGGAAGTATATTTCACAGCTCCTTTTTCCCATCACTTATATTACTTTTAAATAATCCCGTACAGTATTTTTATAGACAAATGCAGTTCCTTTCCCCTGTGGCAAGTAATGCAAAA
>NW_004443945.1:24298907-24301134 GCF_000243295.1 Trichechus manatus latirostris | reverse complement strand
CATTTTGAATCCTGCAATCATATGCTCTACTATGCCAGAAACTCTGAGGTAGATACTGCTATATCCCCGTTTCACAGATGAAGAAATGCTTTTCAGTTAAATGAATTACCCCGGCATCTATCAACTGATAGATGGCAGGATCTAAATTGAATACTAGTTCTTGACTTCCATAACCCTTGTGATTTCTATTCATGCTTCCCCACAGTAAGGGAAATAAGAAGGTTCAGAAAATGTCTGTAACAGAAGAAACCTATTCCAGAAGCTGGCATTAACCTTTGAGAATTGCAGATGACAGTGAGCGTGTAATATTACATATTGATCCATGATTTCATCTCTGGTTAGGGGAGCCATGGGGAGAGGACTCACACAGATGTACACCCAAAACTGTAGACTACAAAGAGTGGTTCGACAACCCCACCTTCTAAAAAGGCTTAAAAAAAAAAAAACAAAAAACCGCACTGCTATCGAGAAGATTCCAATTCATAGGCACCCCATATGGTTTCCAAGGCTGTAAATCTCTATGGAAGCAGACTGCCACATCTTTCTCCCGCAGAGCTGCTTGGTGGTTTCGAATCGACAACCTTTCAGTTAGCAGTCAATTTCTTTAACTGCTGCGCCACGAGGGCTCCTTAAACAGGCTTGGAGATGCTTTTGTTAGCAAGACATGCTCACAGTTCCCAATCCTCCACACACCTTGACAATCATCTCTTGTTGCAGATTCTTACTGGGGCACTAGAAAGGCTCTCATGCAGGCAGGGGCAGATTATCCAATAGACAAGGTAAGCACGGTGCTTACCTTGCTTACCAGATCATCTGTAGTGAAATTACGGATTAGAAATTAAGCACAAGTAAGCCTGTGCTTACCTTGCTTACTGGGTCATCTGCCCCTGTCAAGGATTGTAAATTTGAAAAGAAGCTTTGATTTTGTAGGAAGGTGCTGTGGGGTTGGGAGAGAGATAGAGGCCAGCCATACATAGAAGCAGAATCTTTGATGTGGTGAAAAAATATGAAATTGTTCGTTACAGATGATCTGGTCCCTTATCTCTGCCAACCCTAAGCTTAGACTCATGGTTGCTTGTAGTCTGTGGCAGAGCTATTCCAAACAGCTACTGATAAGTAGGCGGCTAATGGCAAGGCTGCTATTTGATCTCCAGTGGCTCCTTATAGCTCCTGGGGTAACCCACTCCAGGGCCCCCTTGGAAAACCATGTCCTTGGCTCATGCTCAGAACCTCCCTTGTTTATGGCTGGGTGTTCAGAGGGTGGAAACATTGAGGTGGAGCTAACACATGAAGATGATTGTAATAGAAGCACTTGTCCTGTTTGCTTTTAAAGTTTGTGCTGGGATTTGTGTTGGGAAAGTGGTCTCTCTTTTCTTCTCCCTGTGCCCTCAGCCTCCATATATTGAAGCCAGCAAAGAGAACCCTATTCCTGCTTAAGTCCAGTGCCTGAACTATACAGAACTTAAGTACAGTGCCTGGGGAGTGGGTGAGAGGCTGACGGCATGGCAGAGCCACAGGCATTCCAAATGTAGACATGACTAAAAATCACGCACCAATCCCTGGTATGTGACCCAATTGGGACATCCAGGGTGAGCCATCTGCCATGGCCATCTTCTATACCTATACTTGTAAAAGCGGCACAGGGCGACCTGCTTTCTGCCCCTCTGCGTCTCTTGCTGCAAATGGTCAGTCAATGTACATTTGCCAGAGCTCTAAAAATCACAGCTAGTCTGAAAAACAATGCAAAATCAGTCAGTCAAAGCCAAATTAACTGTGTGCAAGTACTAAATTACAGTTACTGAGAGGTAATCCAAGGCAATTTAATACAAAGATAATAACTGGAAACCAGGAAAGTGGTTTCCTTAATTTCAAAACATATCTCACTAGCAATAAGATGATAACCCTACGAGGATTCCTACAAAGAGGATCCTACACTGGGAAGAAGATAATATATTAACTCGTTCAGCCCTCGAAACAGCACTATGTGGTAGATACTGTCATCATCACAATTTTCTTGATAAGAAAACTGAGGCAGAGAGGTTAAGTCAATTTGCACAAGGCAGCACAGCTAGTAAAGTGGTACTACCAGGATTTGCACCCAGAAAGTTTGACTCTCAAGTCTAAAAACTTAACCACTCTGTTACACTGCATTCTAATTGTGTAATTTTTGTATGCTTATGAGACATTATTAGGTCTATTGAGATTTATAATTGTTTATTCCTCTGTT
>NW_004443945.1:24295398-24296957 GCF_000243295.1 Trichechus manatus latirostris | reverse complement strand
TTACAACAATTCTGTGAGGTAGGTACATACTTAGGAAGTAGGAATTTTGATTATTCTCATTTTATAGATGAGAAACCTGAGGCAAAGCGAGGTGAAGTGGTCTGCCATGCTGCCCAGGACCACATGATGACAACAATAGTAACAATAATGATAGATTATATTTGGTGAATACCTACAATGCACTGGGCACTTCCTAAGTGCAATAGGACAGGAGAAATTGCTCATAAAAATTGGCTTCTATACAATACTTCGCTCCTCCCTGCATCCACACACTTTGCAATCTGACTTTGCATCTCCTCCAATGAAAAGGTGGAGTCTATTTCCCCGCCCTTCAAATCTGGGCCAATTCTGTGACTTGCTTTGACCAAAGAATGCAGTGGAAGTGATGGAGGGCCAGTTTCAAGCCTAGACGTCAAAGATCCTGGTGTTTCCACTCACCTTCCATGTGAACAAGACTAGAATTTCCTGCAAGTGAAGAGACCACATGTACCAGAGCTAAGTGTCCCAGCAAAGTCCCCAGACATGTGAAAGAGTTCAGCCTAGATCAGCAAAGCCAACTCACAGCTAATTGAAGACCCAGAGGAAAGTCCAGCTAAAACCAGAAGAACCACCCAGCTAGTCCTAAATTGCTAATACACAGAATTGTGACTGCTAAGTTTTGGGGCAATTTGTTATGGAGCAATAGCTAACTGATACAGATTGCTAGTGGGATGATCAGTGGAATGGCTGGGAGATATTAGAAGGGCAATGTCTAATATCCAGTTTTAAGCTGTTGCCTGGTCTGCACTGTAAAAACCCTGGAACCACTCCCTATCTGTCCCAAATCTTCAGTAAACACAACACCCTGGTTAAAGGTGCTTTTCCCAGTGAATAAAAAAAGGGACTGTGTTTATGGGTGGTGTGAGTAAGAGGATGGCAGTCACAGCCAGAGAGATGCAGAGAGGAGCAGAGTATTCTACAGAGGTGAGTGAGGAGTCATCAGGAAGAAAACAAAATCTCCCCCAGAATTCTGATAGCTGTGAAGGAGGGAAGATCCAGACACCCCACAGAATGTAGAATGGGTCTACGGCAAGTCTGTGGGATACTAAAAGGAAAGTGACTGTATTAGGCTGGAGGACTCAGAAACGTACCTACAGTAGACCTTTGAGTATGCTAGTATTATTCCATTTGATCTTCACATCAGCCCTAACAGGGAGATCTTTTTTTAAATTGTGGTAAATATATATGTAACAAAACATCTGACATTTCAACCATCTTTACACGTACAGTTCAGTGACATTATGTTCCTCATGTTCTTCAACCATCACTCTTATCTGTTCCCAAATTATACCATCACCCTTAACAGAGGTTCAATGTCCCCTAAGCATTGAGTCCTCGCTCCTCTTCTTTCCCACTAATAAACTTTGGTCTCTGCACATTTACCTCTTCTAGATATTTCATATAAATGGGGTCATACAATATTTGTCCTTTTGTGACTGACTTATTTCACTCAGCACAACGTTTTCAAGGTTCATTCATGTATCAGAACTTCATTTCCAGGGAGATATTTATTACCCTCA
>NW_004443945.1:24263331-24295207 GCF_000243295.1 Trichechus manatus latirostris | reverse complement strand
GGCTTTCAAGTTCCTGCGGCCAGTCTGTCCTTCCTTGCCAAGTGGGGCTGGGCCCTCAGGTCAGAAGCTGAAAACCAGCTCGGGGTCACATTAATACTCCCTGCTCCCTCTAGTAATCAAATTTAGGGTAGAATGCAGAATGGCAACAGTCAAAAAAGTGTAAAATAATTAGGTGTTAGCGAGGTTGTGGAGAAGCAGGAACCCTCATCCACTGCTGATGGGAATGTAAGTTGGCACAGCCACTGTGAAGAAGTTTGGAGGTTCCTCAAAGAGTTGAACATAAAACTAGCAATTCCACTCTTAAGTATATACCCAAAAGACCTGAATGCAGTGACAAGAGCAGACATATGTACACCAATGTTCATTGTAGCACTATTCACAATTGCCAAAAAGTGGAAACAACCAAAATGTCTATCAAGTAATGAATGGATAAATAAAGTGTAGTATATTCATACAATGGAGTACTACTCCGTCATAAAGAGGAATGAAGTTCTAATGCATGCCACAGCCAAGAAGACATTATGCTGAAAGAAATAAGTCAGTCACAGAAGGACAAATACTCTATGATATCACTTATGTGAAATAAGTAAATATATACAAACCGTAAGTAATTAGTATTTACCAGTGGCAGGAGGGAGGGAGAAACAGGAAGTTTTTGCTTAGAGTGCACTGAATGTATGTATGTATGTTAATAAACCAAAAACCAAATCCATTGCCGTCCAGTCAATTCTGACTCATAGTGACCCTACAGGACAGAGTCGAATTGCCCCATAGGGTTTACAAGAAGTGGCTGGAGGATTCCAACTGCTGACCTTTTGGTTAGCAGCTGAGCTCTTAATCACTGTGCCACCAGGGCTCCATGTATGTTAATGGTGGTGGGATAATTTGGAAAAGAATAGTGAGAATGGTTGTACAACTTAAAAAATGTAATCAGTGTCACTGAATTATCCATGTAGAAATTTATGAATTGCTGTATGTTTTGGAGCCTGTTGATCATTATAATTAAAAAAAGAAGGTGAAGGCTCCTCCCCAGAGCTTGTGCTTGGGTCAGAAGCTCAGAACAAGCCTCACACATAGCAGCATGCTCAGCTGACTCTCTATTTTGTTGTTGTTGTTGGCTGCCCTTGAGTTGGACTCCAACTCATTGTGACGCCATGCATAATGGAACTTCGCAATCCCTATGATTGGTTGTGATCGGACTATTGTGATCCATAGGGTTTTCATTGGCTGATTTTCGGAAGTAGCTCACCAGGCCTTTCTTCCTAGTCCATCTTAGTCTGAAAGCTCCTCTGAAACCTGGTCAGCATCACAGCAACACACAAGCCTCCACTGACAGATGGCTGGTGGCTGAGCATGAGGTGCATTGGCTGGGAATGAACCAGGTCTCCTGCGTAGAAGGCAAGAATTCTACCACTGAACCACCACTGCCCCCGTCTCTGTTTTGTATGGGGAGGAAAATCAAGACATGGACACATCAAAGGCTGGAGTCCCAGGGAACCAGTTTACATCAGGAACATAGAAGAGTCCAACCCAAAGCTCCTGCTCCTGCCTTCTCTCTCTGCCAATGCAGGGTCACAATAGTCTATGTAAACTGGAAATATCCCCCTTAAAAAATCATGTTTCCCTGAACCAGTTAAACCAGTTGCTAGTCAAGATGACAGCAATTTGACTCAAGATGACACCATCTGTGTCAGAGTATAACTGTGCTCCCTAGGGTTTTCAATGGCTAATTTTTTGGAACTTGATCACCAGGGCTTTCTTCTGAGGAGCTTGTGCATAGATTCGAACATCCAACCTTTCAGTTAGCAGCCAAGCGCGTTAACCGTTTGCACCACTCAGAGACTCCTATGCTTTCTTGAAGGGGATAAAAAAAGAAAAACTACCACGTGATTTCCCATTCAAATTCCAAGAGAACAGGCTTGATTTTTTTCCTCCCCAGTTTTTCAGGGGGTGGGGGTAGAGGACAATTAAGCTCATTATTCCTCCATCTGTTTGGGGCTTTTTGCCATCTATATTTTGCACATCTCACATACAATCTCCAGTCCTTCGGTGTCTGGAAGGACCTGGGCGGTAATTCCCTCCCACTCTGGCAGAGAAGGTCATCCTTACAGCTGGGCAGAGGCCTTCTCACAGAACACGAGGCAGGTCAGATTGTAAACCGCCCTCTGTACCAGTTTGGTGCCTCATGTTTGTGAAGAGCTTTTACGGTCATTAATCATGTATTTTATGGGAGGGTGGCTTGGGAGGCAGCTTAGCCCTGGCTTTCAGATTTCAGGGGCAGGTCTTTGAGTCTCTCCCCCTGAGGTGACTCACATGCCGGCCTCACGCCCATCTCCGAGGAGGCCATGACCTTCATCCATTAATGTCTGTTACTGTGGGTGACTTCACCAGTCATCGGAGTTACCTCTCCAAAGAACTTGGACCACCAGCAAACTGAGGATTCATCCCAGTGCTCTGCTTATTCCACTTGTTGCTGTTCCCAAGCTGCTGGCTATGTTAAAAGGTCCCTTTGGAGGCTCTGCACAGCCCACACACTTCCTGTTGCTAGCAGACGAGTCTAAGCTTCTCATGGCTGCTTGCAAGACAATTAAAAGCCAGGGCCTGGAGGTCAGCATGTGGAGGGCCATCAAGACCCCAATTTCCAGCCACACTACCGTAAGTAGCCACCTGGGCTCACGCACACCCCGTGAACTGTCAACCTCCTTTTGAACCCTACAAGTCTGGAAAATCACAAGGTGGGAGGAGAGGGAGGAAGTGGGATGACTGGGCTTTGGAGCCAGAAGGACTTGATTTGAATCCTGCCTCTATCACCCTCTAGCCTGGTGGCCTTAGGCAAGGCATTTAACCTCTCCAAGCCTTAGGCTCCTCCTACATAAAATGGAGACATTACCTGCGTAAATGAGATCTCCTTACAACCAGCCTACTGGGGTCTTGCTGCTAAACAGCATGTGTCCCTAAGCAAGTCACTTGACCCACACACTGTGGGAAGAACAACACATCTCTCAACAAAGGTATAGGACTAACCGAGATAATAATGTGAAAGTACACAGTGTATGTTCAAGGGCTACCACAAGTTAACCAGTTGCCACCAAGCCAATTCCAACTAGTGGTGACCCCATGTGTGTCAGAGTAGAACTGCTCCATAGGGTTTTCAGTGGCTGATTTTTCTGAAGTAGATTGCCAGGCCTTTCTCTCAAGGTGCCTCTGGGTAGATTTGACCTGTCAACTTTTTGGTTAGTAGCCGAGTATGTTAACGGTTTGCATCACCTTATCAGCTCATAGAATGTTAGAGCAGTAAAATCGAAAAAACCAAAACTGTTGCCGTCAAGTTGCTTCTGACTCATAGTGACCCTATCAGACAGAGGAGAACTGTCCCATCGGGTTTCCAAGGAGCAACTGGTGGATTCAAACTGCCGACCTTGTGGTTAGCAGCTGTAGCTCTTAACCACTGTGCCACCAGGTAAAAGACCTCAGAAATCCTCTTCTGAAGGGTACATACCTTGTCTTATTTAATGTCACCTCCCTCTTGAACAGAGTCTGGTGCATAATCAAAGCTCAGTGAATGTTTATTTTTGTATTAATTGGCTCAACCCAACCTCTTTCACTTTATAGAAGAAAAAACCCTGAAGCACAGAGGTGATGAGACATTCGTGGAGGAGCTCAGACTGGGCCCCAGGTATCCAGTTTCCTGCCTCCTGCTTTGAATTCCAGAAAGCAC
Organism: Trichechus manatus latirostris; assembly: GCF_000243295.1. NCBI lineage: Eukaryota > Metazoa > Chordata > Mammalia > Sirenia > Trichechidae > Trichechus > Trichechus manatus. The sequence goes on along the minus strand of NW_004443945.1, from coordinate 24,291,489 downwards.
CACCCTCTGAAACAGAGGCATTCCCACTGCCCATTTCCACTGGCCGTAGCTTATTGCACTCAGCGTGCGGGTCATTAATCCCCAAACCTGACCCTCTGGGAAGCAAGGCTAGTCTTTGAGGTTAGAGGATTAGGAAGCCGCCTTAAAACATTGAGAGGCTCCCAGCAAAGCTCAGCTTGTGCCATCCCAAATCTCATCTTCAGCGGCCCCAAGTCACCCTGTGGATATGCACAATGTTTTGGAATGAAAGCACGGAGGGAGCTCCTGTCAGTCATTCACACCCTACCCAGAGCAGGTGGGGGTGCTGAGAAGAGCCATATCTTGGTGGGTCCCAGTGGACGGACATTGCTTTCTTGCACCCTGTTGTTAGTTGTCGTAGAGTCGCCCCATCATAGCGACACGTAAACCACCACTGACAGACAGGTGGTAGCTGTTCGTGAGATGCATTGGCCAGGAATCAAACCCAGGTCTCCCGCATGGAAGATGAGAATTTTACCACTGAACCACTACTACCCTCTTTATGGCACATTAGAATTTATGAAGATGGTACTGATGCCTGCCTGCAATCTGGGGAAGCAGGAAGGGACGGTGCTGGCAACAAAAAATAAAAAGGCATAGGTTCTTAAACTCACAAAAGATCCCCAAGTAAGGGATGGATTCACAACTTTGCCCCTGGGGAAGAGTAGCCTGTCCAAGAACACATGTCATTGCCCAGCTCCCACGCCTTTCCACACCCAATCCCTCTAAGCCCGCAACCTGTCAGACACTCAAGAGCTAGCAAACCAGGCATCAGGCCAAGGTCATGCCAATACCTGCCAGGCCACACTAGTCAGACTCCGTCCTCTGTGTTTACAGAAACTTCTTAAAGACAGCTCTAAGGGGGTGAGTCATGGCAAATTTAATAAACTAGGATATGAAAATTGAACCTTGTTTTTTGCATAATGTTGCTGCTTTAGAAGAAGTATGCTGTCCATTTTTGGAAGCAGGGAGACCAGCTATTGCATTTCCAAAGACAGAGATCCTCCTACCCTCAGCAGCCTTACCAGGCCCTGTAAGGGGCATCTCAGGAGCCATCCAGAGCATCAGTGGCCAGTACTTGATGGGGACCAGCATCCAGGGGGTACTGTGATCAGGAAGAGCAATGGCAATGAAGGTAACCACTCCTTAAAGACTAAAGGTCATCGGGGTGGGGAGGGTGGTTGTCCTTAAATAAATCCCACAGTAGCATGAATAATCCAAAGGAGTGAAGGTCTCCCAAATAGACCAATCCTGATAAGTGAGGTCTGGGCTAGATTTCTTTTTTTTTTTTTTAATAAAGAAACAAAGAAACATGTCTTTTCTTACATGCAAGTGTCACAGAGCCATTTGTACCCATTACGTAGATAACATCCACACAAAAAAATTATGAACTATATTTTCCCATTTATTCTTGGTAACAACTCTATGAAGGAGATAATTCTTTTCATTCATTTACTCAGTTTCTTCATTCAAATTTAAAAAACAAAAAACAAAAAAACTTGGCCTTGGAAAGATTATTTGTCCAAGTTATCCAGTTGGGAACTGGTAGAGCTGGGCTTCAACCTCAGGCCACTTGACTCCAGAACTCATGCTCTTCACCATGATCTCATCTCATCTTTTCATCCACCCTCTCACACAGCTGCACAGTCTGCATCTTCCTTCACCATCATCAAGGGGATGGATTCTCTGTGTTCACTTCAGTCTTCTTTCCCATAATCACAATTATAACCGGAAGCATCTGTGAAATCTTACAGTCCCATTTATCTGTTGGATGAAGCATTGTTCTGCTTACAAGCAGGGGAGTGGACTAGGTCACGATCAACCTGATATTTTTGAGTCAAATGTCCTCATCTGTAGCACCTAAAATAGCATCTCTCATTGCCTAATCTGTACAGAGACTCTCAAAGACACAATAAAGGAAATCAAATTAAGAGTTCCCTTCTTTTGCGGCCAGAAGAGATTGTGTTGGCATTTTCCCAACTGCTAATGTCTTTTAACTGGCTTCATGCATTCAAAGGGACGATGATCAGGGCTAGTCTAATACGTCAGCAAGTAGGTGAGCATCTACATGCTCTAATCCGGGGGGGTGAGTTGGAGGGTGGGCCTTGAGAGACCCACCTACTCCAAAAGGTCTTTTCAACATGCCCGTCAGATCCATGCCTGATATTCTCCCTCATTCATTGTTGAAGACAACTGATGAGCAAACAAGCCCTAATGCGCCCTGATATGTGCATAGCACTGTTAAAACCTTTTAGAGATTTAAATAACCCTTTGGAGATTACAAATCACGTTTACTTATTTCATTCTGTCATCTTAAAAACCCTTTGAGGTTGGTATCATTACTCTTATATATGTGATTTTAAGGCTCAGCTAGTAATTAACAAAGCCAGGACAAGTATCTGAGGCTTTTGACTCCACGTTCTGTGTTCTCTGGGTGTAAGATGTTAGCACTTAACACCATCTCTCCTACGATTCTGTCACCTGGAAGGAGCCTGAAGCCTGGGACAGGGAAGTTTTTACGGGAGTTCTAAGAAGATCAAAGTCTGGAGTATTGTGTAAGGCACAAGAGGGAAGGCCCACATGAAACATCTTATAACATGGAGGAACCTGGAGGACATTATACTGAGTGAATTTAGTCAGTCACAGAAGGACAAATATTGTATAAGACCACTATTATAAGAACTCAAAAAAAGGTTTAAACACAGAAGAAAACATTCTTTGATGGTTACGAGGGTGGGGAGGGAGGGTGAGGGTTATTCACTAACTAGATAGTAGACAAGAATTATCTTAGGTGAAGGGAAGGACAGCACACACCACAGGGGAAGTCAGCACAACGGGACTTAACTAAAGCTAAGAAGTTTCCTGAATACAACCAAACACTTCGAGGGGCAGAGTAGCAGGGGTGGGGGTCTGGGGACCATGCTTTCAGGGGACATCTAGGTCAACTGGCATAACAAAGTTTATTAAGAAAATGTTCTGCATCCTACTTTGGTGAGTCGCATCTGGGGTCTTAAAAGCTAGCAAGCAGCTATCTAAGATGCATCAATTGGTCCCAACCACCTGGAGTAAAGGAGAATGAAGAATACCAAAGACACAAGGAAAGTATTAGCCCAAGAGACAGAAAGGGTCACATAACCAGAGACTTCATCAGCCTGAGACCGGCAGAACTGGATGGTGCCTGGCTAACACCAATGACTGCCCTGACAGGGAACACAACAGAGTCCCTGATGGAGCGGAAGAAGGATGGGATGCAGAACTCAAATTCTAGTAAAAAGACCAGACTTACTGGTCTGACTGAGACTGGAGGAACCCCAGAAAGCATGTCCACCCAGACTCTCTGTCAACCCAGAACTAAAGCAATTCTCAAGGCCAACTCTTCAGACAAAGATTAGACTAGACTGTGGGATATAAAATAATACTCGTGAAGAGTGTGCTTCTTAGCTCAAGTATATACATGAGACTAAATGGGCAGCTTCTGTCCAGAGTGAGATGGGAAGGCAGAGATGGTTAGGAGCTGGTTGGATGGAAATCCGGGGTGAAAGGAGGAGTGTACTGTCTCAATATAAGGAGAGCAATTAGGATCACATAACAATGTATGTGTTAATTTTTGTATGAGAGACTAACTTGAACTGTAAACTTTTACTTAAACTACAACAATTAAAAAAAAAAAGAAGAAAAAGAAGGAATGTCCAAGCAAGGTGACTAAAGAATTACTCTCTGAAGCAGGAAGAGTTGGGAAAGGAGGCACGGTCTGACCATGGTGGTGGACCCAAGTGGCAGGGCAGGGGACTCTTGTGGAAGGAGGCTTGAATTGGGGATCTGAAGCCCTAGGTTCTAGCCCAACTTGGCTACTGAGTCACCCCAAGCAAATCTCACGTTGTCAGGGTCTCAGTTTCTTTCTGTGTAAAGAGGACAAAGAGGACCTCTGATATCTAAGGTCCTTTCAAGCTCTAAAGGAGTCCCTGAGTGATATAAATGGTTAAGCACTCAGCTACTAACAAAAAGTCTGGCACCTCAGAAGAAAGGCCTGGCAATCTATTTCTGAAAGATCACAGCCATTGAAATCCCTATGGAGCAGGGGTCTACTCTGACACTCACAGGGTCGCCAGGAATTGGAATAGACTCTATGGCAACTGGTTAGGTTTTTTTGTTTTTTCCAGCTCTAAACTTGAGTCATGTTTTGGAGTCACTACGTCTGCATGGTCCATATGACCATGAGAGCTCAATAAACATTAGCTACTCCCATCCTCATCAACATCCTCACTTTGGAGGGGACTCAGATCATTCACACATGATTGTTAAAATGTGTCCTTTACACAGAGTGCTACGAGAAGGTATATGTGGAGGTTACTAGGGCTGCCTGCCAGTCTACCTCTTCTGGGCGCATATTCATGATGTTGCCATTCTGGTCAGAATCTGTAGTCCCTGGTTTCACTGGTTTTTGTTTTTGTTTTTTTTTTCCACCACAGCTCAGGACTACATTTTCCCAGTCAGTCCTCAAATCATCCAAGCTCCTCACACTGTTGTTTCCAAATATTGAAACACATTATGGCAGGCCACCAGCTCCATCTTATAATCAAATAGATGAATCACAAGGCAATTTCCTTTGGATTTTTAATAGGATTTCCACTTCTATCTCACTGCCTTGTCTGGCCTGATGTTGACCAAAAAAAAAGAAAAATCACTACTTTCAATCATATCTGATTATGTTTTTTAGTTAAATAAAAGCTAACTAACTATTTGAGTTGTGCTCCTCATAATTCTATTCCATACCCATTTTCCTATTTTCTGGCATCCATATACTTGTTCTCCCTTTGTGTCTGTGGTTACTCCTGATAAGGTACCCTTCTTCCACCTTCACATGCAGATGTTTATTTTAAAACATCTGTCATCTGCACTACACTTATTCTCTACCTTTAAACTAGGCTGGTTTAAAGGTATGCAACACAGGTATATATGTGTATATATAGGTATATATATATCTGTTTAGGAGACCCTTGGCAGTGCGAATAGGTAAGTGCTCAGAGGTGAGCAGTTCAAATCCACCCAGAGGCATCTCGGAAGAAAGCCCTAAAGATCTACTTCCAAAAGATCACAGCCATCGAAAACCCTACGTGGCACAATTCTATTCTGAAACTCATGGGGTTGCCAAGAGTTGAAATTGATTAAACAATGATTTGGTTTTGTTTTTTATGTATGTGGTCCCTGGATGGTGCAAATGGTTTAACACTACTGAAAGACCTGGCAATCCGCTTCTGAAAGGTCACAACCTTGAAAAACCTATGTAATAGTTCTACTTTGGAACACACAGTTGGCATGACTTGGAATTGACTCTATGGCAACGGGTTTGGTTTCAGCATGCGTATATATATATATATATATATATATATCTGCAAATACCTCACATAAACAGGTTTTCACCCAAGTGACCTCCAAAGTTGTTTTAAATTACCCACAATGCAGCCAGATTTCTCTAAATCAAACGACTGCCTTGGGCCTCTGGGAGATACCAAAGAGTACTCCTCAATCCTGCATTTCAATTTTTCTAAAGCCTGACAATAAAAAAATATAGCTTCTCTACTTCAAGTTAAGTAGTTAAAAACCTCAGTAAAACAGAAGATGCAGGCACACTATTTTTTTTACTTATTTGACCATGATCCCAACAAACTTAAATCATCACTTGTCTTGGGTTTCAGGAAGAGCCTGCATCTCTTGTTTACTCGGTTACCTTGGTAGACACTGAAATCAGTAAGACCACTGACAGCATCGCCAGTTTTGGAATATACATATTGAAAAATGGAGCAAGAGTTCGGTCCAGTTGATACTTGAAGCTACTTCTAATTGCCTATACTCTACTTTTCCTTTGACTGTGAGCCCTCTCTTTCTTACTTCTGCCCCCAACACATACACACACACACACACACAAACCAAACACAGATATATACACACACACAGAGACCAAACATAGGCACACACACAGACACCAACGGAGACACACACACACACACACACACGCAGACCAAACATAAGCGCACACACATACCCAACATAAGCACATACACAGAAATACACCCCCATACACGCACAGAGACACGGGCACAGAGCAAACACAGGTGCACACACAGACACCAACACACACGCACATGCTCACCACGGAGTCACCTGTGCAGACAACAGCATTGCTTTGCTAAAAAAAAACCTCCAGGTCTTGGTTTGTATACATTTTTCCCTAGGCACATTACATGAAAAGCAGATGTATAAAATTTACTTCATTGTCTCAGGAGCTAAGACTAGACAATTACTGATGGTGTAGGTTCTGTTGTTTTTGTGGTTGGTTCCTTACTGCACTGTAATCTCATATCCAGGGCCTTGGCTAAGTCTCATGCTGTGTGGCTCTCACAGGGATCAGGGCCTTGGTGCTTTGTAAGCACTCCTAGTACAAAACCTTTAATGCCACCCAACATGGGCACTCTCTAAGCCCAGTGCACACATCAGATGCAGGTACTGAGTCAAGTCTTCTCTTGATAAGTGACTTCCATCACTCTGCCTGTAACCCATCACCCAGCACATCAGTCTAGATGCGGTGGTGGTCTCCTTATTGTCTCTTCAAGGTGGGTCTTGGGTCTTCCAGTTCCTGCCAGGCTCAGCTCTCCTGAGCAATTTCCGGAAGCAGTACCACTTTGAACTGGTCATACCCCTATTTGACGAAATGGCCTGTCAACCTCATGGGGCTATGGGGAAGATCTATTAAACTCAAGAAGAAGTATTCAAACACCACATTCCCTCTGAACTAAGTCCAAACTTCTCAGCTGAGAATTCAGTATATTCTACAACTGGTCTCCTGTTCGTCGTCCCAATTTAGTAGCTCCCCACCTCGCAGAAAATGACTTAAGCACTTTATATGTAATCCTTATAATAATCCTGTCAGATATTTTTCGGATGAAGCAATTGAGGCTTTTGGAGGCTAAGTAACTTGCCCTAAATCACTCAACAAGTAAGAATTTGAAACTAGGCCTATCTGACTCCAAGCCTCATGCATTTGATCACTTCATGAAACCACCTCCCAGGAAGCCTCTGGCCAAACTGGACTTTCCTTGTTTTTCCAAACAGGTTTCCTACCTCTCTGCCTTTGTTCATGCTGTTTTCTTTACATAGACCAACCTGCCCTTTTTCCTCACTCCAACCAACGCTCCTAGTGGAAATCTTAAGTAGTCTTGATCAAGTTCAATGCCACTTCCTCCAAGAAAACATCCATGATTGCACCAGCCAAGCATGGAATTTTCTCTCCCACTCAAGTTCCAATTGACTTAGTTCAGATGTCTCCAATTGCCCTTGTTACATTCCACACCATATTCTAATTGTTTTGTGTGTGCACCTGTCTTTAGTCACCACTGCCCCCACTTCCCACCACTGTTAACTGTGTCATAAGCTTCTTAAAGGCAAAACTGCCTTCTCCCACCTTGTATTCTCCATAGCACTTTGCACAAGCAGGAGCTCCATAAATTTGGCCAAATGAATTAATAATCAATCACGCATCTCTCCCTATATTGAAGAGTTCATGTACTAGTAAGCAAAAATGTAGGATGTTTAAAAATCAATCTTTCTCTAATGCTCCCACTTTCCGAAAATGAAATTTTAAAAAATAGTGCAATTTACTTCTCAATATCTAATCCAATCATTTTAGAATATTTTTTTTTCCTTCTTTGAATTTTATCTAATGGCAGCAAACGCAGCCCCCTCCATCTATAATCCTTCCACCATTTCTTCATTTTCTTCTTATCTTCAATGTCACCTTCTATGGCTTTTCTGGTCAGTCTAGTTTATTACACCCAAAGTGTCTGTGGACGAGAGCAATGTCTTAGTCATCATTTTATTCCCAGCACCCAGCAGTGCCTGGGTGCCAAATAACGTTTGAAGAATGCATGAGTAAATGAAGGCATATAAGCTGTGTTAGTGTAAACGTAGTCATTGTTATCCCTGGGATAACAACTCATATTTTTGCAGGTCTCATGGCATCCTCACTACAACGCTATGAGGTAGGCATTATTATTATCCCCATATTACAGATGGGAAAACTGAGGCTGTTCAAGGATAAAGAACTTACCCTTGGTCATATAACCAGTAAGTGATGAAACCAGATTCAAAGCCAGGTCTGTCTGACTCCAGAGCTGTACTTCTTAATGAAAAAGCCTCTCAGGTTGAAATGCAGCCTTCACTGTCCTTCCCTGGGTCAAGCTGAGGGAGCCTAGGTGCAACAATGCGAAACACACTGTGAAGCCTGGGATGCTTGGGATCTGTGGCCATTTGACTGGGAAGGTCTGAAATAAGTGACAATGAAGGTTGAATCCTGAGAACAGAGAATAGTGTAGACAAAGAATGTGTGTGTGTGTGTGTGTGTGTGTGTGTGTGTGGCGTGTGTGTGGTGTGTGGAGGAGGGTTTATGTTTGTGTGTGATGGTGGGGGGTATAGTATGAGGGGTGTCTGTGGTGTGGGGGTGTAGAGTGTGTGATGTGTGCATGCAGTGTGCACGTGGTGTGTGTGTATGTAGAATGTGCGTTGTGGTGTAGGGGGTATGTGGGGGGAATGTGGGTGGTGTGTGTGGGCTGTGATGTATGCCTTCTGTGTGTCTGTGGTGTGTGAGGGTATATGTGTCGGTGGTGGGGAGTGTGGACGAGGTGTGTGGAGTGTGGGGTATGTGTGCTGCATGTGTGTGTTATATGTGTGTGTCGTGTGTGAGTGTATGTGTCTGTGGTGTATGTATGTGTGTGGAGTATGTGTCTGTGTGTGGTGGTAAATGGGATGAAAAAGGCTGTGTGTTCATGGGAAACAGTATTGAACACTAAAAATGCAAATAACTAGGAGTCACATCTGCTCTCCAGTCCCAGCCCAGACCCTTAACATCTGAATAAACTTGGACAAGTCATTTACCCACCCACCCCCAAACTTGTTTGCTATAAAATGGCCCGTCACAAGTACACCTATGTTCACTGCAGCACTATTCATAATAGCCAAAAGCTGAAAACAATCCAGGTGTCCATCAACAGATGAATGGGTAAACAAAATGTGGTGCATACATACAATGGAATATTATTCAACCATAAAGAGAAATGAAGTTCTGACACAGCTCCAACATGGATGAACCTTGAAAACATTATGCTGAGTGAAACAGGCCAGACACAAAGGGACAAATATTCTATGATCTCATTTACATGAAATATCAAGGATGGGTAAATCCATTGTGACAAAAGAAAATTAGTGCTTACTAGGGGATGAGAGGAAGGGATAGGTGGTTAAAAAATGGCCTGTCAACCTCATGGGGCCATCTACTAAATTCAAGAAGAAACAGCTATGAAAAGTCAAAACATATGCAAGGCACAGTACTCAAGAGGACTCAAAAGGAAAATACGTAGTGATCGCTGATTTTAAGGAATTTCCTTTCAGATAGGGGAGACAGATATACAACACTAACTCTAATTTATGCAGAATGGAAGATGTATGACGATAACTAACGTCTGTTGGGCTCCTACTACATGCCAGATTAAAAGACTAATCTCACAACAACCCTATAGGGTACCGTTAGCAATCTCATTTTGCAGATGAGGAAACTGATGGTTAGAAAGGTTTAACCTTTCTTCTTAATGGAAGACTATTGCCCCGAGATAGTTTTTGAACCTTGAACCAAAACTATCCTCTGAAGTCACCTTTCAACTACACAGCAGTTTAGCTCAAAAAATAAAGAATGCCACCCTTGAGTACTGCGCTCTTTCAAAAAATTATCTGGACGAGACCAAATGGACAAGAGTTACTCCAAAGCATGGATGAGAAGGTTGGGGGTGGGGAGGGGGCAGTGAGATTAGATTAATGGGAATGGAACAACTAGAATGGAAACAATGAGCATGTTGACACAACGTGAAGAATGTAACCAAGGTCTGAACATTAGTAGTCATTGTTGAATGGGAATCTGTTTTGTTGTGTGTACTTTCACCAAAACTGCAATAAAATATTGAAAAAAAAAAAAAGGTTTAAACTTTAACTGCTGCAAGTACACGTTGATATTGAAGGGCACAGTCAAGATTGAAGTCTGGGACTGGTAACTTGAACCTTTACTCTTAGCACCTCCCTGCACTGCCTTCTTGAGCAATTCAAAGATGAGGTGCACAGAGATGGGAACCTTTGCTTTCAACCTAGGCAAAGGAGCGGAAGAAGCCAACTCAACAGAGCACTCAGAAACCTTTGAAAACTGTGTCAACTTTAGCGATATGTGAGGCCGCATGAATGTCAATATTAGTTTATGTGTCCGTTTACAAACTCAGAAAGACAGGGAGGTGAGAATGAAAAATGGTGCGTGTAGGGGCCAGTGAAAGGGGAACACCAGAAAGTTCCACTCCAACACCAGGGTTAATGCCACGCAATTAATGTCAAACTGTCTTAGCATCAGAGAGGAGGATTCGGTTAAAGCCCTGCCTGGCTAAATCTCAGGCTGAATGAAAATCACTCATGTCCATTTTTTCCCTAATCCTTTATAATTTCCTCTAATGCTTTAGTTAAGCTAAAGACCATGAGCCTTCAGAGAACAAAGCTAGGCCCATCTGTTCAGTCAGGAATTTGCCAAAGTAAAAGGTCGATCTGGGCATTACTATAACTTAGCTTTTAGACGACCCCAAATACTTCCCAACTGTATCGGTATGTATGGTTCCAAAGGACGAGATGTTGGGGATAGATACTCCTTAAAACAGATAATGAAAACGAAAATAATAGATGTCCCTTTAGATTATGCTTGCTCTAAAAGGTTACCTTAAAATAATCATAATTATCTTGTTTGAGATGGAATAACATTTAAGAATGCCTTTTTTTCAAAGATTTTATTTCTTTTATTATAAGACATATAGGTAAAAACTTGTATATTCTGAAAAATGTAGAAAATGGTAATAAAATGGACATCTTTCCTATTAAGAAATACATTCATAAATATACTTTATCAAATATTAAAATGGTTACTATCTTGCAAAATAATAATAAAGCAGAGCTGTGGCATACAACGGTCAACCCAAAGCACAGAAGTATTTGTTATGTGTTTTATAAAAATTCAGACCACTGATTATATTTAACCATTTGGCATTTTGCACTTCAGGTTATCAATAATTCAGATTTTAAAAATATTTTTGATGGCTTTGTGATTTCAAAAATAAAGAAACATAAAATGTGGTTTCACTAAGTAGAATTTGATTAAAATAATTTTCCTCTAAATAAAAAATGTAAGACACATAAGTAAAGATATCATTTTTGAACCCGTAAATTGTAAATATAGTCAGTTCCCAATTCTATAAATCTCTGGATTCCCAAGTGTGGGCAGTGAACAAAAACTGTACGCTAAGCTTTAGCTTCCAGCAAGGTCCATCATTTCTTTTCACAGCTTTATGGAGCAATCATAGTCATGATCATGATGAGCCCAGTTCTACACTTCTAGCTCCATGGAGAATACAAGGTACACAGAAAGTTCTCCCTCCTTTGAATAAACCTTGGATGGCTTTCCTATACTTGTTTATGACCTACTGGCCTTAAGTTCACATATCAAAATACTGGGCAAAATTAAATAATGGAAAGTTCTTGTTCTAGGCATTCTTTTGTAGGTTTCAATTCTCTGCTTTCCAAAGGAGACAGGAAACACATGTGAACACCAAACATGTCCTCTAATGAGTCTTGGGCGTTCGAGTAGCAAGGACAAGGCTTTTCCTGGGAATAAATACTGACTCTTTACAAAGATCTTTCATCTCCCATGCATTATGTTGTCCATGAGGCTAACACATTAATTCCCAACTGCAATGGAGGAAGCCACATCTAACAATACTTCAGTATCCAATCTAATATAGATTATTGGTCCCAATGGCCTTCAGCAATGTCCATCCAGGAGGACATCTAGGTGATGTGATTGTGGGCACCTAGAGCACAGAGAGGTCATGGCAGGACTTGGACTTGAGCTTGAAGGCCATATTCTTGTTGTTTTTGGCCACAATCTTGCCCCAGAAGCGCCTGGCTTTCCTGGGTATGCTCTCCCTCCTTTTCTGATAGGCTAGCCTCCGCTCGTTCTTCTCCTTGCTGTCACGCCGAAGGCGGACCTGCCGCACGATGCCCTCGAACAGCTCCTTCACGTTGTGCTGGACAGCTGCAGAGGTCTCAATGAACTTGCAGTCGAACACCACAGCGCACGCTCTCCCTTCTGCAAAGAAAAGAAGGTGAGAAGGAAGTCAGGGGGGCTGCGGAGTATGATCCTACACAGTACACAGCCAAACGAGATGATTTCTGATTTAAAATTGTTCTGTCATATTTGCAGTGGCTACAGGAGGCCACATGTTCTCCCAGGGCATAAGTAGAAGCACAGAATCTCACCAAGGAAACCCCGGAAACAGGAGAGATGGGCTTTAGATCTGGTCCACCAGAAACTCACTGTGTGAAGGTCCAATTGCATTAAACATAGCGATATTGATGATAACAGTAAAGACCATAGTGTTAACTTTTTGTAGGCTTACTTCGTGCCAGAACTGGGTTAAGTGCTTTATAAACTTTTTTTAATGCCCACTATAATCTTGAAAAATTCCTAACAGACACATGAAGAAACAGAGGGGAATCATTTAAAAATTTGAGGAAGTTCACATAGCCTGTAAGTGGCAGATTTATATACAGGCCTGCTTAATTCTCAAGCCCAAATTCTTAACACCATCCTGACTCAACTCCTTGAACTGAAAATAAGAATTCTACCACTGTGGCCTTCTTCTCTTCAAAAAAATGAAAACAAACTGTGATGAGGTATTCTGAAAAAATTTTGAGGATTTAACAAATGCATAATACAGTTAGTAAATTATACAAACAAGCTCTTCTGGAACAGTCTCAGTTTCAAATATTTCATCATGTTCAAAGACTATGTTGTCCATGTTTTCGTTTGGAAAAAATGATTACTGTAGACAGCTATTTCCTAATAGAAAGATATGCCCAAAATAGTTGCATATATTTAGGTCCTTATCAGGTTTTTTCTTCCCAGATACACAGTATTTTGTTTTTTACAATTGTACAGGGACTAAATCTGTATTAGGCTAATAAAATCTCAAGGGTCCTAAAAGCACTTGGGTGCCCATGTAGTAAATATGAATTATCCCTAAACTAAGTATGAAAAAATGTATGAGATACCATCAGACTCATGCCTTAACTGAAATTTAGGGGGAGTACAGTGCGTTGTTTCTTGGGTCCACAGGGACAAAAGGCAGCCAGGGTAAAATTCATATTCCCAGTGAAACTCTTTCTCACAGTTTCCTTAAATCAGAATTCCCCATCCTTCTTGCATTAAGATGCTATGTTTATTTCCCTGAAATTTCGGGATCTCCCTGGAGACTAGAAAATTTTGGGATCTCCCTGGAGAATAAGGAGAAAAGGTTGGAGGCTGCCAATAAGGTCCTGAGCAGGATCTCATCTCTAAAGGAATTCCAGAGAAGCCCTTGGAAGTGGGGGGATTGGAATTCAGCAGGTAGACCAGAGGGACAAGAGAGCATTGTCCAGCATGGAGATGATTTATGGAGAAGGTGGGAGGGTAGAGCCATACATAAAACTCCATGTAGCATTTTAATGAGTCCCTGGTTCCAGCTTCATGAAGAAGGGAATAACACCTGTGTGAAGGAAAATGCAGGTGCTCCAGAGACTGTTCCTATGGTATCGGCACAGCTCCTCTTACCTGAAACAGACACTTCCCGGCACCGCACCAAGTCACTTTTGTTGCCAACCAAGATGATAGGAATGTCCTCTGTCTGCCGGGCCCTGCGGAGCTGGATTCGCAACTCAGATGCCTTCTCGAAACTCGTGCGGTCTGTGATGGAGTAGACAATCAGGTAGGCATCCCCAACTTGCATGCAGTGGTCTTGGAGCCATTCATTCTCTCCCTAATGAAATGAGAAGATCTTCCATGAGCTCAGGCTGACCAGGTACATGAGGAGTGCGTTTGAAAAGAAACAATATGTCTACCCTTAATTACCCTTGCTGACAAGAGAAAGAAGAAAACTGCTTGCCAACTCCCCAAAATGCATCTGTCTTCCATGCTTACAAGATGTCTGGTGGCTGCAAAGACTGGGAGCCCGTATAGTACTTATGCAAAACAGATGTTACTTTCCAATTTCTCCCACAGCTTGAGTTGATGAATTACACAACTACTCTGCCAACCAATACTCCCAACTTCTATCTATCTTAACTACCAAAAATGAGACCTTTCTGGGGTCTCCAAAACTCCCTTTTGCCTTTCCTAAGTGATAAATTACAAATCCTTTTTTTGAGAATAGGAGGGTTCTCAATAAATAGAAAGCAAAGCATATATGCTCAGAAGCCCTAAATCTAAAAAGCGAACGTTGAAGGCTAGGACTGAGAATGTCAACTTCACATAAGATGGTTTTATGAAGTTGAAAATAATCACCCATACTTGTTTACACTTTCCCTAAAACAAATGTGCTTTTGTGTATTTTTTAACAGAACCAAGGGAAATCACCGTAACTTGCTTGTTATTCAGAGCTGATTTGTGATTGTTCTTTAGAACAGTCTCATTCTTCATAAGTTAATGCTTTTAATCAAGAAAATGCTCCCACTTCATCTGGAACATCATCTTTACATGGCAAGGTCACCCTCCCATCAAACAGCCTGTTGGAAGACCCTGAAGGAATTCACAGACAGCTACAGGCTCCGCATACCTTATTTTCCCACATGTCCAGGAGTATAATTGTTGCACTTTCTCCATCAACAATCAGGGTTCGCTCATATGTATCTTCTAGAAAAGAAAGAACAGTGATATTGGAGTCAGGCAAACATGTTGCACTTTCATATAAAAGGATCATGTATAAAATTATGCTTGGAGTAATAGAGGGAAATTTCTTTCTCATGTAGAAAATTAAACTTAACAAATATGCAATTAATTATGTAAGTATACAGACATTCACCAAGGTACGTTACTATTTTTTATCACCTTCAACAACATTCTACATCTATTCCCTCCAGTACTTCCTAAGCAGCACACCTACGTGTCCTAACTGTGTTATCACAAACAGCCTGAAGTGAAAGGCAATTGTTTTCATCATTCCTGGACATTTTCTATAGGAAAACAATTTATGAGGATAAACATCCTTAAGAGTTTGTGACTCAGATTCAAAGGGTGATGTTATAAGAAAGCATTAACTGTCCGGGGGAACTAGAAGCCCTGTTTCCACAAGCCTCCTATGGAAATTCATCTCTCCCTTGTACCTTTCAGTGAGGTGATTACTGAACAAACCAAAAACCAAACCCACTGCCATCGAGTCGATTCCGACTCATAGCGACCCTATAAGACAGGGTAGGACCGCCCCATAGGGTTTCCAAGGAGTGGCTGGTGGATTCGAACTGCTGACCTTTTGGTTAGCAGCCGTAACTCTTAACTACTGCACCACCAGAGCTCCGATTTCTACCCAGTGACTGGCAATTTCAGTAGCTTTGAGCTCAGCAACATTTCTCCTCTTTGGAGAAGTGCAAGGAAAAAGAAAAAGTCCTGAGACTGTCCTTATTTTGGCTGAAGTTTTCTTCCTTAAAGAATGCAGTTCCTTAGGCATAAACAGGCTAGTTTTTCCATCTTGAGCACAGCAGGAGCGCAGCCTCCAGCTCTACTTGGTAATGGAAACTTTCTTCCCTGCACTTGAGTGCACATCGCACATAGGGAAGGGTGAACGCTATACAACGGCCGGAGCAGCTCCAGCCCAGAAAAACCAGTGTGCGGGGCAGTTGAAGAAGAGATGGCGAACACTGGGGCTTCTGCAAGAGGGATTCTCATCAACCCTATACAGCTAAACCCATCCGCACTCCCTCTATTTTCACAATGAGTTTCCTGTTTTGAATTTCAACATCTAAAAACTATGATTTTCATAAAGATTTTTATCATTTTTCTTACTGTTCCTTTTGCCTGGAATCTCTTCGCTCGGGTATCTGCAAGCCTTATTACTTTACTGTTTCCCTTACTGTTCCTTTCCCAATTATCTACTTAAAATTGCGATAGCTCCTCCCTCCCCCATATTCCTTCCTGTCGTCTTTATTTTGCTTCCTTGCACTTATCACCATCAAGCACGCTATACATTTAGTTTATTGATTTTACTATTTTCTGTGCCTCTGTGCCTCCCCTCAGAGTGTTAAGGCACAGATTTGCAACTGTGCTGTTTACCGCTATATCCCCCAGCATCCGGGACAGTGCCTGGTACATTGCAGGTGCTCAAATAAATATTTCATGAATGAATGAATGAATCAATGATAAATATATATATAGCGGCTGTGAGCACAAGCAAACCTGAATTAGAATCTGGATGTCATCCCTTATTAACTATGTGGTTCTGGACCACTTACTTAAACTCTCTAGCCTGTTTTTTCATCTGGGAAATGGTATTAATGATAGTATCCACCATTTAGGGCTGTGTGACATACATTAAGCACAAAGCAGAAACTCAATAGACATTAGCTATCATCATTACTTCTTCAGATATAGGAAGCTGGTTCTTACCAAATCTGGCATTTCCTACTACAGGTAAATCCTAGTTACGGAGCCCCGGTGGCGCAATGGTTAAGAGCTGGACTGCTAACCAAAAGGTTGGCAGTTCAAATTCACCAGTCACTCCTTGGAAACCCTTCTACTCTGTCCTACAGGGTCACCACGAGTCAGAATTGACTCAACGGCACATAACATGAACAGTTTAAGAGCGCTGTGCTGGAGGAACTGGGGCGTTTCTTGTTTCACAGTAGTGAGGAGTTTATGAACAGCAGTGCTTCTGTTTAATGTTTTTTCATCTAGGAACTGCAACAATCAAGAAAGAAAAAGTGGACAAATGAGAAGAAAGTTAACTACCATTAGGTGCACAGATGGCTCAGTCTTTCTGTCAGGTCCCCTACCTCCTAAAAGTGTCATGCTTTTAACAAATGGTAATTGTTTTCCACTGGTTGGATTAAAAATCTGTTATGCTCAGCATGTTTGCTGTGTCCACAAAATGCAGCATAAATGAACTCACAGTGGGATGCTTTCTTTGGTTTAGTGGAGGGTAGGGCCTCATGGCCTCAACATGCAAATTTATACAGCCGTATGCAAATCAGCAGAATCTGGGCAGCACAAATCAAGGGGCTGACTGACCCTTACGAAAAACCATACAGTTTTTATCTCTTCTCTGAAACCACTTCCCACGCTCAGAAAACCCTCTCAATAAAGCACTTGCTCTACCCTCAGCCCTCCACTTACGCCCAAAAGCAGGTAAAAGCAGCAGGTGCAAGGGAATCACTTGAATGCCAAGCAGTTCAAATAGAAACATACTGCATGCATCCAATAGCTAAGGAAAAAAGGCAACTCAAACTTTCTCTTGGTTTAAGAGACATCAGAACAAATCTAGAGAAAAAGAAGACTAAGGATTATAGCCATGAAAGTAGAATCAAAATGCTTTGCAATTCTGGAAGCTTCCTGACAGTATCATTCTCTCTGGCATTAACCTCGACCTACAAATCATTGTGTTGGGAACCGAGGAGTCTAAAACAATATATCTCCACCCTGTTTTTCTCCATTTGGCACCGGGGTTTATATATCGCCTCTGGCAGCGTGCCCCAAGGATTCTTCAAACACACAAGGCCTCCGGTTTGAGGCCTTCAGTTAACCGGGATGAGCCTATGTGTAACAAAAGAAAGCTCTAGGTTTCTCTTCCTTCGTCACTCACCTTTTAGCCTTTTCAAGTGCTAATCAGGTGCAAAGAGGGAAAATAAAATAATAAGAAACTCTAGAACTCTTTGAAATTTGCTCTGGGTTAAGGTTTGTGGGGAGTCCTTCAGTAGCACAATTGGTTAGCTGAGCTTGGCGCTAACAGAAAGGCTGGTGGTTCAAGTCCACCCAGAGGTGCCTCGAAAGAAAGGTCTGGCAATCTACTTGCAAGAAAAATCAGCCAGAAAGGTTTGAGGCCTACTGGCTTTGGGGCTTTTCAGTAGCCTGGGTCTAGGACTAGATGGAAGCCAGGTGTGTCACTCCTCTGCAGTAAGAGAGATCATCCTGATGGGGTGGATCGAGGCTCTAAGCTGAGTGACTGTGGTCCATAGCTATTTTCCCTGGACTAGTTTACCTCTGCTTGTCTTTTCTCATCGGATTCCCTTTGTGCTTGGAGTCTCCTCCCCACCCCACCCCCCCGCATCCCAAAACTGGCTCAGGGCTGTGTATGGAACCCATACAGGAATTCTATCATATGCTGCAATTGGATCCTGCAGCCACTCAAATATTCTGAGCCTCCAGTATCCCTCCCACCAAAACCTTGAACTGCTTTCAGCATTCATAACGCAAGGGACCCCAAGGGACCCTGGAAGAAGCACCTGCTCTGGGAATGTCATCCTCTCCTCTATGGCTTGTATCTCCTCTGCAGGTCTCAGAGGGCCCCAGCCAAGAGTGACCAGAGTGGATGGAGGCCTAAAGCGATGAAACTGACAGCTTTGGAAGATGAACACATGGAAACAGTAGATTCAAATCAGTTCTAACTAATGTTTACTCTGCATTTACTACGTGCCAGGCACTATGCTACATGCTAAATATATGTTATCTATTTCCTTTAGCCCTCATCAAACAAAACAAACTAACAAAAAAGAACTCATTGTCGTCAAGTCGATTCTGACTCGTAGCAACCCTATAGGACACAGCAGAACTGCCCCATAGGGTTTCCAAGGTTGTAAACTTTATGGAAGCAGACTGCCACGTCTTTCTCCTGCAGAGCAGCTGGTGGGTTCAAACCACCAACCTTTCGGTTAGCAACTGAGCACTTAAGCACTGTGCCACCGGGGCTCCTCATAACATCCTATGAAATAGGTATTATTCCTATTTTACTAATTGGGAAGCTTGAGGAAGTTGAGCAGCTTGCCCAAGGGCACTCAGCTAAGTTAATGTCAGAGCTGGGGTTCAAATACACATCGTCAGTCTCCAAGACCACTGCTCTTTCAGGTACTTCCCAGTATACATCTGTTGTGCCTTCTTCCCTAACTCAGGGCTTCCAAATCCTAGTTGTCTTTGGGATGAAGCTCAGAGACCATCTCTGGCATAAAGTCTTTTCTGACTCCCACAGCCAGAAGGAATCTTTTCTCCTCAGAATTCCCAGAACACCTTCTTTGTACCTCTTTCAAGGGACCTATCACATCCTACCTTGATTGGTAGCTGGTACATATCTGATCGCCATTGCATACTTTCAGCATCTTTAGGAAAGAAGCCTCCTGCATCTTTGTAAGTTCCATAGTGCCTCACCAAGTTCCATTGTAGATATTCAGTAATTGTTTAACAATGAATGAATGAATGAACGAACATTAAATATACAGTAGAGAGTCATAAGATTATTTCAATATAACTGTAATAATATCCATCTTTATTAAGAGAAATACTAATGAGAACATTACATAGATTTATTTTTCTTATGTCTAATGCCAAAAAATAACGTGGGCATGCCTTTGAAAAACTAAACCTTCCGCTTGGGAAATGAAAAGCCAACTGGTGATTCCAACAGCCACCTTCAGACAACTGATGTAATCCTAGATGGTAGAAATTAAGTTACTCAAACAGGACACACTAGATTGCATGGGTTACCAGAGAAGCGTCTCGTTGTCAAAGATTTTCTGTTTGAGGAGATAGGAAGGGATTCTAGTTCCCTCTCTCTCTCTGTCTGATTAAACAAAGAAATTTCCCAAATATACAAGCCTGTCGTTCCAAATTCCAGGTATGAGTTAGCCTTCTTAACACTCTATGCCTATGGAGATACCACCCTCTGGATAGATAACACTCCATTCTAATCAAAAAACATTTTTTAAAGCCTAATAGCCACTAACTTTTTCAATTTCTCTCTCAAAAAAAAGAAAAACCTCTTGGTTGATCTCTTCCTTATCTCAATCTCCAAAGCACTATATTGTTACTTCTTAAGATACTTACGAATTTTACCTTGCTCTGAATTACTGCCCCTGACACTTAGCTCCTTGCTAAGAGAGACTATACCTCATCTATCACTGTGTACCCCAGAGCTTAGCACAGAGCCAGGCATGTGGCTGATGCCCAACCAAATGGCTGAAGTATTTAACAGTGTTTGGGAACTAGACCCAGGGTGCACAATACTGTGAAATAACACAAAATTTGGGTCAAACACAACTAGACTTGAATCCTGGTCATACCACGTACTAGCTTTTTCACCCTGGGAGAGTAACTTGACTTTGTAAGCCTCCATTTCTTCACCTGTAAAATGGGATATCAACACCAAATTGGTTCAATTTTTATAAGTATTATCAAAAATAAATGTGGGAAGTACACAGCACAGTGCCTGGCATATAGAAAGTGCCCTATATATGACAGAATGAAAAAAACACTGAGCTAAGATTCTACAGTCCCAAATTCTAATCCCAGCTTCTTCACCACTGGGTGTTTCTAGGCAAGTCACTTGGCCTCTCTGAGACTCAGTTTACTTATATGAGTACAGGAATTTTGTGAGCACCAAAAAAAAAAAAAAAAAAATCAATAGCAAATGTAATACTCCCAATAAAGTGCCTCTTTATTGCAAATTCTTGTTCTAAAAGTTAGTTCCTTTCTCGCTTTCCTCTTTTTCTCGGAACAGCCACCCCTCAGCCTTCGCAAAGAAAGAGAGATTCGAACTGACCAATACTGGCCTTATTTCTCCCTTGACTCTTGGTTTAGCTAGAGTCCCTGAGATCCCGGAAGTGAGGAGAGAAATCAGTGTTACGTCAGTGAGTCATCTCTTACAGCCCAGTTGTCTGAGTTGCCTCATGAAGTAGTAAACTCCCTGACACTGTAGATTAAGTCAAGAACAATAAGAGGTTTAGTTGAAGAAGAACAAAATGTTGGTAGTGAGGAGTAGTGCGTATCATCAAGTAGAGGGTAAAACTGAGTCATCACTAAGGCATCTTCCTGCTGGAGGAGTCTGTGATTCAGTTGTTTGAGTCGCAATCAAAAGGACGGGCAGACCATGTGACTTAGGCAAGCACTGGACTTCATTTCTACAGCTGCAAATAGGGGTACACAGATACCCTGGTCACATATGCTAAGATTCTGAAGCTGTGGCAGGAAGACACTGTATGAATACCATTGGCAATTAGGATCTACATATTACTTCTCAAAATACAGGACTGTGCTTTACACATAGTTGAGGACTACATCCATTTATGAGATAATGTCACCTCAAACTAGTTTTGACAAAGTAAAATACGTAAATAAGATTATAAAGGGAAAACTGTTTTGGAAAAACTGTAAGACTCTAAGACTCTATACATGTAAAGTATTTACACTACTATTCTTTAAATGTAAAAAAATAATTGTACTATTTCAAGTACAGACTTTGACCTATTTTACAGCCTCAAAAGACTCTAGTATTGGTGGGAAACACACTGATGACACCATCCTAACAGTTTTTCAAATTAGTTTGGTTTTAGTTATCACCATGGAAACAAGGCTGTGCCTGTGCTTGATCTCCTGGAAGAAGGTGCCCCTCAGGCCAAGGCATAGGAAGACCTCACCTTCACCACAGTCCATCCTCCTCCAAGGCAAGCAGGCACGTTTCAAAATGAACACTCAAGGGGAAGGAGGAAGGCAAGGAGAGGCAGAGAGCTAGTCCAGGTCAAAGTCAGCATAAGCGAGCGGTGTGACCCTGACCCTCTTACTCTGCCCTCTTCAATCAGCCTCCCCACTTCCCTTAGAGTTGAAATCTAAGAAATTCCCTTTCTGGCGCAGATTCAAGAGATTCTGGTCTTTGTCTACAAGCATTCTCATTTTCTTGCCCCGAAGCCCTGTGCCAGAGCTTTGCTTTGGACCCAGCTCCTCAGCCAACTCTGCAGATAAATAACCCATCTGCTCACTGTCTCTGCCTGGACCACTGCAGATGGACAGGACACCTACCTCCCAGCACCTCGCAGTCGCTGTCCATGCTGTCGTGCACGCCCGCAAAGATGTTGGCCAGAGTGGACTTGCCCACCCCCTGCTCCCCTATGAGCACCACCCTGTAGTAGGTGTTCCCTGACTCAGAGGAGATGACTGAGTCTGTGGAGTCGGAAGACCAGCTCCGCCGGCAGTGGTCCTCGGGGTTAGCAGAGTGACGGGTGCGGTGGTGGGGCTCCTTCTGGACCATCAGATGCCTGCCATCAGCCGGGATGCTCCAGCGCTGCTGCTGTGGCTGGATGCCCACAGTGCCCTGGCGCAGGGTGACATTATTCAGAGTCATCGTTGGGTCCTGGAGAGCAGAGTGGCCAAGATGCCTGCATTAGTAGGCATGAGCTCAGGGGACTCAAACACATGCTTGGTCATCACTGACATTTTATTAGATGGGGTGAGAACTGAGTATTCCTAATATAAGGAATACCAATGAATCAGTCCCAAACCCCAAACCAGCCAGTCTTTGAACTGGACACATACACACACAAGCACTCCACACTATTAGTAAGCTGCTTCTCAGGCAGGCTTTCTAAACTGTCATTTTTGCAAAGAGAAAAGAAAGTACCGTTAACAGTGCCCACTGCCCATGGGCTTCCTCCATCCCCAGAAAAGCCTTGGGATCCCCTGCTCAGAGCAGGCACAGAAGCACCCAGAAGGAACCAACAGCCTCAAGCGATGGCTTGAAAAGCAACAAGTTAATGGAGCTCGGCACCAGCTGGCGAGGTTAAGGGCTCTTGTCTAAACATGGCTCTTAATTGTACCAGGCATCCAGCTGGCTTTTGTGCCTTGGTGGGAAACACGTGGCAATGACGTCACTCCCCCTGCCTGGACTGGACACGCACTTATTGGAACTTCCATGTTTAGTCAAGTTGCCTTGATACTATCCAGCCGCCTGACTAGGCTATTATTTGGGGTCAAGAGAATCTCTGTTTGAAGTTTATGCCTCAGCTCTGCCCTCTTGCCCACAGAGATCCCATTTAAAATATCTCAGCCCCAAGCCTCGTCATTCTGTCATGTAAATAAATGACTCGGTCACGTTGAGACCTAACAGATTTGCAGAGAAAGTGCTTCACTCTTAGTAAACCACGTCCACTCTGACAGTTCTTTGATTCCACTCAGATTTCCACCTTCTTGATGGAAATGAGAAGTCCGAAGACCTCCTGAATGACATTCAACAATTTGGCTACAACTTCCCCTTTGAGCGACTCCCTCTCCCCTACCTGGGGTCTGTTCTCCGCTATATGGGTGAGAAATACACACACTCCATCCCCACTCACACCCGCACCCCAACACCTCGGCCACTAAACAGGATGACCGGCTGGTGAAAGCAGGGCCTTAGGTGGCAGGCTCGCATTCAAACAACAAAAGCGTAAAGTGTCACTGAGCGCTGCCATCTGACCACATACGCTGTAGGAGGTGACCGCCCTGCAGAACGGAACTGAGGAACCTGCTGATGAGAAGAGGCATCCTATGCACCTTAAACTCTGCTCGCTGCCAGAAAACCAGAGCACAGACAGCACGTTCCAGGCTCTTAACTTAGAAGTTCTGCGGAACTTCTCCCCCTAACTCCCTGCGGCGTTCGGAGAGCCCCTCGCCGCCTGCCCGCCTTACTTGGCACTGCCGGGTCAGCCGGGTGGACGTTCGTGCGTGCGTCCGCGCCGCGATGCCGGAGCGCGCTGAGGAGACTGCTCGCCGTGACCGCGCTCCGCCGCCTGCAGCGCGCGCCGCGGCCCCGGGTTTATAGCGAGCCCCGCCGCCCCGAGACGGGGCTTTTCCGTGACGTCAGCGCCCCCGCCGGGAGGGGGCGGCTCTGCAGCAAACTCCGCGTTGCAGCCGCTTCACACTAAATCAGTTACTCGCAGTCATGTGACCTCCTGTCCTTCACTTTTAAACATAATAACAGTTCAACCCCGGGACTCGTCTCTTTCGTTTCTTTTTATTTTTATCCGGTGTAAACAGGAAAATGGAAAAATACACTAAGTACCGCTTAATCGCTGTTCGCAGCAAAGCATTTGCGAGCTGTTGGGATAAAGGATGGAGGAAGAGACAGGTTTGAGTTGCAAGCCCAGTTTTGCCAAGAACACCAGGATCAGCCTGCCGCGCGGGAGACTTCAGCCTCCTAGAGGAGGCCCGCAGCCACCTTGAGTGGCCAGGGTTTTTTTTTTTTTTTTTTTTTTTTAGCCGCACCTTATGCAAGGAAAACAGCCTCTTCGTGCTCCTTGTTACCTTCCCTCAGGATGGGATGGGGGTGGAAACGCCACACTGCTCTCTTTCCCTTGTTTGGACGGGACCCAGAGAGAAGGGACCAGAGAGGGGTGAGGAGAAGGGACAAGACCTTGAAAAGGGCAGTTTTGAAAAATAATTTGAGATCCAAGCAGATTGTGCTAAATATTAACGGCCCTTCTGCTCTGGGCCAGGATGCCGAGGCTCCTCAATCAGGGAATTTAATCAGCATCCCAATCAGCAGCATCTCTGGACCAGGCTCCCTGGCATGGCTGGGCCTCTGGCATGCAGCCAATGCCTCCCAGCCATGGGGAGGAGCACTGAGCCCCAGAGAAACTCCTGTTAATAAAGTACGCAGGGTAATAATAACACTAACTACTACCATTTAAGGAGGCGTAGTGGCACAGTGGTTAAAGAGCTCTGCTGCTAACTGAAAGGTCGGGGGTTTGAAGCCACCAGCCGCTCCCTGGGAGAAAGATGTGGCAGTCTGCTTCCATAAAGATTACAGCTTTGGAAACCCTATGGGGCAGTTCTCCGTCCTATAGGGTTACTATGAGTCGGAGTCGGCCGGACGACAACAGGTCCTACCACTTACTGAGTACCATATGTACCAGGTATTGTTCGGTCTTTAATCCTTACTGCAATTCCAACTGCAGTTCTCCACGGTGGATATACTGCATCTCCCATTCTGTGAAGGAGGAAAATGATGCTCAGCCAGAGAATGTGCCCAAGGTCACACAGCTCCCATAAGTAGGAGGGTCAGGATTTAAAACCTGTTTGCCTGACTCTTTGCACTGCACTGCCAGGTAAACGGTTTTGATGATCCCTTCCCTGGGGACATAGGCATTTCCCAGATGCTGTGTTTGGGGATGACACTGGCCTTTCCAATATAGAAAGAAAGAGACTAGAAAGAAAGAAAAAGACTCTCACTCGCTCCAACGGTATATCCCTGGCTCCGCTGTAAAACACATGTAATTTATCAGTTCTCTGCTTTTCAGAATTATCCATGCTTTTTCCATGCTGAGCTCTTACTCTGTCAGCTGGTCTCAACAGAAACATTGTGGGGGTGAAAAGTAAGATAATAAATCAAAGTTCAAATGCATATCATATATTCTCTCAATTCTACTTTTGCTTGTTGATAAAGAACGTAATTCTTCATGTTAGTAAGAACCTAATTCTGTTTGCACAATATAAATAATGAGTTGTTTTTCACACCAAAGAAAATAAACTCTAAAGATTGGAGGAGGGGCTTTCAGTCCACAATTGACTGAGTACAGCAATGATCTGTTGTGTTTGAGTAGAAGAATCTGACTTCTTAAATTTATTGTCCCAAAAGGAACCAGATGAAGGCAAATGAGAAAAGCAAGGACTTCAGGGAAGTTTCAACCAGACGGCAGTTAAGTTGGAGTGGATATCTGGAGAAAAATCACTGTTCAGTACACAAAAAGCAAATGTGAGAGCCAGATATTATCCAGTAGAGTCCCAGCTACCTTGTCCAGGATTCCATCTCACTGGACCATCTGAGGGTATGGAGCTGGAGGAAAAGGGTAGAATCAGGGCATTTGGGCAAATGGCAAGTTCTGAAGAGGAAAAATTGGCAGAATATTGTAGTTTCTTGTTCTATGAATTATTTTGTCCGTATTCTTTCTGCCAGCATTTGAAGGCTTCCTCAGGTTCTAGCTAAAATGAAGAACTCGAGAGCATAGCTAGGAGGCAAAACGTAAAGCAACAAAAAAAAGTAACATTTACTGAATAATGTACATGCCTTATCTTGGTTAATTCTGATGACAACTGGATTATACATATTTTATGGATGAAGATGCTGAGGAATAAGGTTAAATAGTTTGTCCAGGGTCACGCAGATAGTTGGTGGCAGAGCTGTGTTCTCTGAGGCAAGTCTTAACCACTGGTCTATTTAGGGTAGGGGGTACACTTCAGCCCCTGTTCTCAGGCTAGCCCCACGTTCACCCACTCCTTTTCTTTGTTGTTGTTGTTGGGGGCCTTCAAGTTGATTTTAACTTCTAGTGACCCCATGTGACAGAATAGAACTGTCCCATAGTGTTTTCTAGGCATAAATCTTTATAGGAGCAGATCACCAGGTCTTTCTTTGGTGGAGCAGCTGCATGGGTTCGAACTACCAACCTTTCAGTTAGCAGGTGAGCACTTAACCATTGCATCACCAGGGCTCCTTCCACTTCTTTTCTAATGCCCCTCAAAATAGTTTTTTATCTGATCAGCCGAAGCCCATGACCTTTACTGGGCCACATTTTGCTAGTAGGCAGGAACCCATGCTCTGCTCTCTTTTCTTCTGGTTCCATGCCCTCGGTGAGAAAGTGAACTTGCGTCCATTTGGGGGCCTGACCATCTCTCTGTCACTGTCACTGTCTTTCTCTCTCACATCATGAGCACCTGAGCAACCAGGTCCCGTGGTTTCATGAGAAACGGAGGAAGAGGAAGAGAAGGAGGAGTGGAACCTTTGACCAGAGCTGTGCATTACAGCATTGGGGGCTTGTACAACCATTAGTAAAACATGACTTTGAATCCTATCTCTCAGAAACTCTAGAGGAGAGATGATGGATAGGCACAGGATCTGTACATTCCTGGGTCTGTAACACTATCCTAAAAGCTATAATACTGTCTTAAAGGCAACAAAACCACACACTTAATCTTTCACATACTATCCTGCCTCATCTATACTGTAGACTTACCACAACCAAGGGAGTACTTACCTATGCTACTAAGTAAATGCTGCTCAATAGTAAAGGTGACACCACCTACACCCCCACCCTTTTCCATCAAAGAGGTGGTTTTTAGACTGGGTAATATGTAAGTGATAAGTAGGGTTTTTTAAATTGCTTTTTAAATGTTGGGCATTTTAACGTCTCTAGGCAAGGCTTGTGCTCTCCAGTTCCCCACACTCCTCCCCACTCCCTAATGTGTTCTACCTCAGCCAGTTCTCTCATTTACAGTATCTGCCAGGTCCCCAAAGGCATTTGACTTTGTGACCCCTGTATGGGCTAAAGGGGAGAATAAAGGATTTGGAGTCAGAAAACCAGGCTCAAACCTAGCTTGTCCCTCCTCTTAGCCATTTGTGGCTGGAGATGTCACTGAACCACAGAAGCCTTGGCTTCTGCTGTTCTGAGGAGTCAATGAGCTAGTGAATGTGAAGTGCTTTGTTAGCCACAGAGCACCGTGTCAATGTGAGTGATTATGATTGTGACGCAGGAGCCCAGGACTGGAGCTCAGCCACCTGCCCTTGGTTTTGCTGCCTCTTAAACCTCAAGTTAAATTAATCCAGGAGAATTCAGGACACATAAGGTGGAGGGAGGACAGGTGGGAAATGTAGTCATATTAGATGTTACTAGGAACAAATAATTCGCAAAGAGAGTGGTATGGTTAAGTTCTTTGTAAACAAACAAAGAGACGGGGCCAACTACTTAGCATATATAATAGGTCTCCATCATCAGCCACAAAAATACTCAGGGGAGAAGTCGGGTGGGAGGCAATGTGCAAAGTGTTGGAGCACAAAAGAACCACCCACCCACTCTTGGAAGTCTCAAAAAGGAAAGAATTACTATATGGAAAATCATTGCTTTATAGAGGGAAGAGGAAAAAAGGCTCCAATTGCAAAATCAAGAGAGCCCTGATTAAGGAAAATAAAGACAGAAGAAAAGATGGCTAAGAATAACCTCTCAACATCCAGAGGTCTGCAAGATCCAGATGGACGGTTCCTCCAGCTGCATCCTTTTCAGACCAGCCCCCAGCTTCTCATCAGATGCCAGCTGAGCAGATTTAATTTTCCACTGGAAAAAAAAAACAGTCTTAGCTACCACCCCTCCTCCACCCCATCAGCCCAGCCCACTACAGGCTTTTATGGCTCCAGTGGCAGGGCTTGCTGGAGCCCTTCCTTCCTTCTGAAACCCTGCAGGGTAACTGCAGAAGTGCAGGGC
>NW_004443945.1:24259226-24262034 GCF_000243295.1 Trichechus manatus latirostris | reverse complement strand
ATAGAATATTATTCAGCCATAAATAAAAATGAAGTTCTGATACACGGGGTGACATGGATGAACCTTGAAAACATTACGCTAAATGAAATAAGCCAGACGTAAAAGGAGAAACATTGTATGATCCCACTTATAAGAAATATCTAGAATAGGCAAATGCATAGAGATAAAAGTAGATTAGCAGTTACCAGGGACAGTGGGGAGGGGTGTTGTGGGAGATGAAAGGTTAATGCTTTTAAAAAGGGGATAATTAACTACACACACACACACACACACAGAGAGAGAGAGAGAGAAAAAAAAAGAAGGACATTGTAATTAAACTTCAAAAGAAAGGTGGGAGGTGATGTTACTGGAGACAAAGCATAAAGCAGGGGTCAAGGGCATTCCCATTCAGAAGTCTGATAACACCATAGTTGGTGAAGATGTGGGGCAAGAGGAGCTCTCGTGCCCTGCTGGTGGGAATGTAAGTCGATAGTCACTTTGGAGAGCAACTGTCAACAACCAAGATGTGCATATCCTTTGTAACCCAGCAATTACATGTCTAAATATGGATCTTATATAGTGCACAAGGAGACAAACACAAAGATGCTCATCAAAGCACTGTTTGTAATAGGAACAATCAGAAACCACTCAAATGGTCATCAACAGGAGTCATGAATAAATGCATTGTGGTATATTTATACAATGAAATATTATACAACAGTGAAAATGAATGAATTGTATCTACTTGTATCAACATGGATAGATATTGAGACCATAATGGTGACTTGAAAAATCAAATTGCGGAACATCGACAGGGCAATAATTTATATAAATTTTTAAAAACACAAAAACCACACTGTATATTTTAAAAGCATAAGAACATGGATGAGAAAGATATCCACCAACTTAAGAATAGAGATTATCCCTGGGGAGGAGAGGAATGACAATTAGATTGACAACCGGCTTCTCAAAAACAACCAAGAAGCCAGTAGAGAGTTGCACAATAAGTTTAAAGTGATTAGAGAAATAACTGTCAAACTGGATGGAATTTTATGCCCAACTAAATTATTGTTTAACAATGTGAGCTAAACAAATATTTACTGAGTCCTTGTTATTACTAAGCAATATCCTAAGACCCAGAGATGTAGAGTTATATAAGACAAAGTTTCTGTCCCCAATGAGCTTAAAAATCTGGTGTTGCTTTACCCAGAAGTTACCAAATCCATGAGAAGATCATCCAGAAGTTGCAGGAAAAGCTTTGGCCCAACGTACATTTGGTTTCCCAACCAACACAGTAAATGTTTTCTCTGGGGCCCTTCTTTCTGCAACAGAAAGATCAGTGAGACTATTTAACCCAAGCAACCAAAGCCAGTCTAAGGCACAAGCGTTGGTTTAACCAAATACAGTGACACAAAAATTCTTCAGCGATAAATTAAGAAAGGTCTAAAGAAGGAATAGTTGAAGACTCGAGCGTTTAACACCTTACATAAATGGTTAAGAATTCCTGCTTGCCTGCTTAGTTTGCTTAATCTCACAATCTTCCTGACTGCCTACATCTTTATTTAAACAATTGGATGGTTTCTCCAGCACTTAAAAAGGAACAAGACTTTTTGGCTTTGATAGGATGCATTTAACTCACCCCTGCAATGAATATCATCCAGACTTTTTTTAAAAAGGAAAATGAATCCAACCTTTAATTGATAAAAAGTTGTCATTCTAAGTTATTGTTATTTTTTTAAAGATTCTTTCATAATCAATTTAAAATCTGGCAGCAATCTTTAACTAATAAATGTATATGTTGTGTTCTCAACATAAGCACAGTTTCATTTTAACCCAGAATGAATGGTGCATTTATTGAAGATGGTGAAGCTGACTGATGGAATAATAACAATGTGTGCCAGGTACTAACATGCGTTATCAAATTTAATCCTCATAACTCTATGTAGTAGGTACTGCTATTATTCCCATTTTATAGATATAGAAACTGTGGTTATGCAGAAGGTTATTATAGCTAGCAAATGACAGTTTCAGTCTGTCTAACTCTTATCTACCACTCTGGCCTGTATGATGAGATTCTCCCCAGTTCCTAAGGATTGATATTGGCACTGCTTCCACCACCTCACACCCCAGGGTAGCAGAGTAGGAAATCAGTGAATGAAATTGGACAATGTAAATAATGTTATTAGTTACAAATGCAGCATATATGGGTCTGCCTCCTTCAAGAGACTGGGAGCTTCTCAAAGGCAGGGACTATATTGTTACTGCAATTGTGTGGATTGGAGCCGCCTGCTGCAATAGCCAATTCTGAGACAGGGGTGAGGTGAGCAGCAAGAATTTCATTATATATCAATATATAGGAGACAGAGGGGAATAGATTCCGCCAAAAACCCGCCTCCCCTAACTGGGGGCTGGCTGCAGTTTTTATAGGGACAGGATCATGAGTCTTAAGAATTTGTGGAATGTTAGTTCCGCCCTGAGGTGGTCATGGTAGTCAGACAAGTTGACCCTTTTACTGGCATTCCTGGAGATTGCCTGACGCCATCCTGGTTTCTGGTCACAAGGCAGAGTACTGAAATGTCTGCTCACCAAGTAAACCAAACCCCTTCATGGGCCGGATCACAGACAGACTTCAAAAAGAGAAAGGGCGGGCCGTGGGGGGTAGGGGGGCAAATCTTATAACTAGGCTCCTCCACTCCTACTCCACTAAGGTGGCACCTACCTTCCAATGACACAAACGCATAAATAAAGCAAAAGGCAGTCAGCACAGGGATCACAACAGAGGGTCCTGGACAGAGCTGGAGAAAAATGTAGAACAAAATTCTAACTCAC
>NW_004443945.1:24252720-24257781 GCF_000243295.1 Trichechus manatus latirostris | reverse complement strand
CAGTGTCATTGATCAGTTAGTGTGGAAATTGTCAAACGGGAGCCTGACTTACTGTGTAAACTTTAACCAAACACACAATATTAATTGAAAACAAAAAAAGAACTAGGTAATATCAACAGGGCTTTGTGATGGATTGACTGTGAAGAGGGAGCGAGATGGATGAGTCAAGCTTGAGTCTGGGATTTCTGTTTGTGGTTAAATAGATGGGGGTGCACCCACTGAGAAAGGAAACTGAGAAAGGTCATGATGTTAGAATGAAAAACACCTCTGACAGTGTGAGCCCTTGGATATAGCTCAGGGATCCCTCTGTCTTCGGATCCTCCCTGATAGTGCTCCCTTCCTACTCTTCCTTTTCTCTCTTATCTGATTTTATTCTGTTGGGTGTGCAATGGTTGCCTCCGTCGACACCACCAGGCAAGCTATCCCAGAACCCAGAACTGCTCCCGGAACAAATTAAGATGCTCAAGTCACATGCTTATTAAATCAATTAGAAGCCTACAACAAAGAGTGAAGGGAAATTCTCACAAGATGAAATCTGATGAGCTACTTGCTTATCTGAATTCTCACAAGCTGCTTGTTTACTCATTATCTATGTTTAACATATCCTATGTGTTTAACTTATATCTCATATAGCTTATTTACTATTTACATTTAACACTGTGGATTTCATCCATTCTGCTTGCTTCTCTTATCTTCTCTAGCAGAGTAGAATATTCTCAAGAATGAAGAAAAGACACATTACATACTTTATTAAGAAAAATCTTCTGAGTTTTGTGAAACTTCTAGTGCATAGCCTGGTGCCTTACAGACATCGAAAAATAAAGAGTAGTAACGTGATATGTTTATATTTTATATGCAGGTATGTCCTACTTTAGACAAACAAAATATGTAAAAATATGGATTAAAAAAGATATATTAGGAAATGTTTACTCACTTTACAAAGTATTGTTTCACTTTACAAATGATTTTCCATAACAAGTTCTCCCAGTGTATTTAAAACATGATTTTGCTGTTGTTAGGTGCTATTGAGTCGCTTCCAACTCATAGCAACCCGATGTACAACAGATCGAAACTCTGCCAGTCCTGCGCCATCCTCATAATCACGGCTATGCTGAGCCCATCATTGCAGCTACTGTGTCAGTACATCTCGTTGAGGGTCTTCCTCTCTTTTGCTGACCCTCTACTTTACAAAGCATGATGTCCTTCTCCAGGGACTGGTCCCTCCTGATAACATATCCAAAGTAAGTGAGATGAAGTCTCACCATCCCTGCTTCTAAGTAGATTCTGGCTGTTACTTCTTCAAAGATAGACCTGTTTATTCTTCTGGCAATCCATCGTATAGTGAATACTCTTCGCCAACACCATAATTGTACGGCATAATTCAATTCTCCTTAGGTCTTCCTTATTCATTACCTAGCTTTCACAAGCTTATGAGGTGATCAAAAATACTATGGCTTGCGTCAGGGGCACTTTAGTCCTCAAGGTGACATCTTTACTTTTTAACATTTTAAAGAGGTCTTTTGCAGCAGATTTCCCCAATGCAATGTGTCATTTGATTTCTTGACTGCTGCTTCTATGGGCATTGATTGTGGACCAAAGTGAAATGAAGTCCTTGACACCTTCGATTTTTTCTCCGTTTATCATGATGTTGCTTATTGGTCCAGTTGTGAGGATTTTTGTTTTCTTTATGTTGAGGTGTAATCCATACTGAAGGTTGAAGTCTTTGATCTTCATCAGTCAGTTTTCCAGGTAGCTGTCTTCCAAATTTCTTGGCATAGACGAATGAGCACCTCCAAAGCTGCATCTGTTTGTTGAAACATCTAAACTGGTGTTCAGTCAGTTCCTGGAGCCTTGTTTTTCACCAGTGCCTTCAGCGCACTAGAACTTCTTCCTTCAGTATTATCTTAGTTATCTAGTGCTGCTGTAACAGAAATACCACAAGTGGATGGCTTTAACAAAGAGAAATTTATTCTCTCACAGTCTAGGAGCTACAAGTCCCAATTCAGGGTGCCAGCTCCAGGGGAAGGCTTTCTCTCTCTGTCAGCTCTGGGGGAAGGTCCTTATAATCAATCTTCCCCGGGTCTATTAGCTTCTCAGTGCAGGGATCCTGGGTCCAAAGGACGCACTCCCCTCCAATTTCTTCATTCTTGGTGCTATGAGGTCCCTCTCTGCTCACTTCTCTCTTTTATATATCAAAAGAGACTGACTCAAGATACAATCTAATCTTGTAGATTGAGTTGTGCTTCATTAACATAATAGCCTCTAATCCTGCCTCATTAACATCATAGAGGTATGATTTACAACACAAAAGATAATCACATCAGATGACAAAATGGTGGACAATCACAATATTGGGAGAACTTAAAAGGGCGGCATTTCTGGGTGCCCTTCCTAGACAGTTTCTGTATGAAATGGGGTCCCAGTTTGTTTGTGATGAACTCTGAGTAAGTCTGCATTCTTTCGGGTACTGAATTGTGGTTGTGTGCTTCCTAACGCTATGGGGCAAATCATTAGAGTTTTATTTATAAGCAGTTTATACAATTATATTTAGAATTATCAGTGTTATTTTGATGATGCTAGAAGCCAGTATAAGGAGCCCTGGTGGCACAACAGTTAAACACTTAAGCTAACTGAAAGGTTGGCAGTTCAAACCACCCAGCAGCTCCGCGAGAGAAAGACCTGGTGATCTGCTCCCGTAAAGATCACAGTCTAGAAAATCCTATGGGGCAGTTCTACTCTGTCACATGGGGCTGTTATGAGTCGAAAATCAACTCAACGGCACCTAACCATACCATCAGAAGCTAGTACAGGCAACTAGCACATTTTTTCAAAAAGATGTCAACACTGGTCTCAGCTTAGTTATTTTGAGAAAACAAGTTTTCATGCTAATGTTAGTGAAGAAAAAGTGACAAATGGAAGCATAAGAGCAGAGTTGATCAAGTTGTTAGTGTTACTCTGGGTCCTGCTCGGCGTGACTCCATCCAGAGCCAAAAAGACAGAGACTGAGTTGGGGAGAACAAAAGGCAGCTTTATTGATTGGCCAACCAATGGGACAGACAGGGCTAAGTGCCGTCCAAGACTGTTCACAGGCACCTTGCTGAGGCTGGTTTACATAGGCAAGATCAGTTACAAAATACAAAATGGTGCACGTGCAAGCAAATAGCGTTCCAGTATGAGTAAGCATTTTCTAGGACCTGGGTTTGATTCCCCTCGCAGGAGGAAGTAGCCATTTTTGTTCATTAGCATGTTAGCTCTCCACCCAGGGGCGGAGAATTTACCATGCATGAGGCAGTTAATAAGCTAAAGGTCATCTGGAATGCCAAGGTGGAGGTCAGGATCTGTTTCAGCCAGTTCCAGCTAGCTGGGGGCTGTTTCTTTTCAAGAAAGTTCTGAGGAGAAAAACAGCTTCGGGAAGTGGGCTTGGTAAGGGGCTGTCCTGAGGAGACAACGATTTTAAGAAAATGGCTCTACCCCTGTCTTATTAGTACCATAGTTTTTAAAAAGCACTGGAAGTTTTCATTTTGAAATTCATCTTTCACCTAGCTGGCTATTAATTGACTATATTTCCAAAGACATGCATATTCATTTAGCAACAGATTTGAAATACCTTCTATGTGTGCCAAACCTTATTCTAGGTGTTAGGGAGAATAAAGCTTATCAACATGTCATTCTTGCTTGCGTAGCAATGTGACTTTGCCTGTCCTCCAATCAATAAACAGGTTGCTGTCAAGTTGATTCTGACTCATAGTGACCCCAGGTGTATCACAGTAGAACTGTGCTCCATAGGGTTTTCAGTGGTTGATTTTTCAAAAAGAGATCACCAAACCTTTCTTGCAAGGTGCCTCTGGGTGGACTGGAACCACCAATCTTTAGGTTAGCAGTGAGCATGTTAACTGTTTGTACCACCCGGGGACTCCCTCTCATCAATAGGTAAAGTCTATTTTCTACCATTGTGAATGTGGGCTGATCTTGTGACTTGCTTTGTCCAACAGAATGTGGCAAAAGAGACATCGTGGGAGTTTAAGCTTTGTGAGTTCCAGATCTTGCAGCTTCAGTCTTGCTCTCTTGGAATGCTGCCTCTGCCAGGGGAAGAAGTCAAGGTTAGCCTCTTGGTGACAAGACATCACATGGAAAGAGCACTAACTGACAGCCAGCGCTAACTTCCAATCATACAGTGAGGTCATTTTGGGTCATCCAGTCCTTGCCGAACTGCCAGCTGACAGTTGCCATATAGGTAAGCCAGGTGAGAACAGAAGAGCCACACGAGTCAAGCCCAAACTGTGGACCACAGTGTCATGAGCTAATAAATTATTGTTGCTTTAAGCCACTAATTTTGGGGGTACTTTGTTATACCGAAATATATACCTGAGGTTACAATATTTCCCACAACTTTATCAGTCTGAAAGATTTACCTAGAATTCTATATTTAGGTTTACAGTAATTCGGGTCATTGGGTTTCTCACATTCATATATTCTATTTTGCTTTTTTGTCAATTTAGTCCAGATTTTCTGGATATGATGTGCTGCTTTTGGACTTTGCTAATAAGAGTTTATTCAGTTTTAGATCAGGTGTCTCAAGAGATAATAATTCTGGGTTTATTTTGGACTCCTACTTGGTAGAAGCTGTTTTATATCACAAGATGGGAGGGAGAGACTTGGGGGCAGGGAGAGACTTCTGAACTGGATTTAGGTTCATTACAAGAAACAGGGCTCTAGTTCTTTTTGGACAGGTTACTTCCTCTCCTGATTTCTGAACCTGGGTGTTGTGGAGTACTTCATCTGGGCCCAACCATGAGAGTAATCCTGACTAGTGGTCCTCCTTATGGAAAGAGTATATGAAGTTGGGCTCCACTATCATTTAAAAAAGAATTTTATAATTCTGGGATGCAAATGAGACCCCAAAGGAAATCTTTATTTAGTGGCATGTGGCAGAGATTGTCATTCTTTGGGTATCAGTCAAATAAAATTCACAATACCCTTAAGGAGTTTTCTCTATTCAAGAAGCACCATCCTGGGCTGGCACCAAGGATGAGTTTGTTTCTACTGGAGGACAAGAGAACT
>NW_004443945.1:24249932-24250911 GCF_000243295.1 Trichechus manatus latirostris | reverse complement strand
AGTAGACACATGAGACACTAGTAGGTATAGGTAAGCAGAACCCATGAGACTGAGAATAAGAGAATGGAGAAACTTAGTAAGTATAGAAGTATAGACTATTGATACCTAAGTCACAATAACTCAGAGCCCCAGAACAGGGAGCAAGGGAAACTTTTGGCAGGGAGATGACAGGATAGCCAGAGATTAGCAGACACTTTTGTGGTGTTGGTTCGGTTCACAGCTATCCCTTTCTTCTAAGAACTTCTTTCTTTACACTCTTACAGCTTCTCTGCGGCAGCCATACTTGTGCTACATGGACCTGCCTTCCAGGCCTCAGTTAATTGGGCTAAAGATGGCAGTTTCATCCAAGCTGAACCAATAGGATGCTCTTTCCTAGGACTTTGAAATCGCACCTAAGAGATAGTCTGTGATTGCCTGTGGCTGGAGCAAAGGAGGAGCTGTGGGGATGAGAAGAGGCAGAGGTGTATCTAAGGTATGGCAGGTATGACACGTGCCCTGGGTGCTGCTTGAAGGGGTGGGGTGGCCACTGAGCAGTTTCTATTAACCGGGTGTGGTCCAACGTCCTTCCACAAGCATGGCAGACACAGAGGTGGGGGGGAGGGGGTAAGAGCATAGGGAGACACTTGCAAGTCCAAGGGGGCGCCAGATGAAGTGCGGAATGACATTTCAGAAAGGCATCACAAATATGAAAGGCGTCTGACTGAGACAGCTGGACAGGAGGGGGGAAGACATTTCTGCTGACTCCTTGACGCTATCAACGACTGTTCATCTTGAAAATGGGGGGCGGGGGCGTGCAACTTAGAGATTACTCTTGGGCATTCATTACCCTCTATATGCCTCTGCAGAGGCGCGATTTCAGTGCTTGGCAATAGGTTCTATTTTTCATAGATACTCCTCTGATGAAATGTTGACCTCTTGGACTCATACAGATGGTTTTTTAGTAGAGCACCAATCTAAAGGGTAATATCTTTTATTTATT
>NW_004443945.1:24238721-24239805 GCF_000243295.1 Trichechus manatus latirostris | reverse complement strand
AATACAGAGGAAGTCAGCACAACTGGATTAAACCAAAACTTAAGACATTTGCTGAACACAACCAAACATTTCAAGGGACAGAGTAGCTGGGGCTGGGGTCTGGGGACTACGGTTTTGGGGGACATCTAAGTCAATTGGTGTAACAAAGTTTAGTAAGAAAGTGTTCTGCATCCCACTTTGGTGAGTGGCATCTGGGATCTTAAAAGCTGCAAGCAGCCATCCATTGGTCCCAACCCACTTGGAGCAAAGGAAAATTAAGAACATCAAAGACACAAGGAAAATATTAGCCCAAGAGACAAAAGGGCCACGTAAACCAGAAACTCCATCAGCCTGAGACCAGAAGAACTAGATGGTGCCCAGCTACCACCAATGACCACCCTGACAGGGAACACAACAAAGAGCCCATGACGGAGTGGGAGAAAAGAGTAGAACAGAACTCAAATTCACGTAAAAAGACCAGACTTAATGGTCTGACTGAGACTGGAGGAACCCCCAAAGCCATGGCCCCAAGACACTCTGTTAACCTAAAACTAAAACCATTCCCAAAGCCCACTCTTCAGACAAAGATTAAACTGGACTATAAAACATAAAATAATACTCATGAAGTGTGTGCTTCTTAGTTCAAGTAGATACACAAGACCAAATGAGTGGCTCCTGTCCAGAGGCAGGATAAGAAGGCAGGAAAGGACAAGACTGGTTGGATGGACAAGGGAAACCCAGGGTGGAAAAGGGGAGTATACTGTCACATTGTAGGGACTGCAACTAATGTCACTTAACAATATGTGTATAAAATTTTGTAGGAGAGATTAACTTGAGCTATAAACTTTCACCTGAAGCACAATAAAAAAAAAGAAAAAGAAAAGGAAAAAAAAGAATTATTACAAGTTCAACAAATATTTATTAATGATCTAGTGAGCATTCTAGGTGCTGTGAATACAGCAGTGAACAAAACAAAGCCCCTGCTTTTACAGAGCTTGCATTCTACTCGGGTGAAGAGGACTTGAAGCACTTACTGATGGAGATCAAGGACTACAGCCTTCAGTATGGATTACACGTCAGCATAAAGAAAACAAAAATCCTCACA
>NW_004443945.1:24228355-24237920 GCF_000243295.1 Trichechus manatus latirostris | reverse complement strand
TTGTTGAATAAATAAGAACACTCTTAGAGCCAACATCCCATATGGCACAGATAACATCTTACCATTAAAATCTGTTTTCTGCCCCAGATTCACACTTTTTCTAGAACTCTTTGACTTAAGTTGCTTCAACAGTGTTGATCTTTTTGTAAAATAGCTTTCGTTTATATAATAGTTTACAAAATGCCTTTTTATTTTTATGACAACCAAGTAAGGAAAGCCGAGGCAGATTCCTAGCTCCATTTTTCAGATAAGGAAACCAAGAATCAGAGACCTCCTAAAAGTCACACACTAGTAAGTACAAGGCAAAGGCTAAAATCTGAGGTCTTCTAATCTCTACTATTTTAAAGCTGTTCCAAGCTGCCTCTTTTCTCTAAAGATAAAGTGTTCTCTTCAACAGATGTTGCTGTGACAACTGGATTTCCTCATACAAAAGAATGAAATTGGACCCATGCCTCCTGCCACATATAAAAGTTGACTCGAAATAAGGTAAAAGATCTAAATATAAACTAAAAACAAAAAATTCTTATAATAAAACATAGAAGTAAAGCTTCAGGACATTGTTTTGGCAGTGAATTCTTAGATATGACACCAAAATCACAAGAAACAAAAGAAAAATTGGATAAATTGGACCTCATCAAAATTAAAAACTCATGTGCATCAAAGGACATTATCGACAAAGTGAAAAGCTAGCCTACAGAATGGGATAAAATATTTGGAAACCATATGTCTGATAAGGGTGTAATATCTAGAATATATAAAGAATTCCTACAACTCAACATCAAAAAGACTAACAAACCAATTAAAAAATGGGCGAAGGTCTTGAATAGACATTTCTTCAAAGAAGATACACAGGTGGCCGATAAGTATATGAAAAGATGCTCAATGTCATTAGCCATTAAGCCAAACCAAACCCACTGCCATGAAGTCAATTCCAACTCATAGAGACCCTGTAGGGCAGAGTAGAACTGCCCATAGGTTACCAAGGCTGTAAATCTTCATGGAAGCATACTGTCATATCTTTCTCTTACAGAGCAGCTGGTGAACAGCTGACTTTTCAGTTAGCAGCCAAGCACTTTTAACCACTGCAGCACCAGGGCTCCTCATGAAGCCATTAGGAAAACACAAATCAAAACGCAATGAGATACCACTTCACACCCACTGGGATGATTATTATTTAACACAAAACAAAACGGAAAATAACAATTGTTAGCAAGAATGTGGAGAAATTGGAACACTCATCCATTGCTGATGGGAATGTAAAATGGTGCAGTCACTGTGGAAAACAGTTCGACAGTTCCTCAGAAATTTAAACATGGAATTATCACATGACTCAGCAATTCCACTCCTAGGTATATACCCAAAAGACTTGAAAACAGGAGCTCAAACTGATACTTGAACACCAATATTCATTACAGCATTATTCGCAATAGTAAGAAGGTGGAAAAAACCCAAGCATCCATCAATAGATAAATGCATAAACAAAATGTGGTATAGCCATACAATGGAATATTATTCAGCCACAAAGAGAAATGAAGTTCTGACACATGCTATAACATGGATAAACCTTGAAAACATTATGATAAGTGAAATAAGCTAGACATAAAAGGAGAAATATCGTATGATTCCACTTATATGAAATATCTAGAATAGGCAAATGCATAGAGGCTGTGACGGTTAAGATTGTGTGTCAGCTTGGCTGGGCCATGATTCTCAGTGTTTTAATGTAATCACTCCCATGATTGACTATACTGTGAGTAGCCAGTCAGATGAAAGGGAATCTCCTTGGGGGTGTGGCCCGCATCTGAATATAAGCAGACATTCTGGCTTTTTGCTCTCTCTGGATCCTGCGGCTGCTTCCTGTCGTCTCGTCTCCCGTTCTTGGGGCTTGAGCTGTCAGCTTATCTGCTGAACCTGGGATCCATCGATCTACACAGCCTGTGAGCGGGAGCCCTGCTCTCCGACCTGCCAGTCTTGGGTTTGCCAGCTTCTGCTGTTGTGTGACTTGGGAGAGGCCTCTACCCTGATCCACGGACTTGGGATGTTCTAGCCTCTACAATCGCGTGAGCTGTTTCCTTGATATAATCTCTCTCTACATATATATTTATACACTTTACTGGTTTTGCTTCTCTAGAGAACCCAGCCTAAGACAGAGGCCAAAGTATATTAGTGGTTACCAGGGGCTGGAGGGGCGGGGAGAGGATGGGGAATGGGGATTTATTGTTTAATGTGTACTGAGTTTCTGTTTTGTGTGATGAAAACGTTTTGGAAATAGATAGTGGTGATCATTACACAACATTATGAATGTAATTGTCACTGAATTGTACACTGAAAAATGGCAAATTTTATGTTATGTATACTTTACAATAAAATTAAAAATAATACGAAATCTTAATTGGCTGATAGGTTATCAGAATTAAGCTTTTGAAATTTCAATAGATTCTCAGTTTCTTTTAGGAGGTGAAAGAAAGATGTTTTCATTAGAACTTAGCATCCAGGCAGGCACAAAAGTTAGGGAAGAAGATAAATGGAGAGAGATCCGTCAGCAATGAGCTTAGCCCAGCTGGCAGAGAACATCTCGGGTACTATGATGCCTCGTGCCTAGATCTGTGGTGTGCCAGCTGATGAAAAGTGAACATAGCTTTATAAATAGTAAGTCTTCATTTTGTCTTGAGCAAGGAAAAGGCTGGACATGGCAAGGGCTTTCCATCTAACTTCCAACAAATGTGGATTATTTGCCAAGAATAAATCAGCAGTCCATAGAAATATTCAAAGAAATTAAGAAATGCATCTATCTACAGAGGCTTCTGATCCAAGATGGCAGACTAAACAGGCCTTTAGCTCCTCCTTTCCTAAAATCAAGGAATCCTGGTGACACAATGTTTATAGCGCTTGACTGCTAACCGAAAGGTCAGCGGTTCAAACCACCAGCCGGTCCACAGGAGAAAGGTGTGGCAGTCTCCTCCCGCAAAGATTTACAGCCTTGGAAGCCCTATGGGGTCCCTGTAAGTCGAAATCGACTCTGCAACAATGGGTTTGGGTTCCTGAAATCACACTGACATGACAGTAAAGAAGAGAAATGAATATATCACAGAAAGAAAGCCTTCAGCAGATCAGAAATTTGAGAGACTTCTGGGAAT
This sequence comes from Trichechus manatus latirostris, assembly GCF_000243295.1. Classification (NCBI taxonomy): domain Eukaryota; kingdom Metazoa; phylum Chordata; class Mammalia; order Sirenia; family Trichechidae; genus Trichechus; species Trichechus manatus. The sequence continues at coordinate 24,234,783 of NW_004443945.1, read as the reverse complement.
AAAGGGAGCAGATGGGATTGCAGTGGCAGATAAAAGAGAAAGGAAGCAGACCAGAATGTATACCAGAGAAAGCTGTAGCTAAGGTTAGAGCCACTGAGGGCCTGACTGGCTCTGAGTTTTAAGTGGCCAGGAACAGAGAGTGGGAGTGGGAACAGAAATCAGGTGATGAACAAAGGCTTGGGTGAGTCCGGCCATAACTCCAACCTTTACATTAGGAGATCAGCTTCAGTACTACTCCTGGGCAAAATCCAGAGATACAGCTGATATATAAACCCAGAATCAAGCCCTTATTCTTAGCCTTTAGCTCCTCGCGCATATGCCCTAAAGCAAAAGCTGCCGTCCGCACTCCCCACCTATTTTTTCAGGACTAACAAAGAAACATTAGGAGCCCTGATCGCGCTCAACTGCTAACCCAGAGGTTGGTTAAGTTGAAACCACCGACGGCTCTGTGGAAGAAAGATGTGGCAATCTGCTTTTGTAAAGATTTACAGCCTTGGAAACCATACGAGGCTATTTTACTCTGTTCTGTAGGGTGGCTATAAGTTGGAATTGACTCTATGACAACGGTTTTTTTGATTAACAATGAAATCTTCTATTCAACAGAGCTGCAGATCTACACAATAGTGGAAAACCAATGGGACAAAGCAGAAGAACCTGAATGATCAAAGTAAATATCTGACCTCAAAGGATAATTGAAATCACTGAGTGATAAGAAAACAACCTAAAAGTAATTTTAATTAGTACAACTAGAGAGATTTAAAACTTAATGCCTAGAAAACCTAGAGCAAGCTTCTGTAGAAAAGGAATAAAAAAACTGATAACTGAAGGTTTAAATGTCATTATAAAGGCTATAAAAAGAAGTCAAAGATATCTCCTGCAATAGAGAGCAAAAGTCAAAGAAGTGGAAAATATAAGCAAAATGTTAAAGCCACATAATGGACTTATCCAGGATATATCCCTCATACAATTTTCAGAAAGTAAAAACAGTGAAAATACAGAAGAGGAAAATAAGAAATAAATAACAGAAGAAAATTTCCCAGAACTGAAGAAAGATATATGGCTTCAGATTTCAAGGGCTCAGCAAGTACAGAGCAGAGAAATAAAAAAGACCCATGCAAGGATACATCAGCATGAAATTTCTGAATACCAAGGATAAAAAGAAGATCCTTTTGTTCAGAGACAAAAAAAAAGTTTAACTATAAAGGAGTAAGAATTAGATTGGTGTCACATGCATCAGCAACAATGGATATTAGAAAATACTTCTTAAATTTCTAAGGGAAAAATTATTTTGAACCTAATATTCTGTACATAGCCAAACTCTCAATGAAGTGTGGGGTAAAAATGATGACATTGTCTCACAAGGATTCAAAAAGAAACAAAAGACCTCTCACACAATTTTTTTGGAAAGCACTTTCTTTTAAAAGTACCTCAGCATGAGTGAAAAACACTGAACTGGCAAATATTGTGTTACCTATATTTTTGCAACAATAATATACATACATATATAAGAAAGCTCAGCAAGTCAAAAGATAAAAAGGAATACAAGGAAAAAGGAAAACATGGGATCCAAAAAGCAGGGGACCTAACCCAACAACTCAACTTAAAAAAAGAAAAAGCTGCACAGGCTTAGAAAGTAACCAGTCCAAATTAAGACAGTAAATCAGAGAACTCTGAGAATGAGTCTTCAAGAAGAAAGTGAAGTCATGTTATTAAGTAGTCTGATTAAACAGCCAAATAATCTTGATGTTAATGAAGATAACGTGGAGTTATATTGCTTCTTTTGTCCACGGCGAAAAAAGAAACTCTAGGAGGGAAAATAAGAAAACCAAAACCCCAATATGAAGCTCACTAAAATGAAGCATGGTTCTGAGCCATCGTAAGAGTAAGGAAGAGAAAATCCATTTGACTTTGAATTTTGGAACATTCTACTACTCAGTTTTTGTGACATATGATTACATTTCCTTCCAATTGGCACGTCAGTATTCTGCACTAAATAATATTTACATGACTCATAACACTGTAAACACTTTTTATGTGCCCTGTTTTTATTGTAAAATGAAATAAAGATACCGAAAATCACACAAAACGAAAGTGTAGCTTAATGAATTACTGTGAGGAGAACATCCATCTAATTATCACTCAGCTCAAGGAATAGAGCACACCCCAGAAGCCTCTCCATGATTTGCCATCCCAATCTCAACCTTCCCACTCTTCCCAAAAGTAAAACTATCCTGGCTTTTTTAGCAATCATTTCCTTGGCTACTTTATCAATTTATCATCCAAGTGTGTATCCCTTGGATCACCATTTAATCTTGATAATTTTTTTATTCAGACTTTTTTTAATCTACAGGTTTCCCCTCCAATCCCTTTCCTTTTCTTACATCGTATGTACCGGAGGACAAGTCGTCTGGATTTTGTTGATTTCACGGTGCAGTTCAGCATGTTCCTCTCCCCTGCATTCCTGCAAATACGCTTCTGGATCCGGAGATTGGATCAGACTCAAGTTAAATTCTTTGGACAAGACTGTAAGTGATAATGTATTCTTTCTTTTTCTTTTCTTTACTTTTTTGTAACGGTTTTATTGAGATATAATTCATATCCCATACAATTCACCTATCTAAGGTGTACTATTCAGTGGAATTTAGTATATTCAAAGAAGTGTGCGGTCATCACTGCAATTTGAGAACATTTTCATCATCCCAGAAGGAAACCCCGTACCCTTTAGCCATCACTCCTCAACATCCTCTCTGTACTCACAGCCCTAGGCAACCACTAATGTAATTTCTGTCTCTATAGATTTGCCTATCTGGAAGGTCCCTGGGTGGTGTAAACAGTTTGCACTCAACTACTAACCTAAAGGTTGGCAGTTCGAACCCACAAAGCAGCGCTGCAAAAGAAAGGTCTGGTGATCTGCCTCCATGAGGATTACAGCCAAGAAACCCCTATGAAGCAGTTCTATTCTGTAACACATAGGGTCGCCATGAGTTGGAATTGACTGGACAACAACAGATTTGTTCGTTTTTTGGATATTTCATATAAATGGAATCATATAATATGTGGTCTTTTATGACTAGCTTCTTTCCCATAGCATAATGTTTTCAAGGTGGTGATGTATTCTTTTATTGGGAGGCACAAAAGTTCAGTTTTTACTCTTTTTTAATATTAAAAGGTGTTAAGGCTGAATGCCTAAGGCCATTAATTTATCAGGGATTGCAAACTGGCGATATTCTAATTTTGTAATTTCTTTTGCATTTATCAGCTTGAATATTTATATAAAGAGTTGCTTCCCCTCTTTTACTATATAGTTAACCAGTACCAAAAAAACAAACCAAACCCATCACTGTCGAGTTGACCCACACTCATAGTGACCCTATAGGACGGAGTAGACCTGCCCCATAGAGTTTCCAAGGAGCACCTGGTGGATTCAACAGTTCAAATAGGAAAGGAAGGGTAAATGCTTAATTCTTTCCTTTTCTTTGCAATATTTTAAGGTAATAAATTGTTCCTGTATCATTCTTCAAGGGTGATGAGGGTATAGAATTAATGGAGTTAAATATATTTGATAGGTTTTGATTGACTCCAACTATTATTCTTTTTCAAGCTCAAATAAATTGGATTATCTTTGGCCAATGAGAGCCTCTTCAAGTTGGCTCCTGAGTCTTTTTTACTGGACGCTACATGCCCAACAATCTCAAAATAACAGTACTAATATGATTGCCACCAATACTGAACATGGTTCAGAAAATTTTGCTTATGCTTTCCCATTCTTGCCCTATTTTTTAAAATAATTGTAGTACGTCTACATTGTCTATGCATGTAGTCATTTCATGCTATACTCTCTCCCTTTTGTCTTCATTTAGTCCTAGTTCTAAAAGTAACCATATGTTTAATCCTCCCCTCTGGTTCTTATGTCTACTGATCATTTTGGTTTTCTTCTTCTCTAGTAAATTCCTCAGGAAGGTCTCATATTCCCTGATTATTTGCATGTTGATAACAAGTTTGCCATTTACACTTGAAAGCCAGCTTTGCTGGACATTAAGTCCTTGGATCACACTTTGATTCCCTGAGTATCTTAAATGTGTTACTCCATAAGCTATAAAGTATTTTTATTGAAAAGTCAGATGATAATCTTATTTTATGTTTTTGTAAGTCACTTGCTGTTTTTGCCCAAATGCCCAAAGGATTTTAGAATATGCCTTTTTATTAGTTACTCTGGGGAAATATTCTCAGGTATGTGGTGCACTTTTTCAATACGTAGTTTTAAGTCTTTTTGTTTTTTAGTTAAGAAAACTTTGCTTGATTTATAATTTTTAGTACTTTTTTTTTCTTTTCTCTTGTTTTGTTTTTCTTCTTCAAGGACTCTTATCAGTCATATATTGGAACTTCTTGCCTATATACAATGTCTGTCATTTTTTCCTAAATCTTTCTTCTCTCTTTCTTCATTTCTTTTAAATATTTTCCTCCTTTTCACCTTCTATTTATCTTAAGGTGTTTTCTGTTGTTTAGTCACTCTTAAACGTTTCTTTTAGTTTACTATTCGTTTCTTAAATAATTGTTTCTTTTCTTTCTATTTCCTGAGTTCTGTCACTTCATTCCTGAGGTTTTCTAATTATGATATATGTTGTTCTTTCGTGTCGTGTGTCATTTTCTTGATGTCTTTTGGCTCATTCTGAAATAAAAGGCCACAATTTTAATTGTAGGTAGGTATTTTCTGGCATGCACTCATTGTAAGGATAAAATTCTGCTTTTTTTTTTCTTATGATAAGTTTGTGTGGTATTTGACCTCAATCCTTTTCTGTTGTTTATTTTTACGTGAAGTTAGTTTTCATGAATTTCAGGAGGAAAACTTGAGGTAGCTTTGATACGTTCACAGTCCTGTGATCTGTATCACACCAGTATCTGTTGTTTTATTTATTGGTGTACTGTGGGTTTCTTTTTCCCCCCCATGGTAGAAAAATATTGTGCTTTAATTTCTAGGATTTTCTGCCTGTTCCCTGCTCCTGTTTTTTTCTGAAACTTCTCTTTTCTTCCTTTCTATATTCCCTATCCTGTTCAATTTTATTCCACTTCCAGCAGTTTCTCCTCATGTTGGCCCTGTCCTGGAAGAGAGCTTTGGCTGGTGCAGCCCCTTCAGATCTTTGGCCCCTTGCATTCATCAGTTAGTGGAGAGGGTAAAACTTCTCCCACTTTCAGCCGTTATTCTCAGATTGGCTTTCCATGCTTCTCAGTGAATATCTGTTGGGGTTCTCCTGGTCTCAGACCTATAAGATACCCACTCTTCCCTCTGCTTTGTTCTGCACAGATACGATACTATGCAAGTCTTATGGATATTTGTGATTTTTTTGTCAGCTACTTGTGTTTTGGGGTACCTGGAGATAACTTGTCACCTAGTTTTGTTGTAAATGTTGTCCATAAGTTATTGATTTTGCTATCTAGTTGCTCTGCCTGCTTTTATGTGGGGATCTGGAGTGAATGAAACACTATTCCACCACAGTCACTGCAGTCTTTCCTGGGGTTCCATGTTTGGAACCAAAGCATATTTTCTTTACATTCATAAACATAGTGTAAGTGATGGTGGAAACTGAGAAAGGCTGAGAAGGGAAGGACAAGAGAAGTGGAGGTAAGTGAATTGGGCACTGATTTTCTCATCTTATTTAGTGGAGAACTAAGAGATAGTGTCTAAAGTTGATGGCTAGAATGACAATATACCGTAATAACACAGACAATCCACTGAGGAACTATTAGAAACATTAAAAAGGTTCAATAAAGTGGTTAACTGCAAAATTAACTGATAAAAATCAATACCTTTGCAACATATTAACATCTCTTCAGTGCTTAATGTATAGCAGATGTTTCTATGAGTACTTTTCAAAAATAATTTTTTTTATTGTACTTTAGATGAAGGTTTACAGAACAAACGAGCTTCTCATTAAACAGTACATATACTGTTTTATGACATTGGTTAACAACCCCATGACATGTCAGTACTCTCCCTTCTCAACCTTGGGTTCCCTATTACCAGCTTTCCGGTCCCCTCCTGCCTTTTAGTCCTTGCCCCTGGGCTGGTGTGCCCCTTTAGTCTCGTTTTGTCCTATGGGCCTGTCTAATTTTCGGCTAAAAGGTGAACCTCCAGAGGGACTTCATTACTGAGCTAAAAGGGTGTCAGGGGGGCATACTCTCAGGGTTTCTCCAGTCTCTGTCAGGCCAGTAAGTCTGCTCTTTTTCTGAGTTAGAATTTTGTTCTACATTTTTCTCCAGCTCTGTCCAGGACCCTCTATTGTCATCCCTGTCAGAGCAGTCAGTGGAGGTAGCTGGGAACCATCTAGTTGTACTAGACTCAGTCTAGTGGAAGCCGTGGTAGTTGTGGTCTATTAGTCCTTTCAACTAATCTCTCCCTTGTGTCTTTAGTTTTCTTCATTTTCCCTTGC
>NW_004443945.1:24212247-24213136 GCF_000243295.1 Trichechus manatus latirostris | reverse complement strand
TGTACCGCACATGATTAAAGAACACTCAACCAGAGACAAGCAGGAATTCTCTTTTTAGGACACTTTCAAAACTTCTAATTATGTCAAGGAGAAAGTTTCCATTTGGTGCTAGTCTTAAATAAGCCTCTAACACTTGCTCATTTCCTTTTTTAGCTAAGAAAGAGCAGGCCCCCAGCTCAGAGTCTTCTGCAGACAAGAATAGAAGTTTAAAACGTTTCACTCTTTATTGTATTTAATGTTATGGGGACCTATTATTTATGGCAAGTGATACTGGTTCTTAATTAACATAGCTTATACAAAGTTTAGTTTTCAAATATACTGAATGGATTTAAACAAAAATGATAAGTAATTTATAGAAAGAAAACAAGTAAATAATAGCGCACGGGGTAGAGGGCAAGGCAACAGTCTTTAAGATGGTAAGCAAATAACCTGAGTTTGGGAGACAAACTGTGTAAGGAAGGGCCGTGTCTGTCCACCTTCCTTCCAGAATTGTTAAAAGGATTAAATGTGGAAATAAATGTTAATGTACTTTGAGAGGAGGCTAAAAGCCACTCAGTCTAAGATATTACGGAAAATTCAGATAGAAACCTGCATGTTTACAACTGTATTAATTTGAAATAAAAGGGACAACAAAATGTTTCACTACTTCTACTTTGGATTGATTAATATTTGCATTATATTCTTAACATCACTCAGAGCATGTGTCTTCAGAAAAGCTGAGAGTTCATTTCAGACAAATCTGTGTCCCATTCAAGCACATATAGAACACTATTCAAATGATTTCATTTCTAAGCTCTTAAAGATCAGTACTTTTAGGATTAAGTTTTTACTCAGAGGTCAAGGCTCAAATGTATCCTCTGGCATCACTGGAGATTACTGGCCCTAGGTG
>NW_004443945.1:24209276-24210133 GCF_000243295.1 Trichechus manatus latirostris | reverse complement strand
TGGGAGAAGGTCCTTGTCTCTTTTCAGCTTCTATTCCTGCGTTCCCTGGCAATCATGTGGTATGTATCTTCCCCTCCATTTGTGTTCACTTGCTTGCTTAATCTGCCCTTTTATATCTCAAAAGAGATTGACCAATACTGCCTCATTAACATAACAAAGAAAACCCATTCCCAAATGGGATTATAACCACAGATATAGGGGTTAAGATTTACAACACATATTTTTGGGGGACACAGTTCAATCCGTCACAACCTGCAAAGTTCTACCACTCACCCAGCTCCTTCCATTATTCACACACAGTTAAGCTCCCATGTGCAAGAACACACACACCCATAAACATATACACACATCACTGTCAAGAATTGTGAAAGGTCTGAGATTTTTGCCCTACTTACAAGCTAGCATATTAGTCTGCCATAATTTCATGGATGCTGGCAGAAGACGTGAGGCTCCTGGGTCAGAGACAAAAGACTTGAGCATCAGCGTATTTTGCACTGGTTCCCCAAGATCCAGTCCCCATAGGACAACATGAAGAGGGCCAGGTGATACCTGCCCACAAGTGGGCTGCATTCCAAGAAAGGAACCCTGATCTTAGGGAACCTGAATCTTTTGAAGTGAGCACTGAGCATACTTGTCTCTTGTTCTGAAATGAGATATTACAGCTGTCTTCCAAGGCTGTTGACTATGTAAATAACTTTGAAAGATAGTCCTGAACAAAGAGTAGCCAGTACCTCCCACACAAGACATGCAGAAACACAAGAGACAATTGTCTCAACCACAAAAAGATAAAAGTATAGGCTTCCTGCATAGACTCACCTTTGTTCAAATCCTAGATCAGCCTCTTACTAGCTGTGTGA
>NW_004443945.1:24186172-24207521 GCF_000243295.1 Trichechus manatus latirostris | reverse complement strand
ATGACTCCATCACCTGAGGGCTACTAAGTCACCTTCAAGGCACAGAGTTCCCCACCGCAGAGATTACATAAGAGGAATCTTCTTCGCTCATCACCTGGTGCAGGAAGGAGGGGCAGTGGGTAGTGGTTTACTAGTAATCAAACCCCAGTCCAGGACTGACAATACCCAGCCTTGTCTCCATCCTGAGAAAGTTCTGCCCCAGGCCCTGATTACCACGCCCACCACCACTATCCAAGGAGCTGGGAACCTAGAAATCTGGGGAGTCACAGTTTTCTGTTGGAGTCCCTCCATTTTTCAGAAAGCTTTTTGGTGAATGCTGCAATGTATTTTAACCAACATTTATTGAGTACCCACTCTGGGGTTTCTCAAAATGGGGTCCTTGTATGCTGCTGTTACAGAAGCTGCAGATGACACCAGGCACATCTCCCCCAGCGTCAATTTCAATGGATGGTAATCATTTAATGCATTTTATACTAAAAAGAAACATGGGCTTGTCATGGAAGGGAATGCAAACTTCGTACTTTAACAAAAGGTTAAGTGTATAGCAGCTGCTGCTGCCAATGCCCTCTGCCTCATCTTTAGGGAGTTCACATTCCTCTGCTTGTTTGGGAATTCTAAGGGCAAGTTTCAGAATCTCTGAATGTGCAAAGCACCCTTTTAGGGGAGAAGTGTCAATGGCGGAAGTTTTAATCTTATGAGGGAGACAGGAACACAAATAAGACAAGGGAATGACTGGAGGGATGGGGTTGAGATGCTGATGTGGGACAAGTATGGACTGAGGCCACCTTGATGTCAGTGAGGCAGGCAGTGTAGGTTGCCCACACACAGCCATGCTCGTAGCACAGAGTTGTGGGTGAAATTACCAGAGACCATCTCAGTCTCCCTTGGAGATCAATCACTGGCCTATGACCCAATCTCGGCCAGAGGGTCCTGGAGGGAAGGCTGCTGAGGAAGGGGAGGTGGTCAAGGAGCTTCTGGGAAGGGTGTTCCCTCCCAAATAAAAAGAGATCCATGGGAGGAAATGTGCTCTTCTTCAACCAGATGACTCCTCCACTGGATGCCTAATGCAGCAGCAGCCATCTTCTGATCCCAAAGAGACAGACCCAAGAATGAGCCAATGTGCCAAAGACTCCTGAGAAGAATGATGGAAGGGGCCAGGTCATTGTTAAGGTCATCCAGCTCTGAGTTAACCAGCCCTAGAGCCACCGACTCTAAACATCTTATTCTACGAGACACAGAGTTTATTGTTTAGGCCGTTTTTAGTTGGGTCTTGCAACACTTGCAGCTGAAGACAATACTTGCAGCTGATAGAGTCAGTATGGAGGTGGTGCTGTTAAGTCCAGTGAAAGTTCAGGAGTCTTTCCTAGGTCGCGGAGAGAGGAAAGCAGCATACAAGGGCTGCTTTAATGTGGGTGATTGCTCCCACTTACTGGGCTCTTACAATGTGCCGCACCCTGTGCTTCAACTTATTTAGTCTTCCTAACAACTCCGTGGAGCCCTGGTGGCATAGTGGTTAAGAGCTCGGCTGCTAACCAAAAGGTCAGCAGTTCAAATCCACCAGCTGCTCCTTGGAAACCCTATGGGGCAGTTATACCCTGTCCTATAGGGTTGCTATGAGTCAGAACCAACTCAATGACACCTAACAACAACAACAACAACTCCATGATTCCAGCTGGTGATATTATTATCCTCAATAGTTTACAGATAGGAAAACTGAAGCACAGAGAGATTAAGTCACTTGCCCAAGATCACTCAGCCAGTAGATGGCAGAAGCAGGCCTTGAACATACAGTATAACACCAGAGCCCACACTCTCAGTGACTCCTCTACACTGCCACTCCGGTCATTAGGGAATTACAAGAACCCTGGGAGGCAAAGCAACTCCATAAACACAAAAGTAGAAATGGGAGTTTTTGGCTAAACATTTCCCAGGGGTTTACTTTCCAAGAGGCTCCAATGCCCCTCATTCTGCTTTAATGTTTGGTTTCCACATTCCATAAACACAATCAAATTCACTGGCTTTCACTGCCCTCATGCCAAAGTCACTGGAGGTTCACCAGGTGTTGCCCAACATCTAGAGAGTCCCTTGAAATTATATGCAAAGTGCTATGTGGCTTAAGGACATTTTCCTTGGGAGAAAGTCAATGCTTTTCAAAAGGATCTGTTACCCAAGAATGTTAGAAATCAGCCTCCTAAAGAAACACATCAGACCCATCCACAGCCCCACCAAAGTTTTTAGCAAGGTCTTGATGGGCCTTAGAGAACACCACAACCAATGCCTTTGTTGTACTGAGAAGGAAAACGAGGTCAAGAAGTAAAAGGATTTGCTGAAGTTAGTTAGTTAGGAAGAAGGCGGGGACTGAAACCCAGGTCTCATAGACTGACTTCTCCGTACTGACATTGCTTGAAATTCCACCATCAGAAGTCCCCCTTTGAATTAATTAAGTCCTGGTCTATTAATAAGTCCTGCCATATGTTCTTCCCCTTTCATGCTGCATTGTTATTGCCTACTGTCTTAAGCTGGGTTCTCTAGAGAAGCAAAACCAGTGAAGCATACACACACACACACACACACACACAAACACACACGCAGATTTATCTCAAGGAAATGGCTCACACGTTTGCAGAGGCTGTTAAGTTCCAAGTCTGTGAGTCAGGTGTCAGGCTGGAGGCTTCTCCTGACTCATGTAGCTGCAGGGGTTGACAAACCCAAGATTGGCAGGTCAGATGGCAGCCTGCTGGCTCACAGACTACAGAGGCTGACAAGTTCCAAGATCAGCAGGTAAGCTGTTAGCTTAAGTCCCAAGAACCAGAGGTCAGATGATGACGATCCAGATTCAAGATCCAGAGCGAGAGCCTTGCTGGACCATCCATTTATATACTGGAGGAAGGCCACACCTCCCAAGGAAGCTCCCTTTCAACCGATTGGCTGCTCATAGCAGATTTCATCAGAGTTGATTACATCATTACATAACTGCCAAATTACATCATTATATAACTGCCAAACCACTGAGAATCATGGCCCAGCCAAGGTGACACACAACCTTAACCATCACACCTACTTAATTGTCCTGCCCTCTAACAGTCCCTCTTGTAAGCTCCATTAGGGTTGTTGTTGTTTTTGGGTGCCGTTGAGTCAGTTCTGACACTCATGGTGACCCCATGTGATAGAGTGAAACTGCCCGGTCGGGTTTTCTAGGCTCTAATCTTAATCTTTATGGGATCAGATCACCAGACCTTTCTCCCTCGAATATGCTGGGTGGGTTTGCACTGCCAGCCTTTCGGTTAGCAGCCAAGAACTTAATCATTGTGCCACCAGGGCTTACTTGCTTGCCACTGTAGCCCAGGATCTTGCACATCCCGTTAAACCCATTGCCATGGAGTTGATTCTACCTCACAGTGACCCTATAGGACAGCGTAGAACTGCCCCATAGGGACTCAAAGGTTGAAATCTTCATGGAAGCAGGCTGACACGTCTTTCTCTTGAGGAGCAGCTGGTGGGTTCAAACTGCCAACCTTTTGGTGCAGCAGAGCTCTTTAACCACTGCACCATCAGGGCTCCTTTTCTAGTACATAGCAGACTCTTAATAAATATTTGTTATATAAAAAAAAAAATGAATGATAAACACCTTCTACCTTCTTAAAGAATAAGCCTTTGTAAGGCTACATGCAGTTTGGTATAACCAGCTCTTTCCTCCTCAGTGCTAGTTGATGTAAGGCTCATGCACACAGCAAAGAGGCCTGTTGATGGTTTGGTGAGAAGAGGAAACAAACCCAGAATAACACATTGAGGAAGGCCGGCTGGGACAAGAAACCCAGTGGATGTATAAAAGTCTGGTGCCCCTGGCTGAGATAGGAAGACACAGTGAAAGGAGATGAAGGAATGGCTGAGATCCCTGCCCAAATTCTGCCTGGTCCACAGTTCCATGCAGGACTCACTGGCTTCTTCAAACCAAGGCCAGTCCTTTGCACACGCCAGCAGGTGTTTTCCAGCCGGGAACTTTGCTGACATTGCCCATGTCCTTCTCCTTCACCAAACACAAGGTCTGAGCCATTAATTTTCTTTCAGCGTGCAGAGGAGAATGCCAAGAACTTCCTGTAGCTCATGAGTCATGGTCCCGGAGCACAGAACATCTCCCGAAGGCAGTGAGGGCTGTGAGGGGCTCCCCGAATCCTAAGAGAAGCTCTGTCAGAGGGTGCACTGACAGAGAAGAAGCACCCCAGGAAAGGCCTCTCGAGATGCTGGGATAAACCATGCAGGGTGCCACGGAGACATCACTGTGTGGCCAGGGCTGCAAGATCTCAGAGCAGGCAGGAAAGCAGGCACCTGACCTGGGCACAGCAGCCTGACATGTGTTCTCAGGACCCAATAGGGTTATTGATCTGCAAGCAGTAAAGCATTGTTACTACTAGTTGCTGTGACTAAACAAAAATTAGATATTAGACCTAGAGGCAGAATGTCCCTGTCTCTCCTTTTATTCCCTTTGACTTCCATTTTCCAGGAGGATTAATAAGGACAGAACACTCAGGATGTCTTGACTGTGAACTTGAACTCAGTCTAATTTGCTGCAGGTGGATGCTTATATTCTCTTTGTCAATGGGAAGTTGCAAAGCAGAACCAGGGTGCAGGAGGAGAAGGGGTGGCATTCATGACTGGGGCTGGGACCCATAGAGTCTTTCTTGCAAACCCAGTGCAGAAAGTGCAGCCTGTTAGTGTTGCACGCACTTTGCAAGGTTGCCTTTATACTTTGTTTTAATCTTCGAGTCAGTCAACAAATGTTTATTCAGCACGTGCTATGTGCCAGGACTATGTTAGACGTGGTTTCTAGAAGCTATCCAGAATATTTTCCTCCCTTAAAATTCTAACATGCTACCCAACTAACACTAGCTCCAAAAAACCAAAGAACAAACCTGTTGCCATCGAGTCGATTCCAACTCATAGCAACCCTATAGGACAAAGTAGAACTGCCCCATAACGTTTCAAAGGGCTGGAATCTTTATAAAAGCAAACTACCATATCTTTCTCCTGAGAAATGGCTGGTAAATTCAAACCCTCGATATTTCGGTTAGCAGTTGAGCACTTAACCACTGTGCCACCAGGGCTCCTTCATGTTAATATTCTCATCATTTCTCTGACTCAGATGACAGATATTACAGGGACAGTATGTCCTGGGAATTTACCTCCATTTCGAATGCGATTGTTTTTCCAAATTGTACTTTATCAATTTTTGCTCGTGACTTTCTATAGAATCTATTCTCTTTTACTTCTTCCCTCTGTGTCTCACACAAGCTAGTCCCCCCACACAAATGGAGCTAAAATGCTGACAACCACAAGACACATTTACCCTGAGGGTCAGGGTGATGCTTAATGTTACGTGTCAACTCGGCTAGGCCGTGATTTTAATTATCCTCTATTTTGTGATCTGATGTAATTACTCTCCATTTTATGTGTTGTAAATTCTAACCTCTATATGCATTTCGAATCCACCAGCCGCTCCTCGGAAACCCTGTGGGGCAGTTCTACTCCGTCCTATAGGGTTGCTGTGAGTCAGAATCAACTCAACAGCAACGAGTTTGGTTTTTGGTTTTTATGTGTTAATGTGGCAAGATTAGTATAGGGTGTATCATGAGTCACACCCTTACAAGAGGGTGTAACTCAATTCATACCTTTACTCAAGTATCTGATGAGAGGGAGGTTTCCTTGGAGATGTGACCTGCATTCAATATATCTGGATGCTCTGGCAAAGTTCTCCTTTGCTCTAGATCCTGCATCCAGCTCATCATCATTTGACCTCTGGTTCTTAGGACTTGAGCCAGCAGCCTGCTGTCTGACCTGCTGACTTTAGGATTTGCCAGTTTCTGCAGCCCCATAGGTCAGCAGCCTGCCATCTGACCTGACAATTTTGGGTTCAGCAGCCCCTGCAGAAATGTGAGTCAGTAGAAGCCTCCAGCCTGACACCTGACCCATGGATTTGGGACTTGCCAGCCTCCACAACTGCATGAGCCATTTCTTTTAGGTAAATTTCTCTCTGTACGTATATATGTATATATATATATTCACTTCAATGGTTTCACTCCTCTAGAGAACCCAGCCTAAGACATTTGGTCCTGGGGGTAGTTCTGGAGAAACAAAATCATAAGGATGATTTTTCTAAATCACTTCACAATCTGGCTAGTCTTAAAATTGCTGATGACTCTGCCTCCAGTAGTAGAGAATGCACTGCTAATCTCTTCCATGAGGTGGCAATAGAAATACACAAAATATCATCACCAATAGATCAAATATTTGAGAGAAACAAGGCTCCGGGTGATTGCATATTGGCTACTTTTCTACAATTTTATCAGAATGAGAAGTATAAAGAAGCTAGTTTGTTGGTCCTACTTTTGCTAGATAAAGTGGTGAAACAAAGAAATGAGCTTGGGGCTTCATAGTCACAGCTCAAGTGCTACATAAAAGACCTGAAAGTTGCTGCCTGTGCCCTGAAAGAAATCCTTGTTTATTTTTTGCAGTAACAGAGCTGATATTGCCAAAAACCAAACCCAGAGTCTTATCATTAGAGTGGCTGAATTACAACATCAATTAAATTCTCAGCCTCGAATGGTGTCTGAAGTTAAAGTGAGGGCATTAATTGGGAAGAAATGGGCTCCTGAAACTTGAGATGGGGACATATGGGCAGATAATCAGGAAGCTGGGGATACTGGACCCCTAAATTCCACTGAATCACTCCTGCTGAGAGCATCACCCCTCCCATCTGAAGAGATTACCCCATCTTTGTCTGCTAAGCCACCTTCCCCACTAAAACCATTAGACCCTCCACCTCATCTGATGAGATTAACCCAGCTCTGTCTGAAGAGTCTTTGTCTAAGATATTTCCTGGGGCAGCATCTGAGTCATTGCCTGGGGCATTGCCTGAGGCAGATGCTTTACAAGACATTGCTGAATGTTCCCAGGACCCACACCCACCACCCATTTTTGCTTCTAGACCTATAACTAGACTTAAGTCCCAGTAAGCCCCAAAAGGTGAAGTACAAAGTGTGACCCAGGAGAAGGTACACTACACTCCAAAAGAACTGTTTGACTTTTCTAATATATACTAACAGAAACTTGGGGAATATGTGCAGGAATGGCTATTAAGGGTGTGGGATAATATTGCAAGAAACATAAAATTGGATCAGTCTGAGTTTATTGATATGGGCCCACTATGCACATGTCCTTCATTCCGTATTTCCGCCTGAAAGGTTGGGAAAGGATCTAATAGTTTATTTGGTTGCTTCACTGAAGAATGGATTAAGTGGTGGCCTACACTAAATCAGTGATTAAGAGTTCAGCTGCTAATAAAAATGTCAGTGGTTCAAATCCACCAGCCGCTCTTTGGAAATCTTATGGGCAGTTCTACTCTGTCCTATACAGTTACTATGAGTTGGAATCAACTCAATGGCAATGGTTTGGTTTTTGTTTTTTTGGTACACTAAATCAAGTTGAAGTGCCAAACCTGCCTTGGTATACTGTAGAAGAAGGTATCCAAAGGCTTAGGGAAATTGACATATTAGAGTAGATTTATCAGGTTAGACCCACAGACCCACCCATGGAGTGCCCAGAGGACACACATTTTACCACATCAGTGAGGAACAAATTTGTGAAGGGAGTCCCAGCATCCTTGAAGACTGCTGTGATTGCTATTTTATATAAGTCAGATTTGACAGTGGGAACTATCCCAACTGAATTAAGACACCTAACTACAATGGGGCTGATTGGACCCCATGGTGGTAGGTGCCAAGAGGCAGCACTTAATCGACAAAGACAAGGTGGGTGTGGTTACTGTAATGGACAGCAGAGTAATCAGAATAGTCTGACTTTCATGGACTTATGGCATTGGCTACTTAGTCATGGTGTCCCTAGGAGTGAAATAGATGGGAAATCTACTAAATATTTTCTTGATCTGTACAAGTAGAAGAATTCAAGGTCAAGTGAATGGCAGTCTAAGATGAATCACCAGAATAGATAAGTCACAGCCCTCAATCAATTCCTAGACTTGAGCCAGTTTACAGACCCACAACCCCTTGAATGAAGGGGAAGGTAGATCCCCTTGAGGAAGGAACCCAGTGCACTGCCAAAAATTTATACTGTTAATCATTTTCCCAGCCTTCCCCAAAGAAGTGAAGATATTTATGTCTCATGTAAATGCTCACCAAAGGGTGACCTCGGCAGAGGAGGACTTTAACAATCAAGTGGATAGGATGACGCATTCTGTGGAAACCAGTCATCCTCTTTTCCCAGCCACTCCTATCATTGCCCAATAGGCTCATAAGCAAAGTGGCCATAGTATCAGGGATTGAGGTTAAGCATGGCCTCAGCAACATGGACTTCCACTCACCAAGGCCAACTTGGCTACAGCCACTGCTGAATGCCTAATCTCCCAGCAGCAGAGACCAACATTGAGTCCCCGATATGGTACCATCCCTCCAGGCGATCAGCCAGCAACCTGGTGGCAGGTTGATTATATTGGACTGCTTCCATCATTGAAAGGACAGTGTTTCATTCTTACTGGAATAGACACTTACTCTGGATATGGATTTGCCTTCCCTGCATGCAGTGCTTCTACCAAAACTACCGTCTATGGACTCACAGAATGCCTTATCCACCATCATGGTATCCCATACAGCATTGCCTTGGATCAAGGAACTCAGTTCACAGCAAATGAAGTGTGGCAGTGGGCCCATGCTCATGGAATTCACTGGTCTTACCATGTTCCCCATCATCCTGAAGCAGCTAGCTTGACAGAATAATGGAATGGCCTTCTAAAGACACAATTATGGTGCCAGCACCTTGCAGGTTTGGGGCAATGTTCTCCAGGAGGCTGTATATGCTCTAAGCCAGCGTCCAATACATGGTGCTGTTTCTCCCGTAGCCAGGATTTACAGGTCCAGGAATCAAGGGTTGGAAATGGGAGTGGCATCATTCACTATTATCCTTATAGTGACCCACTCGCAAAATTTTTGCTTCCTGTCCCCATGACTCTATGCTTTGTGGGTCTAGAGGTCTTAGTTCCAAAGGAAGAATGCTTTCATCTGGAGACACAATGCTGATTCCATTGAATGGGAAGTTAAGAATATCACCCAGCCATTTGGGGCTCCTCATGCCTCCGGATCAACAGTCAAAGAAGAGAGTTACTATATTGGCTGTTGTGATTGATCCTGATTACCATTACCAAGGGGAAATCGGATTGATATTACATAATGGAGGTAAAGAAGAGTATATCTGAAATGCAGAATTCTTAGGGCATCTCTTAGTACTACCATGCCTTGTGATTAAAGTCAATGGAAAACTTCATCAACCCAATTCTGACATGACTACTAATGGCACAGACCCTTCAGGAATGAAGGTTTTGGTCACCCCACCAGGCAAAGAACCATGACCAGCTGAGTTCTTACTGAGGGTAAAGGGAATACGAAATGGGTGGTGGAAGAAAGTAGTTCTAAATACCAGTTACAACCACATGACCAGTTGTAGAAACGAGGACTGTAATTGTTATGAGTATTTCTTCCTTGTTTTCTTATACATGTATGTGTGGATATATATATCCATATATATATATATGACACCCTGGAGCCCTGGTGGCACAGTGGTTAACAGCTCAGCTGCTGTCTTAGTTATCTAGTGCTTCTATAACAGAAATACCACAAGTGGATAGCTTCAACAAACAGAAGTTTATTCTCTCACAATTTGGTAAGCTACAAGTCCAAATTCGAGGCGTCAGCTCCAGGGGAAGGTTTTCTCTCTCTGTTGGCCCTGGAGGAAGGTCTTTGTCATCAATCTTCCCCTGGTCTAGGAGCTTCTCAGCACAGGAACCTCGGGTCCAAAAGATGCACTCTGTTCCTGGTGCTGCCTTCTTGGTGGTTAGGAGGTCCCATGTCTCTCTGCTCACTTCTCTCTTTTATATCTCAAAAGAGATTGACGTGAGACACAACCTAATCTTGTAGATAGAGTCCTGCCTCATTAACATAACTACCTGTAATTCTCCCTCATTAACATCATAGAGGTAGGATTTACAACACATGGGAAAATCACATTAGATGACAAAATGGTGGACAATCACACAATACTGGGAATCATGGACTAGCCAAATTGACACATATTTTGGGGGGACACAATTCAATCCATGACAGCTGCTAACCAAAGGTCAGCAGTTCAACTTCACCAGGCACTCCTTGGAAATCCTACAGGGCAGTTCTACTCTGCCTTATAGGGTCGCTATGAGTCAGAATCAATTGATGGCAATGGGTCTGGTTTGGTTTTTATATATATATATATTTAAAATACATATACATATATACATATGTAGCAAGTATTTTTGTTTTTTTCCTCACTTATCTCATCACTTATAAAATATAAGATGTAAATGGGGCTAGTGCATTTTTGTTTGTACACATGTTAGTTTTATCATGTTACATGCAAGTATGACTTTATAATTGTCTTTTTTTAGAGATTATGTATGGTTTAAGGAGGTGAGTACAGGTCCCAAGTTGACAAGGAGTGGTCTTTGATGTTTAATGTTATGTGTCAACTTGGCTAGGCCATGATTGTAATTATCCTCCATTTGGTCAGCTGATGTAATTAACCTCCATTTTATGTGTTGTAAATCCTAACCTTTATATGTTAATGAGACAGGATTAGTATCAAGTTATAACCTTGCTTAAATCACACCCTTACTCAAGTCATGCCCTTATTCAAGTCACACCCTTACTCAAGTATCTGATGAGAGGGGCGTTTCCTTGAGGGTGTGACCATCATCCAATATGTATGGATGCTCTGGCAAAGCTCTCCTTTGCTCTAGATCCTGCGTCCAGCTTGTTATCATCTGACCTCCAGTTCTTGGCACTTGAGCCAGCTGCCTGCCATCTGACCTGCCAACTTTGAGATTCATCAGTTTCCACAGTCCTGTGAGCTGGCAGCCTGTCATCCTACCTGCTAATTCTGGGATTTGCCAGCTTCTGCAGCCCCGTGGGCCAGCAGCCTGCCATATCTGCTGATTTTGGGTTTGTCAACCCCTGCAACCACATGAGTCAGGAGAAGCCTCCAGAGTGATGCCCAACCCACAGATTTGGGACTTGTCAGCCTTCACAACTGCAAGAGCCATTTACTTGAGATAAATCTCTCTCTATATATACATATATGTATATATTTGCGCGCACGCACGCGTGTGTGTGTGTGTATATATATATACACATATATATATATATATGAAACCCTGGCGTCATAGTGGTTAAGAGCTACGGCTGCTAACCAAAAGGTTGGCAGTTCGAATCCACCAAGTGCTCTTTGGAATCCTATGGGACAGTTCTACTCTGTCCTATAGGGTCGCTATGAGTCAAAATCGACTCGATGAGTTTTGGTATATATATATATATACACACAGAGACACACTTCACTGGTTTTGCTTCTCTGGAGAACCCAACCTAAGACATTCAGTTTCCTCACCTGTAAAATGAGGGTGTTGAAGAAGATGAACTCTAAGGACTCCTCCAACCCTGTCCTTCTGGGGTCTGGAAGTTCTAAGTTCCCAAGTCTTCATTTTTAAATAAAGAAAGGAAGCCCAAAGCAAGTCATGGGCAAAGCAGAGATCAGAGATGCTAAATTGTTGAATTGCTAAATTGCTCTGCCCCATCCATATTATGCAATCCAAACCAGTTGCCATCAAGTTGATACACATTCATGGGGACCCCATGTATGTCAGAGTAGAACTGTGCACCACAGGGTTTTCGACAGCTGATTTTTTGGAAGTAGATCACCAGGACTTTCTTCCAAGGTGCCTCTGGGTGGACTCAAACTACCAATCTTTTGTTTAGCAGCCAAGAGCGTTAAACATTGTACCACCAAGGGACTCCACAGTATGTAATAGATAACCTGAATTGCATGAGACACTATACACTGTTCAGCCATGTTCAAACAAGAGGAAAACTATTACACTGAGGGAAAAACTATTAAATTTTAAAAGGATCAAGGTTCTTGAGGAAGTTGTTTTGTCACTAGCTCTTTACCAAGAAGGTTGACTCTGGTCTGAAATTGAGGATAGGAGCCTTGAGGTGGCAGCAAGCCAAGGATGACCTGGCAAAAAGAGGGATAGATTTTATCCCTCCTTAGACAGGACACTGGCCAGTCAGCATTAATGCCTGGCCCTCTGATAGCCTCTCTAACAGTGGGCTGTGGCAGCTCAGAACACAACTCACCTCCAACACTTGTATACCTGGAGAGAAAATATTAAGAACTAGTCACAGCCTTCTTCACTCTCACATATTCATGGAGTGCTACTCTGAGTAATAGGCAAACACACAGATGATGAAGGGAGAAAAAAGCCAAGAAAAACTAAGTCAATTTGCATTGGAAAGGGGAAGGAACTATAACAAAAGAAAATAACACCTCCCTGAAGAAAAGAGTCAACACTAGCTGAAGTTTGAGGGTGAAGCCTGAGAGAAAGAGGGAGACAGAAGGGATACTCTAGTAGAGGGGACAGCTGCTGTACTGGATGCAATTTGGGGGAGGTATGACACTCAAAGGAGTCTCTGGGTGGTGCAAATGATTAATATGCTTGGCTGCCAATGGAAAGGTTGAAGGTTTGAGTCCACCCAGAGGTGCATTGGAAGAAGGGCCTGGCAATCTACTTCTAGAAAATTAGTCATTGAAAACCCTATGGAGCACAGTTTTACTCTGACACACAACTGGATTTAGGTATAGAGACAGAAAGCAGATTAGTGGCTGCCAGGAGTTGGGGTGGGGAGATGGGTGGTGAATGGGGAGTGACTGCTTAAGGGGCACGGGGTTTCTTATTGGAGTGATGATGGAAATGATAAGATTGTGACAATGGTTGCACAGCTCTGTAAATATACTAATAATCATTGAATTGTACACTTAAAACAGGTGAATTGTATGGTATATGAATTAAACCTCAATTAAGATTTTTAATATATATATACGTCCCTCATTGCCCCTGGCAGCGCAGTAGTTAAGAGCTTGGTTGCTGACCAAGAGGTCAGCAGTTGAATCCACTGGCCGCTCCTTGGAAATCCTATGGAGCAGTTCTAGTCTGTCCTGTAGGGTCACTCTGAGTTGGAATCAACTCGACAGCATTGGATTTTTTTTTGCCCCCGGTTTGATAGTCCTGGTAGGGCAGAAAGGGGAATGAAAGAAATCCCCTAGCTGGTTCTTGCACATAACCTCCCTGCCCCCACATGATAGGAGACCTTGCCACTTAAAGAGCGGTCCATGGGCCAGTAGCATCGCCTACCTCCTGCGAGCCTGATGGAAATTCAGAAGCTCAGGTCCCAAACCCAACACTGTGACTGGCGGTTTGAAATTTATGAGCACATTAAGGTTCAAAAAGCACTGATCTAGAATATCCTGCAAACAATGAGAATCTTGCTCTCTCAAGGCCCTTTCCCTTTTCAAAAAGGCCTTCGTCCTTTATAAATCCAACATTTGATAGCAGGAGTCCTTTCTCTTAGAATCTTTTTGCTTTCCTGAATCCAGGTAATAGGCAAAAAAACAAAAAATGTCTTTTATATTAAGGTCGTTTGTTATTGGTTGTAAACAATACTAATGGTGCTGCCTTCCTGCCTCAGAGCCTCCACCAGAAGATGTTTATGTGAGGCTGCAACCGAGACTGAAATACCAAGCATCAGGGAGCGAGAGATTATACTGCAGCTGTCTACCTCCCTCTCTGCAGAAACACTGGAGAATCAAATGCCCATTTACTGTAGCTGAGAGGCCTTCCCACAATCTGTCATGTTGGTAAGCTGCCCCCACTGATATTTCTCTCAGTAATCCCATTTAGCACAAATATCAGATGGTTGGCATTGTGCACTGGAAAACAACCTAAACATGCGCAACACTTCCATATTTTGATGCTGCAAAGTGAAAGATACAGCAGGGACCTGATTTCTAACTGGTCTGGTTCTGTCCCAGGGTAGAAACAGAAATTGTGTTCTGGAGGCTGCTTTGGGGACTGTTAATGATAGAAGACAAAGGTTGTCCGTCTCCAAAAGACAGTGGGCTTGACTATTGGCCACGGGTATCTACTTTTTTCTTTGCAATTTTTACTCTAAAATATAAGCATCATCATTTCAGTTGTATTAGAGATGTTGACTATCATCGTTCAAAACTGTTTCGAAAGCAAGATGTTCGCTTAGCACAACCCCATCTTACTAGGAAAGCATTTAAAGAATCCAGTTCTGCTGTCACTCAAGGTGGCAATTCAGCCTGGGATTCACATCTGCCTTTCTTTGGTACCATGGGTAGCTTCATTTTGATCATTTGTCTCCTCATCAACACTGCCTCCAAAAGAGGAGCAAGAGAAGGATGACCAAAGCTGAGTTAGTTAAGTCTGTATTCTTTGGAGGTCTAAGGGCAATAGTTGTTGGTGATGGTTGCTGTTGAGTTGATTCCAACTCATGGCAACCCCATGTGTTACAAAGTAGAACTGCTCCATAGGGTTTTCATGGCTGTAATCCTTACGGGAGTAGATCCCCAGGCCTTTTCTTCCTCGGTACAACTGGATGGGTTTGAACCACCAACATTTAGGTTAGCAGTCAATCACAAACCACTCGCACTACCTGGGGACCGTAGTTGAAAATATTTCCATTTTTCTAGTCCTTCTGTCAGAGAAGTCAAGCTCACAAACAGATCCGATATAAAATGGCAGATGAATTTTTAGTCTAGTACAAAAGTATTGGACACCTTAAGAGATTAATAAAAAAGAACACACATTCATTATTTCCAATAGTGGAAAGTATAAAGGATTTTTTTAATTCTCTGCAAAACAGCTTTTTTCAAAAATTGCTTTACTTATGGTTGATGTGGGAGGAGAAAGAAGAATGGATTCATGACCTCTGGGACTCTCAGGCAAAAGCTCTAGAGATACAACCTAGAGAGGGGAAGAAAAGGAGAATCAACAGATGGTCTGAAGCTGAACAGACTGACTGTGGCTGACCATCTATGGACATCAGATGAGAGTGCTCCAAACCTAGCAGCTGGAGAACAGCTCAGCATTAGGTCAATCCCCAATGTTTAAGACCCTCATGATATCTTCCACACAACAGGAAAACCACATAGTGTGCCTCTCATGGCCCCAATTTTACTTACCAAGATTTGAAGAGATAAACACTTGAACTATGATGTAGGATGAATGACTTTTTAAAGCCTATATTTCCACTGCCAGCCATAAGAGTCATTTCTAGGAAAGTCTGACTATTCTGCCATGTACTTGTCATTACAAATAGCCACCTTAAGCTATTAATCAACCCAAAAGATCTTAACAATTACTAAAAAGAAAATAATAACTACATCAAGACTAGACTAGCCTTGGCTGGTAAAACTGTTTAACCACGTGCCATCAAAATGTGCTTGTTTCTTGAGCAGGATTAAGTAATGTGACCCACTTTAGGCTTACTTTCCCATATGAATGACTGCACATGGCTGTTTAATATCATATATTTGATAACTGGAACCCATGGGTCTGAAGAACGATAGCAGCTTGATAATTTATGTGCACACTGTCATTTCTCCAAGGGTAAGTGGGTTAGGTGGCACAATGCAGGAGGAAACATTGTGGGGAAACATTTTCCATGCTGAAGGCAAGAAAGGAGTGTGCTGATAGGTGACTAAGCTGTTCGTATTGAAAGTGCTGTATATTATCATTCACTTTGCCATTGAAATCACCCTGTCAAGAAGGTAAAGGTCAGAAACTTGTGAATCCTTCCAACTTGGCCCAGAGATACAGTGTAGGTTACGGTCGGTCAGAACAACATACAGCTGGAACAGTCCCCTTAACAGACATAATGGCGGGGGGTGGGGGCAGGGGGTGGGGTGGGCATATCAACACTATTTGGTAATTGATGGAGCCACGTGGCAGGTCATGAGAGTCTCCTCTGAGAAAGCCTGAAAAGAATTGTTTAGCATATTATATTTTGTTGTTGTTAGGTGCCATCGAGTTGGTTCTGACTCACAGTGACCCTACTTACAACAGAACGAAACACTGCCCAGTTCTGCGCCATCCTTACAATCGTTGCTATGTTTGAGCTCATGTTGCAGCCACTGTGTCAATCCATCTCCTTGAGGGTCTTCCTCTTTTTAGTTGACCCTCTACTTGACCAAGCATGATGTCTTTCTCCAGGGACTGGTCCCTCCTGATAACATGTCCAAAGTACAAGAGAAGAAGTCTCACCATCATTGCTGCTAAGGAGCATTCTGACTGTACTATTTCCAAGACAGATTTATTCATTCTTTCTGGCAGTCCATGGTATATTCAATATTCTTCACTAACACCATAATTCAAAGGCATCAATTCTTCTTTTGTTTTCCTTATTCATTGTCCAGTATTCGAATGCATACGAGGCGACTGAAAATATCATGGCCTGGGTCAGGTGCACCTTAGTCCTCAAAGTGATGTCTTTGCTTTTAACACTTTAAAGAGGCCTTTTGCAGCAGATTGCCCGATGCGATGCATCCTTTGATTTCTTCACTGCTGCTTTCATGGGTGTTGATTGTGGATCCAAGTAAAATGAAATCCTTGACAACTTCAATCTTTTCTCCATTTATCATGATGTTGCTTACTGTACCAGTTGTGAGGATTTTTGTTTTCTTTATGTCGAGATGCAATCCATACTGAAGGCTATGGTCTTTGATCTTCATCAGTAAGTGCTTCCAGTCCTCTTCACTTTCAGCAAGCAAGGTTGTGTCATCTGCATATCACAGGTTGTTGATGAGTCTTCCTCCAATCCTGATGGCTGCGTTTTTCAGATAGTCCAGCTTCTTGGGTTATTTGCTCAGCATACAGATTGAATGAGTATGGTGAAAGGATAAACCCTAACACACATCTTTCCTGATTTTAACCCACACAGTATCCCCTTGTTCTGTTTGAATGACTGCCTTTTGGTCTATGTACAGGTTCCTCATGAGCACAATTAAGTATTCAGGAATTCCCATTCTTCGTAATGTTATCCATAATTTTTTATGATCCACATGGTCAAATGCCTTTGCATAGTAAATAAAACATAGATAAATATCTTTCTGGTATTCTCTGCTTTCAGTCAAGACCCGTCTTCGGAATCCAGCTTGAACTTCTGGCAGTTCCCTGTGGATATACGGCTCCAACTGCTTTTGAATGATCTTCAGCAAATTTTACTTATGTGTGATATTAATGATATTTTTCGATAATTTCTGCATTCTGTTGGATCATCTTTCTTTAGATTGGGCACAAATATGGATCTCTTCCAGTTGGTTGGCCAGGAAGCTGTCTTCCAAATTTCTTGACATAGACAAGTGAGTACCTCCACTTGTTGAAACATCTCAATTGATACTCCGTCAATTCCTAGAGCCTTGTTTTTCGCCAATGCCTTCAGTGCAGTTTGGACTTCTTCCTTCAGTACCATCGGTTCTTGATCATATGCTACCTCCTGAAATGGTTGAATGTTGACCAATTCTTTTTGGTACAGTGACTTTGTGTATTCCCTCCATCTGCTTTTGATACTTCCTGCATCATTCAATATTTTCCCTGTAGAATCCTTCAATACTGCAACTCGAGGCTTGAATTTTTCTTCAGCTCTTTAAGCTTGAGAAATGCCGAGTGTGTTCTTCCCTTTTGGTTTTCTAATTTCAGGTCTTTGCACATGTCATTTTCATACTTTTCTTTGAGCTGCCCTTTGAAATCTTCCATTCAGCATTTTTACTTCATTATATTTTAGAGAGAGATAATAAGTTAAATGACAGTATGAGGGAGTAATAAAAGGAAACTTAGTGAGATAAGTAGGTTCCGATTATAACTGGAGATCTAAGGAGAAGACAATATGCATTCGGCAGCATGAAAGAAGATGATTATATGTGTTAACACTAAAGAAAAATCACCTCTTTTTGAAGTGGGGACTTGCAATGGAACCAGAAGGAGGGTTACTACCTGGGTAGGGGAGAAAGAAAGAACATTATGAACTTAAAATGGAGATTGAATATGATATATTTTATTCTCGTTGAAGTAGAGGGTTAATGTAGAAATAATGACAAAGAAAAGTGATTAAGCAAGGTGGGACCTGACTGAGGAGGTTGGTTTTTTCTCTTCTGGCTGTGGTGACATGAAAATTTTATCTTTTAGGCCAACTCCACTCAATGGGAAGTGGCTGCCTGGAGCACTGCATTGAAGATTGTAAATAGTGTTTGGACTCTTGAAGAAAGAGCCATGATTGATTAGTAATGTCTGCCCTGGAGCTGGACAGTGGTGTGCATCTTCATGTATGCTGACTAGGTTCTATAGTAGAACGATTATAGATTTAAAAGCAAAAACTAGCTCTACAAAACAGAGATAGTGTTAATACCAACAAGCCTACTAAGAAAAAATTTGCCCCTAAAATTTTGTGAAAAAAGATGCAATAATGATTGCGTCTTGAGTTTTAACTTGTTTACTGATTCATTCAATAAATATTTTTTGTGTGCCTACCAGAAGCTTGGCACAAGGGATAGATGATAAGACAAATGGCTCCTGATCCCCAGGAGTTCACAGTCTAGTATAGGAGACAGAGAAGTAAACCAACCACCAAAAACACAGGAGCCATTTCTAGCAGAGTCTGACTATACTGCCAAAAACAACAACAAATACCCACACAAGGAGACACAAAATCCAGTCTTGGTGGCTTCTGGAGGAAAGTGATGTTTAAGCTAGGACCTAAAGAACCCATAAAGTTTGCTGTAGGTGTTTGTAGAGTTAAAATATGTCACATATGTGCATGCATGTGCTTGCGTGCATGTGTGTGCACGCGTGTGCACACACACACACATGCACACACTAGGCAAAAGTAAAGCCCAGAGAGCTGATATAACTTATATGCTTAGCACTAAACAGCTCATCAGGTCCCCTCCCAGCTTTCACTCATCTCATGATTTCCCTCCTGACCACAAGGTGTGACATTCATCCAAAAAGACTTGGGAAAGAGAAAGGAGACTAAAGGGTTGAATTCCAAAGATATCACATGTGACATTTCTGGACTCCACTATAACTATCTTCTCGGGACTTTAATTTGGAACCTCTTATACATCACTGGCTCTGAAAGCAAGTAGTGCCACTGATGCAACTAATGAAATGTGTATTCTATTGCTTAGCAACCCATATTGTTTGTGTGACTAACTCCTTGCCTGCATGATATAAATGTAATAGTGACTTTCTGGAGAATGTAACTGAGTCACAATTTTATGAGATCAGGGAAGTACAAAGACATTATTTACCTAATGGTTGACTGCAGCTCCTGAAATAAAGTGGAGGTCCAAGACCTTCAGGTGAGATGACTCAGAAGACTGAGAGGATAATGAGGATGAGTGAGAAGACAAATTTCAAGAACAGGCTGGAAATAAATTCTAGTAACATCATCCTTCCAAAGTAGTGGGGAGACTCAGTCTGAGGGGTCTCAGTCAGCCTGGGCACCAGTGTAGGGCCAAGACGGTCAGTAGAGTCAGTAGGATGTATGTTAGACACAATCGATATCTTGCTATTGTTCTTAAACTGGGCCTTCATACCTAGAAGTTTCCTGGAAAGAATATAATACTCATTATATATGAATAAGATTAAAAGCAAATTTACTAAACATTTAGCCAAAGCATACCCAACTATTTACAGATATCCTGTATTGCTATTGCTAATGCTATTGCTATAAATAAGCCTATAAGCAAGTGATTCCCAATGAGACCACTAATCCCTCCTTGCACTGGAATCTGCCATCACTCTCACCAAAGGCTGCTCCTTGGCATCTTGGTCTGTTTCCCTTGCCCTGATGCCTTCTTCTCCCATCGTCAGGGAAAGTACTATCAGGGAGAGGGGCCATTTGGTAGTTGTACCATAAGCAGCTTTCCAAGTCCCAGATTCCTCATCTGTAAAATGGGCAAAATAATAGTATTTCACAGGGTTGTTCTAGAAATTTAATGAGAAAATGAAAATAAAGCACTTATTACTGCCTGGCACATAAGAAACACACAATAAATGTATTGAGTTGGAATTTTGTATCGGGTTGGAATCCTAGCTTTACCACTTACCAGCTGTTGACTTTGTACAGACCACTTCACCTATCTGAGCTTCAATTTCCTGCTCTGTAAAATAGAGCCTATCTTATAGAATTTTTAAGAATGTTAGATGAGATAACATATGTGCAAGGGCCTGGCGGAGAATAGGTATTCAACTAAGATTCATTGATCAGTGGGAACAACTTCTCTGTTTCTACCAATTGTTCCCTTTTTTGTGTGGGTTAAACTAGTGGAAGGAATACACAGAGTCACTGTACCAAAAAGAATTGGTCGGCATTCAGCCATTTCAGGAGGTGGCATATGATCAAGAACCAATGGTGCTAAAGCAAGAGGTCCAAGCTGCACTGAAGGCACTGGCAAAAAACAAAGCTCCAGGAATTGATGGAATACCAATTGAGCTGTTTCAACAAATGGATGCAGTGCTGGAGGTGCTCACTCGTCTATGCCAAGAAATTTGGAAGACCACTACCTGGCCAAGCGATTGGTAGAAATACATATTTGTACCCATTCCAAAGAAAGGGATCCAACAGAATGTGGAAATAATCAAACATTAATATCACACACAAGTAAAATTTTGCTGAAGATCATTCAAAAGTGGTGGGACATCATGCCTGGTAAAGTAGAAGGTCAGCGAAAAAGAGGAAGACCCTCAATGAGATGGACTGACACAGCGGCTACAACCATGGGCTCAAGTGTAACAAGGATTGTGAGGATGGTGCAGGACTGGGCAGTGTTTCGTTCTATTGTACATAGGATCGCTATGAGCCAGAACAAACTCGACAGCACCTAACAACAACCAACTAGTGCTCGGGTATTTTAGGGTTATTTGGCTCTTTCCTTCAAAAAAGACAAATTTCTCTTGGTTACTGAGAGTTTGATAAACAACTTATGGAGAGAGGCCATCTCTTATACAGCTTGGTGTCCCCAATGCCTTGTACACCATAGACACACAATAAAATTAAATACATAAAAGAATTTCTCCTCTGTCCCTGACGTCTTGCCCTACACTACTTCCCAACAGCCCCCTACCTCCACCTCTTACTGTTTACGTTCTTATTTGTTAGTTTGATGACAAAGAGGATAAACTCAGAAAACACAATATTGAAAACAAAGATTAAATTATGAAAACTATTAATCATTTCCTTTCCTGTGATTAGAATTAAGAGAATATTAAAAACCTCTTTCTTTAAACTAGTTAAGTAATGATTTAAACCATCAAGTAAAGTTGATGGGGTTGAGGGGGTTCGTGCACCCCAGAAAGGCACAAGTTGATCCATTGGGGTATAGGAAGAAAATATTA
>NW_004443945.1:24159867-24186072 GCF_000243295.1 Trichechus manatus latirostris | reverse complement strand
TATATAGGGGGTACATGCTCAAAAATTTCAATGGCATTAAAGGCTACACAATCAAAAATGTTTGAAGATCATTTAAACTTAAATCATATATTTAATGTCACAATTTACCAGTATTCTTAAATCCAAAAAAATACCATGACATTCTAACTTCTTTACTTTGGATGTATAGTTAGAATTATCCACATATCAACTACACAGACAGCTTTTAAAGGCCCAATGTCTTTATTCACTTATTATAATTCAATCCAAGGGAGGAGAGACCGGGGGATTAAATTTTTTTAAATCTTAGGAGAGTAATGTAATTACCTGGGGCAACCTGTTAACTTTTGTATAACTGAAACATCAAGGGTGAAACATCTGACACCTATTTCCATTAGTCAATATGGAGCAATACATAAACACCCAGTCCAAATTGAGTTAACAGAGATCAGTTTTCTCTCGAGGTAACACAAAGCTCAGTGTGGCCCAGATTTGACATCTAATTCACTGCTCTTCGCCTGATGGCCTTTTGCTGTTTCCAAGGCTCTGGACTTTGACCTCCACATGGTCTTTGGCCCTCAGCCCCCGGAGGCTGTTTGTTCTTATCTGTCCTGTGGCCCTCTGCTTGTCCATTCTTTAAAGAGGTGTTAAAGCATGACAGGCAGCCTCAAGGCTGCCCCTGGCTTGTCTTGTGTAGTAGAACATTAATTTAAATTGCCTAAACTCTTAGAGCAGTTGCACAAGACCCTCTTTGTTGTTGTTGTTGTTGCCATTATTAAATATTAAGGTTTCACCAAGAAATTTCCTCCACTTCGTTATGGAGACTTTTCATTCCTCTGTCTAGCCATACAGACATACATTTAGATGCACTATCTATTGTCTACCATCGCCTAGAGTGTGGTGGCTACCTTCACTCCTGTGGACAGTTTTTGCCCCAACATTCAGGGCTATTCAAGGCCCATTAAAGCTGGTTTCTAGATACACCCACAATCTGGAAAGTATGCCCTTCCTGTTAACTAAATGACCATTATTAACAAACAGGCTTACTCATGAGTCAGTCCCAGTCTTAATTGTCTGGACAAGTCACGACTGACTAGATCATTTCCCAGACTTGTGACCCAAGGATTCAGTGCCAACGTGAAGAAATGCTTTCTCTTCTCTGTGGCTTTAGAGCCAAAGTCCTAACCAGCTGGAATATACATTAGTAACAGAGACAACACTTAATATAATTTTTCAATACAAATCAGATTTTTCATTTAAATGAAATTTAATTTTTTCTGTTATTGTTAAACTGTTTTTACGGCTCTTTAACATCTCATTAAGGCTCTTCTTAAGGACCTCCATGTCTTCTCCACCCAATCTCTTACACTTAGATTTCTACTCTCCCAGACCATTCCTCCACACCATCCGGTAGACCCTCTCTTAAATCTGAGCTATCCTTGTGACCTTTCTTATCCAAGAAAATGCGGTAGAATTGATGCTGGGCCAGTTCCAGACCTAAGCTTTAAGAATGCCTGGAAACTTTTGCTTTTGTGCTCTTGGGAGGCCTAAGTTGCCATGTAAGAAACCCAGCCTAAGGGAGAGGCCATGTGGAGAGGCCACAAGAGAGGCAAAAGCCCTGAAACTACATGGAGAAAGAGAAAAGCCCAGGTGCCTCTGAGACCCTGCTGAGAGCATAGCTCCTGCTGACCTACCAGCTGAATGCAGCCATCAGCTACCAACCAACCAGCAGAACTGCCCAGGTAAGTGGAGTCAGATAAAATGGTTACTGATTTAAGTCGCTATGTTTTGGATTGGTTTGTTATGAAGCAATAGACAATCAGGACATATGTGTTTATAAACAATATATGGTAATATTTTTGTGTGTTTTTCTATTTAACATGAATGACAGTGTATATAACATTTTGAAACTTGATTTTTCTTAGTCAACATTATGCTTCCAGGCTTATTAATATTGAAACCGCAGATCTAGTTCATTCATTTTTAATTGCTGTATTGCATTGTATGCATAACACAACTTGTTTTAAAAGTTAAGTTGTTTCCAGTTTTTCTCTATTGCAAACAAAGAAATAATGGACATTCTTACATAGGCCTCCTTGTGCTTCTGTGAGAAACTATCCCCAAGTTTATATGTCATAGTTGTTGTTAGTTGTCATTGAGTCCTGGCAAACCCAACTGTGCAGAGTAGAACTGCACTCCATAGGTTTTCAAGGCCGTGACCCTTCAGAAGCAGATCACCAGGCCTTACTACCAAGCTCCTGTAGGTGGTTTTGAACCACCAGTCTTTCAGTTAGCATTTCAGTGCCTAACCATTTGCACCACACAGGGACTACTTAAGTTTATATACCTTAATATTATTGAACATTTCCCATGCTCCAGGCACTGTGCTACTGAAACAACCCTTTTAGGTAGCAATGTTATCTCCATTTTAAGAATAAGGAATCTGAGACTCAGAGAGGTTAAGTAACTGGCTTAAGGTTACATAGGAAGTAAGTTACCAACCAAGGATTTAAACAGGTTTGTCTGACTCTACAGCCTACATCTTCAACCTCTATACTGTTCTGTGTCCTAGTTTTCTACCTAGTAAATATCTGTGAATCTATGTCTTGTTTTCCAGCAAAGAATTATCAATTCTTCGGAGGTTTAGAATTATAATATCATTTATAATAATGATAATAATAATAGTTACCATTTACTAAACACTTACTGTGTGCCAGGTGCCGTACATAGAATTTGAGATACTATTTAATTTCATTTAATGCTTACACAACCTGATGACTGAGGTAATATTCCCATTTTAAAAATGAGGAAACTAAGGCACAAAGAGTTTAAGTAGCTTGCCCAGAGTCATACGGCTAGACAATGGCCAAGCCAGGGACAGACAGTTTGGGGTCGGGGAGGCATCTCTTGAAGAAAAAAGAATTCAAATATACAAATACAAAATTAAGTATGAAGGTGAATATTCAGAATGAAAAACAGAAATCACAAGTAATTACCTGTGACTTGGATATGCAAAGTCTCTTTCTTCTGAGACAGCTTTGGACAAGTCTCCAGAAATGCGTACATAGAAAATACTTCCGGGTTGCCACCTGGTTTCCCATCCCCATCTAGAACACTCTCCAACTCCCTTCACTCACTGGGCTTTGCAAGTGTCAGGAGCTCTGAGACTGAAGCAGCGTTAGCACATGGTAAATCTGCCTCTGGTCAGAGATGGGATTTCACCCCATCTTCACATCTCCAAGGATCCCTGGTGGCACAGTGGTTAAAGCACTTGGCTGCTTGCTAACCAAAATGTCAGAGGTTCAATCTCACTAGCGGCTCTGTGGGAGAAATATGCGGCAGTCTGCTTCCATAAAGATTACAGCCTTGGAAACCCTATGGGGCAGTTCTACTCTGTTCTGTAGGTTACTGTGAGTTGGAATCAACTCATCAGTAAAGGGGGGGGCATCTCCAGAGTTCCAATATCAGGTGTCATTTTGGATTTAATTTATCCAGAAGGTCTGGCCCGGTGCTCAGCACATATTGGGGAACCATGCTCTCGTATGTCATCTGACTTGGTAACTCTCCCTCATGTTACACAGCTATTTTTTTCCATAGTATCTATTATTACCTACAATAGTCTTATTTGTTTATTTGCTTCTTGTTGTGTGTTGCTTCCACTAGAACATAAAAGCCAGGAGATCAGGGAGCTTGTCCATCTTTTCTCCCCATTGTATCCCCAACATCTAGAATAGTGCCTCAGCCTAATTTGCATTATCAGTGAATATCTGTTGACTAAATGAGGTAACGTGTTGGCTGAATGAATAAATTAAAATATTTTTGGTTTAAGATAGCTCAAAACTTACAGAAGTCATAATGGAATATGGTATAAAACGGAGTTTGTAGTATTTGAAATAATTTATATAATCTTCTTAAAAGCAAATTTATATTTTGCACAAACCTTGCATTATATTAAGCTCATTTTCTTATCAATATGTTGAATATTTTAAACCCTAAGTGAAATCTATAGCTCTTGAGTGTCATTATCCTTTCATTGTATCAATTATAATAAGGTTGCAATCTAAAATAACATTATTCAAGAAATATCTTTATTAACAGGGTAGTGAAAAAAGACACACCACACCTGCTTCAGGAATCAGCAGGCATCCAAAAGAGCTAACAGTGGCAGCTTCTCTCCACTGGATAAATGTAAATGTTGCCCCTTCATGGATGATTTACCTTAACTTGAGAAATCATGGGGCAACAAAAAAAGGAGAAATTTTCATTTCTAGACTATGAATCATAGGAGAGAACTGCACTACGTGTTTTATATTTTTCATACTGGTCTACTTGAAAGACTAATTTCACATTTAAACTGAAATTCAAAATAACACGTTTGTTTTCTTAAAGTTACATAATTGTTATTGAAGAAAAAAACAGAGTACATAAACTTATTGTCTGAGAGAAATATTTGAGGTATAAATGTCTTTGATTTCTGTGACGATTTTTGTTCTTCTATCCAGTATGGCAAAAAAAAATCCTCAAAATAACCATAATTAATGTTTCAGTCGGGAAAGGTTCATTTCCTTGTTGACTTCCCAAGCATCCCACAAGCCTGTTTCTGTTTGTTTTGTTAACAAGATTTCCAAATCTTCATTCAGCTTTCTGATGAGTTTGCAAAATTGATTTTAAGAGTATATTTTCAATAGCAATTTATTTATATTGCTGTCAAAATGGGGTTAATGGTGTTGGGATAATTGACCAAACATCTGGAAAAACAAAAGTTAGATACCTCACTCCTTACACCAAAATAGATTCCAGTGGAATCAAAGACTTAAATAGAAAAAAAGAAAGAAACCACAAAAGTACAAGAAGAAAAATAAAGAGGACTTCTACCTCTTGTAAAAGTGGATTAGGTCATCCAACCAATTATCCTGCTGGGAACAAGGCAAAATATTTTAAACATACACATACCACACAACCCAGCTATGCTACATCTACGTATTCACCCGAGAGAAATAAAAGTATATGTCCACACAAAAGCTTTTACACAAATGTTCATAGCAGCTTTATGTATAACAGCCCCAAACTGGAAAATATCCAAATGCTCATCAACGGTAAATGGATAAACAAACTGTGGCTTACTTATACAATGGAGTACTACTCAATATTTAAAAAAAAAAAAGTGAACTATTAATATATGCAACAACATAGAAAAGCAAAGGGCCAAAAACAACCAAGGCATTTTTAAAAAGAACGAGTTTGGATATTAAGCTATAGTGACTAATACAGCATGATACTGGTGCAGGGATAGATAAGTATATCAATGATAGATAACAGTGAGCCCAGAAACAGACTCATAAATATAGAAAATCAATATATATCAGAGAGAGCACTAAAAATCATGGCAAAAAAGTCAAGTCAACTAGTCAGTAAATGGTGCCAGAACAAGTAGTTATCTATAAGGAAAATAGTAAAATTAGATCACTATTAAAGAGCATATACAAAAATAAATTTCAGATAGATTAAATATTTAAATGTGAAGAGCAAAACATTAAAGCTTTTGGACTAAAATATAGAAAAACATATTTATGACCTTATGGTAGGGAAGAATTTTTTAACCAAAACACAAGTAACAATCACAAGGAAAGACTGAACTAAAATAAAAACTTTGTACATCAAAAGATACTACAAACAAAGTGAAAATATAAGCCACTTGATAGAAGATACTTACCATGCAAAAGATTAGTATCCAGAATATATATAAAGAGAATATGTAAACAATTTTTATCAAAAATATTTAAAAAAGAGGAAGTTCAATGTTTAAAGTGAACAATTCTCAGAGGAAGAAGTCCCAATAGTTGATAAGATGATAATATAGTCAGTTTCACTTGTAATTAAGGGAATGCAAAATAAAATAACAATGAGATACAATTTCACTCCCATTTTGATTGGAAAAAATCACTTTGGGGAGCA
The DNA here is from genome assembly GCF_000243295.1 of Trichechus manatus latirostris. Taxonomy (NCBI): domain Eukaryota; kingdom Metazoa; phylum Chordata; class Mammalia; order Sirenia; family Trichechidae; genus Trichechus; species Trichechus manatus. Next base: position 24,180,138 of record NW_004443945.1, on the reverse strand, counting down.
ATTTTCCTATAAAGATGAACATACCTTGTTGTTGTTAGGTGCCATTGAGTTGGTTTCAACTCACAGCCACCCTACGTACAACAGAACGAAACACTGGCCAGTCTTGCACCATCCTCATGACAGTTGTTATGCTTGAGCCCACTGTTGCAGCTACTGTGTCAGTCCATCTCCTTGAGGGTCTTCCTTTTTTATGCTACCCTCTACTTTACCAAGCATGATGTCCTTCTCCAGGGACTGGTGACATCTTTGATTTTAACACTTTAAAGAGGTCTTTTGCATCGGATTTGCCCAATGCAATGTGTCATTTGATTTCTTCACTGCTGCTTCCATGGGCATTGATTGTGGATTCAAGCAAAATGAAATCCCTGACAACCTCAATCTTTTCTCCGTTTATCATGATGTTGCTAATTGGTCTCGTTGTGAGGATTTTTGTTTTATGTTGAGGTGCAGTCCATACTGAAAGCTGTAGTCTTAGGTCTTCATCAGTAAGTGATTCAAGTCCTCTTCACTTTCAGTAAGCAAAGTTGTGTCATCTGCATATTGCAGATTGTTAATGAGTCTTCCTCCAATTCCGATGCAACCTTCTTCTTCATATAGTCCTGCCTTCTTCTTCATATAGTCCAGCTTCTCGGATTATTTGCTCAGCACACAGCTTGAATAAGTATGGTGAAAGGATACAGCCCTGACACATACCTTTCCTGACGTTCAGTCATGCAGTATCCCCTTGTTCTCTTAGAACAACTGCCTCTTGGTCTATGTAGGGATTCCGGATGAGCACAGTTAAGTGTTCTGGAATTCTCATTCTTTGCAATGTTATCCATAATTTGTTATGATCCACACAGTTGAATGCCTTTGCATAGTCAATAAAACACAGTTAAACATCTTTCTGGTATTCTCTGCTTTCAGCCAGGATCCATCTGACATAAGCAATGACATCTCTGGTTCCACGTCCTCTTCTGAATCTGGCTTGAATTTCTGGAAGTTCTCTGCCAATGTACTGCTGTAACTGCTTCTCAATGATTTTCAGCAAAATTTTACTTGTGTGTGATATTAATGATATTTTTCGATAATTTCTGCATTCTGTTGGATTACCTTCCTTTGGAATGGGCATAAATATGGATCTCTTCCAGTCAGTGGGCCAGATAGGTGTTTTCCAAATTTCTTGGCATAGACAAGTAAACATCCATTTGTTGAAACATCTCAATTGGTATTCCGTCAATTCCTGGAGCCTTGTTTTTCTCCTATGCCTTCAGTGCAGCTTGGACGTCTTCCTTCACTACCATTGTTTCTTGATCATATGCTACCTCCTGAAATGGTTGAATGTCGACCAGTTCTTTTTGGTACAGTGACTTTGTGTATCCTTCCCTCTGCTTTTGATGCTTCGTGCATCGTTCAATATTTTGCCCACAGAATCCTTCAATGTTACAACTCAAGGCTTGAATTTTTAATTCAGTTCTTTCAGCTTGAGAAATGCTGAGCCTGTTCTTCCTTTTTGGTTTTCTAACTCCAGGTCTTTGCACATGTCATTATAATACTTTACTTTGTCTTCTCGAGCTGCCCTTTGAAATCTTCTGTTCAGCTCTTTTATTCCAGCATTTCTTCCTTTTGCTTTAGCTACTCAACGTTTAAAGATCTAGTTTCAGACTTTCTTCTGACATCCATTTTGTTCTTTTCTTTCTTTCCTGTCCTTTTAAAGACCTTTTGCTTTCTTCATGTATGATGATGTCCTTAATGTCATTTCACAACTCGTCTGGTCTTTGGTCATCAGTGTTCAATGCATCAAATCTATTCTTGAGATGGTCTGAGCAATTCCACTCTAGACAAAGTCTTGCACATGCGTACAAGAAGACATGCAAAAGAATATATTTAGAAACATTGTTTGTAAGAGTGAAAAATCGGAAACAACCTAAATGTCTATCAACAGGAGAAAAAAATGAGTGAATTGTGTTATATTGATCCAATTGAATACTATTCAGCAACTAAAAATTAAAAAAAAAAAAACTAGAGCTACACATATCAGCATGGATAAATCTTTAAAAATATTTCATATTCTCCTGGAGTCCAGGTCTTCTCGATCCATGGAGGCTGGATGAACCCCTGAAACTACCGTCCTGAGATAATCTTTAAACCTCAAACCAAAAATATCCCCTAAAGTCTTCTTAAAACCCAACAATAGTTTAGCTAAACAAGAAACGAATGTCTGCTTGAGCATTGTACTCTTTTAAGATCTATCTATATGGGATCAAACTGACAACAACAACTTGGAAGATTAGATAGAAAACTTAGGGGGCAGTGAGTTTATGTTAACAGGGGAGGACTAACTCGGAAAAGAAAGGTGAGAATGGTTGTACAACTTGAAGAAAGTAATCACTGTAACTAAATTGTACATGTAGAAACTGTTGTATTGGTATATGTTCTGCTGTGTATATTCTCAACAACTATAACAAAAATAAAATAAATTGTAAAAAATGTTGAGTAGAAAAAGCAATTAGAGCAGAGAAAAAGAAAAAGTAGAAGGAATACTCAGATGATTATAACACTTATATAAAGTTTTACAGTCTGCAAAACAATATTATAAAAATTTTATGAAGAAATATATTTATAGTAAAAGTATAAAGCCATGCATGGGGGTGATAAATAACAAATTCAGGATTAATTATTTCTGAGGAAAAGGATGGGGTCACAGTGGAATTCACTGTACTTGTTAGACTTTATTTCTTAACAACAACAACAAAAAGATCTAAAGCAAACAAAGTGAGGCATTGTGATTGTGGAAAGTTGTGTGATGTGTACACAGGTAGTTATTATGATATTGCACTATACTTTTTTGTATGTTTGAAGTATTTCATAATTTTAAAAGGAGAAAAAAATGTATTCACAAATGCTGTATACTAGTCTGGTGACAGAAGAGTGTTGGGGAAAAAGATCAACTCCCTAATGACTGAGAACATGTATGTAACCAAGAGGTCTGTGATGGCAGCAGCAAAGAGAAGTATCAGGAAGCATCATCCAATTGCATGTGCTTCACAGGGTCTAGGGTCGGGATAGAAGAAGGAGCAGGCAGCCTGTTACCAACATTAAATTTAAACCCCTTTGTTTTCATTCATAGGAGAAGTTTCTCCAGTCCAAGGACCATCAAAGTTGTTAAGTAGGCATTAGTTAATCAGCTTTGCCAGCCTGGGGCTGAAATAACTAAAACTCTGTTGACCAAGATATTTGCTCATGGCCATGGGGCATGGCAGTGCTGTCAAACTGTAGTTAATGGTGAAAAAAAAACCCGTTGCCATCCAGTCAATTCTGACTCATAACAACCTATAGGACAGAGTAGAACTACCATAGGGTTTCCAAGGAGCATGGTGGATTCGAACTGCCGATCTTTTGGTTAGCAGCCAAGTTCTTAACCACTGCATCACCAAATTCTCCTTCTTGCAGCGTTACCACCATGTGCTCCTTCACCACTGACTCAGGTCAGAAATTTCCATTGATGGTGCAGTGCCCTGAAATTTATGACCTGAGTCAGTGGTGTAAGAGCACATTGTGATAATGCCACAAGAAGGAGAAATTGGATTCTGTTCTTCTTGCTACAAGGGGATTAGTTCCAAGGGAGACACTGAAATTCTCTCTGAGAGAGAAGGAACCCAAGCCAATCTGATTATCAGAGCACTTAGAGTTCTCAGGGAAACTCTGAGTCCCAGAAGGAAAGTTCATCTCCAGTAGAGCACCTCTCCAAAATTTGAATTTGGTATTGTCTAGCAACATCTTGTTGCCAGGACTTGTTTACATTTCTATGGATTTTATCCACATTATAAAGTATACTGTGAACATCACTTAAAATTGCATTTCTTGATTTACTGATTTACAGGATCTTTGACATAACAGAGGGAGGTAAAAATATCAACACTGACCTGTACAGAAAATCTTGGAACACAAAATGACTCCATCAGCACTTTGAGCAAAGTAGAAGTTTTAAGCCTACTTATGGAATTTTATGGGTATGTTCAGTTAGCAGGCCTATTAACAGCCAAGGAGCCCTGGTAGCACAGTGGTTAAAGCGCTCGGCTGCCAACCAAAAGGTCAGCGGTTCAAACCCACCAACCACTCTGCAGGAAATAGATGTGGCAGTCTGCTTCTGTAAAGATTTGCAGGCTTGGAAACCCTAGGGGTAGTTCTACTCTGTCATATAGGGTCACTATGGGTGGGAATCGACTCAATGGCAGTGGGTAATTAACAGTCAAAGAGATCATTGAATTATAGCATCTCAGGGTGGGGAGAAACTTACCTTACTGTCCAGAGAAAGCAAAGGAACTTGCATCAAAGATGTAATAAGCCTCGGAATCATTGACATTGTTTTGATCAAGACTTGGGAAAGACTTAGGTACAACACTAAGCCTAAGCCTCTATATCAGCTCATAGGGTCAAAACATTATAACATGGTTTCACCCACTAATATTTGGGGGGAAAGATAGATGCTCTGGGCTATTTTTGGAGAATCTATAATATATATAATTAAATGGCTGAAAACTGGGATTTTTCATATAATTTAGAACACTTGGTGGGCATGGCTGTTAGCAGATCTTCAGAGATTCACTAAAGCAGAAGAAAAAGAAAAGAAAAGAAAGGGGGTCAGAGATAAAAGAGCAGGAGGGAGGGAGACAGGGTAAGAAATTATCCTAGCCAAGAAGAGGTAACCAGGCTTAGTATTAAAAAATAAATAAAATTTAACAACAAAATGACAAACAACCCAATTAAAAAATGGGCAAAGAACTTGAATAGACACTTCACCAAAGAAGCTATACAACTGTCTAATAAGCACATGAAAAGATGTTCATTAGGAAAATGCAAATCAAAACCACAATGAGATACCACTTCACGCACACTAGGATGGTTATTATCAGAAAATAGCAAGTGTTAGTGAGGATGTGGAGAAATCGGAACCTTCATCTACTGCTGGTGGGATTGTAAAATGTTGCAGCCACAATGGAAAACAGTTTAGTGATACCTCAAAAAGTTAAACATAGAACTTACCTTATGACTCAGAAATTCCACTCCTAAGTATATACCTAAAAAAACTGAAAGCAGACATGCAAACAGATAATTGTACACCAATGTTTGTTGCAGCACTATTCAAAATAGGCAAAGGTGGAAACAACCCAAATGTCCATCAACAGATTAATGGATAAATAAAATGTGGTACATACACAAAACCAAAAAAACCTACTGCCGTCGAGTTGATTCCAACTCATAGCGACCTTATAATGTACACACAGTGGAATATTACTCAGCCATAAAGTGAAATGAAGTCCTGATACATGCTACGAAATGGATGAACCTTGCAAACATTATGCTGAGTGAAATAAGTCAGACACAAAAGGAGAAATATTGTATGATCCCATTTATATGAAATATCTAGAATGAGCAAATGCATAGAGACAGAAGTAGATTACTGTCACTTGGGGCATGTGGGAGGGAGAAATTAACGAACACTAACTTGTGATCAGAAAGCTGTCAGTTTTCAACCCCCCTCAAAAAAGCCACCAGTAAAATCTATCAAGCAAAGCTAAAAAAGAACACTACTTTTGATGATCTTAATAGTGTGGCAGATAGGGGAAGTCAGAGGAGGGTGTTTATAAGGGTTTGTGACCTAAGTCGAGCAATAGACAGATCTTGCAAAATAGGGAACTAGCTGAGATCAGGCAGAGTTTATGACATAATCGCTTTGGATTGGTGGACACAGCAAGGCAAGAAGAGCCTTGAAGGGAGTATTAATGAATAAGCCATTAGTCTTGATAAGTAAGCTGTTCAGTGGATCACAGTCTTATAGGAGCAAATATTTCCTGAATATTTCATTTTTGAGTACCTAATTCATTTTTGCCTGCTGTCACTATTTTTTAGCACAAAAACAAAAAATCGTGCTGGACCCAGAATTGTTTAGCACAGGAAGAGGAATCGAAGTTGGCTTCAGATCTCAAAGTGAACCCAGCCCTCTGGGATATGCACTATATCTCTGTATCTCTAGAGATCAAGTACTCCAAACTGCCCTTACTAGGAGGGTGATCAAGCTGGACACTTCTGAGAGTGAAACAGGGCACTATTAAATAATTGTAATAGATGTAAACAGAGCATATGTTCACCCTAAGTATAGGACCCATGGTTCTGGATTGGGGACCCAGGGAGTCTGGTGAAGACAACTGCAAAAACTCCTAGGTAAACAAAGGAGAGAGGGAGTTGCAGGGACTCGGGGGAGAGAGGGCTCACTTAAAATAGGCCTGTCAACCAAAATTCCAAAACACAAGTCTATCTATCCATGAACATGGTATGTTTTTCCATTTATGTAGGTCTCTTTTGGTTTCTTGCAGTAGTGTTTGGTAGTTTTCTTTGTATAGGTCTTTTATACCCCTAGTTAGATTTATTCCTACATTTTTTTTTTAGGGGCTATTATAAATGGTATTGTTTTCCTGATTTCCTTTTCATCGTTCTCTTTATTGGTATATAGAAATCCAACTGATTTTTGTATGTTTTTTTTGTATCCTGCTACTCTGCTGAATCTTTCTATTAGTTCCAGTAGTTTTCTAATGGAGTCTTTTGGGTTTTCTATGTATGGTATCATATCATCCACAAATACGGACAGCTTTACTTCTTCCTTACCAATTTGGATGCCCTTTATTTCTTTTTCTTGCCTTATCGCTCTAGGTAGGACTTCCAGCACAATGTTAAATAGGAGTGGTGATAAAGGGCATCCTTGTTTTGTTCCTTTTCTCAAGGGGAATGTTTTCAGCCTCTTTCCATTAAGAATGATGTTGGCTGTTGGTTTTGTATAGCTGTCCTTTATCATGTTGAGGAATTTCCCTTCTATACCTATTTTATTGAAAGTTTTTATCAGGAATGGGTGTTGGACTTTGTCAAATGAGATGATCATGTGATTCTTTTATTTACATGGTGGATTACATTGATTGATTTTCTAATGTCTAACCATCCTTGCATACCTGGTGTGAACCCCACTTGGTCGTGGTATATTATTTTTTTGATATGATGCTGAATTCTATTGGCTAGAATTTTATTGAAAATTTTTGCATCTATATTCATGAAAGAAATTGGTCTGTAATTTTCTTTTTTTGTGGTGTCTTTGTCTGTTTTTGAGATCAGGGTTATGCTGGCTTCATAGAATGAATTTGGAAGTATCCCTTCCTTTTCTATGTTCTGAAATAGATTGAGTGGTACTGGTGTAAGCTCTTCTCTGAATGTTTGGTAGAATTCTCCAGTGAAGCCATCTGGGCCAGGGCTTTTGTTGTTGTTGTTGTTGTTGGGAGTTTTTTTAATTATCTTTTCAATCCCTTCTCTTGTTATGGGTTGGTTCAGATTTTTAAAGTTCAGTTTGTGTTAGTTTGGGTAGGTAGTGTGTTTCTAGAAATTTATCCATTTCCTCTAGGTTTTCAAATTTGTTGGAGTATAGTTTTTCATAGTACTCTGTTATGATCCTTTTTATTTTAATTGGGTCTATTGTAATGTCCCCCGTTTCATTTCTTATTTGGGTTATTTGCATTCTCTCCTGTTTTTCTTTTGTCAGTTTGGCTAATAGTTTGTCAATTTCATTGATCCTTTCAAAAAACCAACTTTTGGTTTTGTTGATTCTTTCTATTGTTTTTCTATTCTCTATTTCATTTATTTCTGCTCTGATCTTTATTATTTCCTTTTTCTGGTGGTTGTGGGCTTCTTTTGCTGTTTTCTTTCTATTTGTTCAAGTTGTGTAGCTACTGTTTTGCTTTTGTTCTGTTTCTTCTTTTTTGATGTGTCACATCTACTGCTATAAATTGACCTCTGAGCACTGCCTTTGCTGTGTCCCAAAGGTTTTAGTATGATGTGTTTTCATTCTCATTTGATTCTAGGAATTTTTCTTTTATTTTTTTTTATTGTACTTTAGATGAAAGTTTACAGAACAAATAGTTTCTGATTAAACAGTTAGTCCACATATTGTTTTATGAAATTGGTTAACAACCCCATGACATGTCAACACTCTCCCTTCTTGACCTTGGGTTCCCTATTTCCAGCTTTTCTAGGAATTTTTTTATTCTATCTTCGATTTGTTCTATTACCCAGTGGCTTTTAATCAGGGTGTTATTCAGCTTCCATGTATTTGATTTCTTTTCCTTGCTCTTCCTGTTATTAATTTCTACTTTGATGGCATTGTGTCAGAGAAAATACTTGTATTATCTCAATGTTTTGGATTTTGTTGAGGGTTGCTTTCTTGCCTAAGATGTGGTCTATTCTGGAGAACATTCCATGCACGTTGGAAAAAACATGAACTTTGCTGCTCTTGGGTGGAGCGTTCTATAAGTGTCTATGAGGCCAGGTTGGTTGATTGTGGCCTTTAGATCTGTATCTTTGTTGAATTTCTTTCTAGATGTTCTGTCCTTTACCAAGAGTGGTGTGTTGAGGTCTCCTACTATTATTGTGGAACTATCAATTTCTCTTTTCAGTGCGTTAGAGTTTGTTGTATGTATTTTGGAGCCCTGTCATTAGGTGCATAGATGTTATTATGTTAGGTCTTTGTGATGGATCATCCCTTTAATCACTATATAGTGTCCTTCTTTGTCTTTTAGGGTGGATTTTGTTTTAAAGTCTATTTTATCTGAGATTAGTATTGCCACTCCTGCTATTTTTTGGTGGCTGTTTGCTTGATATATTTTTTCCTTCCTTTTATTTTTAATAAATTTATGTCTTTGTTTCTAAGGTGTGTCTCTTGTAGACAGCTTATTGATGGATCCTGTTTTTTCATCCATTCTGTCACTCTCTGTTTCTTTATGGGTGCATTTAGCGATTTACATTCAGTGTGATTATTGCTAGGTGTGAGTTTATTGCCGTCATTTTGTGGTGCTGACGTTTTCTTTATTCTTCTTGCTCTCCTGTGCTGAATTCCTTTTGTTTGTTTGTTTGTTTTGTTTCTTTTGTTTTTGTAGATTTTGTGCTGACTGAGACTTTATATATTTGTTCTTTATTTTGATGAGTAGGTTTATTAATTTTCTTTGTGGTTACCTTAAAATTTACCTCTATCTTCCTAAGTTTAAACCAGTCTTTTATTACTTGATAATGCCCTGACTTCCTCTCCATTTGAAAGTTCTATACCTATACCATTTACTCCCTCTTTTATTGTTCTGACGTTGTTGTCATTTACAGGTTGATGTCTCTGGTTCCCTGTTGTAAATTTTTTAGAATTGTTTTATCCCTGAGAGTTCATTATCTAGGTTGGTATCTAGTTGATGCTATCTTATGTACTAGATTCAGGTTGTTGTCTGATATTGGTTCTCTAACTGAAGGACTCCCTTTAATAATTCTTGTAAGTTTGGTTTGGTTTTTACATATTCCCTTAATTTCTGTTTATCTGGAAATGTTCTAATTTCGCCATCATATTTGAGCGAGAGTTTTCAGGATATATTATTCTTGGTCGGCAGTTTTTTCTTTCAAGAGTTTATATATGTCATCCCATTGCCTTCTTGGCCTGCGTGGCTTCTGCTGAGTAATCAGAGCTTAGTCTTATTTTTTCCCCTTTGTATGTGACCTTTTGTTTTTCTTGAGCTGCTCTCAGGATTCTTTCTTTGTCTTAGGTTTTAGCAAGTGTGATTATGATATGTCTTGGTGTTTTCCTTTTGGGGTCTATCCTATATGGGGTCATTGAGCTTCTTGGATGGTCAACTTTTCATCTTTCATGATATTAGTGAAGTTTTCTGTCACCAAATCTTCAATGATGCTCTCTGTGTTTTCTGTTTTCTCTCCCTGTTCTGGAACTCCGATCACACGCAAATTTTTGTTTTTGATTGTATCCCACATCATTCTCAGGGTTTCCTCATTTTTCTTCATTCTTTTCTCTGATTTTTCCTCAAAGTGGTATCCAAGGATTTGTCTTCAATTTCATTGATCCTGTCTGCCATTGTTTCAAATTTGCTCCTAAAACCTTCTATTGCACTATCCATTTCTGAAATCTTGTTGTTTATCTTTTGGATTTCTAATTGCTGTTTCTGTATGATTTTTTAGTTGTTTATTTATTTTGAAATTTTGTTCCTGTATTATTTTATTGATTTCTTCCATTGTTTTGTCTGTCTTTTCCATGATTTTGTCTCTTTTTTCCTTAGTTTTGTCTGCATTTTCCTTAATTTGTTGGAAAGCCTGAATATTAGAGTTTTGAATTCCCTATTAGGTAGTTTCAGTGCCTTTTTTTCTAGCAGAAGGTCATCTGGTGTTCTATTTTGGTTGGTATCCTCTCCTGTTGTTTTATATGTTTTGATATTGTCTGCTATCTCTGGGACATCCAGGAGTTATTCTCTTCATTTATTAATTGTAGATTTGATTGTTTCATCCTGATTTTTTGTTTTATTTGGTTATGTCTGGGTAGGTGGGCTGGGTGTGTTTTGTTGCTTGCTTGCCTGTGGGCACGATACTTCTCACCTCCTTGTCCAGGTAGGCAGGGCCAATCATTCAGCTATGGTGCAGTAGTGCAGGTCCATTCGGTGCTTGGTTGAGTTATTTATTCCTTCATTTGGTACTTAAGGTTCCAGATTGACATTTGTATCTGTTTTGCTTAGTTTTTCTGGTCTTTGCTGCAGAGGGATGGCATGGTGCTTCTGTCTATAGCATCATGTTGGCTCCACCTCCCTCCAAAACACAAGAAGAAAGTTAACGATCAGAAAGACTGCCAACAAAGTAAACAATTGGAACATGAATGTGCTCTGCATAAAATTAATTTTATCTGCCTAGTAATTTTTGAAGGCATATTAGAAGACTTAGAGCAGTAAATGGATAATTTCCATTTAAGAAAATAGCAATACATTATGAAACAAAAGCAGACACATATAAAACAAAAACCAGTGGATCATAAAGTTATGGTAATTAAGACAGTGTGGTATTTCTGCAGGTTTTGGAGTCCCTGGGTGGCACAAACAGTTAAGTGCTGGAATATTAACTGAAATGTTGATGGTTCGAACCCACTCAGGGGCACTTTAGAAGAAAGGCCTGGTAATCTGTTTCCAAAAGGTCACAGCCATGAAAACTCTATGGAGCACAGTTCTGTTCTAAAACACATGGGTGTCCTCATGAGTCAGAATTGACTCAATGGCAACTGGGAAATAAAAGGTTAACAAATCAATTAAAAAAAATGTAGAATTTTATCCATACAACTATAGGAACTTGAAATATAACAGAGGTGGCATTCCATTCCAGTCTGAAAAGGATGAATTTATTCAATAAATATTATTAATTAACTAAGCAGAAAAAAACATAGATTCCTATCTCACATCACTTGCAAAAATAAATTCTGGAGGAATTAAAGACTTAAATGTGAAACATAAAATTTAAAACTTTAAGAAGAAATTTTAGAATCTATGAGTTTAGGGAAAGAAAAGATTTCTTCAATAAATGAACAAATAAATAAAAAAGCACATACTGTAAAATATAGATACATTTGGCTACATTAAAATTTAAGTCTTCTATAAATAAAGAAAAGGGGAACTCTGATGGCAAAATGGTTAAGCACTTGGCTGCTAACTAAAAGGTCAGTAGTTAGAACTCACTAGCAACTATGTGGGAGAAAAGACCTGGTGATCTGCTCTGGTAAAGATTACAGCCTTGGAAACCCTATGGGGAGGATCTACTCTGTCCTATAGTGTCACTATGAGTTGGAATCAACTCAATGGCACACAACAGCAATATACATAAAGAAACACAGACTACTAGAAAAAGATACAATATTTGCAACTCATACAACTGACAAGGGATTAGTAACTAACCTAAATATCTTAAAAAGTGTATATATCAATAAGCGAAAAAAACAACAACAACTAAGAGATGAGTGACATAAATGAACAGGCAATTCACAGAAGAGGAACTAGAAATGGCCTATGAAGCATTAAAAAAAATACCTATCCTGACTGGTAATCAGAAAATTGAAAAATAAGATTTCATTTCACACTTATCAGATTGGAAATTTTTTAATCTGTCAGTGCCAAATGTTGACAAGGATGTGGAGCAACAGCTGCTCTCATACCTTACTGGAGTATACCTAATTTACAGAACAATTTGGCAACCTCTAATAACGATAAAGATGTGCAGTCAACTTCTAATATGTACTAGTATTTTCAATGCAGCAATGTACACAATAGCAGAAAAATTGGAAACAACCTAAATTTTCATGAAGAGGCGAATGGATAAAGAAAGTATGGTATATCAACCCAAAGTTAAAATCAAAGAACTAGAGCAACATATGTCACCATGTGTAAATCCCTAAAACATAACATTGAGTGAAAAAGGTAACTTGGGGGAAAAATTGTATCTATCTATATATACATACACACACACACACACACAGATATACACACAAATATTTATTTATTATTATGTATACATACATACATAAAGATGCGACAGTCTGCTTCCATAGATATTTGTCAGAATTGACTCAAATAGCAGTGGGTGGGGTTTATACATACATATATTTATTTTTATATGCACATTTACCATGAAATTTTAAAATAAGAGCTAACAGTTCTACATAGTGTTTATGACTACATAAGTATGAATTAAAAACATATGAACTTTTATAAAAATATTAAACATCAAATTTCTGACAATGGCTATCTCAAAGAGGGAAAAAGGGAATAGGATTGGAGATAGGTACAGAGCAGGCTTCAACTGTATCTGTATTGTTTCCTTTCTTTTAAAAAAAAAATCTGAAACAAATATGACAAAATGTTAAGCTTTGAAAGACGTGATTGTGGCTACAATGCATCCAATAAGTATTCATACTAGAATGTGCTAGGCACTCCCTGGCTGGGGATACAGAGTAAACAAGATACCCAATTTTCCACTCACATAAACCATACATTCTATTCAGGGAGACAGATCATATAAATATAAAACAAATATGTATGTCAGGTATTCAGTGCTGCAAAGAAAAATAAAGCAAAATAAATAGTTTGGGGGGAGGGAAGAAGTATGATATTTAAATAGGGTGGTTTGGAAGGCCACTCTGAGGAGGTGATGGCTGGTAATGACTGAGCAGAGATGTGAACTAACAGATATGTGAGCCGGTGATATTCTACACAAAGAAAACAATACAACTTTCCTAGAAACATGAAAGAAGAGATGAATAGCTACAAGGACATTCCATATTCCTGGACCAATACTGTAAATATATCATTTTTTTCCCTAAATCAATTGACAAAACAATTCTAAGACTCTTCCAGAAAAAGAATTGATCTAGAATAACCAATAAAACACCAAAAAAGGAGAGTTCTATGGGGGCATTTGACCTACTAGATATTAATAAATCCTGTAAGTTCAGAGTAATTAAAATATTGTGTCCTAGCTCAAGAATAGACAGACAAATCAATAGGTAGAATAAAAAGTCCAACTAAAAGAGCACACCAGCCCAGGGGCAAGGACTAGAAGGCAGCAGGGGACGGGAAAGCTGGTAATAGGGAACCCAAGGTCAAGAAGGGAGAGCACTAACATGTTGTGAGGTTGTTCACCAATGTCATAAAACAATATGTGTACTAACTGTTTAATGAGAAGCTAGTTTGTTCTGTAACCTTTCATCTAAAGTACAATTAAAAAAAAAAAAGAACAAAAAGTCCAGAAATAAACCTATATAATACAGGTGACATTTCACATCAGTGAGAAAAATGGATTATTTAATAAATATTGTTACAACTGGTCAACTGTTTTCTAAAACATTGATTCCTAACCCATATCTCACACCAAAATTAATTATGGATGACAGAAATCTAAATAATCATCTCTGAATCCTCAGTGTTTAACAAAGAACTTAGAATAAGTTCCAAAACAATGCTTGGCAAATGAATGGATGCCAGAGAGAGCTCATTACTGAAGGAATGAAAGTTCTCTTGCATTTTATTATTTATTTCATTCATTCATTCACTTAATTAACATGTTTTGAGCACCTGCTTTGTGCCATCAACACTTCAGAGTATAGGAATGAAGACACAATATGTCCTTCCAGGTTGATCAAATTTCTCCTGATAACAGGCTCCACTGAGGTCCAACTTGTGGGCAGAATCCTTTTTATTTATATGAGACCCTAACTGTGGTCTCCACCACCCATCTGTCAGTTTATTGTACTGTGGTTGCTTGCACATTGCTATGATGCTGGAAACTACGCCGCTGGTATTTCAAATACCAGCAAAGTCACCCATGGTGGACAAGTTTCAGATGAGCTTCCAGACTAAGATGGAAGAAAGGCTTGGCAATCTACTTCCAAAAATTAGCCAATGAAAACCCTATGGATCACAACAGAAGATTGACAGATATAGGGCTGGAAGATGAGCGCCCCAGGTTGGCAGTTATTCAAAATACACAGTGGCCACAACGATGGACTAGGACATACTAATGATCGTGAAAATGGTGCAGGATCAGGCAACGATTCATTCTGTTGTACATGGGATCACCATGAGTCGGAGCTGACTTGATGGCAACTAATAACAGCTGTGATCTACTGACACAATACCAGTAAAAAGGGAGGTTCCTCAGTCTCATCTTCCTTGCCAGCACAAGCCCTTCCCCACCTTAGAATCAGGAAACCAGGCTCAGGTAGGAAGGTCTATAGGGCTCAACCACCAAGAAAGAAGGCAACATCCAGGTCAAAGCATCACTGCCTGACCACGGAAGCCTTCTACACCTGGACTCCAAGCACGCTGCTGGCAGACAGCTTTGCTGGTGACAGCTTCTGCCGGCCTTCATCAAATGCTCAGAAACTGCAACAGCTGAAAATTTCTTTTTATGGATACATCCTCAGGCATAAATATAGTAACCAAAACATTCATTTTCTACTACATAAAGATAATATTAATGTTTTCATTCAACAGTCAAAGAATCCCTTAACAATGTCTATAAAGGAGAACTGAAAACTAGTTACTAGAGGTTTTTCAAAGCATTCGGAATAAAATAACAAATCTTGCATTCTGTGCAACAGTTAGTTTATTAAGCCTATGTTCATCTTACAACAAAATCAGAAGTTGATATCTATTAATGATCTGATTTCAACAGACTATTTCTATCAATTTTTAGAAGGTCTGCTCATTTTTCATTTAATTGATAATACCGACTCCCATCTACTTCCCCAACCCATGGGTAAAAACAAGCATAAAGCTCTGGCAATATAAAATGTTGTGGAAAATAATCCTGTCAGTCATACTGATAGCTAGAATGATTTCCCATTTTTATAGCTGTCATAACGGCAGCCGGTGATTTGAAATCTTATAAAAACAGGAAGCTCTGTGCTTTAAGACATGCTTGGAATTCCTAATGCAATGAGGGACAATTGTTGTGATCTGTTGCTGCCCCCAGCAGGTCATCCTCACAAAATGGTATTTTCCCTTGGCTTTTTGTTTTGTTTCCAGCTCATCTACAGATATTTCTTGAGCACCAAATTCTTTAATCAGCACAAGTAATCGGATGAAATAATAAATCCCTTTTATTGGCATCCCCAGTATCAATTATTTTTTTAAAATCTGTATCCAAACTTTTTTCCTTTTAGAAAAAGAGCTAATCTTTTCCATGTTTTCTATTCCTACTTCTGTTTTTCTTCACAAGCCCTCAAATCCTTGCTTTTTAAAGATTTTTTTTCCCCCAGTAAATATATCTTAATTTGAGAACAAGAAATTGTGGAATAACGTGTAGATGGTCACAGTCCATCACACTGGATTACAGGCAGCCCCCGGGTTAGAAATGAGATCCGTTTCTAAGTCTGTCTTTAAGTTGAAGGTGTAGCTAAGTCAGAACAGGTACATACGGTTCTTACTTAGCCTTAGTCAAATGTTTGTCTCAGTATATAGTATATATTTTACCTTTCTATACATATAAAACACTTGAAGCACTTCCAAACCACGCAATATTTTCATGAGTGTCACAGAGTAGTGTGTGCATTTGTTATTATGAACCATTGTATTTAACTCAAAATTTTTTAATATAATAATGGCATATAATATAATATAATGGCAGTCCATTCCTAAGTATGAGTTGTTTGTAAGTCGGACATTCGTAACCCGGGGACTGCCTGTACTACTATATGGTTTTCCTTAAACTTTAATTTAGCTTGCAAATTTAAGGCTGGTGCATACAACTGAGTTATAAAGCCACATGGACCTGGTATGAGATCCAACTTCTACTACTAACTCGCATCATGATCTTGGGAAGTATTTAACCTTTCTAGGCCTTAGTTTCCTGTCCTGTAAAATGGGACAATCTTAGGATTGTCATGAGGATTAAATGAGATAATATGTATACAGCATTTTGCAAAATGTCTGGCACATAATAAGCAATCAATAAATGATTCATGATTATTATTACCAAAAAGTGCAAAAATTAAGTGACTCTCATACCTACCATCAGAAGCCAAATCAATGGGAGAGTTCTGACTAGAACCCCAGATTTGCTGGTTCCCAAGCCAGGACTCAGACCATCACATTGCAATGATGCTGACTTTGTTTTGTCTAATTAGTCTTATCACAAAATCACAAAAGTGCTACACACATCATTTTTATAAGGTGAAATCCTTTATAAGCCCAGAATTACATAAACTATTAAGTCCACTGGGCATCCCTCCAACACCTGATGACAGCTTTTTTCCCATGAGATAACAGGGTGGTTTTTCCATGGTAATATTTCTCGTAAGGAGCAAGTACATGTGATTTCTCTCTACAATCTGAAATGTCCTTTTGCAGAGCTTCAGAGAAATAAAGCTGCTGTCCATTATGTATTTCTGTCAGGTGACACCATTAAATGGATTCGTGGTGAAGTGAACCGTGAGGATATTTCCCCACTGGAGTGTGTGGAAATGATTTCTCACCTAGGCCAAGCCAGTAACCAAAGCCATAGAGCCCCCTCGGTTAAGACAAGTTGGAACTGATTGCTTGGGTGTCTCACTGGGAAGCTTTCATGTAGTGTGAGATGGGACAATGTGAATTCTCATCTAGCTTTGCTGCTAAAGATTTGTGAATTCAGTTGCTGGGGAAGACTAGCAATGCCAAAGGTCTACTTTGCTACAGAGAGAGTGAGTGCAGGGTTGGTGCCTCAATGATAAGTCTCACTTAGGTTTTTTTCTTCTTCTTCTTCTAAATTTTATTTATTTTGTTGTTATTGTTGAGACTATACACAGCAAAACATACACCAATTCAATAGTTTCTACACGTACAATTTAGTGACACTGATTACACTGACTTGTGCAACCATTCTCACTCTCCTTTTCTGAGTTGTTCCTCCCTCATTAACCTAAACTCACTGCCCCCTAGATTTCCTATCTAATCTTTCAAATTGCTGTTGTCAGTTTGATCCCAAATAGTTCTTAAAAGAGCATAATGCTTAAAGCAGACCTTTCTTACTAATCAAGCTAAAATATTGATGGTTTTTAAGATGACTTCAGGGGTTATTTTTGGTTTAAGTTTGAGGTTTAAAGATTATCTCAGGGCAGTAGTTTCAGGGGTTCATCCACCCTCCATGGCTCCAGAAAGTTTAGATTCCATGAGAATTTTAAATTCTGTTCTGTATTTCCCCCCTTTTGATTATGATTCTTCTGTGGAGTCTTTTGATAAATATGTTTAGTAATGGAAGCCAGGCACCATCCAGTTCTTCTGGTCTCATGGCAGAGGAGGCAGTTGTTCATGGAGGCAATTAGCTACACATTCCATATCCTTCTCCTATTTCTGACTCTCATTTTTCCTCTGTTGTTCCAGGTGAATAGAGACCAATTGTTGTGCCTTGAACAGCCGCTTGCAAGCTTTTAAGACCCCAGGCACTACACGACGAAGTAGGAGGTAGAATAGAAGCACTAAACAAATTACCAGGCCAATTAACTGGGATGTCCCATGAAACCATGACCCTATACCTCCAAACCAAAGAATCAAATCCCATGAAATGTTTGGTTGTACATAAGCAGCCTCAGCGGCTACTCTGTTTTTTTTGTCATTGTTGTAAACATATCTATCACATAAATTTTGCCAGTTCAACTTTTTACAGGTTTACAACTATTGTCAGCAATTACAATAATCAGCTGTGCAACCCTACCCCTAATCAAAGCAATTTTTCCATCACCGTTAACCAACATTTTCCCCCTCTCTCTCACCCCTGGTAACCACTAAGAAACATTGGTATCTATATATTTGTCTGTTCTTGTCTTTTTATATAAGTGAGGTCATACAATATTTGTCCTTTTGTGATTGGCTTATTTCGCTCTGCATAATATCTTCAGCCTCTATCCATACTACAGCATGTACGGAGACTTCATTTCTCCTACTGGCTGAGTTGTATTCCACTGTATGTATGTACCACATTTTGTTTATTCATTCATCTGTTGATGGGCATTTAGGTTGTTTACACCTTTTGGCTATTGTGAATAGTGCTGCAATGAACATTGGTGTACACTTCTCTTTTTGAGTCTCTGTTTTCAAGTCTTTTGGGTATATATCTAGGAGTGGAATTGCTGAGTCATATAGTAGTTCTATTTTCAGTTTTTTGAGGAACCGCCACACTGTTTTCCACCACAGCTATACCATTTTGCATTCCCACCAGCAGTGGGTAAGAGTTCCAATTTTCCCACATCCTCACCAACATTTGTTATTTTCTGTGTGTGTGTGTGTGTGTGTGTGTGTGTGTGTGTGTGTGTTTATCTTAGCCATCCTACTCGGAGTGGAAAGGTATCTCATTGTGTCACTTAGGTACTTTTAAAGCACTAATCCTATAATTAGAATCTTAAAAGCTCTCTTTGAACAAGCAACCATTCTGGATTTGTTGTTTCCTCAAATGTTAAATTATATGTTAATTATTCCTGTGTCTGCAATGCTTTCTAACCAAGGATCTCCAAAGGCTTTTCCACACTTACGAGGTCATTAACTTTCTACATCAAAATAAATGGGAGGTGAGTGAGTTCTAGGCCCAGGGAGGGAATTTATAGGGTTCGATTCCCAAACTCACCTTATTAAAGGAACTAGAGTTTTATAAAGCATTATGGATTGTTAGCAAGTGGTATAAAATTCTGGCTATTAATATAAATCCCATCACAGTACACAGGCATCAAAGCCTGCTTTATTGCTTGTTATGTGTTTTTAAGGCTCTAGTTCTCCACAGTTAATGGGACATAGTGTCTGGATAACAAATGGACAGCAATGCTCTTTGATGTGATCAACACTCTCAATCATGTAGTTTTGTCATAATTATCTTTTAAGTGTTAAGTACACCTAAGAATTTTATCTCCAGAGACAGTATGTGTGATTGACCTCAAAAGTCATTTTTAGTGCCTTCACTACAAAGAGTTGTGATGATTAAGATTGTGTGTCAACTTGGCCATGATTTTCAGTGTTGATATGTAATCATCCCCATGATAGGATCTGCTGTGAGTAGCCAATCTGTTGAAAGAGAGTTTCCTTGGGTATGTGGCCTGCATCCGAATATAAGTGGCTATTCTGGCTTTTGTCTGCTCTGGGTCCTGCAGCTGGCTCCTGTTCATGTGACCTCCAGTTCTTGGGACTTGAACTAGCAGCTTACATGCCAATCTTGGGATTCGTCAATCTTCACAGCCCGTGAGCAAGAGCCCTGCTTTCCAACCTGCCAATCTTGGGCTTACCAGCCCCTGCAGCTACATGAATCAGGAGAAGCCTCCATCTTGACCCATGGACTTGGGACATTCCAGCCTCTACAATCACGTGAGCCATTTCCATGATATAAATTTGTCTATATATATATATTTATACGTTTTACTGGTTTTGTTTCTCTAGAGAACATAGCCTAAGACAGAAGTCTTTCTACTCATCTAATAGTCTTTTCCTGTCCTGCATTCCTCATGTTTCCACAGAAATGTTAGACACCACTGGCTACTCCCTCCTTCAGTTCAAGTCCCCAACCAGTTGCTGAGAATCTACCTACTATGGACCAGGTCACAGGGCACCATGAGAGAAACTGAGGCAGGAGAAAGCTTGGCATATTCAAGTAACACAAGGGTGGCCTGAGTATAGTTAGTGAGGCAGTAGATGAGGTCAGAAGGATAATGGGACCAGATTATATCAGGTTTTTGCCCAGAACTTTGGATATTCGGAGTAAGGAAAGAAGATAATGAAAAGCAACTTTTTTTCCCCTTTGGTGATAAGAGCAAAATTACCAAATGATCAAAAGTGGATGTCTCACCTACCTAAATTAACACAAACAGAGGTAGAACAACTAAATAAACCCATAACAAAAGAAGAGATTGAAAAGGTTATTAAAAAACTGCCAACAAAAAAA
>NW_004443945.1:24151901-24159767 GCF_000243295.1 Trichechus manatus latirostris | reverse complement strand
CATCAGCCTGAGACCAGAAGAACTAGATGGTGCCTGGCTACCACCAATGAACATCCTGACAGGGAACACAACAGAGGGTCCCTGATGGAGCAGTAGAACGATGGGATGCAGAACTCAAATTCTAGTAAGAAGACCAGACTTAATGGTCTGACTAAGACTGGAGGTGCCCCGGAAAGCATGGCCCCTGGTTTCTCCATCACCCCAGAACTAAAGCAATTTCCGAGGCCAACTCTTCAGACAGGGATTGGACTGGACAGTGGGACATAAAGTGATACTTGTGAAGAAGTAGCTACAAGAGACCAAAGGGGCCGCTTCTGTCCAGAGGTGAGAGGGGAAGGCAGAGAGAGTTAGGAGCTGGTTAAATGTTCATAGGGAATCAGGGGCGGAGGGGAGGAGTGTGCTGTCACAGAATGGGATGAGCGGTTGGGGTCTCATAACAATGTATGTTTAAAAAAAATTCTGTATGGGAGACTAACTTGAAATGCAAACTTCATTTAATTACAACAATTAAAATAAAAATGGATGTCTCAGTATTAGATACCATGTTTCCATCATCCTGAGCATTGTCACAGGGGCTTCCACAGACATACCAAGGCTTGTTAGGATTGAGCTGGAGGTTCAGCACGGCCCATAGCCTGGCCTTGTAACAGCCCATAAACTGGGATCTGAACAGGAGCTTTGCCCCCATACCATTCACCTCCTTCTTGCTTTCCTGCCCTTATCTACTCCTCCCAATTGCCCAATTCTCTTCTCTAGGAATTTTTCATCACCCCAGAGAGTGAGCACAATAGTGGCTGCTCTATGGGATGAGCAAAGGCCCTTATTCCAGCTGGGATGTCCTTGACTTTGCCAGAGTCATGGGGCTCCTTAGTACTGTGGAGCCTCTCCTCACAGCTCTGAGTTACCCATGAGCTGCCTTAACTTAGTTTTGCCACCGAATAGACGAGAGGTATACATAAGATCGCCGCGAGTTAGGTGGCAACTAACAACAAAGGTCAGGAAGATAGAACAGAGTATCAGCCACAGTAGCCTTAGTGCAATCTTTTTTGCTGCCCCCTGAACTAAAAAAACTGATTTCTGAGGACTACCTCAGGGAAAGATCTGGCTACATTTCCATCCTAACCATGTTTAATGAAGCCTCATAAAGAAAACACAAGGCTTCTCTTCTATGGTTTCCTCCTATAGTAGAAGGTCAGAATGACTAAAGGGAGAAATACGAAAGCAACTGGTTTAGTATAATCATGCTAGCAGCGTCTGCTTTTGCCAGTGATTGAATTTTAAAATGTGAACAGGATTCAGAGGATAAATGTTAACGTGACACCCTATTGTGATGGTTATTGCTAACAGAAGAAAACAGTCATTACTGTTTTATTTCCAAGTGCTGATACAGGCCACAGGCTATTAGCACTACTGCTGCTCTCGTTATGACAGATTAAATAGCAGTCATATAAATAATCACATTCAGTCCAAACTGTGGGGAAAAAATTCAACTATGCCTTAAAAAAAAAAAAATCTTAGCCTGCATGTACACCAGCCTTCTCTACAAAGTCCTCTTAGAAGCTAGTTTTTCAAGCCTTCATGGGTACCACACTCCCTGCCATCCCCAGTAGTCTAGTGACTTACCCTACATCCTTTGATTGTGCTGACTGTCCATTATCAGTGGGAAGTGCTTCTTACCCAATTATTCCAATGAAGAGGGCTCAATCAGTTAACTCCTGGCCTCCCTTTGCTCTTTTAGCCACCCCACTGCTTGGGAGGAGTGATTGGTAAATTTGTCAAGAATAACTTCACCTCCTCCTCCTGGGAATGAGTCTGCTTATAGAAAGCTCAAGCTCTCCTCTGTGCTTCTGTGTCACAAAGCTGACCCAGGTAAGCTCTTCCATGTGGATGAGACAGAGTTCAGTATCAACAAACCCACTTGGGTAACAGGCCTAAAGCTAATTCCATCAACTCAACTGTTATCAATAATAAAAGGGTATTTTGGCTTCCATATTCACTTTTGTTTTATTTCCCAACCTTTTCGTTGTTGTTATTAGCTGCCATCAGGTCGCCCCCACCACCACCACCACCTCCCCTCACTCATGGCAACCCCATGCAAAACAAAGGAAATGCTGCCCAGTTCTGAGCCATCCTTAAGATCTGTTGTGGAGCGGACCTTTGTGATCCATAGGTTTTTTACTGCCTGATTTTCTAAAGTAGCTCGCCATGCCTTTCTTCCTAGTACATCTTAGTCTGAAAGCTCCACTGAAACCTGTTCAGTATCATAGCAACACACAAGCCTCCACTGACAGACAGGGTGTGGCTGTGCATGAGGTGTACTGGAATCGAATTCAGGTCTCCCGCATGGAAGGCAAGAATTCTACCGCTGCCCCGACCCAACCTTTGCAAGGTATAAAAGCTAAAGGAACCTCAGAGCTGATGGCTTCCACTAACTGGTGAGGTCCAACTGAGGTTGTCCACACCCAATCAGTCTTGTCTCACATGACCACATGTATCCCAAGTGACTAAGACATTTGGAAACCTTGGAGTCATGACACTTCTGTTATGCTTTTGCCATGAATGCTTTCTTGTTGCTTGATCTGTATGCTTTCTTAAACTTAAAGCTGGATGAAGCCTATTGTCTATGAGTTTGTCATTCTGAGCAATCTAAGGAGAATGGATAATGCAGTAAATCAGGTGCATCAGTTGTAAACTTCCATTCAATTGTTTCCATTATTCTGTGACGGTATAAAATATTTCTATCAAGATAAAAATTAAAAACAAAAGTAAACCATAAGAGAGAAGATACTGAGATGTGCTTCCACTCTCGTTTCATGCTATGTCCCTACTATCCCCACCCCATCCTGTGGAATTATTCACCCCTCAAGAGGAAGCTAAGTGGTCACTCCTCAGACAAACCTTCCCAGAATCTACAGTCACTGTTAGGTGCTCTTCCTCTTGTGATCCCAGAGTTGTCTATGTACTTTAAAATAATCTCTTTATATGTATGTCCACCCAAATAAAGCAGAGATTCTTTGAAGGAAAAGGCTATGTGTTGGCCATATTTGTATTCCTGGAACCTAGTATAGTCTCTGTTACATAGCAAATACAAAAAAATATTGTTGAACAAATGAAGGAAAAGTCTCAATAAGATACATGAATCAGAGTAATAATACTTTAAAAGACTTTTAAAATTCACTATCATCATATTCCCAAAGCTAATAATTTATTTAGGTAAAGTTTTCTGTCCTCTTTTGTTTGGGTAGAGCGTAAAAGTTAATTTCCTGAGCATGATATTCAGATTTTATGAAATTCACACACTCTAATTTAAAACACAATTTTTTAATGAATTCACTTATCAAGAAAAAGTGATACAGAACACACATATTTGTTCTTTTTTTTTCTCTCACATATACATCTATTTCAGGAACCTGGCATGCAAGATCATATAGAGAAGACAGGATAATGTGCTGTAAAGAACTTTAGATATTGAGTTTAAAAGGGAAGAGGGCAAGATCCCCAAATTTCAGCTGTCATTGAATGATCTTGAATAATCATTTCATCCCTCTGAGCCATAAATCTGTAAAATGGAGATAATACTTGTTCCTTCTAACTCCCAGCAAAAGTAAACTTGATATCATTTATTTACATTAGTCCATAATAGCTCCACTGCCAATACACAGAGGTTTATAAATATTAAATTCTTATTTAGCACCATTATATCTGGAGGAGAGAACCATTAGATTGACATTCCTGTAAATAACAATTATAATATGTTCCACTCAGCAGCAAAACAGTGGCATACATTCTTATTTTTCTAAATCAAATATGGCCCAATTCTTCCTATCCATCAGAGTTGTGGGATGCTGAAATTTCAGTTACTTAAGGTTATTCTTCTCCCCAGCCAGGCTCTTCCAAGAATCCTGAAGGCTTATGTGACAACCATAGAGGAAGGTTATCACATGATTCCCTTAGCTCCTACCACATGGTTGGAAGGTTTCTCCCAGCTGGTGGCTGAGAACCATTCTCTGAGCAGACCTTCCTCCTAATCACACGTTTTGATATGGAGGCCCCTGTAGCCTCCACAGAAATCCTGCAGTCATCCATCCCCCCAAACCCAGAGCACTCTAATCAAAGGAACTCAAAACTTCATCACTTCCTCAAACCCCCCATCCCCGTCTCACTTTCTGGGAAGCTATCTCCTGGGATCAATATTATTTTTGGCACTTAGCATCCATTTCCACCTCCTTCTATGGTCTGCTCTATGTTGCAGGGGACTAGTAGGCTAAAAACTATTTCTCAGGCTCTCTTGCCACCAGGATTCTGGATGTGATTTAGCTTCTGCTGTTGAGATGCAGTCATGGGTTTGTGAAATGGAACAGAGACAGAGGTCAACCTTCATTGAGCAGCAGCACAGTTAAAGAGTGGATTCCAGCCTACCTGAGTTTATGGAGTAGCAAGATTCCATCTTTCACTGTCTAATCACCAGTTTTATGGGTGGGTGTAGGGCAGCTGCGATGTCAGCAGTGGTTCCCTACATTTCCTGATGTGGTATACAAAATGGCCCCACAAAGATATCCACGCCCTGACCCCTGGATCCTGTAACTGTTATGTTACATGGAAAAAGTAACACTGCAGATGTAATTAATGATTCAGACCTTAACATAGGGATTTTACCCTAGATTATCTGGGTTGTTGTTATTGTCAGGTGCCGTCAAGTTGCTTTTGATTTATAGCGACTCCGTGTACAACAGAATGAAACACTGCCCAGTGCTGCACCATCCACACAGTCATTATTATGCTTGAGCCCATTGTTGCAGCCACTGTATGAATCCATCTTGTTGAGGGTCTTCCTCTTTTTCGCTGACCCTCCACTTTACCATCTTTTGAGTGCCTTCCAACCTGAGGGGCACATCTTCCAGCACTATATCAGACAATGTTCTGTTGCTATTCATAAGGTTTTCACTGGCTAATTTTTTTCACAGGTAGACCACCAGGTCCTTCTTCCTAGTCTGTCTTAGTCTAGAACCTGTCTGCCATGAGTGACTCTACTGGTAGTTGAATACCAATGGCATAGCTTCCAGCATCACAGCAACACACAAGCCCCCAAGTATGACAAACTGACAGACACATGGGGGGGATTATCTGGGTGGGCCTGTCTAATCACCTGAGCCCTTAAAAGCAGAGAGCTTTCTCCAGCTGGAGGGAGGAGAGATACAGCAGCAGAAGGCAGAAAGATTTGACACATGAGGTTTTGAGGTGAAGAGTGCAACAGAGGAGGAATGCAGGGGGTCTTAAGGAGCTGAAAGAGGCAGGTGCCAATAAGGAAATGGGGACTTCAACCTACAACCACAAGGAACTGAATTCTGCCAACAAACTGAATGAGCAAGGAAACAGATCCTCCCCTAGAACCTCCAGACAGAAATGCAGCCCTGACAACACCTTGATTCTGACCCTGTAAGATTTTAAGCAGAGAACCAGCTAAGCCACACTGTGCCAACACTTTTGACTCACAGAAACATGAGATAATAAATGGGTATTGTTTTAAGCTGCTACGTTTACGGTAATTTATTACGGTAGCAATAAAAAACTACAACTCCTAACACCTGGGTAGCAGCAGCAGTTTTCTGATTTCTAGGTCTGCAGTGGGAGACCTTGAAACCTAGCAGGGGCCTCCTGAAATCTACTTGAGCCCTTCCAATGAAACACTCAATGCCCTGCATTAAATCCCTTTCTGCTTGAAATGCCTAGACTGGTTTGTTTCCCAAACTGAAGCCTGACTGCTACAATGTTTGGTATCATCTCCTCTGTATGCCCTTGGAGCAGGAGAAGTCTAAGATCCCCAGGCCACATCCTGTTTGTCCCGAGAGGGGGAGAGGGAAAATGCTTCCCATTACTTCTGATTTATTCCTGTGATTCTCCAGAAAAATAAGACAGTGAATTTCTCCATAAGGTTGTCATACCACACTAGTTTTAAAATCAGCCTGGGGATCTAGGCATCCTAGACGTAAGCTGGATGACAGGGAGATGCCAATCAAATATTTTTTAATTGCTATACTCAGGGAGGATTTTAAATTCCAATTTCAAAGTATAACCTCATCATCTATAAGTACTAACATAAACTGTCCATACCATTTTGAGAAGACATTTTTTAATAATAAGAACAGGAATACATGAAAATAAATATATTGCAGGAACAAAGGAATTTTTGTGCCATAGGTATCTGTGACTTTATACGTATTTAAAACTACTGCAAAAATGCCTTCAGTATTTTGGTCTGTTTTGTTGGGTTTTCATTGACTTCTTACTCAAAAAAGAGATTTACAGTTTTTTTTATAAATCTAAAAAAATTTTTTTAAAGAAAGATTAAATTACCTTTAATGCTTCAGGTTTTCAAGTAAGTATAACAAACTCCAGAAACCATTTGTGTGTGTCAATAAGGCTTTTTTCATTCTTTTAATCATAAAGGTTGTATTCTGAATTGCTATTGATTTTGTGGGCAACAAAGGGTCTCAGGGTTAGAAGTTTGCAATGGCTGGAAGGAAAGACAACAGATTAGCTATAGAAGAGTGCCACAGGAAACTAGTCTAAACCAAAAAAGAAATATATATATATTTTCTATACAAATAGTAAGATAAGAGAAAACAAACATCCCTTTGTACCAAGCCATGTTGAGTCATTCCCTTGAACCATCAAAAATAGCGTGTCTGTAAACCCCTCTAGGACAATATAGTCATTCAGAAACAACTCAGAGAAACAGTGCCATCTGCTGATTATACATATTATTTGCTGCAAGTCAGAGTCAGAATTTCCATCTTGCCAACATAATATTAAGACACTAAGTTGCCCAGTCAGCGTGAATGTAGGCCATGATTGCACCAGGCAAACGAAATGCCAGTAGGGTCTTCTGACGTGCTCCTTTATCATACATCCTGTTAAATGGATAGATACGCTGTGGGGAAGTTGAATTCTGCAGATCAGAGCCGCTCACATTTTACTTCATTATTAATGAGTCAATCCTAATGAGAATGTGATTAAAATGTATTTACATCGTCATTTAGAGCAAGAACATTTTCACGTAAAGATGTATGAAAGGTGTATTTGGGCAATTAAAAATGAATTATGCATGTGACTCAAATTATTACCCATTGCACTGGCTGATTTTGTCACCTCAGGCAGACAGAATGACAGAAATCATAGAAGCGAAAGGGGAAGAGCTGTATGCTGCCAGAAGGCAAGAAAAAAACTGCTGGTTCTGATTTCTTTAGGGTCAAGCACAGATCTGTGCTCAGTTATTAGCTTAATAAATAACTTGAAACTGAGATCTATGAGCAAGGAAAATTAGATCATGGCAGTTAAAAAGAAAAAAGAGGTGAAGTACTTCATTCATTCATCCATGCATTCCCTTATTAAGTAGCTGGTTTGCACTAGGGACCATACAAAGTTCCGACAATACTAGGAGGAGTAAGATAAAATGCCTGTCCTCAAAGAATTCAGCCTAGTGGGAGATGCAGCCAGGTAAATAAACAGAGACAATGTGTTAAGTGTTCCATTGCAGAGCTATGAATTGGGAGCATACAGAAGGGGAAAAAGAGGAAATGCTTATAAATTTAGCCTCTGCCATAGAAAAGGTGCTTTATATACGCAACCCAAATGTTATCTGGGGCCCCGTTGTGACCTGGATTAAATGAGTTTGAGCCCTCACAAATCCCTGGACCAACCCCTAGAGCTTCCTACTCCACCATTTTGTGACATCACTCTCTCGTAACTTTGTTGTTGTTGTTAGGTGCCATCAAGTTGGTTCTGACTCATAGTGACTCTATGTACAACAGAATGAAACACTGCCAGGTCCTGCGCCATCCTCACAATCATTGCTATGTTTGAGCC
>NW_004443945.1:24106879-24126571 GCF_000243295.1 Trichechus manatus latirostris | reverse complement strand
AAAATAAATTCCAGATAAACTGATAATGTAAAAAACAACATTTAAAACTTTAAGGGAAAAAAATATATATTTTTGACCTTGTGCCACCTGGCACACACACCTTGAGAATTTTTTTTTTTTTGGATAAAACACAAAAAGCCCAAGACTGATATATGTGAATACATTAAAAAAATTTTAATTATATTTTCAACAAATTACACCATAAAGTAAAAAGCTAAGGCACAAACTTGGAGTAAATATATACAAAAGATTAGTTTCAAAAACACCTAAGAAACCCCTACAAGTCATTAAGAAAATCAACTAAAGTACGGACAAAGAATATAAACAAGCAGTTGACAAAAGAAGAAACAGGAATGGCCAACAAGCATATGAAAAAATGGCTCCACCTCACTAGTTAGTAAGCATGGAAATGCATACTATTTCATTTCCATCCAAGAACCACTAGTACAAAAAAACTGGGCAGCATTTAGCAAAGTTGAAGATGATTAGACCTTAGGATCCAGTCCTAGATATATACACCAGAAATTTTCCTATATATGTACAAGGAGATCCACACAGGACCATTTATTTCAATAATTTTTATAATAATGAAAACTTGGGAAGTAACCTAAATGTCAACCAACAGAAGAATCAATAAATAAAGTATGGTATAGCTTATGATGGAATCCTTTATAACTATTAAAATGAAGGATAACTATTAAAATGAATGAAGCAGAGCTACATGGATAAATCTGAAAAATACAATGTTGAATGAAAAATCAATTTGTAACATGATTCTTATGATTTATACAAAGACTAAAAACCTGTTTAAAATATTATATATTGTTTATAAGACATATAATCATGTAGTAAAAATATATAAACATTCATAGGACTGACGAACACTAAATTCTGGACAGATCCTACTTCTGGCGGAGGAAAGGAGGAGAATACAACAGAGTAAAGGTACATAGTGGGCTTCAACTTTACATATAATGTTTTAGCTCTTTTTAAAAAGAGACATATTAGGCATGCATGATAAAATGTTTGGAAACCCTGGTGGTGTAGTGGTTCAGAGCTACAGCTGCTAACCAAAAGGTCGGCAGTTCGAATCCACAGGCGTTCCTTGGAAAGCCTATGGGGCAGATTCCACTCTGTCCTGCAGGGTCACTATGAGTCAGAATCAACTCGATGGCAATGGGTTTTTGGGTTTTGGATAAAATGTTATGATTTGACAGAGTCAGGTGGTGGGTACACAGGAGTTTGTGATTATTCTCTATACTTTTCTGTATGTTTAAATATTTCATTTTTTTTTTTAATGCAAAGTTTAAAACATTACTCTCACGCTTAACCCTCTTCGGCATGACAAACATGGCTCTAAAGTCTATCCACTTCATAATTTTTCAGTCCTATCTTTTACTGTGACTTCCTCTCATATTTCCACTGAGCTGGCTGGGCTATTCCTTGCTCATGCTATTCTCCGCTCATTGCAGTGCCCTCCCTAAAGTCCACCTGGCACACACAACTTGTTGAAACTCATCTCTGTGTTGAAATATTTCCTAGCTTTTGAGTAAAACCAATCACTTCTTCTTGAAGCCTCCATAATGCCTTGTACTTTCATCATAACACAGCTAAATTTTTATTGCAATTAACTGTTGTACATGTGTTTCCCTATTAGAAAATGAATGAATGAATGTCCAGGCAAACTGGGTAAATACAGAATAGATGTATGAAGGCAACCAAATTAAATTCTTTCACAGTCTACCTTCTTAAATCTGTCTCATTGCAATTTATCAGGTGACTTCCCGTGAATGGACACTGCTTGCCCAAGTCCTACTCCTGATCCAGGTCCTGTCTTAGTGGTGTCCAACTCTGCTGGATTGACATTTTTAGCTGCACTTACGTAGCACTAGCAGGTCATCAAGAACTGAGGAGTATGATAGCCCACGCTAACTGCCTCAGAAAGTATGACCCTATGTTGAATAAGTTACATACAACAGAAATAAACAGCAAGAGTCTTGTGTCAAATGTATGCTTTTTGTGAAAAAGAAATAAGGATTAAAAACATTTTTCTAACTCCAAAGCCATTATATCAGGATTTGAAAGATTTTCCTAAAAAAGCTAAAATTTTCACAACTGATTCGGAGATAAGAAGATAAATTTAGAGAACCAATAAGGTTCTAACTCATATTTTCTCAAATATCCATCTGGCAGTTGCTCTGTGAGCTGAGGAAAAGAAGAAAACTAAATATGCAAATAGTTAAGTATTTTTCTATTATTCTGTATTCAAATATTTTCCGCTGCTAAAAAGACACATGCTAACTTCACCATAGTAGCAGAAATAAAATACAACTAACCTGTATAATCTTTTTCTCCTGTACAATCACAGTCAAGCAGGTCATGAGTAGCACAATGTGAACTTTCATGTAAAGTGAATAAATTTTTAAGTTCCTCTACTGAAAACTGAATATGTTCAGATGTCTTGGTCAGGTCCATAACTGCCCCAGAAAGACCTTGCTTACTGATTTGTCTCTGATAGATCTTTTCTTCTATTGTACCTGGAGAGAAAACATTCATCAGACTTGCTGTAGATCCTTCTATTGTTTTCGTAAGGTAAAATATGTTTATTAGTATACTAGTTAAAAAAGGTCCCTGGGTGGTGCAAATGGTTTGAGCTCTACTACTAATCTACAACTTGGCAGTTTGAACCCACCCAGCGATGCCACAAAAGATTACAGCCAAGAAAACCCATGGAGCAGTTCTACTCTGTAACATACAGGGTCACCATAAGTTGCAATCGAGTCAATGACAATGGGTAAGGTAAATTCATGGAATAACAATATTGCTGACATTGAAGCAGTCTAACTCTAAAAAAAAATTTTTTTTTTTTAATTCAAAGGGTAAACTTTTTTTGTCACATTGAGGGGTTATTACCTGTGGTTAAAAGTCTGTAAATATGTACAGGATGCTTCTGTCCATCTCTCCATACTCTAGACATTGCCTATTGAAAATAAATAAGAATTGTGAGAGTACAACAGAAAATAATGGCTCTTTGCCCATAAGCAATTTACAGTAATATATTTAAGACTGGGAATTCTAGATTTTAATTATAGCTTCAAAAAACAAAGCCCAGGCATGCCCAAGCAGGCCCCCACTCATATCTTTTTCCTGGGATAAAAGAAAGCATGGTTGAACACTCACTGTGGTACTGTATATATAACTGTGGGGATGACATCTAACAGTGAAAGGGTCTATCTGTTTCAAAGAATGGGACAGTGAGTTTGGACAATAGAATCCAAAAGAACCAAGTATAGCAATGAAGGCTTATTCCTAGTCCAAGTGGCTACTTAAACCGTGATGTTATCTGAGTCCCTCAGATGTCTGTTCACACACTAGGTAGATCTCTGTGGTTTAAGAACTCATCAATGATACTGTACAGTGAAGGATTGACTCAGAAGGTCTGGGATGTTCACATGCTGCACATTCCAAAGGAAGATCTGGCCCTTGATCACTACTGGAAGACAGCCTCTAAGACCTTGGAGTATTCTACCTGATCACAGTATTATTACCTTGGGCCTTGGACCACACAGTACAGTTCATGCTAAGAATGTGTTTTAAGGCAGAGGCCTTGGGTCACATGTTATCAGTTTGATCTCTGGAGGGGCTGGAGACTGAGTAACTAAAGTCCGCTACACTGGTGCTCCACGTCTATGTGACTAACCTCCAATAAAAACCCCGGACACCAAGGTTCAGGTGAGCTTCCCTGGGTGACAATACCTCATACGCATTGTCATGTATCATTGCTGGGAGAATTAAGGGCTGTCCATACAACTACACTGGGAAAGGACAACTGGAAGCTTGCACCTGGTCTCCCCTGGACTATGCCCTATGAGCCTTTGCTGATGTTAGTCTATATCCTTTCACTGTAATAAACTGTAAACATGAGTATAACAGCTTTTCTTAGTGCTGTTTGTCCTTCTAGTGAACCACTGAACCTGTGGGTGGTCATGAAGACTCCCAATTCAAATACCAACTAAGATGCAAATCTGTAGGTAAGAAATCCCAAAGCATGAAGACGGACTGCACATTGAAGAAAACAAAATGCTTCTTTTGAACTATTTGCCTGGATAGGTTAATTTTATACCCTAAGCCCACCCTGTATAAACATTGATCATAGCATCTATAACACTTGTCTTCTCTTCATAGTCACGAGTACCCTTAAGGCCAAACTCTGTAATGATTTAGAGCCTGGAGACCTACAGGTTTGGGTTTGAATCTTGGCTCTGCCTCTTAAAAAGATGTATATCCTAGAACAAACTTCCACTGTCATCTGTAAAGTGCTAATAATATCTGCACTTGTAGAGTTGTGAAGACTAAATAAATGGAAAGCACTTAGCAGTGTGCCTGATACACAATAAAGGGCTCAATGTGTAGTAGTTATTATTATATCATCATCATCTTTGTATCTCCAGCAGGCATTGTATTCCCAGGATACATTTAAAAATGTTTATTTAATGCATAAATATTCCTACCTGGATATCAGTGGCTGGATTCCAATCAATGTCATAGAGAATTAAGTGAGATCCTCCAATAAGGTTAAGTCCCACACCACCAGCCTTTGAACTTAACAAAAAAATAAAATCCGAAGAGTATTTACTATTGAAGCCATCAACAATTTGCTGCCTTTGAGAGATGGGTGTTTGTCCATCAAGCCTTGTATGAGCATATCCATGGCGCTTGCATACTTCTTGTAAAATATCCAAGGTTTTTGTGTAGTTAGATACCAACACCACCCTGTCAATCAAAAAGAAAGACTCTTTATGGTCGCATAACCAGAGACTCCATCAGTCTGAGACCAGAACTAGATGGTGCCTGGCTACCACCAACGACCACCTGACAGGCAACATAATCGAGGGTCCCTAACGGAGCAGGAGGAAAGTAGGGTGCAGAACTCAAATTCTAGTAAAAAGATCAGACTTAATGGTCTGACTGAGACAGGAGGGACCCTGGAAGACATGGTCCCCAGACTCTCCGTTAGCCCAGAACTGAAACCATTCCCAAAGCCAACTCTTCAGATAAAGATTAGACTAGACTATGGGACATAAAATGATACTCGTGAAGAGAGTGCTTCTTAGCTCAAGTAGATACATGAGACTAAATGGGCAGCTCCTGTCTAAAGGCGAGATGAAAAGGCAAAAAGGGACAGGAGCTGGTTGAATGGACACAGGAAATCCAGGGTGGAAGGGAGGAGTGTGCTGTCACATTATAGGGAGAACAGCTAGGGTCACACAGCAATGTGCATATAAATTTTTGTATGAGAAACTGACTTGAACAGTAAACTTTCACTTAAAGCACAATAAAAAGACTATGTATAATTCAAAGACAATATTAAATTTTTAATTTGAAACAAAATATCACGATAATATTATAGCTAATATTTAAAGAATATGCAAAAATGACCCTATACAATTTTCAAATGCAATTTTAAAGTCAGTATCTAACAGACTTCTAGTTTTAAGATAGTGGAGTAAAGGCCTTTCTGCCTTCTTCTACTCTCTGAAGTAACCCTGAAAACAGCAGGCAAATGAGAAACAAACACAAACTATATCTCTATTGAAATAAGGAGACATCTATAAACCTGAACCAATATATGAAGACAAACGAGAACAGAGGAATGGTGATCTGCTTACGAGTACAGAAGAAGGTTAACCCTAAGTGCCCAAAGGGGGGTACACCAATGAGAAGCAAGTGCAAGTTAATTCACGTCACAGAATCTTGTTAAGACTCAGGTACTGAGTTAAGACAATAGGTACCTCAGAAGGAAGGAGTTTAGGTGGAAGCTATTACAAGAGCATTGGTAAATAGACCCCAGACCCCATCTCCACGTAACCAGCTGACATCTCTTTCTCAAACAGAATGTTTACTCTCTAGAGAAATTAAACCAAAGAAACTTAGACCTGGGGACGCTGGCAGACAGGTATATAGTGACAGATCTAAAGAAAGTCTGATACTAAATGTTAAGACCCCAGCCTTCTTCTCCTGTTAACTCCCAGCAATCACGGTCCAGGGAGGATATTAGAGAATTCATCTCTAGAGAGACTTCAATGACACCAGAGAAAAGATCCACAGATAGGAAATCCCCAAATGAAAAAGCCAGTTCGCTGCCTGATTATCTCACAATGAAGGCCACCAGTCAACAAGCCCTTCCCATATATACAGAGCATTCAGTTAATAAAAATCTTGATACCAGAAAGTAGGGGATGAATTCCTAGGATTAAGAAATAAAATCAATATAATTTAGTGACTGACTTAATGTTGGGAAAGTGAAGAAGAAAAGTGAGTGTAGAATGACTTTCAGGTTTTTTACGTGCATTAAGCTAAGGAATATTGAAAAAGGAACAGGCTTGCAATGGCAAAACAATGAAATGGGTTTGGGACATGTGAAGCTTGAAGTCCCACAGGACATCCAGATAGGTTTAAACCTTCATTAAACAGAAATAAGGATGTGGAACTTAGAAGAAAAGGTTAGACAAGAGATAGAGAACTAGAATCAATACTATCTAGGTGATAGCTGAAACTATGGGGAGTAGAGATCTCCCAGGAACAGGGTTTAAAGTGAGAAGAAGGCTAAGGAGAAAATTCTAAGAAATATCAACATCTAAGAAACAATAAAGGAAGGAAGTATACTGAAGGAGACTGAGAAACAAGTTAGGTGTTATATATCAAAAGACACCACTAGGTTTTTTAAATGTACATATATAAACATTTAAGTGTTCTTAAAAACTGCAGACACATTATTACGAGTTTACAGAATATTGGGAGCTGACTATGCCCCCAAAGAAGAAAATAATTAATTTCTGATTTTTTCTTATTTACAATGGGGGAGGGGGTATAGAGAAAGCAAGAAGTAAGGGCGTAGTCCAAGCCAAAATTCCACAAGCATTTATAAGCAGCTTATTAAATCAATCTCTTACTTTTCAGAAGGACGAAGTTCATGGATAACTGCTAAGAGCTTTGACAACACCTGTAGTTTTCCTGACTCCTTCTCAGTGAACATGAGAGGATTATAATCAGCAGGGAACACATTTATCAAGCCTTCATATAGACTCCTTTCTTCATTTTCATCACAAGTTGCGCTACATTCTTTTTCCTATTCAAAATAATTTTAACACTGGTTCATGTTTGCTTTTTTAATGGGAAGAAAAAAATGCTACAATTGTGGGGGGGAAAAAATGAAGATTAATAGCTACCTAAAAAGACCAAGCTAACTTTTATATAAACCTTTACAGGTCACAATTTGGTCATTTTTTAAAAAAAGTCAACATGCACCCTACTTAGTTAATTACAGAGCAGTCTTAATACAGTCTCCTAATACCTGCTGCCTTCATCCTACATGTGTAGTATTATTGCCCATATGTAACTATGGGTAATATCTGTCCTTTCCAAAATCCTGAGATTTGCTGTCACTGATATATCTACTTCTCTTTCTCTCTCTGTTCCCTTCCTTTCTCTCTATTATTGCTTTTCTCTCCTGATTTATGGGCTTCACACAATACCTCTCAAGTGATAATAAAAAACAAGCACAATAATCTACTCAATCTCATCACTTTCTTCTTCCAGAAGGAACAATTCTACTGATATGTTATAATTTTATTCTTACTTGTATTTTTTTCTTTTTATCAATAGTTTTTAGAATTTTATTCCAAAGTGATTAGCAGCATCTCTGAAATCCCATCTCCATGCCTACCTCACATGTGAACATATAACTAGAACATTACAGTTACTGATGACTACATCACTTTTTAGGTTAAATTCATGTGATTGGTTCACTGCCGCACTTACCAGACTCATCACTGCTTTTGTGTTCAACCTACTCCCCCGTGTCTGGTATGCATCCTCATTTTTCTGCCTAGTTATACCAACCGTATCAGTAGTTGAGGACTCAATGCAAATTCTACCTGATTATTCGTAGCCTTTTTTTTTTTTTTTTTTACTTAACAAAAGTTAAACACAGTACATTTCAGCTTTGATCTTATTTGAGCAATAAACTATATACTTTTTTATACTTCCCTAATATTTTCATGGAAACCCTAGTGACATAGTGGTTAAGAGCTACAGCTGCTAACCAAAAGGTTGGCAGTTCAAATCCATCGGGCACTCTTTGGAAGCCCTATGGGGCAGTTCTACTCTGTCCTATAGGGTCACTATGAGTTGGAATCGACTCAACAGCAACTGGTTTGGGTTTTTTGGTTTGGGTTAATATTTTCATGTCTGTTGTCTTCCCTTTTTAATAATACTAGAAACATCTTATGGGGCAGCTCTACTCTGTCCTATAGGGTCGTTATGAGTCAGAATCAACTTGACGGCAACAGGTTTGTTTTTTTTTTTTTTGTTTACAAACATCTTAAAGGCAGTCAATCCCTGTCCCTTAAGCCTCCATCAGCGTAAAACGTTGGGCACATAGTACTAACTTTAATTTAGCTTATTCCCAAAATACAGCAATATTTGAGTAAAGTTAATTGATTGAAAAATGTGGCACCCAAAGATATTTATATCACTGGGATACACAGGGGGAAAAGATGGTTGCTGGCTGCTCCAGGTTAAGCCTCCTAAAATGCTTACACCTTGAAGGGGTCATCAAAGGGCCACAGATTCAGGGTCTAGTACACAGCTTTTCATGTTCAAAAATTTGAGTATGTTCAAACTCTAGGGAAATGATTCATACTAACCAAAGCAAATTAAGAAACTGAATATTAAGTCAGAATGAAAAATTTATTGACTTACAAATGACACCAGCCTACTTAAACCAATTGGTCTATGCATTCTGTTCTATGAAAGAAGGTCCATAGGAGAAGCCAACTCATTAGCAAAAAGTTGTCTGGTGAATATTAAATCAGTACAAGGGAGATGAGTAATCTTAATGCACAAATTTTTAATCTGGAACACATAACCAGAATCACTTGGGAAATCTTTCTCAAATTCCTCATACCTGGGTCCCGCTCTCAGATTCTGAATAAATAGGTATGTGTTGAAGCCTGAACAAATGTAGTTTTAAAAGCTTCCAAGGAGATTATAGCATGTACTGCCCTAATTAAGAATCAACTAATAGATAATGTCTTTACACCATGACAGCCTGATGAACCACTTCCCTCACAGGGATTTACCAGTCAGACTTTTCACATAAGCTAATCAGGGTACTCTCTCTTCTGACCTAGGCAGACATGTTAGACTCCATATAAACCAATACCCTTGAGTTATGACTTATGATTTTTTATTGGTTACATTTCATTCACGTTTCCTGACAGAGAGCCATTGCCTTGACTGAACTTGAGAAACAACCTAGTTTTAATAGGAACACATTTCTAAACCATTGCTTAAAGAAGGTTACTTATACATGTGGAAGGCTCATTTCAGGTATTTTATACTGATACTTATTTTTTGTGATATTAGAGGGAGCCTTTTCTAAAGAAGTCTCAGACTGTAAATATACACCCTATTTGAAGCCTGCAGTGTTCTATGTCTATTACTACTGGACATATAGCAACAATGGAGAAAAACTCTTGAGTCCTCTGCCGCTTTCTTCAAGAATGTGCAAGGATATTCCAAGTTAACTGGTATATTCTGAGCCATCATAAGATCTTCCTTTTAGGGAAGAATTTTTGGCTTCTATTTTTCCTGGGCATCCTGCCTAAAAGGTTTCATTTTTATGACTGTATATAAAATCTGTTTCTTAAAAATGTTGCTTAATAAATTGCTATAATCCTGCCTACTGCAAAAGTTACAGAAAGCTGACTTCTCCTATGATAAACTAAGTTAATATAAGTCATTGTAGGATAAGCTTGGAGAATTCTGGTAGAACATTCCATTTTCTAAATAAGTCTATAATTAATGACCTCAAGCATAATGTAGCATCCAAAATTTTATTATTTGCAAATTACAATTTTACTGCTTAAAAAAAAAAAAAAAAAAGCAGAATAAAAATTGCTAAGGGTGAGTTGGGGATAAAGGGCATTAATAGTTACTGTGCAATTTCTATGGCCAGGCTTTCTACTAGGTTCTTTCCAAACCATCTCATCAAATTGTCACAATAACATTATCAGTAAGTTATTATTATCTGTGGTTAGATAAGAAAACTAAGGCTCACAAATGTAACTTGTCCATGGTTAAACTTGCCCACGGTTAAGGAACTAGTAAGTGGTAAAGGGGGGACTGAAACCAAGGTCTAACTCCAAAACACAAAACTCTTACTATACTCCAAACTGCCTTATAGTCATTAAATATCCAAATAGTCACCTCAACTATGTAGCCATTAAAAATTATACTTATAGAAGGTAACCAACTTGGGAAAATGCTTATATCTGGTGGGAAAAAAAAAAAACTGTACTTTAAAATAGTAAGCACAGTATTATTAAAATTAAGTTTCCCTAAAATAAGATTATGTATGTACATCTCTGAGCCCCTGTTTCCTCTCAAAAATGAGGATGATAATAACAGTACTTATTCCAAAGAGTTTTTGTAAAGAATAAATAAAATAATGCTTGAAGAGCACTTAGTATGATGTTTGGCACATAGTAAGTGCTTAATAAATATCAGTTAGTATTATTACTAATATAAAAAATTTTTTTCTGGCTAGAGAGCTTATGAAAGATTTTCATTATCTTCTTTGAGATTTTTATGAATTTTACAAATGTCACACAACAATCACGTTCACTTTTATAATGAGGAAAAGTAAGTTATTTTTTAACGGTAGTTTTTATATTTTTAGCTCCCGAACAAACAAACCTGACTGTATTACCACAACAGAATATTTAACAAGGTATCAAAGGACATGGGGCAAAAACCTAGAAGGCAGTGCCTCAACCCCATTTCATCCCTAGTCTAGCTCTGTGAATGTGAACATGCTCTGAAGAACAAGTAAAAGGCTGGATAAGCTCTATAACAGAGCCATACTGGAATGGCTACAGACTTTTGGAAAGCCCACAAATGTAACCACAGGGACTGGCACAATCTTCTCTCCAAGATTCATATGACACAGGCCCTTTTTCTCATATCCCTGGCCTGGTCCCACATACTACTTACCCTTATAGAATTGAACAAAAGGCAAGGATGACTGCACAGTTTTTTAAGAGCTCCTATACATATTAGATGAGGACTATTTTCCAAAAACCCTTGAAGACAGAACCTGACAGCCTTAGAAGTCAACAGCTTTCGATAAAGTTCAATCTGTAGTGCTCCTGGCTGGCAAAAGACAACATTTTCTATTTTAGGTGGGAGATATTTATTTATGACTTCCTGGGTCCTTCTAAGAATAAAGAGTCCAGTGAGGCGAGTAAGTTCAGCTGCTCTTCTTGCT
Organism: Trichechus manatus latirostris; assembly: GCF_000243295.1. Classification (NCBI taxonomy): domain Eukaryota; kingdom Metazoa; phylum Chordata; class Mammalia; order Sirenia; family Trichechidae; genus Trichechus; species Trichechus manatus. The sequence goes on along the minus strand of NW_004443945.1, from coordinate 24,115,239 downwards.
CCTAAAATCCTTTCTTCCTAAGGAAAAACAGAAGATTTAAAATAAAAATGTTATGGACAAAAAATACTCACAGTTAAAATGAACATTAAACATTTTATAATGATAAACCAGATTTTTTTTTTTAAACAGAATAAATGAAATACGAGTTGGGGATAGAAAAAACAACCATGTTCTTTTTAACTGTTCAGCATAACATTTAGTTAAGTGAGGCCACAGTCTCCTAATCCTTGTTTGTTTGGCTACTGGCTCCATCGAGAGCCATCAAAAATCAAAAATCTACAAGCTAAATTATTCTAAAAGGAAGTTTTTATACAGAGATTGTATTGGCATATAGTCTTAAAATCACCAGCAAAGAGCTGATACAGCAAATTCTTGGAAGCCAATAAATTTTGACAAGTTATTGATCCTAAAACTAAGCCTACAAGAAGAAATACTGGCACAAGACACTGAAGTTTCCTTCAAAATCACTTCAAATTGTTCACTAACTACTACTACTTTTTTAAAATCAAAATACAATATGAATAAAAATACATTTAAATTGTATAGAATCCTTTTAAGAATACAGAATTTCACAGTAAGGCTTAAAATAAACCATATGTGTGCGTGTATATATATGTACATACACATATATTTTTTATTTATTAAAGTGAGTTATACCTCAGAAGCAGAAGGTTCTCTCGATATAATGATGGGTTCTTCATATATTTTTCTATAGGATGACAAAGAACCTAATATGCCTGGATTTACAAAATCAATTAATGCAAAAAATTCCTGCAGGTCATTTTGAACTGGAGTACCTAGAGACATAAAAATGATGAGAAGGTCAAGTTCGTGTTTTACAATCATGTGTCTTTAAAAAAATTTGTACTTTCTTCCCTAAGAGGACTTTATATATAAGAAAATTCCCTAAAATTGAGGAAGAGCAGTCAAAACAAGTTGAAAAAAAATTAGTGATCACATAAATTTTTAACTCTAGTTTTAATTGTGTACTAAATTCTTATGTAGTACAGCACAGTGGCTGAGAGCAGGCTCTGGAGCCTGAATGCTTGGATTCAAATTCTGCCTGATCACTTACTACGTGAGTAACCTGGAGCTAGTTACTTAATCCAGTTTTATTACCTGTAAAATGGGGATAATAATAGTAGCTCCTAGGGCTGCGAGGGTCAAATGACTTAATCTCTATTATACATTTAGACTAGTGCCTAGCATACAATGAATGCTCAATAAGTGTTAGCAATTCTCCTTGTTATTATAACTTTGTGGTTTTAGATAACTTGCTTAAGTTCTTTACGTAAGACTTGGGATTCTTTTCATTTATAAAAGTGGGAAGATAATAATTTCCCAGGGGTATTACCATAAAAAGTAGACAAAGTATGTGAAGTACCCAGCACAAGGCCTGACACTTAGTAAACACTTTGTGAATGGTACTTATTATTATTATCTTTCAAAGTTACCAAATCAAATTGGGACTTTCACCGTCCTAAGGGCTAACATAAAATCATAATGGATGAGTATACCTTGCATATACTACATATACTCAAAAACTTGTACTAATTTTCAAAAAAACATTAGCAATGTTTCAATAATTATAATGTCAAAAAATATATATAAACCAGCACAGTCCAAAAGTATAATTTCAAATAACAAACTAGAAAAAGTTGCCCAAAGATATAAGTAACATAATGTAAGAAGTAAAGAAAAATGCATTTATTGCGTTAATATGAACATGAATTTTACAACGTCAGGGAGCACAATGATCACGTCCCTCAAAACTAAAAGGGTTCCCCCCAGTTAGACCAATACTTGCTAATTTTTTTCTTTATTTAACACATTTAGTGAGATCTAAAGGAGCCCTGGCGGCGCAATTGTTAAGTGTTTGGCTGCTAACTGAAAGTCAGAGGTTGAAACGCCATCAGCCTCTCCATGGGAGACAAGATCTGGTCATCTGTTCCCATAAAGATTTCAGCAAAGGAAACCCTATGGGGCAGTTCTACTCTGTCCTATAGGCTCACTATGTGTAAGAATGATACAGCATTATATGTGTGTGTGTGTGTGTGTGTGTGTGTATATATACATATAGGTATATATACACACCAAAAAACCAAACCCACTGCTGTCAAGTCAATTCCGACTCATAGTGACTTTAAAGTGGGAGAGGGTCCTATTTTTATCCCTTCCCTCAGTACTTTTCAGTAACCTTTACTCCCTACTCTTCCTCTTTATTTCTTTTTCTCTCTCTTCTAGTTCTAATTTATTTTACTCTGCAGCTGATGTTACTCTTCAGATAAGCAATATTTACCTTACACTGGGCAGTAAGGAGCATTTCCTCATGTGTCTGTTGGCCGCTCGCATGTCTTCTTTAGTGAAGTGTATGTTCATTTCTTTTGCCCATTTTTTAATTGGATTATTTGTCTTTTTGTTGTAGAGGTGTTAGATTTTCTTGTAGATTTTAGAGATAAGACCTTCGTCTGACTTATAATGTCCAAAAATTTTTTCCCAGTCTGTAGGTTCTCTTTTTACTCTTCTGGTGAAGTCTTTTGTTGAGCATAAAAGTGTTTAATTTTTAGGAGATCCCAGTTACCTAGTTTATCTTCTGGAGTTTGTGGGTTGTTGGTTATGGTTTGTATCCTATTAATGCCGTGTATTAGCCGTTGATCCTGTTTTTAATTCTATGAACATTATCGTTTTTGGCTTTGTATTTAGGTCTTTGATCCATTCTGAGTAAGTTTTTGTATATGGTGGGAGGTATGGGTCCTGCTTCATTTTTTTGCAGATGGGAATCCAGTTTTGCCAGCACCATTTGTTAAAAAGACTGTCTTTTCCCCATTTAATGGACTTTGGGCCCTTGTCAAAGATCAGGTGACCACAGGTGGATGGATTTACATCTGGGTTCTCAATTCTGTTCCATTGGTCAAAGTATCTGTTGTTGTACCAGTACCAGCCTGTTTTGACTACTGTAGCTGTATGGTAGGTTCTGAGGTCAGGTAGCGCAAGTCCTCCTACTTTATTCTTCTTCTTCAACAGTGCTTACTTAACCAGGGCTTCTTCCCTTTCCATATAAAGGTAATGATTAGTTTCTCCATCTCTTTAAAGAATGTCATTGGTATTTGGATCGGGATTACACTGTATTTGTAAATCACTTTGGGTAGAACTGTCATTTTCACAATGTTGAGTCTACCTATCCATGAGCATGGTATGTTTTTCCATTTATGTAGATCTCTTTGGTTTCTTGCACTAGTGTTTTGTAGTTGTCTTTGTATAGGTCTTTTACAACCCTGGTTAGATTTATTCCTAAGTTTTTTTTTTTTTTTTTGGGCTATTATAAATGGTATTGTTTTCCTGATTTCCTTTTCATCGTTCTCTTTATTGGTGTATAAGAATCCAACTGATTTTTGTATATTTATCTTCTATCCTGTTACTCTGCTAAATCTTTCTATTAGTTCCAGTAGTTTTCTCATGGAGTCTTTTGGGTTTTCTATGTATAGTATCATATCATCTGCAAATAGGGACAGTTTAACTTCTTCCTTACCAATTTGGATGCCCTTTATTTCTTTTTCTTGCCTTATTGCTCTAGCTAGGACTTCCAGCACAATGTTAAATAGGCGTGGTGATAAAGGGCATCCTTGTTTTGTTCCTGTTCTCAGGGGGAATGTTTTCAGCCTCTCTCCATTAAGAATGATGTTGGCCATTGGTTTTGCATAGATGCCCTTTACTGTGTTGAGAGATTTCCCTTCTATACCTACTTTATTCCAGTTTTTATCAGGAATGGGTGGTGGACTTTGTTGAATGCCTTTTCTGCATCCACTGAAATGATCATTTGATTCTTTTCTTTCCTTTTATTTATGTGGTGGATTACACTGATTTTCTAATGTTGAACCATCCTTGCATATCTGGTATGAATCCTACTTTGTCGTGGTGTATTATTTTTTTGTTATGATGCTGAATTCTATTGGCTAGAATTTTGTTCAGAATTTTTGCATCTATATTCATGAGAGATATTGGTCTGCAATTTTCTTTTTTTGTGGCATCTTTGCCTGGGTTTGGGATCAGGGTTATGCTGGCTTCATAGAATGAATTCAGAAGTGTCACTTCCTTTTCTATGTTCTGAAATAGTTTGAGTAGTACTGGTATAAGCTCTTCTCTGAATGTTTGATAGAATTCTCCAGTGAAGCCATCTGGGACAGGCTTTTTTTTTTGTTGGGATTTTTTTTTATTACCTTTTCAATCTCTTGTTATGAGTCTGTTCAGATTTTCAATATCACTTTGTGTTAGTTTGGGTAGGTAGCGTGTTTCTAGAAATTTATCCATTTCCTCTAGGTTTTCAAATTTGTTGGAGTATAGTTTTTCATAATGCTGTTATGATCCTTTTTATGTCAGTTGGGTCTGTTGTAATGTCCCCCATTTCATTTCTTATTTGGGTTATTTGTGTCCTCTCCTGTTTTTCTTTTGTCAGTCTGGCCAGTGGTTTGTCAATTTTGTTGATCTTTTCAAAGAACCAACTTTTGGTTTTGTTGATTCTTTCTATTGTTTTTCGACTCTCTATTTCATTTATTTCTGTTCTGATCTTTATTATTTCCTTTCTTCTAGTGGCTGTGGGCATTTTTTGCTGTTCTCTTTCTATTTGTTTGAGTTGTGTAGTTAATGTTTTGATTTTGTCCCCTTCTTCTCTTTTGATGTGTGCATCTATTGCTATAAATTGTCCTCTGGGGACTGCTTTTGCTGTGTCCCAAAGGTTTTGGTATGACGAAAACACGTATAATTTGAAAACCGCTTTTGGTAATGATTAATATAATCCTCCTACACAAATTCAAATTACCATCAATTGTTTAAGGATGGGTACCCTCTGCACCCTAATTCAATAAGAGCAGAATAGGGGGAGTTTCTCTTCTCTGCTGCTCTGGAGAACATTCCTACCCTTAGGATGTACGAAGGTTGAACAAGTTGTTCGTCATACACCTTCTCTCACCTCATTTTAACCTCAGAGAAGAGTCCTGACGTGAATAATGGGCATATGAAGGGCAAAATGAAACCAGAAATCATGATGTAATGAGAACAATCATGTCCTGAACATCCCTTCTAAAAGGATTAAAGGTGGTAGGGAAATTGAACCTTGAGTAGAAAATAGAGGGGTCATCAATATTAGTAATGAATACAACTCTCTTCCCACTTCTGCTGTCAAAGGGCAAACTGGAAAGGCCAAACAAGATCAAGCTGAGGTGTGGGAGAAAAGCTACATTAAGCTGCTCAGTCTTGACCCTAGTCTGTTTTGAGCTAAAAAGGAGTAACTAGGAAAAGATCCTTGTATTTACACATGGTCCATTCCACCTTGCCAGACAGATTACATAGGGATTTGAAGATTCAGAATTCTACCAAGACTCAATTAACACAGGTTTATTAGTATGCAATCTATTAATACCAAGTGTTATGAGTCTTATATATTCACTAGGCAAGAATTCCACCATATATCCAAAAAGTAAATACTGACCAGTTAGAATTATTCTTTTCTCACAAGAGAGGCTAATGAGGGCTGTAGTTGTTTTAACGGCACTGTTCTTCAAACGATGCCCTTCATCACAGATTAGAAGATCAAATTTAATATTCTTAATTTGATCCAGGGAACGAAGTAACATTTCATAACTGATGATAAGAACAGAATATAATGGAGATTTGATGAATTCTTCTACTTTGTGGTCCTAAAAAAAAAAAAGATAATCTTTAACAATCATGGGCAGAAACTGTGTGAAATCAAACTTAAGCAGCATATTCCTGACAGCCAATTATCAAGTATTAGAATATGTTAACTCAAAACCAAAATATAAGCCAAGACTCCATTTTTGTGCAAAGGAGTTATAGAGTTATATACACTTGAAAAACTACAATAGAGTGAAAACTGCAGCAGATTTAAAATGCTTGTAACTTATAAAATGACTAAGACTAAATTTTTAAAGGCCTCTTACCTGATCAACAGTAAATATCTTGATCCTTTCACTTCCCAGCCATTTTTGAAACTCCTTCCTCCAATTATTCACCAAGCTTCCAGGTGTGACAATAAGTGTCTTCTTTATTACTGGTTTGCCTCCATAGGGTCCCTGACACTGTAGAGTCCAGATGAGTGAAATACATTGCAATGTTTTCCCTAAACCCATTTCATCAGCAAGAATAGCTCCACATCTGCCATCCACTCTGTTAGAAATAATTGTACTTCTTTTAAACATCAAAGACACAAGAAAAGTATTAGCCCAAGAGACAGAAAGGGCCACATAAACCAGAGACTCCATTAGCCTGAGACCAGAAGAACTAGATGGTGGCTGGCACCAATGACTGCCCTGACAAGGAACACCACAGACAGTCCCGGATGGAGCAGGAAAAAGGTGGGGTGCAGAACACAAATTCTAGTAAGATCAGACCTAGTGGTCTGACTGAGACTGGAGGAACCCAGAAAGTATGGTCCCTGGATTCTCTATCAGCCCATAACTAAAACAATTTTGGAGGCCAGTTCTTCAGACAGGAATAGGGCTGGACTGTGGGACATAAAGTGATACTCATGAGGAGTGTGCCTCTTGGCTCAAGTGGATACGGGAGACTAGATGGGCAGCTTGTGTCCAGAGATGAGACGGGAAGGCAGAGAGGGTTAGGAGCTGGTTGAATGGACATGGGGAGTCGGAAGTGGAAAGGAGGAGTGAGCTATCACAGTATGGGGAGAGTAATTAGGGTCACATAACAATGTATGTATAAATTTTTGTATGGGGAAAAATTTTTTAAAAAAAGAAATAATTGTACTTCTTTTAATCACAATAAAAAAATATTTCATTCTTCTAAAATCATCACTTACTAGTGAAGAACCAGAGCTAATATTTTGCAATTATGATAAATTCTAGCACCCGCTGAACATTTTTCTAGTTTTTAATTCAGCTGATTTATAACACATCTCTCTTTTGCATCTTTGATAATTATATTCATTATCCATTGGCAACTAAATTACTAAAACATAAACCCTAGAGAGATGAATCTAAATTATCTGTTACCATTATATGTATATATTTAGAGAGACAAGAAATTAATCTCAATTTTATATCTATATTTGGGTAATTAAATTATAACTGTTTCTCATCACTAACAGTTGAGCAACTTTAATCCGTTTTAGTATTAGATACCAAAACAGTTTAAAATATATTGTAACTTTAAGCAACAAAATCTACTGAGCTGTATTTATGATTCTCTGACCGTAAAGGAAGCCCTCAACCAAAATAGCTCTGTGCACTGTAGCAAAAATTAAACACTAAAGATTTTACCTAAAATACTTAATTTAGTAAATATCTGTTATCATACAGACCTAAGTTAATATAATTTAAAAAATTAAATTTTAGTAATAATATTATTAATACGATCATGCATTTTAATATCACTTTATATTTTTAAAACATATATATATATGAAGCCCTGGTGGCGCTGTGGTTAAGAGCTTGGCTGCTAACCAAGAGGTCAGCAGTTTGAATCTACCAGCTGCTCCTTGGAAACCCTATGGGGCAGTTCTACTCTGTCCTATAGGGTTGCTATGAGTCGGAATTGACTCGACAGCAACAGGTTTATATATGTGTATATACATATATGTACACACACACACATATATATATATTACAAATTTCAAGGGAATTAAGGATATTACCAAAAATATAAGTAGAGTTTATTAATTGATTGTATTTCTTATTAGTAGAAATAACCAAAAAGCAATCTTACATGTTTTGCATTTCAAAGTGCAAGGAAAAATTTACAAGAACGAATTATAGTCACTATTATCATTTTTAGATCAACAATTTGCCAATGCAGGGCCAAATATCCAAAAGGAAGTACAGATTTGAAAGAGAAGATGAGTCTAGTTATAAGTTTCCAGGAGATAGTTATCCCTTAACCTGTCATCATTCAAGGAATTCTTAGAGTTAGGGGGAACCTACATTCCCAAACCCCTATTAAATAACAAATTTAAAAATCAAGGGCTGATGCATTTAAAAGCAAAATAAAAATAAAGCAAAACAATGACTGGCAAAAAAAAATAAAATAAATAAATAAAAAAATGACTGGCAGGAAACCTACCAATACGTTAGCAAGGACCTTTGATTTTTTTTTTTTTTCCTTTTTCTTTCTCGTTTTTTTGGGGTGTGTGTGTGTGTGTGTGTGTGTGTGTGTGTGTGTGTTCATTCAAAAATATCTTTAAAAGAGGTACTACTATACCTAAATCAAAAAAATCAATTTAAAAAGGAGGGGCTCCGCAATAGACAAGTGGTATCTTGGGTGAAGGGTGAGACAGTACACAATACAGGGGAAACTAACACAACCTGTACAAGGAAAGGTCATGGAGGCCC
>NW_004443945.1:24092246-24105816 GCF_000243295.1 Trichechus manatus latirostris | reverse complement strand
GAGAAAGAAAACCTTGTTCCAAAGCCCTCCTAAGCAAAATTAAAAGCTTCTTCCATTTTGCTCCCATAACTTTGTATCATATGAGTAGTGAGCTCTTTTTTACTACATCAAGGTTGGCTATATTTATCTGTTTCCTGAAATACTTTATAAGCTACATAAGAGTAAAGACCATGGTCCTGACTCTTGTATGCCCAGCTCCCAGCAGGATGTTTAACAAAAGGTACCTATTAAGAGCCATTTTTGGAATAAATGTACAAGTAAATACCATTTACCCTTTCTTACCACATAAAATCCATGATGTACCTTCTGAGATTTATTATATCAGGCTCTTTCTAGAAAACCATTATTGTTACAGGTTAAATCAAAACTCATATTACACTAATGTTAGGGACTCAGTCAAATTCCAATTCTAATCAACTCATATGATTCTGTTCCACTTCAGTTCTGACATCAATTGCAGATGCAGGGCTTCTTCCTCTGACCCAAACCACCAGAGCTAGATCAGACCTCACAAATTTAAGGGCACAGTTCAACAGACTGCCAAGTTAGCCTAAGAATTCAGATGCCAGCCACAAGCTTGGGGGTTCCCACAAAAGCCTCACGTCTGACCTGCTGGCTACTCCTCAGGATGCTAGCTGATTCCTACTACTCCCTTGGGTTCAATTATTCACTAGAATTACTCACATAACTCAGGAAAGCACTATACTTATGATTACAGTTTTATCATAGCAAAAAGGATACAAATGAAGAGACACGCAGGGCAAGGTCAGGGAGAGTTCCCAGTGCGAAGCCTCCGTGTCCCAAAGAACATGCTACCCTACCAAATATCCTCTTTCACCAACCAGGAAGCCCATGGAGCTTCTGTGTCTAGAGCCCTTATTGGGACCTCAGGCATGACTGATTGAACTCAGCCTCTAGATCCCCATCTCCCCTGAGGTTGGGCTGATTATCACATGGTGGGACTTTTTGGCCTGGCCATCCCAAACCCAAGAGTTACCTCATTAGGTAGGTTAGGTAGGTGTGGTCTAGAGCACTCATCAAAGACACTTGAGTCACCGCAGAAATTCCAAGGTTTTAGAGGTTATCTCCCAGGAACCAAGGACAAAGTCCAAATACTTTAGGTAAAATTAACTGTAAACCCCACAACTAAACAAAGTCTATATTTTCCTACCTCATTCCCATCACACATTCATAAAGGAATATGATTCCTCCTTTCTGATGTGGTCGAAGATGACATACAAGGTGAGGATCTATCACTACATCCACAAGAGGGCAACAGTTCTTATTCAACATCCACTGATGATTCTTGTTTGGACGTGGCATAACAAGGGAATCTGAAGAAAAAAGTAAATGCATACGTGTAAACGTATTGCAATTTCAGTTTGTCAGCAACTGCATTATATGACTTTAATTACTTGTAAAATGGAACTGTTTGCCATCATTTGTGGCCAGAAAGTATTCGAAATTTAGTAACAATAATACTAAGCAAGAGTACAAAATTTTAAAAAGAAAATCTTTTTTTATTCATGCAAAGAATTACAAAGAGTGTTCCAAACTTCATATGCCCAAAAGTGCTTCAAAACCACTAGAACTCACTATTGTCTAATAAGGAATTCAGTCATCCACAAAATTCAATAGCTCAGTATTCAGGGCAAAGAGAAGTATTTCCAACTGAAAGCACAGGTTGGAATTTTGCCAGGATGCATTTGTCAATGCTCACAGCTTCTGACTCTTTCATAAAGCCTCCTCAAACATAACATAAAGACTCCCTTTATTTTCAGTCCTATACACACTAACAATGGCCATGACTTCCATTAATCAGAAGAACTGAGAAAGGATTACAAATTTTCCATTGACTTGGCCATCATTATTTCCTTAAAGTTAATTACTGCATTCATGAAAGTCAAATTCATGAACCTTTGCAAAGCAGCATAAAGTAACCATCAAATAATAATATAATTCTTTAGAAATATGTGAGCATAGTTTAAAAGATTCCTGAAAATATCACCAAAACAAAAAGCAAATTCAGATATAACTAGAAAACAGGTCTCAATTGATAAATCTGAAGTCAGATAATACACCCATCGAAATTATTTTTTAGATGATATTTTCATAGCTACATCATGATCAAAAACTGAATTAGATTAAAAAATAAACAAAAAGGAAAAAAGAAAAGACAAAGAGATGAGACGGGGGATACAAAAAAATAGGTGCCAGTAGATTAAATAAAATATGAGGAAATACATATTCACAAGAATGAGTTTGCTCATGTTTACCATTAATCATTACCCAAAGGACAAGTTTTCTGTGGATCTTCCTAGGTTTTTGAGGAACTCTCATCTCTAAGGTCAATTCCTGGTATGTCGAAGATTGTTGTGGTTGTTGTTTGGTGCCATCAGTTTGATTTTCACCTCATAGCTACCCCATGTGACACAGTAGAACTGCCCCATAGGGTTTTCTTGGCTTTAATCTTTACAGAAGCAAATCGCCAGGTCTTTGTCCTGAGAAGCTGCTGGGTGGGTTCAAACTGTCAACCCTTGGTTTAGCAGCCCAGTACTTAACCATTGCACCACCATGGCTCTTTAGGTAGAAGATTAGGGAGTGAAAATGGAAAATTTAGCCTTTCTTTCTTCTATGTCCCAGTAGCAAAGCAAGAATGTATTCTTTGTGGATTTCCAACCAAGAAATGGTCCCATTTCTTTCTATCTTTTAAAAGAACAAAAGGGAAGAAGAGAAAATAGAGGTGGAGAAGAAGAACCATAGGACAAGTCATTTAACAAAGTGCCCATCTTCAAGAAAGATAAACCTAAATCATACATGGTAATGGCACATCAGCTTGAAAGATACACACACACAAATATGTATACACACACGTATATACACACACACATACACGCATTAATACATAATGTGGGAAAATTATCACAATAAAATTTTTCATTCACTCAGTTTGAAAGAAGGGTACAGTGGAGAAGGAGGGTTGTTAAAACAGCTGGTGGGACAGACATAATATTTGGGTAAAAGAAGAGAAGCTTCTATTCTCTATATTTCAAGTAAGTCTCTAGGGTAAGCTAATGTCATAGAACTAGGAATTTCAAATTTCAGGGTTTTGTCTTAATTATGCCATTGATTATCTGAAGTTAGGTAAATCAATTCATCTTTCAGGGCCTCAGTTTCCTCAAATGCAAGGTTAAGGGACTGATCTAAACGATCTCAAAGGCCCCTTTATCTCAAAAATTATTTGTTCTATAGTATTCGCAACAGGGAAAAATAATTACAGTACTTTGTATATTTTATTTTACTTCTATTGTGAAAGAAGCATACTCAGTCCGCCAACTTCCACATCCACGACACTAAACTTTAATTAAATTTCCTTATCCATCTTCTCTCCAAATCAGAAGTGCTGTAATGGTAGTTTTACCTCTGGGCACAAACACATAAAAGGCATCCAGTGCCCACTTATATGAAGTATCTACAATAGGTAAGTGCATAGAGACAAAACTTTATTAAAGGGTACTGGCAGCTGCGGGGAAGGGAAAATGGGGAGTTATTGCTTAAGGGGTACTGAGTTTCTGTTTGGAGTATTGAAAAACTTTAGGAAATAGATAATGGCGACGGTTGCAGAACATGGTATGGTGAATGCAGTTAATATCATTGAATTATACACTTAAAAATGGTTAAAATAGAAAATTTTTGTGTTATACATATTTTACCACAATAAAACAAACAAAAAAAAGGCATGCAAGAAATATTTCTTGAGTAAACAAACATAAGAATAGTCAGAAACAGGCTAGGTTTCATTTCCTAATGTAATTTTTAAAATTAAATTCATTAACATGAAAAATAAGACTGCTGGTGGCACAGTGTTATGCACTAAGCTGCTAACTGAAAGGTCAGCAGTTTGAACGCACCAGCCACTCCCCGGAAGAAAGATGTGGCAGTCTGCTTCTGAAAAGATTACAGCTTTGGAAACCCTGTGGGGCAGTTCTACTCTGTCCTATAGGGTCATTATGAGTTGGAACTGACTAGACAGCAATGGGTTTTTAATGTGAAAGTAACTAAATGTAATTGGCTTAATAACATTTTAGTGATTCTGTCCTACCTCCTAATTTGTTGCATAGTGTCCGGGGGCTTAAAAGCTTGCAAGTGGCCATCCAAGGTACAACTGGTCTCTATTTGCCTGGAGCAACAGAGTCCTTGAAGGAGAGTCAGGAATAGGAGAAGGAAATGGAATATGTAGCTAATTGCTTCCATTAACAACTGCCTCTCTGCTATGAGACCAGAAGAACTGGATGGTACCCAGCTACTACCACTGAACATTCTGATCAAAGATTCTACGGAAGAATCCTGATCAAAAGAGAGGAAATGCAGAACAGTATTTCAAATTCTCATGGAACCTAAACTTTCTGGAGCCACGTAGGCTGGATGAACTCCTGAAACTATGGCCCTGAGATAATCTTTAAACTTTAAACCAAAAATATCCCCTGAAGTCTTCTTAAAACCAAACAATAGATTAGTGTAACTAGTAAAGAATGTCTGCCTTGAGCATTGTGCTCTTTTAAGATCTATCTATATGGGATCAAATTGACAACAGCAACTCAAAAGATTTGATAGGAGCTTTAGGGGCAGAGAATTTATATTACTGGGAGAGGAACAACTTAAAGGAGAGTGAGAATGATCGCACAACTCAAAGAATGTAATCAATGTCACTGAATTGTACATGTAGAAATTGTTGAATTGGTATATGTTCTGTTGTGTATTGCTCAACAACAGCAGCAACAAATAAATGATTAAATAAATAAAATAACGAAATGAACAGAATTTAATTTTCACGAGTTAAATTTGAGTTCTTTACATGATATCTCACCATTCAATATTTTAATATACTAATCCATGTGATCAAGGCATATGGTCTTCAAACAGGAGAAATAAGCATAACTCTGATTCATGAATTTATTACTTTTTCTCGTTACTAAAGATGTCAGGTTTTATTCAAAATTATTTGTGTATGTATCCATCTACAATTTATGTATTTGTCCTTCAAAACATGAATAGCATTGAATACTATATTCTTGGGATTGTGAATTTACATATGAAACAATTCCCAACCTATATTGTCATACAACTCAATATTATCCCTTAGGTCAGATTATATGTCTGAAGAATAATATTAATATATACTTTCAATTGAACATGTGAAAAACAAAATTTAAACCTCAAATTTGCATACCAAAAACACTTTAACAGTAAAAACAGAATATTCAAATTATTTTTAAACTCTTACTTGGTGCATATGGGTCATAGCGTGGTTTGCAGTTTTGGAAATTATTCTGTATATTTTCCCTTGAATTTGGTTTACAGACATTTTTGAAAGGGTTAGAGAAACACTTCTTGGCAGGCTGAGAAGAACTTGAGACAGCAGGACTTCCTCCTCCGAGCTGAAAACACTTGCCACTGTTGAAGTCATCTGGAGAGATTATACCCATGACTTCTATTTCTTTTCCACCAATCATCAGTGTTTGACCCTCATCAATCTTTTTAAGATCTTTGAATTTATATCCAATGCCTTTAAATTGAGGGGAAAAAAAAAGGTAATTTAATTTACTAGCACTCAGCTCTAAGATTACTTAATTACCATAGTCACCTTTCCTTATATTATCTCAACTGTAAAGAATGAAAGCTATGTTTTGAATTTAAATAGCCGTATATAACATAACCCACTAGCCAGAATGGAAACCTAATTTATCATTTTGGTTAAACAAAAAAAATTCTAAAAATCAGAAGAAATAAATAAGAAAACAGCTATAAAAACTGGCTAAGCTTAAGAAAAAGACTTTTTTTTTAAATTGAAAATGCAGCCTAGTGTATTCTTATAGTTTTGCATCTCATCTGTGGTAAAAAAGAAGAACAAGACAAGAAAAGAATTTGGTAGGCCATATGGGTCCTCCTCCTTTCTTGTGAACCAACTAGAGAAACACCACGGCATCTATATTTCCACTTACAAACAGCTGGAAACATGAAGGAGGAGCAATGATAGCAACTGCTACCACAGCCAGTACTATACTGTTCCACATGAGCTAGGAAAGTTAGAATACAGTTGTGTCAAGAGGCCGAGACATTCCAAGTTCTGGCACTTTAATTAAAAGGGAGGTATTTTATAATTTTAAGTTTGTTTAAATTATGATTCATACAGCAGACATTTATTAAGTGCTGCCATGGGTAAAGTGCTGAGGGAATAAAAACATCAATAAGTCGGTCACTCTCTGTTCTAAATGAGCTCATTAACCACTTAGAATGTTGGAATTTTAAACTCCTATGCAGTTATTGTGCCATTAGGAAGGGCAGGAACTATGTACACCACAAACCTTTTTTTAAATCTCTAAATAAACTAAAAGACTGTCACATTTTAGAAAATGACTCTATTCAACTAGCTGAAAACTGCTACAATTTGTTCTATTAACACTGGGCTAAAATTTATAATCTGTGCCAATCTGTAAGTAGTATATATTCTTAAATCACTTACGGTGGAACATTTTTTAATTTTAATACTCTGATTTAGGGACAAATTATTTAGCTGATGTTCCTAAATGCCAAAGGTCCATTCCTCCATGCCCAAATTACTATCTCTATACAGCAGTGGTCTTGACCTTTTCATAATAATGAAAACTACAGCTTTTATCTTCATATAGAATTCATGTTAACCTCAGTTTTACATGAAAATGGGAGATAAGAATAATCTTTTCCTTTGGGGGTACTTTTAGAAGTTTCTCCAATCCAGGATCTCTCATCTCACTTTGATCCACGGTAGTGACTCAAGAATCTCTAAATCTCCAGATCCACCCACCCACTGCTGTCGAGTGGATTCTGACTCATAGTGACCCCATAGGGTCTCCAAGGCTATAAATCTCTAGGAAGCAAACTGCCACATCTTTCTCTCACGGAGCCCCTCATGGTTTCAAACAGCTGACCTTTCAGTTAGCAGTTGATCACTTTAGCCACTGTGCCACCAGGGCTCCTTAAATTTCCAGAAGACATTCTTAAAACTCTCAAACTTTGTTTCCCACACTTCTTTTTTTCCTGGACATTGTGTAAGGATGGCCAGTTGAGGATGGCCAATTGAGTCTGACTGCATTAGAACAAGCTATCAGTAATTTCCTGGAGCCTTAGTGGCACAGTGGTTTAGCGCTAGGTTGCTAACCAAAAGGTCAGCGGTTCGAACCCACCAGCTACTCTGCAGGAGAAAGATGTGGCAATCTGCTTGCATAAAGATTTACAGCTTTGGAAACCCTATGGGGCAGTTCTACTCTGTCCTACAGGGTTGCTAGGAGTCAGAATCAACTCAATGGCTATGGGTTTGTGTTTTTTGTTTTATCAGTAATTTCAGTACTGTAGCCTTCGATTTCTTTTAGCATCTCTACCCCTACTTTTAACAATATTTAAATTTTGTATATCCAATATATTTAAAAGAAAAATTGCTTGGATTCTAGGCAACTAACTTGCAAAATTAACTGTGGGTTGATACATTTATTAATATTATAATTCTGCAAACAGATTCTGTCCTACGTTTGGATGTATTTTGAAAGCAAATATAATCCTCTTTATGTTTAAACCAGTGATTCTCAACTCCTGGCTGATATTACAATCATCTGGGAAATTAAAATATACCTTTGCCCAGTCCCTTCTCCCTCACCACTCGGGTGAATTAAATCAGAGCCTCAGAGGTCAGTGCTTGGGCACTGGTACTTTTTTTAAAAGCACCTCAGGTGATTCTACTGTGTAATCAGAGTGAAAAACCACTGGTTTAAGCCTAAATTATCTTTTGTGCTGCTTGAAACTGAAAGATCATTTTATTATAAACTACATATGCACAAGAGCACTGGTGGCGTAGTGGTTAAGTGCTTGGCTGCTAACTGAAAGGTCAGCAGTTCGAAGCCACCAGCTGCTCCACGGGAAAAAGATGTTAACAATCTGCTTATGTAAAGATTTTCAGCCTTGCAAACCCTATGGGGCAGCTCTACTCTGTCCTATAGGGTAGCTATGAGTAGGAATCAACTCAACAGCAATGAGTTTGGTTTTGGTTTTATGTGTACACAAAACCATGTATATTACACTTTATTGGTAAGAGATATTCTAGGGTAATTTTGATAATTTTTAGCTGAATTTAGGACATAATTTCACTAAAGATGCAACACCACTGCATGAACAAGTTCTCCAAAAACCTAGCCCTGATCTACCTTCACCAAAAACATGGAATGCATGGTATAGTTTTCCTTCTAATTCCTCTAAACACCAACATAATACTGTGTACATACTAGCTGTTTGATATTTTTAGAATACATAAAACTTTCTGTTGCAGATAATTCCATTCAGCCTCAAATCCTGCAACTGTCACTGTCCTTCATAGACTACTTTCCTAAAACACTGAACTAGTTTTAATTCTCTTATGCCTTTGTGCATTTGTATAAAGCTATTCCCTCTTGCCCTAGAACATGCCCTTTTCTTATAACCTCTAAAATTTCATCCTTCAAATTTTACCTAAAAAATAACACTTATGAAGCCTTCCCCTATAAATGGTCCTTCTATGTATCCACTGTGCTTTGTAAAACTCCTCAGTGAAACAATTACCTTACTACTTCCTAATTATCAATTACATTGCCGTGTCCCTACATAACTATAAATTACATTCATTATTGAATCTTCACTATTAGCACAGTGCTTGGCACACAAGAGTCACTCAAAAAACTATTTAAACTGTGATATTTTTAAATTAATGAATGAACGTGCAAAACAGAAATTATAATTACAGGCCACACTCAAAACTGAACAATAAGAGACAAACAATTAAGTCTGATGCTCAGGCATTCTGAATTTGCGGACATAACTTTATTAGCACTAGTTGTGCCAGCAACATTTTATAAAGGAAAGTATCATAACTTCCAATTTGGATATATTAGTCTAGGTCATGCCAAATCATTAGCTCTTTGTTTTTTTCAAAATTTTAAATTGAGTGTCCTTGAAATTAGAGATCATTCTACTCTTGATACCAATATTTTTTATATTTTTAATCACTTAATATTCTGGGGGAAAAAAAAGAAACAAAAGTACACTAAGACATCTGAATTTCAGAAAAATGTCAAAATAATTGTATATCACTAACAGGCCATTTCATTTTCGGAACAAATGAAACCACAGGATG
Organism: Trichechus manatus latirostris; assembly: GCF_000243295.1. NCBI lineage: Eukaryota > Metazoa > Chordata > Mammalia > Sirenia > Trichechidae > Trichechus > Trichechus manatus. The sequence goes on along the minus strand of NW_004443945.1, from coordinate 24,096,620 downwards.
GGATTTGTTTCAGTGAGTTAGCATAGGTCATGATATTGTCAGACTGATTAAATATTGTGAGATAATTTTATGTATTATACACAATTTAGGCATGAAAGTCACTCAAAGAACATTTTAATCTGTCCCTTTTATAAAACTTCATTATATTTCAACCATGTATCCAGAGATACACACTAATTTCGGATAAAATCATAAACATCAGGTAATATCACAATACCTTTTCCAATGTCTTTGCCTTCCAAATCCTTTAATGTAAGCGACCTGCCTTTTACAATAAGAACAGCATCACCTTCCCACTTTTTGTGTTTTTTCTTTGAAGCCTTACACCAAACAACACTGAAATATTTAACTAAGTTATCAGGTTCCTCTTCTTTTGCACTGGACACTGTCAGTTCTGTTGGGGCTGAATAAGCTAGAATAAAAAATAAAATAAAAACTACACTTTTAAAGATGACTCTTTAATATTTAAATAGTAAGGTCATTCAAACAAAAATAAAGACACAAGTAATTAATGCCACTGAATTGTCACACTTAAAAAGGCGTTTTACATTAGATATTTTATCATGATAGATTTTTAAAATAAAGACATAGGGAAATCAGATTGTATTAACAATAAGTATGACCATACTCATATTAGTATTTTCCAAACTGAGAAATCCAAATGTCAGGTGTTAGCATTACCATACAAGTACACTGAATATACACTTCTTACATTCAGTTGAAGTAGAATAATAATCACTATACACATTTAAAACTCTAGTAATTAAAGATAATATTTCAAAGTCCATAATCACGTATTTTGAACAAACAACTGATTTAATTAATAGTAACATAATAAGTCGAGGAAAGGTAAAACAAGATTGTAGAGTTCTCTGAATGGAAAACCTATACTTTTTTCATATAAGAACAAAAACAGCAAAGTAAGAATGAGACTAAATGTCATTAAAATACTTTTGTCTCCTAGTTAGGGAATAATCAGATTGGGCCAGTGATTCCCAGAATTCAGTAGTTTCTGATTAGGAGATGTTTCTTCTTGCAAAAGTCTGTAATTTCCTCAGAAACATTCCCATATCACCTTATTAAAGCATATCTAACCAGTATTACACAGAAAATATTACAGCAGCAGGGAAACTAATCTGTGGTGACAGAACTCAGAAAACAGTTGCTGTTCTGGAGTGAGCAGATTGACTAGAAAAGTACAGGAGAGAAGAACTTGTTATGAGTGGGGGTAACATTAAAAAAAACAAACCCATTGCCGTCGAGTCAATTCTGACTCATAGCGACCCACAGAACAGAGTGGAACTGCTCATAGGGTTTCCAAGTCTGTAATCTTTAAAGAAGCAAGACTGTCACATCTTTCTCCTGCAGAGTTGCTGGTGGGTTCAAACTGTCAACCTTTCAGTTAGAAGCTTAACAACTGCACCACCAGGGCTCCTCTCACATCCATTAGACTGGCTAAAATTAAAAAAAAAAAAAAAAAAAAATGACCACACTGTGTGTAGCAACCGGAACTATCACACCCTGCTGGAAGGAATGTAAAAGATCAAAACCACTTTGGAAAATAGTTTGGCTGTTTCTTAAAAAGTTAAACATACAAAAACAGCAATTCCAAAGATTAGACAGGAATATTTGAGGCCAGTGAATTTATGTTAATGGAGGAGGAACAACTCAGAAAAGGAGGGTGAGAATGGCTGCACAACTTGAAGAACGTAATCAATGTCACGGAATTGTACATATAGAAATTGTAGAATTGATGTATGTTTTGTTGTGTATATTCTCAACAACAACAAAATAAATAAATAAAAAATAAAAATAAAAAGATGAGGTCATCTTGGATTAGGGTGGACCCTAAATCCAGTATAAAAAGAAAGAAATTGAGACAGAGACACAGACACATGGGGAAGAAGGTCATGTGAAGATGGAGGCAAAGAATGGAGTGAGGTATGTTCTACAAGTCAAGGAATTCCAAAAATTGCTGGCAACCATCAGAAACTAGAAAGGCAGTAAAGGATTCTTTCTTAGAGCCGTTGAGCACAGTCCTGCCAACACCTTGGTTTTGGACTTCTAGTCTCTACAAATGCAAGACAATAAATGTCTGTTGTTTTAAGCTAAGGAGCCCTGGTGGTGCAGTGGTTAAGAGCTCCGCTGCTAACCAAAAGGTTGGCAGTTCGAATCCACCAGGCACTCCCTGGAAACCCTATGAGGCAGTTCTACTCTGTCCTATAATCACTATGAGTCACAATCAACTCGGAAGCAATGAATTTTAAGCTAAAACAAAAGTTAGACATGTCTACTATAACCAGCCATTCCGTTCCTAGGTATTAACCAAAAAGCAAAGAAAACTAATGTCCACACAAAAAAAAAACTTGTACATCTTCAAGCCAGGTAAATAAATCATCCAAAAGCATGAAAACTCATTGTCACTAGAATTCAGATAATTCATATTTCTGGCATTCATAGATTTAGAAAGTAAGTCTTCACTATCTTCAAACCTCAGAACTATCAAAGGCTTTTCCTGAGAAAACAAATGATTCTTATCCAGCTGAGTCAGCTCCGTCAGAATTTCAAAGCAGGTGGCAACCCCTAATGCACAGCCCAAAGAACTCATCATCCCAGAAAGGATTCAGGCTGCTGTAACCCTGAACAGGAGCCAAGCAGTCACAAGACTTAAGTGCAGTTGCCCCGATTTCCTGGCCTTCCATAATGAGAGTGTGTGGACCAAGGGTTATTTTTGGATGGTACTTTGAAGGAAAATATGCTTCTATAATACCAGTAAATATTGAATATAGTTTTTATTCTCTTTTCATATATTAATGTGAATACATTTCCCATGTCATTGAATAAAACAATAAAATGATCATTAATATCTGCATAATATGGTTTTAGTCTCCTATTGTTGGACAATTGTTTCACATTACATTGACTTCTTTTTCTCTTGGTGTACTCACCCTTCTGTATAGTAGCTTAAATTTCCAATTGCTAGATTAGATCAAGCTGCCTTAGTTGATATCTCAGCATTTTGTACTTGATCTTTGTTGCACTCATGTCAGTGGTAATTATATAAGAAATTAATGTCAGTCTTCCTGATGAAATTATATAAGGTCTTCAGAGAAGTCTGTTTCTATCTTGTTCCTCACCATATTTGCAGAACAAAAGCTACTTTTAGAAAGGGCCATTTTTACCTCAGGGACATTTTGACTCCATATTTATGAAAATTTATTTAAAATACAATCATCTTAAAATTAATGAATTTTCACTGAAAAAATAGTTAACACCAAACTCATCTCCGTTATTGTGAATTTTTGTTTCCATTTTAAAGAATTTCCTTCACAATCATTTTCCAAGAAAATTTTACAGCGAAGATTTGAGTCGTTTTCTTATGTATTAAATTTTACTGATTAGTTTTTACCATCATGAGTTTTCTTTTATAAATTTCATCAAGTCTAGGTTGGCTGAGTTAAATTTTGCATATCTAGAAATTATCAATATTGTATTAATCCATTTTAATAAAAAAAAATTGACCAATGTTTAAAGTGGTCATTGTTTCAACCAACTTGATCTCATAGACATATACCAAACACTTCACCCAACAGCAGCCAAGTATACTTTCTTTTCCAATGCACATGGAACATTCTCCAGAACAGACCACATATTAGGCCATAAAGCAAGCCTTAAAAAAATCCATAGCATCAAAATATTACAAAGCATCTTTTCTGACCATAAAGCCATAAAAGTAGAAAACAATTTAAAAAAAAAAAGCAAGGAAAAAAATCAAACACATGGAAACTGAACAACACCTTGCTCAAAAACTACTGGGTTATACAAGAGATTAAGGACAGAATAAAGAAATTCATAGAATCAAACAAGAACAAAAATACATCCTACTAGAACCTTTGGGGCACAGCAAAAGCATTGTTCAGAGGTCAGTTTATAACAATAAATTCACACATCCAAAAGAAGAAAGGGCCAAAATCAAAACACTAATCCTATAACTTGAAGAAGTAGAAAGAGAGCAGCAAAAGAAGCCCTTGGGCACCAGAAGAAAGGAAATAATAAGAACCAGAGCAGAATTAAATGAAATAGATAATAGAAAAACAATTGAAACAGTTAACAAGACCAAAAGCTGGTTCTTTGAAACGATCAACAAAATTGATAAACCACTGGCCAAACCGACAAAAGAAAAACAGGAGAGGAAACAAATAACCCATATAAGAAATGAGATGGGTGATATCACAACAGACCCAACTAAAATTAAAATAATCATAACAGAATACTATGAAAAATTGTACTCTAACAAATATGAAAACCTAGAGGAAATGGACAAATTTCTAGAAACTCACTACCTACCTAAACTAACACAAACAGAGGTAGAAC
>NW_004443945.1:24066260-24091603 GCF_000243295.1 Trichechus manatus latirostris | reverse complement strand
TACACAATGGAATACTATGCAATGATAAAGAACAACAGTGGAGCCATGAAACCTCTTATAACATGGAGGAAGCTGGAGGGCATTATGCTGACTAAATTTAGTCTGTCACAGAAGGATAAATATTGCATAAGACCACTATTATAAGGACTCAAGAAAAGGTTTAAACACAGAAGAAAATATTCTTTGATGGTTATGACGGTGGGCAGGGAGTGTGAGGTTTATTCACTAACTAGACAGTAGATAAGAATTACCTTAGGTGAAGGGAAGGACAGCACACATTACAGGGGAAGTCAGCACAACGGGACTAAACCAAAGCTAAGAAGTTTCCTGAATACAATCGAACACTTTGAGGGACAGAGTAGCAGGGGCAGGGGTCTGGGGACCATGCTTTCATGGGACATCTAGGTCAACTAGCATAACAAAGCTTATTAAGAAAATGTGCTGCATCCTACTTTGGTGAGTGGCGTCTGGGGTCTTAAAAGCTTGCAAGTGGCCATCTAAGATGCATCAATTGGTCCCAACCACCTGTAATAAAGGAGAATGAAGAACACCAAAGACACAAGGAATGTATTAGCCCAAGAGACAGAAAGGGCCACATAAACCAGAGACTTCATCAGCCTGAGACCAGAACTAGATGGTGCTTGGCTACCACCAATGACCACCCTGACAGGGAACACAATAGAGTCCATGATGGAGAGGTGAAAGGTAGGGTGCAGAACTCAAATTCTAGTAAAAAGATCAGACTTAATGGTCTGACTGCAACTGGAAGAACCCTGGAAAGCATTGCCCCTGGACTGTCAACCCAGAAATAAAACAATTTCAGAGGCCACCTCTTCAGATGAAGATTGGAGTGGACTTGGGACATGAAATGATACTCCTAAAGAGTGTGCTTCTTAGCTCAAGTAGATACATGAGACTAAATGGGTAGCTTCTGTCCGGAGGTGAGATGAGAAGGCGGAGAGGACTAGGAGGTGGCTGAATGGACATGAGGAATCAGGGGTGGAAAGGAGGAGTGTGCTGTCACAGTATAGGGAGAGCAATGAGGGTTACATAACAATGTATGTATAAATTTTTGTATAAGAGACCAACTTGAAATGTAAACGTTCACTTCAACTAAAGTAGTCCTTGTCCTGCATTGTTTTCACAAGTTTGATTTTCCCAGATGAAGTTTTGAGGTTTTTAGTATTAACAAAAGATGAGCTGCTGTGATTAGTTTTTCAATTCTAACAAATGTTATGGTGTCACTTTTAGCCAATTTTAATGTTTCATTTTGCATTATTTCTACCAATAGCATTCCCTATATATTGAATAAAAGATGGGCTGTATCTTTCTGCATTTCTTCATTATTCCTGTTTTTCATTAGGTTGTAGAAAAGAATAACATAATTCCCCTTAAAATAGCTGAGGATTGCTCTAACAAGGAGGTAAAAAGAACATCATCAAAATGGCTGGGAAAAACACCGTCAACGTAAAAAACCCTATTGCATTCCCACAGCCCAGAAGAACAAACTGCTATGTCCAAGCCTATCTTCCCGTGCCCTACCCCCCAAAAAAAGCTGAATAAAAAAGGGCAATAATTAAATTTTGAGAATTCAGAAATTACTTACACTTAATTTTGAAATACCGTAAGATTCTCAGATAAACCTTGTCTTTTAAAGAACTGCAGCAGAAGAGGATAAGAGCATGAGCTATGGAGCTAGACTGGATGGGTTTTAATCTTGAGTCTGCCACTTACTAGCTATATGACCCTGGGCAAGTTACTTAACCCCCTTGTGCCAATTTATGATCCATAAAATTAGTGTAATACTAATACCTACCTTATAGAATCGAGCATTAGATTAGCTAACACATGTAAAAAGCTTACAACAGTACTTGCCATGTAGTAAGTGCCCCCTAAATGTCCCTTAGCTATTTAGTCCCATTTTAAATTATGTAGGCCATTGGGCAGGAAAAGGAGAAGGTAATAATTCCAAAAAGTAGAATAAAGATAATTGCGAATTAACAAAATATAGGACATTAATACTAATTATAATACATGAAATATTGACTAATTTGTTAAATCTCAGACTAACCACCCCTACAATTCCACTCTGTAATTTTTATTTTGAAACTTGGTTCTGAACTATTTCCCCCTTGACCCTATAATGTACTTACCAAATCAATATCAAAAAAATGGTCTGCACAGACAAGAAACTTAAATGTCTATCAGTAAGATTCACAAGGTGATGATGCTTAAAACCATGCTTCCATAAAAGAGGAAGGGGAAGATGTCATTTTTTTAATATATAATAGTGGTTATTATCACCTTAATGAGTTATTGCTAAGCATATTCACTCTACTGTTGGATGATTTAATTATATATTTCCATAAACCCAGGCCTTGAATATTCTTATTTTACTTTAACAATTCTTGAAACACAGCTTGTTTTCAATGGAGCAATTGACTTAAACTGTGTCATATAATCAAATTCAGTAAAAAATGTGAATACTCTTACAGATTGTATTTGAGTTTTAAAATGACTAAACCCTATCAGAACTTTAAATAGGCATTATCATGTAACTGCAATAGAAATTTAAGATTGTAACAGTTTTTATTACACTAAAAAATATACAAACATCAATATACAAACTCCTTAGAACTCAGAATAATCCATAGGTTTTTTTTTCTTTATCTAATAAATGAGAATGAATGCCAACTAAGTACAAGTATCATTATGTATTTAAAAATAAAAAACCCTAGGATATTTGTGTTAAAAGATCATTTTCAGAAAGATACTTTATTAGCATGAAAGGAACTATACATTTCAACATGTTTTTTCAATATCTTATGTCAGAATACATATGCATAAAATGCTTAAACGGCAACAAAAAAAACAATAAAATACAATATTCCCAGATATCTAAATTATCTGCATAACATTTTGAATCCATTAAATATTAGAAGTTATTCATCATTCCAGTCAATGAACATGCAACGTTTTATAAGAAAAAAAAAAAAAAAAACTCTCATACACTGTTGATGGAAGTATAAAATGGATCAACCATATTGAAAAAAGGTCCATTTCACTCCTAGGTGAAGAGAAATGAAAGAATTGTGCCCACAAAAAAATTGTACTGTAAGAATATTCATAGAAACTTTATACATTATAGCCAAACTCTGGAAATAAACCAGTCCATCAACAGAGAATTGATAAACTGTGGAACATTCATACAATGGAATACTACTCAGCAACAAAAAGGAATGAACTATTGATAAATGTAGTATCAGGTTCAACACGGGATGAATCTGAAAAATCTTGAGGTAGGTAAAGAAACCAGAAACAAAGAATACATACTATATGATTCCAATTACATGAAGTTCTAGAACCAGCAACATTAACCTATGATTTCTTGAAATTTAGAAAAAAGGTTGCCTGAGGTGCCAGGGAATTGACTAGGAAGGGGGAGGGAACTTCCTACTGTGATGGTAACAGTCTAAATCTTGTTCAAGATTTAGATTCAAGTTACACAGGTGAATTCATTTGTCAAAACTCATCAAATGGTACAATTAAGATTTGTGCAGTTCAGTGTATGCAAATTTTACTCAAAAAACATAAACAAATACTGAACTCCAGTTAATAATACTCATGCTAAAGTGTTTAGGGGTAAAGTATACTAATATCTGTAACTTACTTTAAAATGCATTTTTTTAAAAAGGTGGATTGAGTCTCTATTCGCCTGGAGCCAACAGAGGAAGACGGAAACTCAAGAATCATAGAAGCAACTAGACTACAGGACTAACACTCTCCATGAACCACTGCTTCCTCTAACATGACACCAGAATAACTAGACGGTGCCTCAGTAGCATTACCAAATGTCTCGATCAAGGACACAATAGGTGGTGGATCCTGATAGAAAGGGAAAAAATGTGGAACCGTACTTCAAACTCCCAAAGTATCCAGACTTATGGGATCCACTGAGGCTGCAGGAACCCTGAAGGCTACCACCCTGGAATACTCTTCAAACCTTGAGACAAAACTATCCCCTGAAGTTATCTTTAAACAAAAACACAGTTTAGCTCAAAAAGAAAAGAATGTCATCCTTAAGTATTGTGCTTTAAAAAAAAAAAATATGTATATATATATCTATATCTTTGAGACTAATGGGACAACAATAATTCTAAAGCACAGATGAGAAGTTTAGGGGGTCAGTGAGTCTACATTAATGGGAGAGAAACAACTAGAGTAGAAATAGCAAGAATGTGGACACAATGTGAAGAATGTAACCAATACCAGTATACAATGTGTGTAGAAATTGTTAAATGAGAGTATGATTTGTATATTTTCACCAAAAATAAAATAAAATTTATAAAAGGTGGAGGGACAGATGGCTAGATGGACAAATATGTAATAAAGCAAATACAGCAAAATATTAATTGCAGAATCTCGGTGGCAGGTATGAACGTTATGAACTATATGAACTATAAAATTCTTTCAGCTTCTTCTATACATTTGAAGAGTTTCTTAATAAAATGTTGGAGGAAAAAATCTTTGTAACAGAGGTGAATTCACCTATGATTTTAAAACGCCAGAAACCTATTAACAAAGTAATTCTAATTCGTATCCATTTTACTGTTTAAATTGTTTGAGTGGAGTTGAGTGGTTATTTTTATTTATTTTGCTTTCTACTATCTACAAAGCAATTGAAAATTAAAAATAAGTAATATGAATTCAAATTATAGCTACTAGTTTTAATCAACTAATTCAAGAAATATATAATATAGTGAACTAATTTCTCAAAATCGTATACAGATTTAGCATGACAGTTCGCAAATTTTAAGAATTTACTCTTGTATTTTAAGTACTATAACCGTATTTTATCTAATTTTTAAAAGTATTTACAAGCAAATTCACAATCAAACATTTAACTGATTTTGAGAATCTGCCAGTCTTAACATTTGGAAAAAAGAAACATATTTAGATATAGTGCATTTGGCATTTATTATAATACAATCTTCCAAATAAATATATTTCAATAATGCCCAATCAAAATTTTTTACCTCTATAGTACTGAATTCTTTGATTTATGGCACACAAAAAGTATACAAATCAATACAATGTATTACTTTACCTTGTATTTAAAAGGACATGTATTAACAAAGCACTTAACCACTATTATCTACAGTATATATACAAATTATTACCCTCTGAATTATTTAAACATGTCTATTTAAAATTTGACATTACTCTGAAAAATGGAACATGGAAAATGATTCATATTTTAAGCATTTTCACATAAGTCAAGATGTAATAGGGTAGATAAATTTTTCAAAAATGAAATAACCAGAGCTTCCAACAGGCTCATTCAGGTTCAAACCCCTGCTGAGAGTTTGCATTTCTAAAAAATTCCTTGCTGAAAACTGGCATTTCTAACAAGATCCCAAGAAGTTATATGTAAGAATCAACTGGAGGATCTTGTTAAAATGTAGATTCTGATTCAGTGTATCTGGGGTGGAAATGCAAATTCTCAGCAGGGGTTCAAACTGGAATGGACAGGTCCAAAGCCCTGGAAATAACACCAAGCTGATGTCTCGTTATACAAAAAGAAAAGTACTTAAATTGAATACTGTAACAAATCTTCAGGCATTTGTTAGAAGTGAAAGAGCTTTAACTTTCCTTGGGATGCTACTTTAACAAACTTAGTTTAGAATACCACAAGTTATAATAATAACCATGTATTCATTTACGTTCACATGTATATATGGAAGACAGAAAGATGGCAAAAATAGCCTATTCACTATTTAAATGACTGATACATTGGATGAAAAAAATCTTTTCAAATTCTTTGTATTTTTAGAGAATCAAGTCTACTTTTTAAAAAGTAAAATCACTCTTCTCTATGATGTTTTCCCAGCATCGCATTTTATAGGTAAACCTCATAGCCCCAGCCAGTTCTCTATGATATGCAAGCTGTGTGGTGGCTTCACTGTGTTCGACTACTTCCAGTACAATTTTCCCCTTTACATTCCCATTAGTGAAACCTGTCCTCAACAAAGACTGCTAATGTGAGCTGGCTAAGTTATTCCCCAAACTCAAGTGTCAATATCAAAAATAAAAGAAAAAAGCTTTAGCTCCGAACTTCTCTAAGATATTCTGCAGGATGATAATGAACATTGCCTTCAAAAAGGGATCTACTGTCAAATAAGTAGTTTTCTTTATACAGAAATTCTCATAAACTATACACCTATATAACGGAATGTTGTAGGGGAGGGAGAATTATACAATGAAGCAGAATCATATGCTGCTATAAATTCACTTCAATGAGCGTAATTCTGGTGTTTAAAAATATGTAAAAATAAGTTTTTAAAAAATTCTACACAACCTCTAATGCTAGCAAACTATGTCACCTAACACAACCAAAGAAACAACAATCTTGAACAATACTGGAGAAAAATATGACTGTAGCAGACTATGTTTGCATTATTTTGTGGGCAGCAAGAGAATTTTTAAGGGCAATTTTATCTATACATAATTTTTACCTTCCACACTGATTTTAGAACTTAACTACCAAAACAGATACATTTTTTTCAACACTAAATTCCTTCCTAGAAATAGCTCACAGAATTAATGTTCCATAGAACATACTTTGAAAATCCCTGGCTTAGCTATACAGAGTCAATATTCAAAACGAACATTCATTATCAATTCATAGTAGCATGCTGAGATTGTTAATATGAATTACATTTTATACAGTAATTTGCTTTCAAGTTAAAGCTTACTACTATAAAGATGTATTTAATAGAATTATATTGTAAAACATCTTCTCAAATTAGAATTATAAAATTCATTAGACTCAAAGAGAAGTCATAAGACAGATTAAAGAGAGAAGATAAAAAATGATAGATACATATTACATATTCAAGGCATTTTTATAATAAAAATTTTAACTCTAATAACAGATATAAAATGCCTTCCTTTTAATTTAACCAATTAGGCAGTCAACAAGCTAAAACAGTACCATAAAAGTCAACTTTCTTTTTGTTTTTTTCTACTTCTATGGAAATTTTTAATTTTCTCACTATAATGTCCACCTCCAAGTGCTGCTATAACACTCTTCCTAAATCATGCATCTAATCATATCCTTCTGCTTATCAAAAGTTTTCAATGGTTTCCCTTTGTATATTCAGTTAAATGTGACTTTAAAAACAGCATTTAATGTAATCCATAATCTAGCACCAACCAACTTTCAAATTTATACCCCTCAATTCACCTTCACCCATTCTTCTTTTCAATAAAAAATCTGAGAATCTAATAATGATTTCGGCACCAAGTTATGTTCCAAAATACTTTTTTCCAGTGGTTTTCAAATTTTATCTTGCACCAGAATTGAGAGAGTTTGTTAAAACACAGATTACTGAATCCCACCCCTAGTGTATGATTCAGCAGGAAAGGGGTGAGGCCTGAGAATTTACATACCTAAACAGTTATCAAGTGATGCTGAGGTTGCTGGTCAGGATCTACACTTTGAGAACCATTTCTGTATTCCAAGGTCACAAAACTGGAAGCCAACTGGCTGAATGAGGCCCATATTTTGTCTGTCTAGTATTTTTAAAACATGTTAAACATTTAAGAATTAGAAAATTAAACAACAAATTCCGATTTCTAGCTTATTCCTGCATATAAAAATTCAGCTAGAGCTAAATAGTACCTCATTTAGTCATGGGAGATGTCCTCGTCTAGGTTACCACAGCCTTGCTTGGCACCCTCCACACTCACATCACCTGGCTGAGCACTGTATTTTGCTTGTACACCCTGATCCACTTTCCCCATTCTCTCTGCCTTTTTTTATAATGCTCACTGCCTTTTTTTATATTGCTCACTCTGACTTCAAACACCCTTTCTTCCTGTATTGCTGAAATTCTGTTGTTAGGTGCTGTTGAGTAGGTTTTCAACTCATAGCAACTCTGTGTGACACAGAAGAAATGCTCCATAAAGTTTCTAGCCTGTAATCTTTACAGATGCAGATCACTAGATCTTTCTCCTACAAAGCTGTCTGGTGGGTTCAAACCCCCAACCTTAACAGTTGTGCCACCAGGGCTCCTTTGCTGAAATTCTACTTACCCTTTTATAAAACTTAGCTTAAAATCCCTTCTCAATGAAGCCCCAGCAAAAATAGAAATCCTTAAGGAATATACATACTAAAGATTTAACATAAAGTTGTGTATTTTAAGAGTCAAGGTTTTATTTATTTCCACAAATACCAAAATTGCACTATTTACAAAAATAAATGTAAATACAATAGACTGTATCATAAATTATAAACATATATAGAATGTTTTTGGAAATTTTCTAAGTAAATTAATTTTGTCCATTCTGATTTTTACTGTGAAAGAAATCTTTACAATGTCATTTAAATTAAGACATATTTTAAAATCATATATATAGCCAAAGTATAACATAGCTCCATTAGAGTATCGCATCTTATTTTCCTGGTCAAAAAAGGGAAGACGGGGGAAATTGATACAATTCCCCTGATTTCATAACCTAACAGTCTTTTAAAGCAATTTTAATAAAATAAATGCTTCTAGTTTTTAAATCTGGAGAATATTTTAGAGGATTTTTGCTTCTATGGAATAAAAAACCAAACCAAACCTGTTGCCGTTGAGTTGATTCTGCCTCATAGCAACCCTACAGGGCAGAAAAGAACTGCCCTATAGGGTTTCCAAGGAGCAGCCTGTAGATTCAAACTGCTGACCTTTTGGTTAGCAGCCAAGCTCTTTAAGCACTGCACCACCAAGGGCTCCTCTATGGAACAGTAGGTGGGAAAATTACACATAGCCAGAAATGCTGAGTGCTGGTCTTGCCTCTGCCATAAATAGCTTTGTTATTCCATTATAAATCACTGACTTTTCTCTGGATCTTAGTTTTGCTACCTTTCAATTGAAAAGTTGAGGAAAAATGTGGTTTCCAAATACCTTCCATCTCTAAAAATCCTAGGACTACTGCTTCCAAAGATGAAAGCATATTTAAAAAAAAAAACAAAGGTATTTAGACAAACTTCTTGCTATTAGGTTAGTATAGCTTTTAAATCAGACTGACTTAGTTTTCAAAGCTCTAATTTAAAATGCTGAAGACTCAGAACTTAGAAAGAATATGTATGTGTTTGTAAATGTATGTGTGTCTATTTTTAAGGTACCCTGATGGTGCAATGGTTAAGCGCTTGGCTGTTAACCGAAAGGTCGGCGGTTCGAACCTACCAGCTGCTCTGTGGGAGAAGAGATCTGGTGATTTGCTCCCAATAAAGATTACAGTCTAGGAAATCCTACGGGGCAGTTCTACTGTGTCCTATAGGGTCGCTATGAGTAGCAGTCAACTCAAGGACACACAACAACAACAACATGCTATATTTTAATGAGCAGAAGAAATTATCTTTTTATAAGGCCAACAAACTTCTTAGAAAAAAAATGGGGGGAAGAGAATGAAATATATAATCATGCTAACCAATAAGTAAATCTGAGTGTATCTCAAAGGAAAATTTAATAACAACAAAGTTTTTCCATAATAGAGAGTAACAACATTTTTCAAGAATACGCATTTTGCTTGAGGATATTCTGAATGAAATTTTGGCCAAAATTAAAATGATTAAAGTGCAAGATTCAAAAAAAATTTTAGAGACCATTATATTCTGGCAGATCATGCCGTAAGCGAATTGCTTTCAGCTTCTCCACTTCAATTTTTGCTCTTAACAGTTCTTCCTCTAGCTGTTGCCTTCTTTTCAATCCATCCCTCTTCTCCTGAACATATAATCCAAAATTTTTTTGATTTTCTAAAATTATCTGATGCTCCTCTTTCAGCATTTGCAGAATCTGAGGATCATACCCTAATATTGATCTAAAGTGTTCTCCACTCTCGTGCCGAAAAAATCCATCTCTCCTTGGAATAGAAGATGGAGACAATGTCATTCTCATATCAACAGAGGACAGAGATGGCGACAAAGATCTTTCCATAACGTGTACTAAGTCATGTTCTTCTCTTTGCTCTAAAGTATCACTCTGTTGAGAATTTAAAGCCAGTGGAGGTGGTGGTTTAATGTCTTCTTCTTGCTTCACCTCCACTGTAATAGCAACAGGTTGGTGATCCAACATTACCTGTAGTGAACTGGTACCAGCCTGTGCTTCCTCATCCAAGTTTGCACTACAGCACACAAAAAAGCATTATAAAATGTAAATCAAATGAAGACAAAAGTATATTTATAGCATAATATATTTAATATACATTGAATTATTAAGCTTTAAAGCTATGAAGAAAATTAGGAAACAAAAATCTTTAACCCTTGAAATAACAAATTAAAGTAATTAAGGCTAGGATTTAAATGATATATATATATATATGTCTCCATATGTAAAAAGATCCTTAACTTTAAAGTTGGGCTGTTAAAAAGACAGCCCTAATAATTACAAAAGCCAAGGAGGCAAATAAAAAAGAGAAACCATTTTCAACGCTCTTAAAGAGACATCAACTGTCCCTACAACCCTGAGGTTCCTAAATGATGTAAAACCCAAACTCGTTGCCGTCAAGTTCATTCCTACTCATAGCGACCCTATAGCACAAAGTAGAACTGCCCCATAGAGTTTCCAAGGAGCAGCTGGTTGCTGGATTCGAAATAGCCGACCTTCTGGTTAGCAGCCAAGCTCTTAACCACTAGTCCACCAGGGCTCCAAATGATGCAAAAGGCAGTTTAATGCACCTGGGCCTTGCTCTCATCACACCTGAGCCCTAGACTTCCTGTTCTGCTCTCCTGGACTAATCTAAAATTACCAAAGTCCTTTTAGTCAAGTTTATCCCTAAACAAGTCTTATGCCCATCCCTTGAGCTCTAGGAGGGCTGCTCCAGGCCATTTATAGGAGGTATTGATTTCTCCATTTGTCAAAAGAAAAATCAAGGCTTTGCACGGCTTTACAAAAACTGCCCTATGGTGCAGTTCTACTCTGTCATATAGGATCACTGTGATTCGGAATCAACTCAAAAGCACACAACTAACTATTATGTGGTTATCCTAACTATCCTACTTTCAATGATAAGACATTTCCCCTTTACCTATCCTGTTCACAAGAGCAAGCGTTTTTGTTCACCACTGCCTAGCATAATACTGTACTGGGAACGGTGCTCATCATGTGTTGAATGATTGAATAAGTGAATAAATGTAATTTCTTTTTAATTGAAATGTTTTTAAACGGCCTGGTGGTGCAGTGGTTAAGAGCTATGGCGAGCTATGGCTGCTAACCAAAAGGTTGGCAGTTCGAATCCACCAGCTGTTCCTTGGAAACCCTATGCAGCAGTTCTACTCTGTCCTATAAGGTGGCTGTGAGTCAGAATTGACTCGAAGGCAACCAGTTTGTTTTTTTCTTTTTGGTTTACATACAATATAGAAGCCCTGGTGGCACAATGTTTAAGTGCTCAGCTGCCACCTGGAGATTAGCTCCCATAAAGATTACAGCCTAGGAAACTGTATGGGGCAGATCTACTCTGTCCTATAGGAACGTAATGCACTGGAATCGACTCAACGGCACACAACAACAACGTAACAATATGGAGTCCATTGTGCAAATGGTTAACATGCTCAGCTGCTACCTAAAGGTTGAAGGTTCCAGTTCACCCAGAGGCACCTCAGAGAAGAGGCCTGGTCGTCTATTTCTGAAAAATTAATAAATAAAAACCCTATGAAGCACAGTTCTACTCTGACATACTTGGGGTCACCATGAGTTAGAACTGACTGGACTGGAACTGGTTATATCCAATATATTGGAAGTTTATAGTATTTACATGTAATTTCCATAAAATATGCATTTCTATTAGTGGCAACTACAATTTTACTGCTAACCTTTGATATAATAATATTTATTATGACATTATAAACTCAATGTACCTTATAATCCTACTGTACTTTTTAAATAATTTTGTGTGTATCATTTAGCTGTTAATTAAGAAATAATCTTGTTTCTTGAGTGCGTTTTTTTTTTTTTTTTTTTTTAATTATACAGCTTCTGCCTAACTTAAAAATAAAAGTATAGAGGGGAAGGAGATTATGGGATCATTAATGGAAATATTCTTAACATTATTTAGAGAACATTTTACAAACGATAAATAACATAGTTAATAATGCATTCTACATGGATTAAAATGCTGGAGTAAGTTCAAGTAGAACCTAAGGGAAAAAAATTAAAACTCCCTAAAGCTCACTTAGTAACAGCATTAAATTGTCAGAAGTATCAGACATTTGTCAAAGATATACAAATGAAATAATTCAACAAGATTTATAGATTATATAAATTCCTTCATTTTAATTTTTATCTTTTTTATCATTTTATGATTTTTTTAAAGACAATGGAATATAAATGTAATTAAAATTAGTAAGGTTTTGCTCCTAGTAACATCTCTTCTAAAAACAGACATGGGAAAAGGTTAAAATTACATATGAAAATTAAGTTTTAAAAATCCACATAATTACTATTTCAAATTAGTATGTATAATAAAGACTATGACTCACAAACACAGACATTATATTCCCATGTAAATTAATACTATGCCTTATCTCTGGAATATTCCATTCCATTTTGATTAAAACATTAAAAGTAAGGTATAACAAAGTTGAGGAAAATGCTTTAGAAAGTCACAAAAATGGTAACAGGGAAGGACTTCTGAAATCTATGAGTCTGAACTCTGAGAACTAAAGAGACTACAAAAACTAAGTATAATCTGACACTAGAGAGTGGGGATAATAAAGATATAAATCAATGTAAATTGTACAGATAAACAGCCTTACAAAAGAGGTATATTTTTAAATATGTTAAACAATATAAGCAGTAATATCTTCCTATTAAGAAAGGAGTTTGGAGAACATAATTACGAAGCATAATTAAGCCTATAGAATAATTATAAACTTCTGAGATAATTAAGATTCAAGATGATGTCAATCAGACAAGTATAAGCACATTAAATACATAATTAAATTAAAAAGCTAAATACAGAGAAAATGGCAGTGTAACTATACTAGCATAAATAACTAAGTGACACTTGAAGTCTGAAAAGTTGATGGTGTTTAAATAGTAGGTATAGAAATGCATAAATGAAACCATTTCATCAGAGAAATCATGGTGACCCAAAAGATCTCATAGAATATGTATATTCTAACCGCCCAAAATGTAAAGACACTTGTATATTTATTATTTCCCTTTCACACTATCACTATTATTTTTAAAATATGCAACTAACTAAACCTATAGTTCCTACCTATAGTTTTCAATATCCCCAAGATACATAGCACTTTATACCTGTAATGCAAGACTTTTTTTCCTTCTAGGGTTCCAGGGAAAACATTTTTTAATAAATAGCACAGAATAAAAACAATTTTACTATGGAGCTTTTTTTAGACATGTGGCACATTAGGATTTGTCATCAGTGAACATTTTAACCAGTGGCTCCATGAATTAATAATCCTCTGCGTAACCATGCCTGAGATTCCCACTGGTGATATTTTTTACGTGTTATCAGCTAAAAATAAGCAGTGAAGAAGCTAGGCTCAAAGATATTTCCCTGGTAAATTACCAAAATAATAGATAAGTTTGGCTAACAAGTTTTGGGGTTTGTTTTGTTTTTGCCTGTTTCCCTCCAAACTTCAAAGGGACTTCACAGGTAATCAAATATTTTGCTTCTATAATGGCTCTTCCACCAATAGGAAAGTGCATGGTAAAGCTTTTGTTTGAGAGGCTCCTCAACTAACAAGAAGGTTACAATGTGTGGGTTTGTAATTTACCCAAATGGTTCAGAACAAGAAGGTAGCTGCCATTTTTATCTTTTGCCAGGAGTTAAGATTTCAATAGCAAAATAACAGTTTTGAAGATTCCCAGGCAAGTATTTACAGAGATCAAATTTAACCAAAAATCTATTTCAAACCCTAAAAGAACCCAGTCCCTCTTATGAGTATACTAAAATTAATAGTTTGATATCTTTGCAAAGCAGTATGAGAAAGCTTACTGTTTCCTATATAACCCATGATCAAAGTAAAACTAGGCCATAAATGAGCATTAAAAAGGAAAAAAAGACTTCTTTTATTGAGTAATCTGAGTCCCTAATTAGGCATTAACTCCCTTTCCTTGTGCTCATCTTTTAAGTTAGTAAAAATAATTTAAACCAACTTAAAATATGCAATCTTGCCATTATTAAGTTTACTTAATTGCTGACTTAAGTTTTTTAGTTCAATGCATGTATTCAATAAGTGTTGACAGAGACCATTCATAAAATGGTTAAGATTACAAAAGCAATGGTTCCATTTCCCTTGAAACTTCTAACTTTATATAAATTATACATAAAATTGAAAATCCTAATGAAATGTAATCTTAAATAAAATAAGAAAAAGGTATCTCTCTAAAGCTACTTTTAAGTAACTTAAAGCTTAAAAAGTTTATTACGGCAGCGGATAACTTTTACTTTTTAGAAACTACAGAGGAAGGGAAGGGTGAGGTGAAGAGAGCAAAAAGTGGCTTAAATCAAATGCAGCAGAAAAATTCCTTAAAGCTTCACTATTCTTTTTTAAGAATGCAAAACAAAGACATTATTCATAGCTCCTATTGTGGAGATGTTTACTATGCATATCTCTATCACAACTAAACCAAAGCCCAATAGATAGGAGGCGCCATAATTATCCACAACAAAATAAAATAAAGCTTACCTTTGTATGTGGTTCCTGTCTCTTACCAGGCAAAAACTGGAAATCTGGGGAATCATCTCCATAAGTTTCTTGGTTGGCTCAGAAATATTGCTTTTAAAATCTGATTGGGTCTCTTTTTGCTGCAATAGCTCCTGTTTGGCATATTCTTTGAGCCTTTTGTAAAGGGTGCGTAGGCCCTGCGCTGTTCGAGGAGGGCGGTCTACTCCAACTGCATTATAGTTAACTGCTATGATATCCCAACATCTATTCTTTTCCACTATTACTGAATGTTTATTAGTGTGTTCTTCGAGAATTTTAACATATGGCTTCACAAGCTTTAGCAAATCAAGCTTTTCAGATAAGGTAAAATTGGAAGATCTAGCCTTTCCTACCATTGTTCTTTTCTGAAACCACCATGCAGCCTCCAGCTCTGCTCAGCTCTTTTCACAAACAGAAAAAGATCAGGCTTAACTAGGCTAGCCTCATTTAGGCCCACGCCTACAGGGGAGGGTTTATTAAAATTCCTCCAGCTTAAGCTGACGCAGGTTCAGGAAATCTGCTTAAGCCAAGCCTGACCTACATAAAGCTTCTCACTGAAGAAGACAGGAAGGCACAAACAAAACACACTTGTATGTAAAGAGAACAGCTCGAGATAGGATTTAACACACAGAGGTCTGGAGATAAGCATGGAACACAGCTAAAAATTAGCTAATTTAGGGAGCATATCAGATTTCTGCACATGTATGCCTAGCTGATAGACTGAAACTACACTGCAGTTATTACTTTAATAAAAACAAAAGAGGCACTGTTTTGTGCTATTTGTTTACAAATCCAGTAGACAGAAAAATACAAACCTAAAGATCTGACGTGGTGAACGCAGAGATTCCTAACAGAGCCCCTAATCACTGTTTCTGAGCTGCAGCTCTCTCCTACAAAATCTGCATAATGCTGGTCCTGCTGTCAATCAGGAATTGCATATCCTCTAGCTAGTTAGGTTACACCCAAGCTCAGACTCCACTGTAAAGCTAAGCTTCTCCTTCATTTTACAGTCTACAGTCTCCCTGCATATATTTTTCAGTTATTTAATAAGAAATTTTTGTTGAATACTAAATCTAAAATGCAGATGAAAACTGATGTTTTAAAAGCAATGGATTATTCTTGCTGTAATGTAAATGAACGTGCTAGCCAGCTTTGTCATGTATAAAAACCACCATTCAGGGTGAGAAACAGCAGACCCTAATCACACCTTAAGTCTCCACACAACAAAATCGCATTTGCTATTATAATGTAGCAGACTGTTATTTAGCTAGACGCACACAATTTGGACTATGAAAGAAAACAGCTAGTATGGCCATTTGTAAGGACACCAGTTTGCATGTTTAGAATATATTTTCTAATACTAGTCTGAAAACATGTGATAAATAACAATGTAAGCAAAATAAGTCTATTTCTCCTGATATACATGCTTCTCCAGATAGGGCAGAATTAGAACATACTTGAATACACTTCCAGTCAATTAAGTAATTACTGATCACCTATTAAAACTGCTCCTAAGCACTGTGCAAGGCACAATGAAAACAAAGGTGAATCTAGATGCAGTCCCTACCCAGGGGATTGCAGTTGTACAGAAACGCCGTAAATTCTCAATTATCCTGTTTTCATTCTTTCAACAGAAACCACACAATGGGCTAGAGGCTTCAAATGTGTTATCACTCAGGACAGAAACTGAAAGGCTGCTGACAGTTTCACGGAATACTACTGATGATAACCTTTCATTGTCTTGGAGCAGTTTTACAACTCAGTCAACTGTAGAAATCTAATAATGTTTTATTGACTATGCAAAGGCATTCAACTATGCAGATCATAACAAATTATGGATAACACATTGTGAAGAATGGGAATTCCAGGACACTTAATTGTGCTCACAAGGAACCTGTACATAGACCAAAAAGCAATCATTCAAACAGAACAAGAGGCTAGTACATGGTTTAAAATCAGGAAAGATGTATGTCAGGGTTGTATCCTTTTGATAACATCAGTACATCCTGAAAGAGCCTAGTTTACATAAAGCTTGCTAAGAACAAAACAGCAACTCTCTGTTAAACTTTCAGAACATTAATTACAAGAGGCCAAGGGTCAAATGTTAACCCTTACACCAGAACCTTGAGCCCAAAGGTCAGAAAAGGACTCCTTAACATAGTAAAACCACTCCCCTAGGCAGAGACTTAACAAAATAGAGAGACATGCTAACATTATAATGAGATTAGGATTGTACTACGCTTGTTTACAGTATGTTGGAAAACGTAGAAACTTGTAGTTGTGTGATTCGTTAACAACTTCCTCCCTTCTCAGAGTATAAAAAACTGGATCTGAGTAACCCAAGACAGGCAGAGTCTGAGGACTGCACTCCTCTCTGTCTCTGCTTGTGCACAAGCTAGGAACAAATCCTTCGTTCCTCACCCTGGTGCTGTCTTTATTGGTGAAAGCTGCACCGGGCCCAAACCCGAACTTGAGATGGGTAACAATTTCACCATTCTTACTCAATCTGTATGCTGAGCAAAGAATCCTAGAAGCTGGACTACGTGAAGAAGAACATGGTATCAGGATTGGAGGAAGACTCATTAACAACCTGTGATATGCAGATGACACAACCTTGCTTGCTGAAAGCAAAGAGGACTTGAAGCACTCACTGATGAAGATCAAAGACTACAGCCTTCAGTTGATTCCAACTCACAGCGACCCCATAAGACAGAGTAGAACTGCCCCGTAGGGTTTCCAAGGAGTAGCTGGTGGATTCGAACAAGGTTAGCAGCCGAGCTCTTCACCACTGCGCCACCATTGCACCAGTATGGATTACGCCTTAAAATTAAAAAAGAAGAAAAAAAAAAACCTCACAACTGGACCAATAAGTAACATCATGATAAACGGAGAAAATATTGAATTGTCATGGATTTCATTTTACGTGGATCCACAATCAACGCCCATGGAAGCAGCAGTCAAGAAATCAAACGACGTATTGCATTGGGCAAACTTGATGCAAAAGCCCTCTTTAAAGTGTTTAAAATCTTTAGTCTTTAAAAGCAAAGACGTCGCTTTTTTAAGGTGCAACTGATCCAAGCTATAATATTTTCAATCACCTCATATTCATGTGGAAGCTGGAAAATGAATAAGGAAGACAGAAGAAGAATTGATGCCTTTGAATTATAGCACTGGTGACGATTATTGAATATACCATGGACTGCTAGAAGAGCGAACAAATCTGTCTTGGAAGAAGTACAGCCAGAATGCTCCTTAGAATCAATGATGGCGAGACTTAGTCTTACATACTTTGGATATATTATCAGGAGGGACCAGTCCCTGGAGAAGGACATCATGCTTGGTAGAGGGTCAGCAAAAAAGAGGAAGACCCTCAATAAGATGGATTGACACAGTGGATGCAGCAACGGGCTTAAACATTGTGAGGATGGCGCAGGACTCGGCAGTGTCTCATTCTCTTGTTCATAGGGTAACTAACTATGAGTGGAAACTGACTTGAAGGCACCTAACAATAGGAATGCAAGTGATTCTTGTCCATAGATATGCAAATTGCAAATAACCCACCCGAACAACAACTTGACCACAGGTACTTAAAGTCATTCTAGCCTTTTCTGAGTTTTTAAACAGTAAAAAGAGAACCAAGGAAAGCAAGTACTCAGTATGGGTATATGTTTCTTTAGATAATATTTTCCATTATTTTTGAAAGAAATACAGATATTGTCTTAAGAAATGATAAAAATATTAAAAAATGTTCAATCTCCTAGTCATGAAAATACATACTAAAAATGATTTTTAATCTAAAAAACAGCACAATTTTTAAAAGTTGAAAATGTCAGGAGTGGATGAGGGTGTAAGGGAAAGAAACACTCTTCTTGACTGTTCATGGGCGTGTAAAATGCATTTTGGATGACAACTGGAGAGTATCAACATTTTACATGTGCAAAATCTTCTAAAATTACAGTAATTTTACATCAGAGTGTATCTTAGAAAAATACTCAAATGAGCACAAAGAGCAATGAAGCATTCTATACAGTTGCATAGTACTGGAAGCAACCAAAAAGCATATCAGTTGGAGACTAGTTAAATCACTAAGGCACATCCATACTATCTGGTCTAATCTAGGAAGCATTAAAATGAAAGAGGCAGATTTCTATATATTGACTTAAACTCCAAGACACATGGTAAGTAAAACGAACAAGTAGAACAGTAACGCTGTTGCTGTTGTTAGCTGCCTTCGAGTTGATTCCGACTCATGGTGACTCCATGCGTGCAAAGTAGCAGACAGTATAATCCCACTGTGCTTACAAAAAGCACCAGAAGCTAAATACTTCTGTAGGTACAGAATGTATGTATGTAGCCAGAGAATGTATCCAAAAAAGGTCTGGAACTCTAACCAATACAGTAGTTGCTACAGACATGTGGCTATTAACACTTGAAATGTGGCTAATGGTACCGAGAAACTGAAATTTAAATGTTATTGAATTTTAAATAATTTAAATTTTAAAGTTTAAAAACTGAAGCAGTCTATTTTTCCATTAAACACAACTTTACTGTTTTGGTAGGATTACATTTCACCTTAACCCTTTCATCATACATGATACTATTGTTTCTACTATTACTTATAAACACATCAATAATTGAGTCAATATTAACAAAGTGATTCAATTTGAATGATTTTTTCTATCCACTGAAAAATCCAAAACCAAAATCACTGCCATCAAGTCAATTCCAACTCATAGCGACCTGACCCTGTAGGACACAGGAGAATTGCCCCATGGGGTTTCCAAGAAGTGGCTGGTAGATTCGAACTGCCAACATTTTGGTTAGCAGCTGGAGTTCTTAACTACTGCGCAAACAGGGCTCCAAGTAACACTCATGTAATAGATTTATTTGAATATTTTATGCAGACAACACATATTACAGTGATAACAAATGCAAATTCTAAATGGTTATCAATTTGAAATACTGTTTTAACTACTATAATTAAATTATTTTTCTAGTTAAAAAAATAAAAAAGGATAATTTTTTTAATTGAAAGAAATATACTACTGAGACAGAATGGAATACAGATACAGAAGCTAGTACTCCCATCAGAGCAGGAAAGAAAAAAAAAAGACTGAAATAAGGTATATTGCAAAGTTCATGCTGAATACCAATCGCAGTATGTTACAGCAGAACAACAGGGAGATATTTTACTGTGTCAAAATATTTTTAAGTAATAAATTAGACAATATTAAGAGACATTTTCAACAAATAACACAGTGAACATGATGTTTCCTCTCAACAGTCAAAAAAGAGTATCATATCAAATCAGAATTAAATGTCCAAGAGACTTTTTAAATGATTTTTAACAAAATCTGAGCTTGTAACTTTAGCCAGCTATAAAATGGCTTGGATTCTTACATGGAAAAAAAAAAAAAAAACACCATTTTTAGACAGGGAGATAGTAAAAAAAATAAATAAATAAGTATTCACTTACAGAAATTTTCCTAGAATATTACAGGAAAAAAGTATTTTAAAAGCTATGTTTTAAAAATGAAAGATCTTTAATAAAGCAACCAAACAATTCCTTGTAGAATACAAAATCTAACACATTGCTTTAAAAAAAAAAAAAAAATCTTATTAAGCCAATAATAGAAATTTATTGGAGTTTACTGAATATAAAATTTGCAAACTGGGGTAACATTTCAACTAGAGTGTCAGAAATGTTCTGAAGAGGAAAAGAACTTCAAAAATTCTTATACTAAATCTTATCCCCACTGCCATGGAAAAAAGGAGTGGGAACAGACTTGATAAACAAATCTGTGGTCAGAAAGGATTTTCATACAGCATTGTCTTGAAAACAATTAAAATAACTACTGATTTACCCCAGACTGACCTTTGGAGTCCATTTCCCAAAACCGACTGAATTCTTTAAAAGAGCACAAGACAGGTTACAGAAACAGTCACCAAAGACATGACATACATACTAAAAAACAGCCTCCAGTCAGACCCTGGAGTTCCTGCTTCTCAAGTTGGCTGGCTGCCCATAGATAATCTTCCAAAAGAACCCAATGCCTAAGGCAAGTGTCTCCACTAAGCTGTTTACTAAGCTATTGTTTGACCTGAAGGTACTCCAGGGAACAAGTTCCTACAAGGGTTCAAAAAGGACATCCAAGGGCAATAGCCTGTGTGGGTTACCCTAACTTCCATGAAAGCCAGAAATCTGAATTACAGGAGAATTAAAACTCTTTCATCAATATCAAAGATCAATTAGTTCAAAATTCTAAAAATCGTAACAACTTTTCTTTAATTTTAAATGAGTTGTGCAGTATAAGAAACATTACCCAATGAATACTTTGGATTACATTTTAGCTCACAGGACTTCCAAATTTATGAAGAAATGCTGTCAACTGATGGCATATATACATACACAACTCATAGTATAGATATTTTTAAATCTTCTGTATTTGTCAAAGGAGCCCTGGTGGCACTACAGTAAAGCACTTGGCTGCTAACAGAAAGATTGGCAGTTTGAACCCCATCCAGTGACTTCCAGTGAGAAAGACCTGGTGATCTCCTGTAAGGATTACAGCCTAGAAATCCTATGGGGCAGTTCCACTCTGCCACATGGAGTCACTATGAGTAGAAAACTGACTTCACCGCACCTAACAACAACATAAGGGGCCCTAGTGGCACAGAGGTTAAGTGCTCGGCAGCTAACGGATAGGTCGGTGGTTCAAATCCACCAGCCGCTCCACAGGAAAAAGATGTGGCAGTTTGCTTCCATAAAGATTTAGAGCCTTGAAAATCCTGTGGGACAGTTCTACTCTGTCCTATAGGGTCACTCTGAGTCAGAATCGACTCGACAGCAATGGGTTTGGGTTTTTCTTTGGTTTTAACAACAACATATCTGTCAAAAAAGAATTTCAACTACACTTAAAAAAATTAGTTTCTACCACAACAGACAGTACTCCAGCCGTGTTAGATCAAAAATCCAGATTTACTGATTTTTAACACAAGAGACTAATATTTTGCTTACCGCTTCATTCACATACATATAACAAATATTATGCTCCATTTTCTGAGCAGATGCTATGAAAAATGTCATGGATATAGTTATTAAAATCATTTAGAATGTGTATGGAACTGTTGAAAGAAATAAAAGACAATTCAATTTTTTTTTGGTTTTTTGACAATGCTCATTGGTTGAATGTGGAATAGTTTTATAAAGAATTATTGTATTGCTCACTGCAACTCAAGATTTTTTGAAACAAAAGCAATGCTTGCCAAATACTCAATAATCAAAGACAAAAAAAGGCAGTCTGATTTACATTTTCTCATCAATAACACACCACATACTAATGAGCTAAATTTGAAGTTCCAAGGAAAGGAAAAGCTCATTTGTAGCCTAATTAGACAGGTAAGAAAATTTATGCTCAAAGTGAAAATCTTCATAAAAATAGAAATCATTAAGTAATTTTACACATTTTTCTAATATGAATCAATATGAAGAAAACTAACTATAACTGACAGTGCTATGTAAATTGCCTACAAAAACTACAAGACCGTTTTGATACTGTTAAATTTAGAGTTGCTTTTTAATTTATGCAATACGTCTTTGAATTCAATGTTAATAATATAGCTTTGATATAGCGTTAGTGAATTTACTTGGACAGACATACTTTTGAAACAGATATGCTTTTGCTTCAAAATCAAATCAAATCTTCAAAAAAGGTGAAGCAGTTTTGTCAAGGTAGATGCATACATAAAAGAAAAATTATTTTTAACTCAATTCAGTTACTGGAAAACTTTTAAATACATTTAAAACAACTTTGGTATGTACATCTTTTTTTTTAAATTGTAAATATAAATACTGATGAAGAATTGCAATAAAAATTTAGCCCTCAACTTAAGATGTGCTGGAAATGTAAAATACACACCAAATTTAGAAGACTCAGTATGAAGAAAGAATGTAATATACTTGAATAATTTTTATATTAATTACATGTTAAAATGATATATTTTTGACATATTGGGTGTCATGGATTGAATTATGTCCCCCCAAAAATGTGTGTATCAATTTGGCTGGGTCATGATTCCCGGGATTGTGTGGTTGTCCTCCATTTTGTGATTGTAATTTTACATTAAAGAGGATTAGGGTGGGATTGTAACACCACCCTTACCCAGGTCACATCCCTGATCCAATGTAAAGGGAGTTTCCCTGGGGTGTGGCCTGCACCACCATTTATCTCTCAAGAGATAAAAGGAAAGGGAAGCAAACAGAGAGTCGGGAACCTCATACCACCAAGAAAGCATTGCCCGGAGCAGAGAGTATCCTTTGGACCTGAGGTTCCTGCACAGAGAAGCTCCTAGACCAAGGGAAGAGTGATGACAAAGGACCTTCCTCTGGAGCTGACAGAGAGAGAAGGCCTTTCCCTGGAGCTGATGCCCTGAATTGAGACTTGCAGCCTACTAGACTGTGAGAGAATAAATTTCCCTTTGTTAAAGCCATCTACTTGTGGTATTTCTGTTACAGCAGCACTAGATAACTAAGACATTGGGTTAACTAAAATATTTTAAAACAATTAATTTCACATATTTCTTTTTTACTTTTTTTTAATGTGGTTACTAGAAAATTAAAAATGCTGGTCTAAAAGGATATTCACCAAACTAATGACAGCAGCTACCAGTGGGGTACCACTTAGCTACCACTGACACTGAGGAGAACAGTTAAGAAGAACTTTAACTGTATTCTTAGAAAATTTTATAAAAATATTCAATATATCACTTATATGATCAAAATTAAATTATAAACAACTTATACAAACTATGAAAAACAATGCAGTAGGGAAATGGACATGGAATATAAACACAGGACTTAAAGAGGAAAATACATGTCCAATAAATATATAAAAAGAGCTCAACCTCACAAGTAATCAAGGAGATACAAATTAAATGACAGTAATTTTTACCATTCAACTGGCAAAAGTTTAATAACATGTGTTGAAGGTAGAAAAATAGGTTCTCTCATACATTTGCTTACACATACAATTCAGTGACATTAATTACATTCATCATTTTGTGCAACCATCAACATTATCCATTTCCAAACTTTCTCCATCACCCGTAACAGAAATTCAGTGTCCCTTAGTAATACCTCTCTTTTTCTCCCAGCCTTTGAGCTAGCAGCATAGCACATTGTTTCTACCACACAGGGAAAAGGACAGGGGGGGATAAATAACAGTATATTGCTTTAACATTCACATATAGGTAAAGTAGTATAATATTTGAAGGCAGACTATGGTAAGTTAAGATGTACATTGTAGAATCTAGAGTAACTACAAACAGAAAGAAAAAATGAGATAAAACTAATAAACCAAATAATAAAGATAAAATTTAATCATATAAAATACACCATTAATGAGAAGGAGGCAGAAAAGCATAAGGCGGGGAGGGGAAGAACAGATGTGACAAAGAGAAAACAAACAGCAAGATGGTAGATATACATCCTACCCAATCAATAACAACATCAAAGACAAATGGATTATAAATAGTAATTAAGAGGTAGAAACTGTCAGATGAGTAACAAAATCAAGACCCAACTTTATGCTCACTCCTAGAAACCAAACTTTAAATTTAAAAACACACATTGGTTAAATGGAAAATGATGGAAAAAGATATACTACAAAACTCCTAATCAAAAGAATGTTGGAACAGCTAGAGCATCAAAGAAAAATCAAGACCCAACTTTATGCTCTCTCCTAGAAACCAAACTTTAAATATAAAAACATACACAGGTTAAATATAAAATGATGCAGACTTCCGGGCAACATGGCGCTATAGTCTGAGGGACCATGCCAACCCTCTGCAGCAAAGATCAGAAAAACTAGTTCAAAAGGAGTCACATGTCAATCCTGAAACCCTAAGCATCAAATGAAGAGATAAAGAACTCAGCCAAGCACCAAATGGAATAAGAAACTGACTGAGAACAGAGAGTGAGGAGAGATACATGCAGAGGTCCCCTATCAGCTACCGCAGCGCGGATCCGCCATTTTGGACTCCTATCAGAGATCAGCGAACAGGGGGTACGAGAAAGCAGCTTCACGGAGCTTCCAGCAGGAGACAGAACAACCAGTAACCAGCGAGATATGCTTTCCCACCCCCCACCCTTCTTCAACCCCACTTAGCCTCCTCTGCTTCCTGCAGCCACAGTCTCTAGGCCAGGAAGCACCAGCTTCACTCCGGTGTTGCTTGGATTCCACCTGCCCGCACTGCCCGGCTCCCTAAGTGCCTTTTATTGGCTGCTGGTGTTGCTTTTTTCCACTTTAGATTTCTTCCTTACCTCTCACCACCTCCCCCTCCTTTCTCTCAAATACCTGGCTTCGAGTGCCATCTTTACTTCTTCCCAAAAGGCTGCAAAGCACCGTTCGACTGTGAAACTGCTTCCCGGCCCGTGCCGCCACGCTTGTGGGACCCCCGGGGCTTTTTTGTTTGTTTGCTCTGATTTGTTCTGTTTTGATTTGTTTGTTTTCTTTTTCTTTTCTCGGCTTTGGAGCCCTTTCTAGCCAGGCAGTACCATGTGGCATGGAAGCTACTCCCTTACTCTGCGCAGCCGCACAGGAAAATCCCTGGGGGCATTTCT
>NW_004443945.1:24063771-24065839 GCF_000243295.1 Trichechus manatus latirostris | reverse complement strand
GGAACCCAAGGTTGAGAAGGGACGGTGTTGACATGTTGTGGGGTTGTTAACATTGTTATATACGGCAGTATGTATACCAACTGTTTAATGAGAAACTATTTGTTCTGCAAACTTTCATCTAAGGTACAAAAAAAAAGAATTATCTATGTGAGATCAAATTGACAACAGCAACTCAAAAGGTTGGCTGGGAAGCCTAAGGGGCCCTGAGTTGAAGATAATGGTGATGGAATAATTTGGAAAAGGATAGTGAGAATAGCAGCACAACTGGAAGAATGTAATCCGTGTCACTGAATTGTATATGTAGAAACTTTTGAAATGCTGTAACTTTGGCTGTGTATATTTTCACCAAAAAAACGATCCTCCAAGGTCAAGAAGAGAGAGTGTTGACATGTCGTGGGGCTGTTAACCAATGTCATAAAACAATATGTGTACTGACTGTTTAATGAGGAACTATTTGTTCTGTAAACCTTCATCTAAAGTACAATAAAAAAAAATTTAAAAAAATTGTATGTATAAAATGATGGAAAAAGATATACCATAAAACTTCTAAATCAGAAGAAATGTTGGAACAGCTATAAGACAAAACAGATTTCAGAATAAAAGGAATATAGCCAGGGTTAAAGAGGAATACCTCATAATAATAAAAGGGTCAATTCATCAAAAGAACATAATAATCATAAATACATACACATTTTAAAAAAAGAGCTTCAAAAAGAAGCAAAAACTGACAGAACTGAAAAATGGAGAAACAGTTGGAGATTTAAACACTATTCTCTTAATAGAACAAGTAGAAAGAAAGGAGGATATAAAAGAGCTATATAAGCTATCTGGAGCAAATTGGCACTTCATACAACACCAGCAGTGCGCACAGAACATTCACCAAGATAGACGATATTCTGAGCCATGTAATGACCTGCAACAAATTTAAAAGGATTGAAAGCATACAGAGTACATTCTCTGTCCAAAATAGAATTAATTGAGAATTCAATAAAAGAAAGATATGTGAAAAGTCAATAAATATTTGGAAATTAGACAACTGTTCTAGGCTGGGTTCTCTAGAGAAGCAAAATTAGTGAAGCATATACATATAGAGAGAAATTTGTATCAAGGAAATGGCTCACATGGTTGTAGAGGCTGGAAAGTCCCAAGTCCATGGATCAGGCTGGAGGCTTTTCCAGACTCATGTCGCTGCAGGGGCTGACGAATCCCAAGATCGACAGGTAAGATGGCAGACTGCTGGCTCACAGGCTGCGGAGGCTGATGAATCCCACGATTGGCAAGTAAGCTGCTAGCTCAAGTCCCAAAACTAGAGGTCAAGTGAGTAGCCTGCTGCAGGATCCAGAGCGAGCAAAAGCTTTGCCAGAAGGTGCACATCTACAGGATGCAGGCCACACCCCCAAGGAAAGCCCTTTCAACTGACTGGCTGCTCATAACAGATCTCATCATGGAAGTGATTACATTATAGTACATCTCATTCTGGAAGTGATTACATCATTACATAGCTGCCAAACTACATCATAACTGCCAAACCACTTAGAATCATGGCCCAGCCAAGCTGACACACAACTTTAACCATCATAATAACATACTTCTAAATAACCGTGGGTCGAAGAATAAATAGCCAAGAGAAATCAGAAAGTATTTTTAATTCAATGAAAATAAATATATGACATAAAAAACTGATGGTATGTCTCACCCCGGCATTACTGGCACGAATCAAAAACACTGGAAATAACAAATGTTGGAGGGGCTGCAGGGAGATCAGAACTCTTACGTACTCTTATGGTGGGAATGCAAAATGATACAACCATTTTGGAAAATGATATGGCGCTTCCTCAGAAAGCTAGAAATAGACACACCATTCGATTCAGCAATCCCACTCCTAGGAATATATCCTAGAGAAATAAGAGTCGTCACTCGAACAGACATATGTACACCTATGTTCATGGCAGCATTGTTCACAATAGCAAAATGATGGAAACAACCTAGACGCCCATCAACAGATGAATGGATAAACAAACTATGGTACATACACACAATGGAGTACTATGCAACGAGAAAGAACAAC
>NW_004443945.1:24032124-24062683 GCF_000243295.1 Trichechus manatus latirostris | reverse complement strand
TATGTGTATCTTCACCAAAAAAAAAGGTTAAGAAGTTAGAGGGTTAATATGTTCTGGGGTTGTTAACCAATGTCATAAAACAACATGTGTACTACCATTTCATGAGAAACTATTTGTTCTGTAAGCCTTCACCTGAAGTACAATAAAATAAAATAAAATAAATTGACGGTATGAAGCTAAAGCAGGACTTTGACAAATTTATAGCAACAAATGCTGATAATAGAAAACAAGAAGTTCTCAAATCAATGATCTAGCTGAAGAATAGGAGAGTAAATTAAACTCAGACTAGGTATAAGGAAAGAAATAAAAGAGTAGAAATAAATGAAATAGAAAACAGAAAGACAACAGAGAAAATTAAAGAACACAAAAGCTTTGAGAAGCTTTATAAAACTGGTAAAAGTCTAGCCAGAGAGATAAGGAAAAGACAAAAACCAGAAATCACCAATATCAGAAAAAAAGAGGAGACATTACTATACAAAACCAAAAACAAACCCGTTGCCATCCAGCCAATTCCAACTCATAGCGACCCTATAGGACTGAGCAGAACTGTCCCATAGGGTTTCCAAGGAACAGCTGGTAGATCTGAACTGCTGATCTTTTGGTTAGCAGCCCTAGCTCTTAACCACTGCACCACCAGGGCCCTGCATTACTGTACAGTCTACAGATAATGTCTTAGGCTGGGTTCTCTAGAGAAGCAAAACCAGTAAAGCGTCTAAATATATTGAGAGATTTATATCAAGGAAATAGCTCATGCAACTGTAGAGGCTAAAACGTCCCAAGTCCATAGATCAGGGTAGAGGCCTCTCTGAATTCATGGAGCCGCAGAAGCTGGGGAACCCAAGGTCGGCAGGTCGGAGAGGGGCTCCTGCTCACAGGCTGTGAAGGTCAATGAATTCCAAGATCAGCAGACAATACCACAAGGTTTCTCCTGATTCACGTAGCTGCAGGGGCTGGCGAACCCAAGGTCAGCAGGTCAGGGAACTGGACTCTTACTTGCAGGCTGAGAAGTTCAACGAATTCCAAGATCAACAGGTAAGCTGCTAGCTCAAGTCCCAAGAACCGGAGGTGAGACAACAAGAGGCAGCTGCTGAGTCTGGAACAAGCCAAAAACCTTGGCAAGGTGAGCAGGCAGAAAGTAACCAGCAGAAGGCAGAGGGATGAAACTGAGGGGGCAGTGAGCTGCCACAGGCCCTGCCTCCGCCAGTACCACTCAGCAGATTCCATCATGGGGATGATCACAACATTATACAACTGCTAAAACACTGAGAATAATGGCCTAGCCAAGTTGACATACAGTCTTAACCATCACAGATACTAAAAAGAATACTAAGGGAATATTTCAAACAACTTTATGTCAATAAATTCAACAACTTAGATAAAACAGTAAATTTCTTGAATGGGACAAACTATTAAATCACACACAAAAAGAACAAGATAAACTGAATACACCTTTGCTGAGGAATTCTAGCTAACAATAATGAAAAAATACCAATTCTACAAAATTTCTTCCAGATAAAGAGGATGAATCCTAACACATTTTATGAAATGATCTTTACTGACACCAAAACAATGCAATGATATTGCAAGAAATGAAAACCACAGACCAGTATATCCAAAAAGTATAAATGCAAAAATTCTTTAAAAAAAATTTTTTTTAGCTAATAAAATCTAATAATATAACAAAAGAACAATATTTCAAGACCTAGTGGGGTTGATTCCAGGAATGCAAGGGTTGTTCGACATTTTAAAAAGAATAAGGTACCTCTAAACGTACTGACAAAAAGATTTCAAAGACATGTATTACAGGAAAAAAAAAAAAAGGCAATATATGGAACAATGCAGCTAGTGACCAATCATTTGTATGGGGAAAATATATACATACAAAGGTTTCTAAATGTTTATAGACTATCTCAAAGAACATACACAAAACACTGGTAACTAGTTGCCTCTAGGAAGGGAATTAGATGGCTACTAATCAGGGAAACTTTTTCTATATTCTACATTTCATTTGAACTTTTCACTATGTGTAAAAAATATATTGTATTACCTATTTTTAAAAAAACAAACATTTTTAAGTCTCCTTTGAAAATAAAATTACTGAAATGGTATTACTTTGACAAACAAGAATAGGGCCATAATTTCTACTTGAGAACTACAATTCTAGTTCTTTGACTGAGTTCCCGGGCTGAGAGAAGTATGTTAGTGACAGGAGTGATAGACAAATGGATTGTAAGAGAGGTACAATTTCACATTCCTGCACTGTGGCAAAGACTGCTAGTTATCACCCAATATCCATTCTTCCCTTCTCTCTCATCATGACTTTTAGCTAAGCACACGGTTACTCTGACTAAAAACTACCAGTACATCTCCCAGCCTCCCTTGAAGCTAAGTGTGGCTATATGATTTAGCTTTGGTCAAGGGAATATGAGGGGAATATTTACAAACATAAAACTAAGTGATTTTATATATATATATATATATATATATATATATATATTGCTGAATTAAAACAATAGGGTTACTATGAGTTGGAACTAACTCCACAGCACCTAACAACAACAACAATCACAGTATAAATATGATCTGGCACAGGTTCTTGTGTGTTCAACAAACCTTTACTCCAATGTGATGCCTCAATTCTTTCATTATACCTATTTGAATATGCAAAATCTTCATTTGGTATACTACTTACACATTATATCTACCTCTGCTCTCATTTGCAGGCATGAAATCTTATAGTAGTGCTCAATTATAACGTGGTTGCCTGAAAGATTGAGCATATGCTCATATACTTTTATTAATATCATTTAAAGGATAGCACAAAATTCTAAATTTCTCTAAGAATTTTTAAACCCCTAAAAATATGTCTAACCATCTCCTGGAACCTTACACCAGAGACAGGTGTTATCACTCTTTTTTTATATCTTTGGAGCCCCGGTAGCACACTGGTTAAGAGCTTGGCTGCTAACCAAAAGGTTGGCAGTTCGAATCCACCAGCCACTCCTTGGAAACCCTATGGGGCAGTTCTACTCTGTCCTGTAGGGTTGCTATCAGTCAGAATCGACTCGATGGCAGTGGGTTTGGTTTTTTGGTTTTCTGTATCTTTAATCCTCGCTTCTTTACTAATTTTTTCCTCTCAGCCTACAACACACTACTTTAAAAAACAAAAAACTCCTCTGGTCCCCTGGCATCCCTCAAGATACTTCTCCTTCCCTTTACAACCAAATTTCTTTGAAAAGGTAGCTTACATTCACTGCCTCCACTGGCTTACGTTTCACTCATCCATCACATATCCATTACACTTGGACTTTTGTTCCAAACACTTTCTGGAACTATTTTCTCAGTCATTACCAAAACCTGCAAACTGTTCCAGTATGTTCTTGACTACTTGACTTCTCTGAAGCATTTTAAAGCTAAAGGACTAATAAGGGGCTCAACTATAGAAAACTACAGGTCTCTCAAGATCCCTTCACTCAGTCATAAAAGGTTTTGGAATTCATAACATTTGAGTCAAAACTCAAATAAGAGAAAGTTCCTACCCTTGTATTTTATAGTTCAGTGAAGCAGACTCAGGTAAATCGATAAAATATAATACAAATAGTATGGTTGATGTTCCTGAGAGAATTAATGACAAAGAATTCATGGTAATCAGTAATGGTATTACTGATTTTATAAGCCCATCAGAATGAGAAAGAATCGGAACCAGTGGAAGAATTTCTTTTTCTAAAGAAGGAAAGTATAGCTCTGAATACCTAGGAGGTCTCGGGCTTCCCTTCTCCCAGGCTTCAGTTTTCACAAGCTCAGGCTGAAATGTACTGAGCTGGACTGTTCATGAAGAGAAGGGAATCTGGAGCTTTTGGATGAAAAGAGGCAAAAGTGGGTCCTCCTACCACAGCCTCCAGAAAGTGTACATTCCCTGAGCCTTTGGGGAAATCAGCAGTGGTAGATCTACACCTTCATTCTCACACAAGTAATATTATCTGCAAACAGGTAGGGTTATAAAGAGACTTGAAGAGCCAGTGAAGTTCAATGGGGTGAAAATGTACTTACTTGACAAAGAAACCAAACTCAAACTTGTTTAAGCAAAAAATGGTATTACTGATATTAAACCAAAAAACCAAACCAGTTGCCATGGAGTCAATTCCAACTCCTGGTGAGCCCATGTGTGTCAGAGTAGAATTGAACATAGGGTTTTCAATGCCTGTGACCTTTCAAAAATATATTACCAGGGCTTTTTTCCGAGGCACCTCTGGGTGGATTTGAACTACTGAACTTTCGGTTAGTAGCCAAAGCACTTAATCGTGTGTGCTACCCAGGGACTCAATATTATAAATTACTGTTAATCTTCTTAGGTGTAATAATAATATTGTGGTTATTCAGGAGAAGGCATTTATTTTAAGAAATACACGCTCAAATATTTAGGGGTGAAATGGAACGATATTTGCAACTTATTTTCTAATAACCTAGCAAAAAAATGTATGTGCATATACACACCCACAGAGCGGAGAGAGAAAGCAAATTTGATAACTAAATGTTAACGACTGCTGAATTTAGGATGTAAACTGGACTATTCTTTTATCTTCTCTATATGTAAGAAATTTCTCAAAATAAAAGATGGTGGGGGCTGGGGATGGGGCCACAGGCTTAGGCCTGAACACTTCAAGGTGGATTAGAGCTAGGATTAAAAGGATGCCAAAAGGTGAGTGAGTGTTTTTAAAAAAAAAAAAAGTGAGTGTTTACTATATAGGTCTCTTATATCCATGCTTTCCTATACACTACATCCCTCCTCAGCAATCCATGATAGAAAGCAAGATGCTTCTTACAAGGTTCTTTTTCCCAATTAACCTCATTCCCTGACTGAGAGGCAGGAGGGTATCAGGAAATTGGCACAAGTTCCTCAGTCCAGTGAATGTACTAAATCAGAAAAGGGATTAAGGGATTATGGGTTGTGTAAATTAACTCCCTCTTCAATTTATCTTAACTCTTAACTCCTTTCTCCTATTTAGCAAGGAAGGGAGTAAGAAACTGTAGAACACAAATAAAGCGCAAAATAAAATCAGTAACACAGAATGTGTTATATTCTAGAGTCTACAATATTATTTTTTGGTGAAGGATTAGCTATCATGACAGAAAAGAAACGAGTATACTATCTCGGACTGCCGATAGAGAAGAAAGCCTGGGAAAAGAGGAAACTCCCCTAATGAGGATGAAAAGAAGAAAAGAGGAAGAGAGGGAAGAAGGGAGGAAAAAAGGAAGGAGAGAGCAAATCAGTGAGACAGGGCAGCAACTAAACTGCCATGCCCAGAGCTGTCTCTAGAGATCTCCCAAAACTGAAACCAGTTCCAAAAGTCCCTCTCAGCCTTGGGAAATTACAGAATTCCTTTCTGCCTCACAACAAAGGAACAAATCAACTGTCTATTGTTACAGTAACAAATCCACAAACTCAGTGGCTTCAAGCAGCATAATACCCATTCATAGGTAAAATTTATTAATCGTGAAGTTAAAGAAATACCTTCAAATTAATTAAGTAGTTAAAGGGTTAAGTGCTTAAGGCACTTTGTTGATCTATACTAGTATCTAAAAGACGGCAGTTACTATTATGTAGCCCAACAGATGGGGCTCTCTCTCTGAATCTGTGTGTTCAGCCAAAAACTGAATAAATATAATTTGAAAATTAATGATGCCTTTCACACAGCCAAATAGATAAACAGCTGTGATGCTTTCTTTTTTTTTTTTTTAAATTACCTGAAAAACAGTGATCTCTTACGGATACAAAAAGAACCATAATCCTTATGTTAATTCAACAACGGAGGAATAAGGGCAGGAACATTTGTTAAATGCTTGGTTTTCCTATAATTCTATATCTTGATAATCCAAATCTAACTAATTTGAAGTTATGCCATGGATTATAATGAATTAGTCATTTAAAATTCATCTCTCAATATTATTAACATACTTCTTGGAAAAAAAATTTTTTAATCAAATCTTTAAACACAATTTATTTTGGCACTTGAGGAAAAGATCATATTTGACCAAAGAGTTTACAATGAACACTCTTAAACATAGAGCTATTATAAACTTTAAAATTACATAATTATTAATCCAATCACTAAAGGTAAATCATGACCCAAAAAATCTAAATTGCCGACAATCTAATGTTAATACATTAACAATATCCAAATATAACATATTCATTCTTGAAAATAATCAATATAAAGAATAATATTATTGGCCAAGTATAAATCCAATCATTAAAGCACAGTCTTACCTGTATGAGGTGGATCTAGTGTTGGCATCACAGATGCTTCAGAACGATATTTTCCACCGTAATTATCCCTGTGATTAATTTGTCTAGCATTCCCTTCAGTATGCAGAAGACTTAAACTACATGTTCTGGAATCATTTTGTGACTTATTTGCAGCAACCTAAAAGAATAAAATATATATTTCAAGCAGAAATTGAATCTAATTTCCATATTTTCACATAATAGATTCCTGATTTAAAATATGAACCAGAAGTTTCTCTATATCTAGAGACTATATAAAAATAGATTTAAAATGTAATTTTTATTGTTTATTTTAAACTAGTTTTAATTATGTTCTAAAAACTTTAAGACATGACAGAATGAAAATGATGCTTATAATTACTGTGTACTTGAAACAGATCAGAAGAGTTTTTAAACACATATAATGTCATTCTCATAGCCAGCTGCTCCTTTTTTTCTTGCTAAATGTCTCAATATAAAATCAACACTTAAATACTGCCATTTTAGGTGTGATAATGGTGCTATCATTATGGTTTTTTTTTTTAAAGAGCCCTTATATTTTAGAGATATATACTAAAATACTTAGAAATGAAAAGCTATTACTTGGATTTACATAAAAACAACAGGTAGGGAAGGGACTAGGGAGGGAATTGGAGAGGTAGAAATGAAACAAGATTGGTCATGAGGTGATGATTGTTGAAGCAAGGGTGATGGATAAATGGGGGTTGGTAATATACTCTTTTCTCTATTTTCGTATGTTCTTCACTGCTGCTATAACAAATTATCACAAACTTAGTGGCTTAAAACAACATAAATATATCATTTTACAATTCTGTAAGTTAGAAGACCAACAAGGGTATCACTGGGCTAAAATCAAGGTGTCAGCAGGGCTGTGCTTAGATGCCTACACTATTCAATGGATTACAATCCATTAGTATATTTATTTTGAGGCTCAATTTGCCACTTGTATTTATCAGGCCAATACAATAAAAATTCCTGACAATATTGTTTTGAAGCATCTGTGATGCTAACAACAAGGGTGTTTATTTTATTTACTTGATAAATACACGTGGCAAAATCTGGGACAAATTGAGCATCAAAATGAATATACTAATGGATTAGTAATCCATTAAATAATATAACCACTTCCTAACATGATTAATTCAATCTAAGATAAGAAATAATTTAAGAACAAAAATTTCAAGAATGAAATAGATAAAGTAAGGAGGCAATACAATTAACTGATAAGCCTAATACAGTTAGGCTTATCATGCTGCCTTGCCTAAAAAAGTTACATGATCTCAAAAATGCCTACTTCATTAGTTTTAGAAAGTAAAATAACTACTAGGCTTTCTGATACAATTAAAAGGAAAACAAACATAGTAAATCAGTGTTTTGGTCTGGAATTAGTCCTTAGAAACTACATCAGAAAACAAACCTTAAGACAAGGGTGTCAAAACAATCCAATGGGGTAAAGAAGAGTCTTTTCAACAAACGGTGCTGGGATAACTGAACACCTACATGCAAAAGAATGAAATTTAACCCCTACCTCACACCATACATAAAAAATTAATTTGAATAGATCAAAGACTTAAAGAGCCAAAACTATAAAATTCTTAAAAGAAAATGTAGAAGTAAATCTTCATAGCCTTGGGTTAGGCAAAGCCTTCTTAGTTATGATACCAAAAGCACAAGCAACAAATATAAAATAAACTGGACTTCATCAAAATTAAAAATGTTTGTGTTGCAAATAATATCATCAAGAAGGTGAAAGGACAGCCCACAAAACAGGAGAAAATATTTGCAAATCATATATCTGATAGGGACTAGTAACTAAAATATATAAAGAGCTCTTACAACTCATAAAAAGAATAAAAAGAAAAAAAGAGGAGAATCAAATTACTAAAATCAAGAATAAACGAGAGAACATCAATACCAACTATACAGAAATAAAAAGGATTATAAAAAAAATACTCAACAATAAAAAGACAACCCAATTAAAAATGGACGAAGGATCTGAATAGACATTTGCCCAAAGAAGATATCTAAATGGACAATAAGCACATGTAAAGATGTTCACGATCACTGGCCATCTGGAAAATGCAAATCAAAATCACAATGAGATACCACTTTACTCACTAGAATGGTTATAATCAAAAAAAGGGAAAACAACCAGCGTCAGTAAGGATGTAGAGAAATCAGTACCCTTGTACATTACTGGTGAGAATATAAAATGGTAGTCACTTTGGAAAACAGTCTGGCAGTTCCTCAAAAGAATAAGCATACAGTTACCATATCACCTAGCGATTCTACTCCCAGGTATACACAAGAGAAATGAAAACTTTTGTCCACATAAAAACTTTTACATGAACATTCACAGTAGCATTATTCATAATAGTCAAAAAGTAGAAACAATCCCAACACCCATCAACTGATAAATTAGTAAATAAAAATGGTTCATCAATACAATGGAATATTATTCAGTGTGGTAGGCAGAATAATAGCTAGCAAAAATGTCCACACCCTAATCTCTAGAACCTCTAAATATGTTATGCTACAGAGCAAAGGGACTTTGCAGGTGTGATTAAGGTTAAGGATCATGGGATGGACGGATTATCCTGAATTATCCAGATGAGCCCAATCTAATCACCTGAGTCCTAGCTGCAGAGAACCAGAGATGGCAACATGAGGACTCAATCTGCTATTGCTACCTTTGAAGATGAAAAGGGGAGCCATGAACGAACGAATACGGGTGGCCTCTAGAATTGGAAAAGGTAAGGAAACAGATCCTCTCCTACAGCCTATCATAAAGAATGCAATCCTGCCAACACCTTGATTTTATGTCAGAGTTCTGAACTACAGAACTGTAAGATAATAAATTTATGTTGTTTTCAGCCACTACATTGTGGTAATTTGGTACAGCAGCAATA
Organism: Trichechus manatus latirostris; assembly: GCF_000243295.1. Lineage (NCBI taxonomy): Eukaryota > Metazoa > Chordata > Mammalia > Sirenia > Trichechidae > Trichechus > Trichechus manatus. The sequence goes on along the minus strand of NW_004443945.1, from coordinate 24,053,488 downwards.
GAAAACTAATATATTCAGCAATAAAAATAAGAAATTCATGCTACAACACGGATGAATACTGAAAACATTACTCTAAGTGAAAGAAGCCTATTACAAAGGACCACATATTGTATGATTCCATTTATATGAAATGTCCAGAACTGGCAAATCCAGAGAGACAGAAAGTAAATTAGTGGTTGCCAAGGGCTGAGGCAGTTAGGAGAAAACAGAGAATGACTGCTAATGTGTTTGGGTTTCTTTGTGGGGTAATGAAAATATTCTAAAACTGACTGTGCTGATGACTACACAACTCTGGGAACATACTAAAAAATCACTAAACCGTACAATCTCAATGGGTGAATCGTATGGTATATGCATTATATCTCAATAAGGGTATTTAAAAACTTTATTAAAAACAAAAAAAAAAGTTTCCTCATCATAGTACGGTCAGAATTCTCATACTGGTAAATGCTAACAATCTCCTATGAAAGTTTTAAGTATGAAAACTGAAGAATTGTAGGGCAAAACAAATACATGCAAATCAAAAAAAAGCAGAGTCAAAAATAAGTAGATTTTTAGCTCCATAGCATAAATGAACCAGATAATTATAGAGTAACAGGAAGTTTGTACTACCAATTTTACAGACCTTCTAAGTACAAAATAATCCTTTCTTTCAGTGTTAACAAATATATTGCTTCAAGTATTTGTTTTTTACAGACGAAAATGATTGGAATAGTAATTCAAAAGACTATGTAAGTTTTCTCTTTAAACCACCATATATACAGAAGTTTCCACTTATTTATGTGATAACTTTAAGAAGAATACAGGTTAAAAAGTTCTGAAACTAGATAGTGGTGATGGTTGTACAACACTGTGAAAGTGCTTAATGCCACTAACTTGTACACTTTAAAATGGTTAAAATGGTAAATTTTGTTACATGTATTTTACCACGATTTTTTTTTTATCTCAAAGGAAAAAAAAGTGTATACCCTTTAACCGACTAATTCCACATCTAGTAATCTATCCTAAAGAATTAATAAAAAAGATCAGCCAAAGACTTATGTAACAAGATGTCCAAATGGCATAACTTATAATAGGTGACAAAACTGTAAACAGCCTAAATATTCAACAATAATGGATTGGTTAAATTATATACACCCAAAAAGAAGAAGAATACTGGCTAGAATAATTTATTTACAAGAATTATTTCCCCTTCCCTCACAGAGGTATTTATTTACAGTTACCATAAGTATAATTTATAGACCCAACTACATGTCACATATTTTAAAAAAAATTATTTAATCTTTCTAAGGTTTTTAGAAGATTTTGTCAGAGATACTGAAAACTCCTACGGGCAATAAGTATTGTAACTGTTTCAATGGTATTTTTTTTTAATACCTACTTCTCTACATTATGCTTTTTTTTTTTTTTTTTTTACCTCAAATAATTTTACATCTGGACTCAGCTTTGTAATCTCTTCATTTGGACTTGCATTGCTTCTTCCTGGTGGTATAAATTTTGGTTTCTTCAAGGGATTCCCCTGCAACTGACTTGGTGCTACAGATCGTCTCATAATCAACAGCACTGACCTGAAAAATATCAAAAACAGAAATTATTCATTAACCTGATCAGAATTACCCCCCTAAATAAAAATAGCTCATCACTACAACCATGACATCTTAAAAATATAAGAGAATAAGCCTGTAATAAGCCTTAGAAAACATGTTCAATAGCTAATTAGATGTTCTTTTTCATCCAATTTATACAGTTCAAATTCAAGGGTATATAAACTAGAGCACATATTATGTCAGTTTTCATAATACTAAAGATTAGTATCATGATATAGTATTTAAAACAATTTAAGCCAAAATTTCAAAATCTAAAGAAACACAATTATTCACATACATATATCAAGCATGTAGCTTTTTCTCCATTCCAGTAATCCACAAGCTGCGCCAACCACACCACCAGACACATTACCACTACTAACAAACATTTTTTAAATGAATGTTTGAAATCCTGGCAATTCAATTGTTTTTTACTACTCTATTTCCTTTTAAAACAATAGAATATTTTTTATATACATCAAGATACCAGAACCAGGTTTTCTGATTTTTGCTCAATACTACTTCCACCAGGACTGGACAGGTGAGACAGATGGAAACCCAACGTCCATAATGAGGTACTAGTTAATACCCACACAATAGAATACACTCTGTGCATATACCACTAAAACTCTATGCGTTAGTACTGCAGTTCCCCAAGCTAGGCAGGTTCTCTTCTCTAGGCCTTTGAACAAACTTTCCCCTATACAAATGTTGGGAATGTCCTTTGCCATTTTTCTTTGCCTGATTAATTCCACCTTATTCTTTAGGACTCTTAACTACGAGTCCTCCCCACCTCCTCCCAAAGACTGGATTAGGGGCCCTTCTTATGCATGCACAACCCAAAGGCTTTCATAGTGTAATAAAAATGCCTATTGTTTCTCCCAAGCTGTAAACTTCTGGATCAAGCACAAAGTATTCTATTCCATTCATCACTATACCGCTAGTACTAAACACATAGAAGGTATTCAATATTTGTTATATAAATGATTCTGCAGCTATTAAAGGGGAAAAAAAACTCTTTAGAAGAGTGTTTAATGACATGGGAAAATATTCTTCTTATATCAAATAAAAAATGAATACAAGAAAACATGTTCAGCATTTTCCAATTTTATTTAAATAAAGAAAAAAAGGACATAAACCAGTATGTGTGTATGTCCTCTGAAAAGACTACAAAGCAAAGGGGTGTGAGGGAAGTTTTGTGGCGATAGAAATGTTCTATATCATGATCATACTAGTGGTTACAGGGATTTGCATACATTTGTGAAAACTCATCAAAGTGTACACATTGAAATGTACACTGTAAATCATACTTCTGTATGATTCCATAAAGTGGATTTTTTTAAAAGACTGCAAAGACATATGCCACAAATTTAATACTGATCATCTCTGGGTATTAGAAGTACCAGTAATTTTTATTTTCTGCTGAGTTCTTTTCTACATATTTCATATTTTCTACAATGGAAATGATATCTTTGTAACAGGGAAAGTAGCACTAATTAGATTTTTTCAATTACCATTGCATTGGGCAAATCTACTGCAAAAGACCTCTTTAAAGTGTTGAAAAGCAAAGATGTCACCTTGAAGACTAAGGTGCGCCTCACCCATGCCATGGTGTTGTCAATTGCCTCATATGCATGAGAAAGCTGGACGTTGATAAGGAAGACAGAAGAGTTGGTGTCTTTGAATTGTGGTGTTAGCAAAGAATACTGAATATACCATGGAATGCCAAAAGAATGAACAAATCTGTCTTGGAAGAAGTACAGTCAGAATGCTCCTTAGAAGCAAGGATGGAGAGACTTCACCTCACATAACTTGGACAGGTTATCAGGTGGGATCAGCCCCTGGAGAAGGACATCAGCCTTGGTAAAGTAGAGAAGAGGATGACCCTCAACGAGATGGACTGACACAGTGGCTGCAACAACGGGCTCAAACATAAGAAGGATTATGAGGATGGTGCAGGACCGGGTAGTGTTTCGTTACGTTGTACACAGGGTGGCTATGAGTGGGAACTGACTCGACAGCACCTAACAACAACAACGTTATTTTATGTATCGAAGAAAGAAAGAAAGAAAAAAAAAAAGCAACCAATTAAAACTGTGACATCCCATCTACTATTGGACATTTCTAAATTTCAGAGATGTTAAAATGATGAAATACACAAGTTATTTGATATTTAACAGACCTTTATATAATCTGAGGGATTAGAAGTGAAAGACAATCGCTGCAAAATACTTGATCTCTATTAGCACCATCTTACAGCAAATTATAAAAAAGATGGTTTATGACCACTTCAGAAATGGTATTTACCAATACCTGATGTCAATACAAATTTTGTCCAAACAAGTCATGCCAAAATAACCTCATTTCGTTTTTGAAATAGCTCAGGAGAATACTACAAGTCTCCAGGTGTGTAACTGACACAAATATGAAAATGATGCATGCTAACTACAGCAAAATTAAAGAGGTAAATGTTAGGCCTCGCATTTAGACTCCGTTACTTAATGGTCAAATGAAATAGAACAAGGGGCAGTTCAAATGAAAGATTCAGGTTTTTAGTTAACTGTAGTTCAACTGAAGTAACAAGATGGTGAGCCTACTTAAACTAGCAATTTCTACATAGCATTAATAAAAATACGATGTCTGCATCATCAGATAGGTTCTATACTTTGCATTGGTCGGATCCCCCTAAAATACTGTGAAATTTTTGGTTCACACCTTTTTAAGAACACTAGAAAAACAGAGCAGCTAGAAAAAATCAATAGCAGAAATGAAGGAAACCTGAGTTTAGTTCTGATTCTGCTGCCTAAGGGATGCTCAACTTTGAACAAGCTATTTTAAACTTTGTGGACCTCGGTTTCCTCATTGGTAAAAAGTGAATGGACTAGATGGCTAAGATTTCTTTCAACACTAAATCACCATCCTAGATCCTTCTACACCTAATGCATGATTTATAATTTTTCTACCCTCCACTTATCCTGTAAACTAATAATAAAAAATAATGAATTTGAGAATGTAGGCATATGCACAGTACAGAGAAATGGCTGAGAAAATAAGACTCTGGAGCCAGCCTACCTGGGCTTGAATTCTAGCTCTGCCACTTACTAGCTATATGTATGACCTTGCCATCCATCAATTTATCTTAATTTGTTGACACATTTCAAAGTAAACTGCAGACATCAGTACATTTCCCCTTAAATACTTCAGCACCCTTACTGCCTTTTTAAAATTACTGTGCTAAAATATGTATCACAGAAAAATTTGCCGTTTCAATCACTCTTAAGTGTATAATTCAGTGACATTATTCACATTCACCCTTACTGCTTTTTAAACCCTGCTATTTAGGCCCCTTTCCCAGGTCCTAGAAATAGCCCATTTGGCAACCCTGTTGTTATACTACAACTTCTATACTACTGTTCACCTGCTTCTGTCCTCCCAAGGAAAACGGCACGACCAGGCTGACAGGTGGAAAACATCAGAAAGCCTAAAGTACTCGAAAATAACAGTAGAATAAATAAGAGCAAGGCTTTGGAGGCAAATGTCGGAATATAAATCTGGACTGACGCTTCCTAGCATGCGATCTTGGACAGTTTACTTAACCTCTTTGTGTCTCAGTTTCCTCATCTTTAGAAGGAGATTCAATAATCATCCTTACTCATAGGATTGTTGGGAGGGTTATGATATGGATACGTATGCTATATGTAAAGCACTTAAAAGAAACAGTAAGCACTCAAGGTTATCTGTAATATTACCATCTATAGTTATGATTATTGGGTGTTTAGTATCTAAGGTACTGTGAGAGTAGAGATGATGAATGTCCTGGTGGGAGAGGGGGAGAGGGTGCGGATAAAGAATGTAGTTCAACAAAGGGGACCAGAAACTACGGGTTCACTTGGGCTTTAGAAGGCAAAGGGGAGTGCAACAATCTCACTCGTAAAATGCAAGAATGTAAAGAAAACAACAACTCTACCAAAAAGTAGAAGCAGACCTCCCCTGCTGCTTCTGCTTTTCACTTTGCAACTATAATCGATAGGAGTTATATCACTTCATGGCTTAAGCTGGTCCTTTGACATGTTGGTCCCACTATACCTGCCTACAAACTCTTCCATAAATTGATTAAAAGGGGGGGGGGGACTGACCAGTCAAGAGGTAAAAGCCCCTAGAGAAGGCGCTGGTTCTTAGACATTGTTTTCGTGACTGTTAAAATCCAGGGCGCTCACAGATCCTCACCTCTAGGCCCCGGGGAACTGGCTTCACAGTGCGGAGTGTAGATTAGTCTTGGGTGAAACAAACTCAAACTCCGCAGGACCCTGCGCACACCGGCCCCCTGTCCGGACTCTCCTCTCTCGTTGGCCTCCCACCGTCCGCTAGAAGCCACCTCCCGGGCCAGCAGCGAGAGCGTCCCTCTCATCTCGGATGGCGGTTCCCAACAGGTAAGGCGGCCAAGTCCGCGTCCCACAGCCTACCTTCCTTCTTCCTTGGAGGGCTGGTCCCGGCGGCTCTCGCCGCTTTGTCTGCCACGAGCCTACAGGCTGTCGCAACCTCGCAAGCCCTCTTCTCTAGAGACGCACGGACGAGAAGTCTACACAGGACGCGCGTCCAGCGAAGACCAACCACGGTAAGCAGCGATTCCCTCACCGCCGGAAGAGATCAAGGCTCCCGCCTCTCGGCGCAGCCAACCGCGGCGAGCCTGTCACGCTTGCGCACTACCTCCTCGCCATAGCGCCGGGTCCAGCCAGCCAGTGATTGGATGACCTTACCGCATAACTGCGCATGTGCCTTTGTATTTTTCTTTAAGCGCTTGCAAGTTTGATTGGGTTCTACGGTTCAATTCTAAAAATATGTCTGGTGTCTTCTCTGTGTCAGGCATTGATGCAGACGCTGAAGCAACGGACGTCACATGTACCTGCGTGTACATGTAATAAATAAATTCTGATTTGGTGTGATAAGTGCAATGATGGAAATGTGTGCATCGTAGAGGGGTAGGCTTTATCTTATGTAGTTATTCATTAATTCAAAAAACACTGATTTAGAGCCTCCTGCAAGATATTTTCCAAACCCTCTGTTAGGTTCTAGGGATATAAAGACTAATAAGTGATTACTGGAATCTCAGAAAGGGGGCATCTCCTGAGGACTTGGACAGGCATTAAAGGATGTTAAGCAGGGAAATGACATCATTCAATGAGTATTCACTGAGCACGCTCCAAGTTCCAGGCAATGACACACTGCCACCCTAAGAAATGTGGACTTAGAAAGGCAACACTGAAGAGAGAGACGGGTTAAAGGACTTTTCATCCAACAGTGACAAAAGTTAAAACTATCAAGGGTTAATGAACATGTGAAACCTTACGCTGCTGATAGGAGTGTAAACAGGTACGGTCATTTAAAAGATCAATTTGTGCAGAAACTTGTTCAGCGTTACAGCAACACATAAGCCTCCAATGACAGACGGGTAGCAGCTGCCCATAAGGTGCATTGGCCAGGAATCAAACTCTGGTCTCTGGCATGGAAGGCAAGAATTCTATCACTCAACCACTACCGCCCCCTCTTCACCACTACACCAACAGTAAACAACGTTTGGGTAGCCCTTCACTGTTTTCTGAGAACATTCACCTATATGTCGAATTCTTTCAAAAACCATGTGTTTTACTGCTGAAGAAATGAGGCTTAGAAAATTGACTAATGTGCCTAAGGTAGTGTCAAGGGCTCAAGACTGGAAGCCTCTTGTTAGCAAACCAAGATCACTGGGGAATAATATCGTTTACTAACTCAAGTCATGTACTAAGATTTATTAACTTGAAAAAAATTTTTAAATAGGAATTTTCATTTGGCTATTTTAGTTTTGGCAACCTCATGTGTTACAGAGTAGAGCTTCTCCACAGGGTTTGCTTGGCTGCAATCTTTATGGAAGCAGTTTGCCAGGCCTTTCTTCTGAGGAGCCACTGGGTAGGTTCAAACTGCCAACCTTTAGGTTAGCAGCTGATCACAAACTGCTCGCGCCACCCAGGCTCCTCACATGACGCTTCCGTAGGTTAGAATCGACTCTACAGCAGCACAGGTTAGGTGGAGTTTTTTTTTGTTTGTTTGTTTTGTTTTGTTTTAATTTTAGTTTTGCCCTTTGCTTTAAAATAAAAGCCATGTAAATTCAGTAATTTTTCCAAATTAATACCTCAGAACTTTCTTCATTTAAAACCTAATATGCAATATGACAAATATACTGTTATGGATTGAATTGGGTTCCCCAAAAATACGTATTGTAAATCCTAACCCCTATACCTGCGGTTTAAGGAGCCCTGGTGGCACAGTAGGTGGCGCACTGGGTAAAGGGATTGGCTGCTAAACGAAAGGTCGGCCATTAGAAACCAGCGGCACCTCGGGAGAAAGATGTGGCAGCCTGCTTCCGTAAAGATTACAGCCTATGGGGCAGTTCTACTCTGTCCTATAGGATCGCTAAGAGTTGGAATCAACTCCATGGCAATGAATATACCTGTGGTTATAATTCCATCTGGGAATGGGGTTTCCTTGTTATATTAATGAAACAATCTTAGCGTAGGGTGTGTTTTGCGTGTTTTGTATCTTTTGAGATATAAAAAGGAGCAGATTAAGCAAGGAATCGAGGAAGCACAGTTGGGAGAAAATAGATGTGATGCCACATGAAGATCACCAAGCCATTGCTCAGAAGCTAAAGAGAGATAAGGGCATTCCCCCGGAGCCCATGGAGAAAGATAACCTTCTCCTAGAGCTGGTGCCCTGAATTCGGACTTCTAGCCTCCTAAACTGTGAGAAAATAAATTTCTGCTTGGTAAAGCCACCCACTTGTGATATTTTTGTTACAGCAGCACTAGATAACTAAGACATATACTAACAAGAATAGCGTCATCAAAAATTACACTTCAAGGATATTTAAGCAGCAGAAAACAATGCAGCATACTTAAGAACTTCTTAGATATGAAAGAAGCAAACATAAAAACTTAGAGCTCAACAATCAAAAATGAAATTTCCAGAGCAGTCTGTAGTCAAAAGCATGGAAGCACAAAAAAAACCTATAACTAGATTCTGTAGATATAGTCTAGGGTCACAAACCCAAGGGCAATCTTTATATGTAAACAGTTGGGGAGGGGATGACTTTGGTACACATAGCTTTAGCAAACAATCTCTCCTCTCCCCAACAAATCTCTTGAGTCGATTCCAACTCATAGCAACCCTATAGGACAAGGTAGAACTGCCCAATAGGGTTTCCAAGGAGTTGCTGGTGGATTCTAACTGCTGACCCTTTTGGTTAGCAGCCAAACACTTAACCACTGTGCCACCAGAGCTCCCTAACAAATCTCTATCACTACGAAATTGAAAAAGTTTCTTTTAATCAAGCCAACAAGCAGCATTATGAATTCTGCTTACCTTTCCACAGATTCCCACTCCAAAAAATTGCCATCGCAAGGGTTATAAAATCATCCAAATTGCCAAATCTAATCCTCTCTTCATCTTCACCTTTTGTTATCCATTTGGAGCATGTGGCACCACTTACCACCTCCAAGCCTCAAGACTCTTGAGCTTCATATCTATTTTTCTGAAATGCTACTTTTCTCAAATGTTAACTACGTTTTCATCCCAAACAGGTGCCCTTCTCTTCTCCCACTAGAAAGTTCCTTCAGAGCAGTAACTGCTTTATTTAATTTTATATCATCATGGCCTAATATAGTTCTAGAGGAATTGCAGTATCTTAGGAATATCTTTTCTATTTGATCCCTCTATTTTCATCATCACTGTCCTATTTTTCATTTAGGTCACTAAATCCACACCAGGCTGATTATCAGAATTACCTGTGAAGCTTTTTAAAAAAAGATTTGTAGGCTTCTGGAACCTGCATTTTTAATAACCTCTCCAGATGATTCTTATGAATTTGAGAACTATTGATACAGATAAGTGGTTCTCAGACTTTAGAGTACATCAAACTTTAGGAGAATCACTTGGAGGGCTTGTTAAGACACATATTGCTGGGCCCCACCCCTTAGGTCTAGGGTGGTGCTTGAGAATACAAATTTCTAACAAATTCCCAGGTGATCTGAGCTGCTACCACTCTTTGAGAATCACTGATATAGATCTTTGCTGTTATCTCACTATTGGTCTTCCTGCCTTCAGTCTCTTCCCTCTCTAATCCATCCTTCTGTATTGCACCAGAGGAGTTCTCTTTCTAAAGCATAAATTTATCATTTATGGGAAAACATCTTTCACAGTGACTGACCCGCAGTAGATGCTTTCAAAATGTACCAAATTGAAAATGCCACTCAAGCTAGAAAAAAAAAAAAACACTTCAATTACTCCCTATGGCTTAGCATAGCAAAAAAGACCTTTCATAACTTGGCCCCCATCTCTAAATACCCCCTCCCTCCATTCCTCAATCCCTCATCCTATATTAGCCAAAGTAGACCTCCATATTGGTAGTCTCCCTACCAAATGCTCCATAATATAGAAGTGTAAGGCTGTGACAATAAATGTTATCCTCTTGAATACCTAACATACATTTTGTTGTTTAAAAATATCATCACATGCTCCGAAGTATCTTGGGAATTCCGCTTAGACAGAAATTGGACTATCCTCACTTAGAATCTATGTTCACAAGACTATTATAAAGTAGTGTTCCCAAACTAAAAAACTTCCTAAAAAAAACACATCAGAATTATCTGGTATAGCTACAAATTGGTATAACTCTATCTCTGTAACTTACGGATTTTTTTCTCAAGAAGGCACTAATTTCTATGACTTCAAAAATAATTTTCTAACAAGTTTATCATATTAAGTATACTTCCCCCCTCCCAGCTAGTACCTGTTGCTGTCGAGTTGATTCCTACTCAGAGAGACCCTATAGGATAGAGTAGAACTGCCCCCATAGGGTTTCCAAAGAGCTGCTGGTGGATTCGAACCACTGACCTTTTGGTTAGCAGCCAAGCTCTTAACCACTGCGCCACCAGGGCTCCTTCCCAGGTAGTAGAGGCTCTTATTTAAACTAATAATACTGTATGTAAAAAAAAAAAGTCAAAGACATTATTACCTTATTTAATCCCCAAAACTAGTGAGGTAGACAGAACAGATATGAAGATTTAGCAACAGAGAGTTTAAGTGATTTAAAGTTGCACAGTACGTAAGTGTTAAAGCTCAAACCTGGTTTTTCGGCTCCAAAAAACTTCTCTATTGCATCATGTCCCATCACAAATTTACGTGGTAAATTTTATCTTCCAAATGAAAATAAATTTTTGTAGCAATATGCTCCAATTTCTAAAAATAAACAAAAAACAAACCCCTTGCCCAAGAGTCGATTCCAACTCATAGCGACCATATATGCTATCAAACTCTTCAGGCTAGAACCCTCCAGCTACATTTGGCCTTGCACGTGTGTTTAGTTTGGCCCACATGACGTTTTCAATTTTTTAATTTGAATTAATTGCGAATATTTGAAAACGGATTAGACTTTAATCCAGATTTTTGGCTTCTCTTTTAAAAAGTCAGCAGACCCCATCACATTCTTCCAATGTATCAATCAGCTGAAGCTGAAGAGCTGAGTTGTTTCCTTTTAACACTGCAGGCAGGCATGTTTCAGTGCCACTGGTCACAAATCTGAGTTTTTCTCCCTGGTACCGGGACCAAAGTGTCAAATGCCATCTATCCTCCAGTTTTCACTGTTTTTTCTTTATCTGGCCCTCTTTATTACTTTTTTTTTTCCTAACGTCTGTACCTGTGAATGTGACCTTGTTTTTGTTTGCAGATGTTATCAGTTAAATTGACAACATCATACTGGAGTAGAGTGGGTCATAATCCTGTATAACTGACATCTTATGAAAATAGGACAGACACAGAAAAATACACACACAAGGGGTAGACAGCTTGTGAGAATCCGTCTACAAGCCAAGGAATGCCAAGAAATGCCCAGGGATATAGAAGCTGAAAGAGATAAGGAAGGATCTTCCCCTACAGCCCACAGAGAGGATAGCCCTGCTCCCGCCCTGAATTTGGGCTTCTAGCCTCCAGGACTGTGATAAAATAAATGTCTGTTCTTTAAAGCCACCCACTTTTTTTTTAACCTGAAAGCCAATCAAGCAACAAAAACTGCTGTCTAATATTTGTCAAAGATTATATTCACCTTAAAGCTAAAAAACAAACAAGCAATTATATATCTCAATATAGATGTATATTCTTATTTTTTTTTAATTAGTTACTTAAGAAATATTAACCATTTTTACATGTATTTGCCAGGCATTAGGGACAAACTCCAAGTTCTACCTAATGTAAAAAATGTATCTTATTTTTTTAATTGTCCTCTAGATGAAAACTTACAGAGTGAATTAGTTTCTCATTCAACGATTTATACAGAAATTGTTTTGTGACATTGTTTGCAATCCCCCGTGATTTGTCAGCACTCTCCCCTTCTCCACCCTGGATTCCTTGTTTCCATTTGTTCTGTTTTCCTGTCCCTTCGTGTCTTTGCTTTTGGGCAGATGTTGCCCATTTGGTCTCATTTATATGACTGAGCTAAGAAGCATGTTCCTCACATGTGTTATTGTTTGTTTTATAGACCTGTGTAATCTTTGGCTGAAAGGTGAACTTGGGACATGACTTCAGTTCTAAGTTAAAAGGGTAGCTGGGATCCATAGTCTCAGGGTTCCTGCAGTCTCCGTCAAACCAGTAAGTCTGGTCTTTTTTTGTGAATTTGAATTTTGTTCTACATTTTTCTCCCACTCTGTCCAGGACCCTCTATCGTGATCCTTGTCAGAGCGGTAGGTGGTCGTAGCTGGGCACCATCTAGGTGTTCTGGACTCAGGCTGGTGGAGGCTGTGTTACTTGTGGTCCATTAGTCCTTTGGACTAACTTTTCCCTTGTGCTTTTTTTTTCTTCATTCTTCTTTGCTCCAGACGTGGTGGAACCAGTAGATGTATCTTAGATGGCCACTCACAAGCTTTTAAGACCCCAGATGCTACTCACCAAAGTTGGATGTAGAACATTTTAAGAACTACATTATGTCAGTTGACCTAGATGTCTCCTGAGACCATGGTCCCCAGCCCTTAGCACACTAACTCAGTCCCTCAGGATGTTTGAATGTGTCTATGAAGTTTCTAAGACTTTGCCCTGGTCACATTGTGCTGATTTCCCCTATAATGTGTACTGTCTTTCCCTTCACCAAAGTTACCATTAATCTACTATCTAGTTAGTGATTTCCCCTCTTCACCCCTCCCCTCCCTCATAACCATCAAAGATGGTTTCTTTCTGTGTGTAAACCTTGAGTTTTTATAATAGCGGTCTCATACAGTATTTGTCCTTTTGTGACTGACTTATTTCACTCAGCATAATGCCCTCCAGATTCATCCATGTTGTGAGATGTTTTAGATTCATCATTGTCCTTTATTGTTGCGTAGTATTCCATTGTGTGTATGTACCATAATTTGTTTATCCGTTCATCTGTTGATGGGCACTTAGGTTGTTTCCATCTTTTTGCTATTGTAAATAATGTTGCAATGAACATGGGTGTGCATATGTTTATTTGTGTGACAGCTCTTATTTCTCAAGGATATATTCCTAGGAGTGGGATGGCTGGATCATATGTATTTCTATTTCTAGCTTTTTAAGGAGGCACCATATAGTTTTCCATAGTGGTTGTACCATTTTACATTCCCACCAGCAGTGCATAAGAATTCCAATCTCCCTATAACCTCTCCAGCATTTGTTACTTTGTTGTTGTTGTTTTTGATTAGTGCCAGTAATGTCGGGGTGAGATGGTATCTCATTGTAGTTTTGATTTGCATTTCTCTGATGGCTAATGATCACAAGGATTTCCTCATGTCTGTTAGTTGCCTTTTTTCTTTGGTGAAATGTCTGTTCATATCCTTTGCCTCTTTTTTAATTGGGTTGTCTTTTTGTTGTTGAGGAGTTGGATTTTCCTATAGATTTTAGAGATTAGATCTTTGTCAGATATGTCATAGCCAAATTTTTTTTCCCTGTCTGTAGGTTCTGTTTTTACTTTTTTGGTAAAGTCTTTTGATGAGCATGAAAGTTTAATTTTCAGGAGCTCCCAGTTATCTAGTTTATCTTCTGGTGTTTGTGCATTGTTAATTATGGTTTGTATCCTATTTCTGCCGTGTATTAGGGCCCCTAGCATTGCCCCTATTTTTTCTTCCATGATCTTTATAGTTTTCAGTTTTAATTTAGGTCGTTGACCCATTTTGAATTAGTTTTTGTGTATGGTGTGAGGTATGGGTCATTTCTTTTTTTTTACAGATGTTCATCCAGTTATGCCAGCATCATTTGTTAAAGAGACTGTCTTTTCCCCATTTAATGGACTCTGGGCCTTTGTCAAAGATCAGCTGACCATAGCTGGATTTATATCTGGGTTCTCAATTGTTCCATTGGTCTGTGTCTGTTTTACCAGAACCAGACTGTTTTTACTACCAGGACTCTAGTTCTGATATCAGATAGTGTGAGGCCTCCTACTTTGTTCTTCTTCTTCAATAATGCTTTACCTACTGGGGGCCTCTTTCCCTCCCATATAAAATTAATGACAAGTTTTTCCATCTCGTTAAAGAATGCTCTTGGTATTTAGATCGGGATTGCATTATATCTGTAGATCACTTTGGATAGAACTGATGTTTTTAAAATGATGACTCTTTCTATCCATGAGCACGGTATGTTTTTCTATTTATGTAGGTCTGTTTTGGTTTCTTGGCATGTTTTGTAGTTTTCTTTGTATAGGTCTTTTACCTCCCTGGTTAGATTTATTCCTAAGTTCGATTCCAACTCATAGCGACCTTAAAGGACGGAGTAGAACTGCTGCATAGGGTTTTCACTTTATTTTATTAGGTGGTATTATAAATGGTATTGTTTTCCTTTTTCTAGTTCTCTTTTTGGTGTATAGGAATCTAATTTTTGTATGTCAATCTTGTATCCTGCTACTCTGCTGAATCTATTAGTTCCAGTAGTTTTCTTTTTTCTTCAAAACAGAGTTATTCATGCGCATTCCATAGAAAGGTGATTGAACAGAACACGGAAATTATCGAACAATATAATTAATGTCACATACAAGCAAAATTTTGCTGAAGATAATTCAAAACCAGCTGCAGCCATATATCAACAGGGAACTGCCAGAAATTCAAGCCAAATTCAGAAGAGGATGCGGAGCAAGGGATGTCATTGCTGATGTCCAATAGATCTTGGCTGTTGCTGCAGTCCCTGGACACACATGTGTTCATCAGCAGCAGGCTCCTGCTTGGGCCTGCACAGCTCCTGCTCAGAGGCTCATGTGTTGCTATGATGCTGAACAGGTTTCAGTGGAGCTTATAGACTAAGACAACCTAGGAAGAAAGGCCTGGTGATCTGTTTCCAAAAATCAGCCTATGAAAACATTATGGTTCACAAAACTGATCCCATTGTACACAGAGCCACTGAGTCAGGGACCATCTCGAAAAGCAGCCGTCTTTTTCTTTGTTTTTTATCGTACTTTAGGTGAAGGTTTACAGAGCGAATTAGTTCCTCATTAAACTATTAATACACGTGTTCTTTTGTGACATTGGTTGCCAACCCCATGACATGTCAACACTCTCCTCTCCTTGACCTTGGGTTCCACATTACCAGCTTTCTTGTCCCCTCCTGCCTTCTCATCCTTGTTCCTGGGCTGGTGTGCCCATTTAGTCTCATTTTATGAGCCTGTCTAATCTTTGGTTGAAGAGGGGTAAACCTCAGGAGTGACTTCATTACTGAGCTACAAGGGTGTCCAGAGGCCATACTCTCTGGGTTTCTCCAGTCTCTGTCAGACTAGTAAGTCTGGTCTATTTTCTTTTTTTAATTGTTGTGCTTTAAGTGAAAGTTTACAATTCAAGTTAGTCTCTCATACAAAAGTTTATACATGCATTGTTATGTGACCCTAGTTTCTCTCCTTATACTGTGACAGCACACTCTTCCTTTCCACCCTGGATTTCCCTTGTCCATTCACCCAGTTTCTCTACCTTCTTATCTCACCTCTGGACAGGAGCTGCCCATTAACTCTCATGTATCTACTTGAGCTAAGCACACACTTCACGAGTATCATTTTATTTCTTATAGTTCATTCTAATCTTTGTCTGAAGAGTTGGCCTTGGGAATGGTTTTAGTTTTGGGCTAACAGAAAGTGCGGGCACCATGTCTTCTGGGGTCCCTCCAGTCTCAAACCATTAAGTCTGGTCTTTTTACTGGAACTTCAGTTCTGCACCTCACTTTTCTCCTATTCCGTTGGGGTGGTTATTGGTCGTAGCCGGGCACCATCTAGTTCTTCTGGTCTCAGGCTGATGAAGTCTCTGGTTCATGTGGCCTTTTCTGTCTCTTGGGCTAATACTTTCCTTGTGTCTTTGGTATTCTTCATTCTCCTTTGCTCCAGGTGGGTTGGGACCAATTGATGCATCTCAGATGGCTGCTCGCTAGCTTTTAAGACCCCAGACGCCACTCACCAAAGTGGGATGCAGAACATTTTAATAAACTTTTTATGCCAAATGACCTAAATGTCCCCTGAAACTATGGTCCTCAGACCCCTGCCCCTGCTACTTTGTCCCTCAAAGTGTTTGGTTGTATTCAGGAAACTTCTTAACTTTGGTTTAGTCCAGTTGTGCTGACTTCCCCTGTAGTGTATGTTGTCCTTCCCTTCATCTAATTATTGTCTATCTAGCTAGTCAATACCCTTCTTCCCCCTTGTAACCATCAAAGAATGTTTTCCTCTGTTTAAACCTTCTCTTGAGTTCTCATAATAGTGGTCTTATTCAATATTTGTCCTTTTGCAACCGACTAAATTCACTCAGCATAATGCCTTCCAGATTCCTCCATGTTTCATGGCTTCATCGTTCTTTATTGTTGCGTAGTATTCCATTGTGTGAATATACCATGATTTATCCATTCATCCATTGATGGGCACCTAGGTTGTTTCCATCTTTTTGCTATTGTGAATAGTGCTGCAATGAACATGGGTGTGCATCTATCTATCTGTGTGACTTCTCTTACTTCTCTAGCATATATTCTAAGGAGTGGGACTGCTGTATCGTATGGTACTTCTATTTCTAGCTTTTTAAGAAAGCACCAAACCTATTTCCAAAGTGGATGTATCATTTTATATTCCCACCAACAGTGTATAAGTGTTTCAGTCTCTCCATAACCTCTCAACATTTATTGTTTTTTGGATTAATGCTAGCCTAACTGGGGTGAGACGGTATCTCACTGTAGTTTTGATTTCTATTTCTTTAATGGCTAATGATCGTAGGCATTTCCTCACGTGTCCAATAGTTTTCTTGTGGCATCTTTTGGGTTCTCTATGTACGGTATTACATCATCTGTGAATAGGGATAGTTTTACTCCTTCCTTACCAATTTGGGAAACCCTGGTAGCATAGTGGTTAAGTGCTACAGCTGCTAACCAAAAGGTCAGCAGTTTGAATCCACCAGGCACTGCTTGGAAACTCTACGGGGCAGTTCTACTCCGTCCTATAGGGTCACTATGAGTTGGAATCAACTCGATGGAAATGGGTTTGGTTTTTGGTTTTACCAATTTGGCTGCCGTTTCTTTCTTTGTGTTGCCTTACTGCTCTAGCTAGGACTTCTACACAATGTTAAATAGGAGTGGTGATAAAGGGCATCCTTGTCTTGTTCCTGAAAAATGTATCTTTGAAGAAGAGCTTACTAGGTTTCAAGACTGAAAGGGGTTTATCTTGGGTTTTTCAAGGCCAACAGTTATAAAAAGATTTCCATTTACTTTTCACTTAAACATCAGAATCTTTAGACAACTCCGTTAATTTTTATCCAGGGGAAAAGAACTGAGATTTTCTTTAAGGTGTCTTCCTAACAAACTTTCTATCTACTCACAAATATTTCCCCAAAACAGATTGATAAAGGGGTAGATTGAGACTCATACACTGCATTTTTGTTTATGGTAACTCTGTTGTATTTTATGCCAGTTATATAGGCTCAGTGTGTTAAAAACATCCCTTCTGGAAAATATGGCTGTTTTATCAAAGTTATTAGCTTTACTTCTACAGAGAAAGTCCAGATTTTATTAGATGTTTCTGATTCCCAAAATAATAGCATTAGGATATGCCTCATTCTAGGTTTCAATTAAATAGTATAGATAGATATAAATCTGTGACACAGAGTAAATGAATATTTCTAACTTAAAGGAGAAAAGTGTCATGTTTCTTTTGGTACAGTCATGGTTCCCAAAGGGTGCACCAGGGCACTCTAGTAAATTCACATGGACGCCATAAGATATTTTTGACGGAAACATAGAAACATCTGTTGGACATCACTCAAACTACTAGCTTGAGGTAGTTCACATTTTCAACATTAAATAGCGTTATATTCCTTTCCATGACAGCTTATCTTTGCAAAGCTGGGGTTTCAGTAGTGTGATAAAAAGTACTGTGCAAAAATCAAGGTGGAACAGGAAATGAGACAGCATCCAATCTTGATTCCAAGGTTTGAGAAGTTGTCCACAATTACTACTGGTTATATTAAGAAGGAAACAGAAATTTAACTGTTCTTTTAATTTATGTGTATTATTTTTCCAGCTGGCTAAGCTGTTAAGACATAAATTCTTACTGTTTGGGCCAAGCTGCTTACTAAACAGAAGTATTAGATATATCTTTTGGCCTGGGTGTGCTGTGAAAAAATTACTGAGACCCTAAAGGGTTTCATGAGCCAAGAAACTTCGGGAACCTCTGTGGCCTATAGTCAAGAAATACACTAAAACAAAAATCATTTAGTTTTTCACTTCCTATCTAAGGAATTTCTTAAATAAGTAGTCATACAAGAAGGGGAAGAAATATATACAAACATACATAAAAAGTTTGGATTTTTATTGAAATCTTGTGTTAGGTATCAAACAAAATCTGCTTTCTTCAGATAAAAATATTCTCTCAGATGTCTTCAGATAACTGCTAAGTCTAAATTGGTCCTTCAATGTCTTATTTTTATTGTCCTCATGAAATGTTCATACACATTTAGGATGTTCCCAAGAGAATTTTTATCGTGTAAAGGACCGTACATGACGACCTCTACCACTGCCTCCACTAACAAACTTTCCTCTTGAGCCTCCACTGCCACTATTTGCACTTGCCCAGGAAGGTCCAAGTCCCCCACGACCTCTGGAAGCACGATCACGAGGACTTGGGCGGTAGCCTATAAAAGAAAGAATATAGTTTTTAGTTCCAACTTCCCTTCCTTTTATACAAAATGAATATTAATCTATGATACTGAGCTCAAACCAAGACAAGAATTACTGCTGGCTCCTTTAAAACCCATGCGCAAACTGTGAATCTACTGAAGACCATTAACGTGTACATTTTAAATAGGTAAACTGTATCATACATGAGAACTATATCTCAACAAAGCTGTTATTTTTTAAAAAATGCATTTGAAACCAAAAGCTACCTCTGACCAGCAGAATTTTGGACTTGATATAGTACTGTTTTAGAAAAGGTTATGTGCTTACATATAGAAGAGAATACTGTAAACAAAAATAGAATATACTGTGCAAAGATACCTCTGTTACTAAAATACTTCGGTAAAAAATATACCTTATGGATTAGATTTCCTTATTGAAATATAAAAATAGAACACACCACCAGGAAACTGTTTAGACTGTACAAATAGTTCAGTATCTAAAATTTGATTACTTTTACAGAAATCTACATTAGACATTCATTCTCAGATATACAATTGACTTTGGAGTTATAGGTCTACATTCCAAAATATGCTCTATCAGAATGTGAGCATGACATTCAACAATTTGAAAAGGAGGAACTGGCTTCCCTTTTCTCAACAATATCGAGTACAGAGGATGTATACCTGTAGAACTAAGTGGTCTTAATGGTGGAAGAGGACCCCTGTTAAAATTGCTCTGGCCTCCACGACTATCATTGTAAGTTCCTCGAGGAGTATTCTGAGCACTCCAACTGGAGCCTCTTGTGCCCTCTCGACGACTGTAGTTTCCTAAACATAAATAACACAATCAAAATCTACTTTTATCACAAATTTAACTGGATTAAGGACAAATTAACAGGTTTTTTCTTTTTCAATCTTTAAAAGTAATAATAGAGGTGATGGAATAATTTGGTAAAGGATAGTGAGAACAGCAGCACAACTGGAAGAATGTAATCGATGTCAATGAATTGTACATGTAGAAACTTTTGAAACGGTGTAACTTTGGCTATGTATATTTTCACCAAAAAAAGGGTCCTCCAAGGTCGAGAAGGGAGAGGGTTGACATGTCGTGGGGTTGTTAACCGGTGTCATAAAAGAATATGTGTACTGACTATTTAATGAGAAACTATTTGTTCTGTAAACCTTTGTCTAAAGTACAATAAAAAAAATTAAAAAAAAAAAAGTAATAATAGAAACTATGAAATTCTGTAAATGGAATACAGTCTAGAAAGGCAGCATCACACAGTGGTTACGAGCAGAGGCTCTGGAACTAGACGACTAAGATTCAAATACTGTTCTATCACTTCTATTTATGTGTCCTGGCAAGGTGACTCACAGTTTTCTCTTCTGCTAAGTGGGGATACTAACAGAACCTACCTCATGGATTTGACGCTAGGGTATTATATATAAAGTATTTATAACAGTTCCTGACACACCTATATAAGTGTTCCCTATTAACATAAACCCTTATTCTCTTTTACTACCACCCTCCTAACTAAGCAAGCATTCAGACATGTCACTGATCTGTTAGTAAAGTAAAATTCCTACAAGTATATTCAAACAGTTTAAAAAAATCTTTAAAACATTTAAAGCATTAAATATTACATTCGGAAAGCAAGGAGATGAGAGAATCAGTGATGAACTATGCAGAACAATCTTACAGATTGATAGGTACACTTACTATGAAAATAATGTATGGATATTACTTAGAAAGTAAAACACAATTCTTAATTTAAAAAGAAAAAGAATCAGTCAGAATTTCTTTTAAACTCACCTATAAAAGTAAAATTTACCAAAGGTTAACTTAAAAAAAGGTTTTTTCTATCCAATAGAATACTCTGCAAATAGTACCACTGGTCTGTTAGTTATTGTTGTTAGGTGCCATTGAGTCGGTTCCCCTGCTCATAATGACACTATGTACAACAGAAGGTCCTGCGCCATCCTCACAGTCGTTGCTAAGTTTGAGCCCATTGTTGCAGCCACTGTGTCAATCTATCTCACTGAGGGTCTTCCTCTTTTCTGCTGACCCTGTACTTTACAAAGCATGATGTTCTTCTCCAGGGACTGGTCCTTCCCGATAACGTGTCCAAAGTATGTGAGACAACAGAAGACAATATTCTTTGATGGTTACAAGGGTGGGGAGGGAGGGAGAGGGGTATCACTAAGTAGAAAGTAGACAGGAATTATTTTAGGTCAAGTGAAGGACAGCACACATTACAGGGGAAGTCAGCACAACTGGACTAAACCAAAGCCAAGAAGTTTCCTGAATACAACCAAACACTTTGAGGGACAGAGTAGCAGGGGCGGGAGTTTGGGGACCATAGTTTCAGGGGACATCTAGGTCAACTGGCATAACAAAGTTTATTAAGAAAATGTTCTGCATCCCACTTTGGTGAGTAGCGTCTGGGGTCTTAATAGCTAGCAAGTGGCCGTCTAAGATGCATCAATTGGTCCCAACCCACCTGGAGTAAAGGAGAATGAAGAACACCAAAGTCACAAGGAAAATATTAGCCCAACAGACAGAAAGGGCCACATAAACCAGAGACTTCATCAGCCTGAGACCAGAAGAACTGGATGGTGCCTGGC
>NW_004443945.1:23992570-24032024 GCF_000243295.1 Trichechus manatus latirostris | reverse complement strand
GAGCAGCTCTTGTCCAGAGGTGAGATGAGAAGGCAGAGAAGGTCAGGAGCTGGTTGAATGGACACGGGAAATCCGGGGTGGAAAGGAAGAGTGTGCTTTCACAGTATAGGGAGAGCAATTAGGGTCACAAAACAGTGTATGTATAAATTTTTGTATGAGAGACTAACTTGAATTGTAACCTTTCACTTAAAGCACAACAATAAAAAGAAAAAAAAGTACATGAGACAAGTCTCGCCATCCTCGCTTTTAAGGAATCTACCACTGGTCTAAAGGCAGGTTAACTGTAATGAGAAAAATACTTTATCTGAATCAATTCCATCCAATATTCTATCTCACTGGAAAACAGATATAAGTAGTTACCTTTTGAAGCAGGCGGTGTGAAAAATCTATTCTGACTGTGAAAAGCACCACGTCCTCCTCGATTGCCTGAAAACCCCCCCCGAGAAGAAATCTTCTGTGATACTTTGAGTGGCCGTTTTGGTGGCGGTATTCCATCTTGAGGGACCACTTCTTTACTTTCAGCTGCAACAAAGTCATCCACATGCATAGATGGTGGTCTGCTTGTGTTCTGTTTTCTCTGACGAAAAATATCATGGGGTCGTGTACCCTGTCCAAATCCTCCCCTGCCTCTTCCTCTTGGTGGTGGCACAACATGGGCTCGTTTGGCAGGTTCAATGTATTCAGATTTTCCACTATTAAAACAAAAACACACTCTATGAAAATTTTCTTCATATTTTCAGTGAAAATACACAATCTTTGCAATACTGAAAACTACATTTCAATTGTTCTTATTCCAGTTCTCAATATAACTTTGCAAATCTCAATACAACTTTTTGGAAAAATACAACGAACTACCTAAGAATGATACTCATATTTATTGATATGACTAACAACTTTTAAAAATAATCCATTTTGTCTCTTGTTCAAACCTTCCAAAAGTAGAACATGTTCTTCATAAAGTAGAACAATATTAACAAATGTACTGGGTATGCCCTGATCAAATTATTATCTTTTCAAAAAAATCTAAACAATAGTCATGATTCAAGTGCTAATTTATGTCAACTTCTTTTTTTTGTCTGTTTAATAGTCATGTGTCTACCTTAAAATACAGTAAATAGTTTACATGACCACAATCAAGATCTTCAGTGGAATAAATTTACCTTGAAGTTATAAAGGTCTCATGCTTGTGCTTCCCAAGTTTGAATCCTTTGGTAGTCTTGGTTCTCCCTGGAGATGATGGTTCTGACAAAAATGAACGCTCTAATTCTGAGTGCAAGTCAAAGTCACTACAGCATTTTTCAGAGAGATCAATTAAGTCAACCTTTACCTGCAGTCATAAAATTAAAAAAAATGAAAATCTTAAGTAACTATTACTATAACATTTTATTACAGTCTTATTATCTATAATTTATAATAATAAATGAACTAGAGGTCTGTTTCTTTCCATTCTTCTTTTCAGAAAGCACATCATTGTTAGTTGGCTTAAAAAAAGAAGGCAAAAGTATACCTCTGAAGTTCAGCTACTTTTAAGAGTAGCATTCCTCCTCAAGGAAGGACTATTAATGGAGACATCTGCTGCCTGACAGGGAATTCAAGACTTCTCTTTATAAATCAACAGTATAATATCTCCAGAACTTTTCCAGGAGAATGGGAAAATAACCCACTCTGCAAGGTTTGTACTGCCAAGGTTTCTGTTATAAAACGATTTTGTGCTACAAATGCCAAAAGTTCTGTGCAAGATGAAGTTTACTTTGGTTTTATTCAAATTTATCAAATATAAGAGATCTAAATTTTCTCTAAATCATTTAAAGCCACAATCATCATCTCAAGATAGTTGTGATTCAATTTAAAGTTAAATATACCTCAAATATGAAGCAACTCATTCTTTTAGTTTTATTGAATATGATGAACACTAGCATTTTTTGGACCAGGAAATATCCATATGTTTTCTTTCATCAAAAGAACCAATATACAGTACAGTAACGTGTGGTCAAAATAATCTTCCCTACCAATATAAGAAAACAAAGTCCTTCAGAGTGCTTACGCAAAAATGGAACTTTCCCCAAAAGTCCCATTCTCAAATATATAGATCATTATCAAGAAAAAAGCACAAAAAGATGAGAATCCTAGATACCACTAAGTGAGCAACTGGCATAAAAATAACGCAGAACTGGTCCCCAAATGAAATTTTAACAACTATATAATACATTTTAGTATTAATATTTTAGTACTAACAGTATATAAAGAAACTAATCAGCAATAATTCTTTTCTACCAAATAAAATTATTTATACCAAATCCAGATCTGTATCAATCTCTTCAGCCTGGAATGGAGTGAACCACATAGATTTCAACTGATCATCCATGACATCAGCTAACACATATGCAGTCCTAGAACAGGGAAAAGTACTTGGTGAAAAGTAGAATTCCAAAATCAAACATTTTAGCTTATCTTCTAAGAAAAATCTATGGAAAGTACAATTAAAACTGTTACTCTCTGATGTGTTGGTAAAATTAGCACTGGAAAAGACTCTTTCAAAAAGTTATCCAAGATTTAAGTATCCTCAAAAACCAATAACTTGGAAACTATTTCTGATGTGATAAATTTTGACCTTTTAGTAAATAAAATGGAGCCTCGTTTTATTTTTGAAAAGCCAAGTTTACTGCACTATACCAACTGTAACAGACACTGCCCTTATTGAATTTTTTTAAATTTACAGAATAATTCTATCACATTCAATGGTTACTATGGCTATGGTCCTCCAAAGAACCAGAGGCATATATCTTCTAGACCAAGGATTGGCAAACCATGCCCTGTACTATCAGCCTGTTTTTGTATAGCCCATGAGCTAGGAATGGTTTGTTTATTTTAAAAGTTTTTTAAAAACAAAACAAACAAAGTAACACGATTATATGCAGAGATTGTATGTGGCTGGCAAAGCTTAGAATTTTTGCTACCTGCCTCTTCACAGAAAAAAAGTGTGCTAATCCTCTTTCTCAGCAACCATATAAACAACATCTACTCAACCACAAAACATTGCTTGTTTTACCTATTGTTAAACAGATTCTGGAGAGATTCTGGTGCTGAAAGTACTGGTTCTACATCCTGGTCACTGAGTGGTAAAGGATCACCTGATGATTCCAGCATCTGCTTAAGTCCAACTATATTGTCCAACAAAGAATCCAGATTGTCATCATCTTTTGAATGTTCCTAGATACAAGCAAAAGCAGAATAAGAAGGTGCAAGTAAAATGTAAACATTTATGCTCATAATCTACTGACTCTTTAGTAGAAAAGGCTGTATTATTTCACTATGTAAATGTGGAGGACCAAACTTAACATTAATACAAATAAAAATAAAGCAAACACCAAAAATACATGTTATTTTATTTCTAAAGAATGACAGCAGGAGGTGCCCTCCATCCAAAGAATAAACAAAAAAACATACTGCTTTCATTTACTCCTTAAGATTCATAACAGTATGGAGGATTTCACTCCAAATTATTAAATTCAAGAAGTTTTTTGGAACAATATAAACACCCAACTGAGGGTTCACTATTTTAAAAGGTCACTATGAAAAACCTGTACTAGTCAAACTGACGAGAAAAGATGTCTTGGGAATGTGTTGCTTTAATTTTGTTTCTGTTTTTCTTTTCTTTTTTACCAAAACAAGCTTCTCTAGTTCAAGGAACAAATTTTCTGGACTTTCTTCTTTGCTTTGTAGAAGCTGTTTTAACTCTGCAGCATTAATACTCATCGTCCGTGATGGATGAGCTCCCTCTACTTCCATGAGACCACTATCATCTCCACAACATCCCTGTAAATGTCACACACAAGTTAAATTTGAGAGCAGAGAAATTTGCAAAGATGCTTCCAAACTTATTCAGATATTTAAGCCATTTGTTGCAATCCTCCCCTCAATGTTTTGCTCTTACAAATCAGTACAAATGGCTAGTTTCAAGCAGGATTTAGTCAGCTCAAAGTGGAAATAAGTTTTCTTTGAGTAATAATAATAGGTAAACAAACAATTGAGTAAACAAAATAATAGGTAAACATATGTATTCAATTTACTGGCACCAAGATTCTCAACAAAAATATCCAATAGCCAAATACACTAGCACTTGCAGGATATATAACATACTGACCTATGCTCAATAGTTAACAAAATCTGCTATAACATAGAATTGATGGAACCTGAAATTATCTTTCTCAAGATAAGGCAAACAACCAAAGAAAACAGTAACTACCACATTTAAGACTATATTCTGTCACGTAGAAAACTTAATATTTTATGCTTTTAAAAGTATGCTATATAATAAAATGAATTTTGGAGTGATCATAGTTCAATACTAGAAAATCCATCCAGCAAAACAAATCTTGGTTCATGACACTAAAACGATCAATATTCTCACATATGGAAGAACACTTATAGTAAAGTACCAAGTATCTACCTAACAATAGTTTCAAATCTTTAGAAGGCAGCCCTGTTTTTAAATCATTCAAAATGAATATGGCCTCTCAAGAGTCTGTATCTGCCGACCCAGATGCAGGACTGAGTATTTTAAGTGAGTATTTACAATTAAAATTTTGTTTGGAGCTCATACTATTTGTTCTATAATTAGTCAAATGTCAAGGAAAGTAGAATTAAAATTATTCTTAATATCTACCCCCTCAAACTGATAAATACTGTGGCAGAAGCACACTGGCACACTGGACTTTCTGAAGTTCACTTTAGAAAACAGTGGACTGAGAAAGTGACTGACACTGTTTTGAGGAAAAGGGCATAAAGTTTTAATCAGAAATTCAATATACCATTGAGTTTACAAGAGTTTTATTTGCTCTGTTTGGGGGAGTGGGCAGGTTGGTGAATAGTCTAGCCTACGCTTTATCAAAAAAATTTTAAGGTAAATGAGTTAAAAATAATCAGAATGCAGTAGTAGAGACAGCAAACAGTTCTTTTTAAAGGATGTATCTCCTAAATGTTAGTAACATCTGTAAATTAACAGATTAAATATATTTTATAGAAATAAGAATATTAAGCAGACTACAAACTATCAAGACATCTATGTGGCTTCTTTTCTCCCAGCTGTTTACCCAGTTTCAGAGTTGTTTACAGCACTTTCACCAAGAAATGGGAAGTTTCAAAATATAGCTGAATCAGACAATAGTACAATGATTATTTTTAATAGAGAAAACAGAACAAAGTTATCAAGTTAAAGGGAAAGAGGGAGCCAGTGGGAGGAACTGAAGGTAGTTACATTTTGTTATCAATATAGACAAAAAAAAGAAAAACACTGTTAAGAAGGAAGATAAAATGTATGGATAAATAAAAACATTTAGAATGATCTAAAATTTTCAACTCGCTATACTATCTTTCTTTTTCATTATTATGAATAACAGAAACCATTCTGAACAAAAAAAAACCCTTTTTAACTTCTAATATACTTGCTTTTTATTAAGAACAAATTTAGAATATTTTGAAGCTTTCTGTATATGCACTACTGTGATGACTAGTAACAAAGAATTTTTAAGAAGTTTTTTAAAACTATAATCTACAAAACTGTTTCAGGAAAATGAAAATTCTATCAAGTTTGTGTGTGGTACCATTTCAAATTTTCTTATTCATTTGTCAAACACTTCAACTATTAAATTGTACAAGGCACTATGCAAGTAATCTGGGAAAAAGATATTAAGACATGGTCTCTGACCTAAATGACCTTATTCAGAATATGGGGTGGGAAATGGTAAATAGATGTATAAATGACACAGAAAACATAAACGTAAGTAACATCATATATAAGGAAAAGTAATCTCAAAGGCTTCATAAACTGAGATGCATGGAATACAGGCTCTGACAAACAGATTATAGTTTGACCAAAAAAGAAAAGAGGCCAGCAAGCTAAGAGAAGCATGGCCAAGAAAAGGAAAAGTAGATTAAGATTTATAGAGGATAATGTAGTATAAAATGTTTCCTAAGGGAGAAGTTGTTACAAAAGTAGCTTTTCAGCCAGACAGTGAATGGTCTTGAATGTCATGCTAAATAGTCTGGAATTTATCCTACAGGTACCAGAAGTTATTGTAGGGTAAAGGGACATGATCTGATGTCTGCTCTATTTGGACAGAATTAATTCAAGCAGAACTATTTAGAATGTATCAGAAAAGCAAATGTTTGGAAGGAAACTGGAAAGAAGGCTGTTCCAATACTCTGCAAGAGACTATCAATAAAGAGAAAAGAAATATAAAAGGAACAGAAAGAAAACAGACTGCAGAAACATGAATATAGCTTCAGAGACCTATGGGGCACCATCAAGAGTACTAAAGTAAACATAATTAGAGTCCCAAAAGGAGAGGAAAGACAGAAAGGGTCAAAAAGAACATGTGAAGAAATAATGGTTGAAAACTTTCCATTAATCTATACATCCAAGAGGCTCAACAAACTCCCAAGTAAGATAAACTCAAGAGATCCATACTTAGATATGTCATGGTCAAACTGTCAAAAGATAAAGACAAAGAATCTTGAAAGCAGCAAGAGAGAAGTAACAAATCATATAAAAGGAATCCTCAATAAAACTAACATTTGAAACCATGGAGGCCAGAAGGCAGCAAGAAGACATATTCAAAGTGCTGAAAGAAAAAGACCATTCACCCAGAGTTCTATATCAGATAAAACTGTCCTTCAAAAATGAAAGAGAAATTAAGACATTTCCAAATAAACAAAAACTGAGAGAATTCATCACTAGCAAATCTGCTCTACATAAAATATTAAAGGGAATCCTGTAGGCTAAAAGAACACTAGACAATAACTTGAATTCACATGAAGAAATAAAGAGCACCAGTAAAGGTAAACTACATAGGTAAATATAAGAGCATAAATCTATTTTTAACTCTTCTATCTGATTTAAAAGACAACTCCATATGGCAATAATTATAAAGCTGTATTAACGGGCTCATAATGTATAAAGATCCCAGTTGTATGGTAATAATAGTATAAACGAGGGGGGAAGGGACAAAGCTATATTGTAGCAAAGTTTTTGTATATTAATGAAATTAAGCTGGCATTAATCTGAATTAGACTGCATTATGCTAAGGTGTTAATTGTAGTCCCCAGAGCAGCCAGTAAGAAAATAACTAAAACTAGATATATAGTTAAAAACCAACAAGGAAATTAAAACAGTAGAAAATATCTCCTTAATACAAAAGAAGTATACTAGAGGAAGAGAGGAACAGAAAACATATAAGCTTTATAGAAAACAAATAGTAAAATGACATATATAAATCCTACCATATCAGTAACTAAATGTAAACAGATTAAATATTTATCAAAATGGAGAGACTGGCAGAATGGATTAAAAAACATGATCCAACTATATGCTGTCTACAAGATACACTTGAGATAAAAGACACCAATAGGTTGAAAGTATTAGGAAAAAAAAATACAAACAGTAACGAAAAGAGAGCTGGAGTGGCTACACTAATAAATCAGACAAAATAAACTTTTAGACAAAAATTGTTACTAAACACAAAGACATTGATAATGATAAAAGGGTTAATCCATCAGGAAGATGTAACAATTGTAAACATATATGCACCTGACAAGAGAGCCCCAAGATACATAAGGCAAAAATTGACAAAACTGAAGGGAAAAACAGACAATTCAATAATAATAGTTTATAGATCAATAGCTCATTTTCAATAATGGATAGAACTAGGTAGAAAATCAACAAGGAAATGAGAGAATTGAACAACACCATAAACCAACTGGAACTAATATATATCTATAGAACGTTCCACCAGACAGCAACAGAATACACACTCTTCTCAAATGCACTTGAACCATTCTTCAGGAAAGACCATATGCTATGCCAGAATACAAGCCTTAATACATTTACAAGGACTGAAATAATACAAAATATGTTCTCCAGCCACAATGGAATGAAACTAGTAACAGAGGATATTTGGGAAATTCATAAGTATACAAAAATTAAAGACACTCCTAAATAATCAGTGAGTTAAAGAAGAAGTCACAAGAGAAATTACAAAACACTTTGAGATGAACGAAAACGAAAACACAGCATACTAAAACTTTACGGGATACAGCTAAAGGAATATTTACAAGCAAAGTTACAAGATGTAAATGCCTATATTAAAAAAGAAGATCTCAAATCAATAACCTAATCTTTCACCCTAAGAAACTAGAAAAAGAAGAGCAAGCTAAATCCAAAGCAAGCAGAATAAAGGAAATAATAAAGATTAGAACAGAAATAAATGAAATAGAGAACAGAAAAATAACAAAAAATCAAAGAACCCAAAAGTTGGTCATTTGAAAGATGAACAAAAATGACAAAACTTTAGCTAGACTAACCAAGTGGGGGAGGAGAGCAAAGATTCCAATTATTAAAAGCAAGAATGAATCAGGGGTCATTGCTAATGACTTTACAGAAATAAAAAAGATTGTAAGAAAATACTATGAATATAATTGTTTGCCAACAAGTTAAATAACACAGATAATGTAAAGGAACAAATTCCTATACAAAAAGACACAAACTACCAAAACTGACTCAAGAAGGAATAGAAAATCTGAATAGATCTACACCAAATAAAGAGATTGAATTAGTTGCAAAAAAATTCCCACAAAGAAGTCCAGACCCAGATGGCTTCACTCGTGATGTTTACTAAATGTTCTAAAAAGAATTAACACCACTTCTTCACAAACTCTTCCAAAATAAACAAATGAGGAGGAAATACTTTCCAATTCAGGGTATAATCCCTGATACCAAAATCAGACAAAGACATCACAAGAAAATTACAGACCAATATCCTTTATGAATACAGATATAAAAATTCTCAACAAAATAAAACAAACTGATTTTAGCTACATATAAAAACGATTATATACCATGACCAAGTGGTTACACAACTCTGTGAATATACTAAAAACCACTGAATTGTAGATTATAAATGTGACTTGTATGGGTTTATGTGAACTGTATCCGAATAAAGCTGTTGAAAAAAATAAATAAAACATACTCTGCAAGAGGGACCAATCTAAAGTGATGGTGGTGAAAATACGAAAGAGGGAATGAAGTACAAAAAGTTTTGTAATGAGCATTTGCTGAAGATGAGAAACAAGAGGGAAAGTTGACTACTATTTCATGACATCGATACTGGAGGTCAGGGAAAATCAACAGTATGAAAACAGGGTATGTAAAAGATGAATTAAGTTTAGAAGATAATGAATTTAATTTTCAATGTTCAGAGATTCTATACATTAGCCCCTTGATGAGAAGGATTGACATAGTGGCGCCAACAGTGGGCTCAAACATAGCAATGATTGTGAGGATGGTGCAGGAACGAGGCAGTGTTTTTTTCTGTCATACACAGGATCGCTAAGAGTCAGAACAGACTTCATAGCACCTAACAACAACATACATTAGCCAAAAGCGAGGAAGGGGGCGACCTCATACCATCAAGAAAGCAGTGCCAGGAGAAGAGCGCGTCCTTTGGACAGGGGTCCCTGCGCTGAGAAGCTCCTAGTCCAGGGGAACACTGATGAGAAGGCCAACAGAGACAGAAAGACTTCCCCTGGAGCTGACACCCTGAATTTGGACTTTTAGCCTACTTTGACTGTCAGGAAATAAACTTCTCTTTGTTAAAGCCAAAAAAAAAAGCGAGGAAGGGATATAAAGATAGGAGATGGGAAAGGGATAGGACCCAGGTCACAGGTAAAAATGAAAT
The DNA here is from genome assembly GCF_000243295.1 of Trichechus manatus latirostris. Taxonomy (NCBI): domain Eukaryota; kingdom Metazoa; phylum Chordata; class Mammalia; order Sirenia; family Trichechidae; genus Trichechus; species Trichechus manatus. The sequence goes on along the minus strand of NW_004443945.1, from coordinate 24,022,290 downwards.
GGTGCAGGAGTACTTTTCCTCTGATTAAGAAAGAATAGATGAGAAAGAGCAGGGAAAGGATTTCAGAGAAACGGGAAGAATTTAGTCATTGAACAGGATGGCCTTGATCTTCTCAATGTAAAAGGTAAGAAAAGGAAATGCACTGATGAGGGAATAAAAGCATTAATTAGCACTATTGAGGCTCCAGCAATTCCTGGATAACATGAATGAACAATGGTTAGTGGTTTTTGATCAGAACTGTTAACTAATGACAGGTGTAAGACAATCTGTCAAACTGATTTGTTAACATGCCGCTTAAGATACAGTAAAGCTAGTTAAGTACTCTTCCATCAAGTCAAACTCTAAAAATCTCTTCAGGACAGCTACAGCCCTACTTTTAAATATGCCAATCTTTCAGAATCAAAGTATCTAGTAAACTTAATTACTTTAATAAACTAGATAGGACACAAAACAATGTTTTGCCAATAAAATTAGCAAGACAATAAATACAAACAGAACAGGCAGCCAATATGCTCAACGTAAATTATACAGGTAAGAGAGAAACCCACTAAACAGTAAATTTATTTTATTTTTCTTATAAAATGGTTTCATACTATATTTATTTTGGTAACACTATACTAAACAGGTCCTCTATAACTGTTCTCAAATAGAAATCTTAAATATAAGCTGAATTTCTTAAACTGCTGTTGACAGAATACTGATCTACTGGATATTAATAGCTGTGCACATACACACCAAAGGTATTTTGTGGGCAACACATCTGGGCAAAGCTGGGTTAGACTGCAATAAAACAAGTTTCTATCTACTCCAGAACTTCTTAGAGCTTTTACTATACTAATGTGCATGGTCCAGGCATTTCCAAACTTATTTGACCACAAACACTGTGGTCAGGCCTGTTATTAAATGCAGGCCTGTTAACAGCTTTTGGAATTATGTCCACAATATACTATGATTTTAGAAAACACTAATGAGAGAAATTCTTAATTAGATTTTAATAATAAGATTTTAGAGTTGAGGAAATAATCTTTAACTGATATCTATGGAGGATCAAAATATACTCTAGCATAATAAACTTTATAGTCACCCCAAAATCACATCTGAAACACAATCAGCAAATGCTCAATTAAGTGACAATATGTAAATATTTGATTAAGAGACTAACAAAGCTTGACTATTCTGAGTTACCCTTGCAAGGTAACTTAATGCCAAGAATTATCTGAAAAATGAAGTCACTATAGGTAGTATCATTCCGTATTTAAGCTGTGAACTCATGTACTATTCACAAATTAATGATGCCTAATACATTAAAAAAGAGTTAAAAAACTTCTCACATAAGCAGCTATCTTTTTTTTTATAAATCAAAAACCACATTTGCTATGAAGGTGAGGGTACATAAAAAACCACTATTCTAAGTTCAAAGATATTTCTGAATCAAAGTAATTTTTTAACTATGACAAAAGTTTATAAATTTAAGAAACACCAAATATATATAAACACTTACCATTGTGTCAGAATTTAAAATTTGTCTCATAAACTCCAAGAACGAAGATGCAAGTTCTCCTGTGTCCTTACTAAATGTGCTGACCACTCGTTTCAGTAAACTATGCAGAGCATTACTGTTTTTCCTTAAAGAACTGTAATTAAATAGGAGATATTGCCTTAAAACATCAATGTATAAATCTCTATATCCGTTCTGATAAAATAATATTTAGTCCACCATTTCAAACAATACAAAAATATTTTAAATTTTAAAAGTACTTCAATGTGTCTGTGTATACAAACCCATTACAAAGCAGTACCTATAGTTAACACTTCCTTCTAAAGCTAAGCCTCAAGCTCTTCCCCCAAGTAATAAAGGTTTAATACAGTACAAGAAACTTGCAGGTTCCCTACTTTTAAACTTTTTATATAAAATCTGAGGACTTCTCTAACATGAGCTGGTTACAGCTGTCTCAGAAGTCTGCCTAGAAAGCCTAGCTCATATAGTAACTATAAAGAATGACTATTTTTATTTGATACTATAATCTGACAAAAGGATTATCAGGGGTATAGAGCAGGAGACCACAAACTTTTTCTATAAACACCCAGATGGTAAATGTTTTATGTTTTATGGGCCACATGGTCTCAGTCACAACTGCTAACTCTTTTGTAATAGTGGGAAAGCAGCCATAGACAATATATAAACAAATGTGTCCCAGTAAAACTGTATTTACAATAATTGGCACAGGCTGGATTTGGACAATGGGCCACAGTTTGCCAACCCCTGATATAGAGAGACTTCAGCATAACAAACAATCATATCTATCTAAAACTATGACAATATATAAACCAAAACCAAATCCATAGCCATTGGGTTGCTTCTGACTCATGGCAACCCCAAGTACTATAGACTAGAACTGTTCCATAGGGTTTTCTTGGTTGTAATCTTTACGAAAGCAGCTCACCAGGCCGTTCTTTTGCAGTGCTGTTGGATGGGTTCAAACTGTCAACCTTTAGGTTAGTAGTCAAGCGCTAACCATTTGCGCCACCCAGGGACCTATGACAACATATGTTGTTGTTGTTAGTTGCCGCTGAGTCTAGTCCAACTCATGACGATCCCATATGTGCAGAGTAGAACTGCCCCATAGGGTTTTCAAGGCTGTGACCTTTTGGAAGAAGATCACCAGGGCTGTCTTCCAAGGTGCCTCTGGGTAAGTTCGAATTGCCAACCTTTCAGCTAGCAGTCCAGTGCTTTAACCATTTGTGCCAGCCAGGGACCTGCTAAAAATATTCTATATATTTACATAGTTCTTAGTTGATCAAAACAGAATTTCAAGGGCAAACAATTCTAATTTTCTATCATATCTATTAAGCTATAACACAATTAACAAAAATTGAAAATATGACATTAACACTAATATGCAGTGTCTGGATTTGGGAAATGTTCTTAGATTCTGACATGCCATCACAGAAGACTTTGGTAAAGCAATACAAAACAAAGTAAGATTCTTGATCTTGAGAGCTTTATACCATAATGAAATGGACATGATATAACCAACAGGAATGAGATTAAACACTAAGATAATATGGTTAATGGAAAAAGCCTAGGTTCAAAAGCATGGGACTATACCAATTACTGACCACTATATATGAACATAACCTTGGAGCCCTGGTAGCGCAGTGGTTAAGAGTTTGGCTGCCAACCAAAGGTCAGCAGTTCAAATCCACCAGCCGGTCCTTGGAAAACCCATGGTACAGTTCAACTCTATCCTATAGGGTCGCTATGAGTCGACGGCAACAGGTTAGAGGTTTTTTTTGGTATGAATAATCTTAAGCAATTGAGCCTTAATTCCATGATTTATCAAAGATGGGACCTACTACACACCTACTAAAATGTCTAAAATTAATTTAAAAAAAAATTGACAATAGCAAGTGCCAGTGAGACTGAGGACCAACCAGAACTCCAATACATTGCTGGTGAGAGTGCAAAATGGTACAGCCACTTTGGAACACTGTTTGGCAGTTTCTTACAAGGTTAAATATACATCTACCATATAATCCAGGTATCTAACCAAAAGAAATGAAAACTGGGATTCACACAAAAACTTGTCTGCAATTGTTTCCAGCAGCTTTATTTATAATCGCTAAATCTAATTTTTCTAAAAATTAGAAAAAAACCAGACTGCTGGAATATTACCAACCAATAGAATAGAACAAATTATTGATTCATGCAACAACATGGATGAATTTTAAATGCATTTTGTTAAATGAAAGAAGCCAGACCCAAAAGACTACGTATTATTTCACTCATATGACATTTTGAAAAAAGCAAAACTATATGGAGAAAAACAGGTTAGTGGTTGCTCGGGGCTGGGAAGCACAAGGGAATTTTGAGGGTGATGAAACTGTTCTATATGGAACTATGGTAATAAACATGACTATGCATTTGTCAAAATTCATGTAACTACATATCTCAAATCATGAATTTTACTGGATGTAAATTAAAAACAAAAATCAACCAGGATGAGGGATAAAAGATGAAATGCAGACTAAGACAAATGAATGTAACTGTACTATAAATGAATCAGATAACCACACTGAGGGAGACAGAGAAGAAAGGAGGTGACCTAAGCAACTTTGGAAAAGTGTTTTGATTGGATACAGTAAGGCTAAAGACAAAAAGAACTGAATACAAACACTACACTCCAGTTGGTAAATTTGTTTCCCACAGGGACATGGATTAGGAATTAGTTAGAAACTACTTCATTTGTGTAACAGAGCTAAAATAAATAAGTAAATGTATTACAGACTATGAGAGCCAGGTTTCTTACTGTTGGAGAATAAAGTTACTAAGAAGGAAGCCAACCTGAAAGATCAGTAGTGGCCAAAGTTAGAACAAGTTGAGCAATAATATAGTAACGATAGTACTGGATTATTACACAAAGAAAAAAATTAATGTCCACGAGTCCATTTGCAGGAGAAGTGACAACTCTTTCCTACAGAAGGATAACTAATGAGTATAAAATGAATGAGGGAAACAGGAAATCACCATTGGAAGACCACAGTAATAACTGCCATATGCAAGATCCACTGATGGGATGGTAAAATTAGTGGAAGAAAGTAATTAAGCAGAAATAGAATATTTGTATAGTCTAAAAGCATATCCTCCAAAATACTATTTAATTAATAATTAAGAAGGGAAAAATAGTTAAGTTTATAGTGCAGAATCCTGGCAGACAGCACCTTAGTCAAGTGATCAAGATTAATAGCATCAGTAACACATATTGATATCATGTATTTTGTTATGAACTGACAAGGGAAAACATGCCTCTGGCTTATCCTTCCGAATAAAGCATAACCTCAATCTACTCATGAGAAAACACCAGATAAACCTAAATTGAGGAACATTTTACAAAATAACTAACCAAGAAGTATCAGTTTTTTGACCACTCTCCAAAAACGTGAAGGCCATGAAAGACACAGAAAGAGGAGACAAAGGATACAGTACAACTAAACACAAGGTAGGATTCTGGCTTGGATCCTGGAACAGAAAAAGGACATTAATGAAAAACTGGTGAAATCCAAATAAGTTCTGTATTTTAATTCACATTATTATACCAAAGTTAATCTCTTAGTCTTAATAAATGTTCTACAGTTAAGTAAAAGGTTAACTTAAGAGCAAGCTAGATATAGGGGGCACAGTTACAGGGACTTCCTAGATAGATCCAAATACCTCGTGGGATTGGTTTACTGGGTTAAAAAGCTTAGGACCATAGTCTCATGGGACAACTTAGTTAATTAGCATAACATAGTTCATAAAGATAATGTTCCACATCCTAGTTTGATGAGTATGGTCTGGGGTATTAAAAGTTTGTGAGCAGCCATCTAAGATTCAAATATTGGTCTACACTCACCTGGAGCAAAAGAGAATGAAGGAAACCAAAGAATCAGTAAAGAAACTAGTCCACAGGACTAACAGCCCACACAAACCATAGCCACTTCTAGTCTGAGACCAGAAGAACTAGATGGTGTCCAGCTACTACCACCAACTGTTCTGACCAGGGACACAATCAAGGGTCCCAGACAGAATGGAAGGAAAATGTAGAACAAAATTCAAATTGCTAAAAAAGGCCAGACTTACTGGGCCAACAGAGACTAGAGGAACCCCTGAGACTATCGCCCTAAAAGGTGACTCCCAGTGGTCACCTTTCTGCCAAATAATAAATTGGCTTATAAAATAAACAATATCACCCATGAGTAATGTGCTCCCTTAAACAATCAACTATATGAGACCAAACTGTCAACATTTATCCAAAAGCAAAGATGAGTAGGCAAGAAGAGGCAGGGAAGCTAGATCAAGGGAAACAGAAGAAACAGAATGGAAATAATGAAAATGCTAACACATGAAAATTGTAACCACTGTCATGGAACAACCTATAAAAATTGTTAAATGGAAACCTAATGTGCTATGTAAACCTTCACATAAAACACAATAAAATACTAAAAAAAAGAATAAGTTAGGTAAAAGGATACCTATTCAAATCACATTTTCAATCTCAAAGATTCTGAGCATGACATTTCAGTGCTAATGAATCTTTCACATAAACACAAAACTCTTCCTCGTAAAAGAAATCATACCTTCAACCTTCTATAACAGGTATGAATTAATTAATTTGGGGAGAATAGCAGATTGAAAACTCAAATCTTATTAAGTTAGACAAAGCTTTACCTTTTTAAATGAAACAATCCATAATCATGCTCTGCAAGAAACATCATTGTTCTGACACATGTCAGTAAACAGTTGTAACTGCTGTCAGGGTTAGCTAGCATAGCCAGTAGACAGTCACAGATTGAGGCCATCAATTCCTTGTTTGGTAGAGAATTGGAAAGCTGCTCCACTTCAGAAACAGAACTTTCAGAAGAGCTTGGCAAAATAAGTGCAATGTCCTGTGGGGGAGGGGAGGAACATGAAAAAATAAATTTTTAAAATGATCATGTCCATCACTTGGCATTTTTATATCAGAAATACATAACAATTATATTTATAATTATTTCATTAAAATATTATTTTTACCTTATCATCCCAAACATATACTCAAACACATTAAGAACAAAAGTTGTTTTACCCTTTTATAAAATACAAGGATATACACCTAAAGAAATAAATATTTTATTTTATAATGTTTTTAAAAGCATCTTTTGAAAAAATTTTCCTTCTGTATTACACTGGTGGAGCCCCGATGCAGTGGTTAAGAGCTCAGCTGCTAACCAAAAGGTTGGCAGTTCAAATCCATAAGCCACTCCTTGGAAACCCAGGGCAGTTCTACTCTGTACTACAGGGTCGCCATGCATCAGAATCAACTCGATGGCAACCGGGTATGTACATATGGTTATTAAACTGAGTGTCGTTTCTATTTTCAAATAGTTAATGAAAAAAGTGACGTATTTTGATACTATTTAAAATCAATACATTATTCATGAATTTGTATCATTTTAAAATTTACGAGAAACCCTTCAGAAAATAAATGTTAATAAGCATATCTATAGTGGGATTTAAAATGTCACAAAAAGGGATTGAGCAACTAAACATTTAAGCATAGTTTTCCAATTAAGTATTTTCCTCTAATTTTAACACTCAAGTTTTCCAATGCCAAACAGATTTAGCTAACAGTAACTGTACATTTACCATTTTTTTCATAGAAGTAAATCAGATTTTACAAGGAGCATTTTTGGGTATGTTTCATCACCTTTAAACACTTCAACATACTGCATACCAGTATTCAAATTGGCTTAAAAAGGCAAAAGAAAGCTTGAATCAGAAGGGAAATATAACAAGATGAGGCCCTGGATGAATTTTATGAGATCAGGGCAGCTAGGATGCTATATAGCATCATTCAGTGTACTCATGCAACTTGACATGGTTCATAGGACAAACACTAGTCATATGGGCACTCTGAGGTACAAAGAACTTAAAATACCTTCACTCCAAAATTATTTTCTACCAGATACCCTTTACATGAAAAAAAAAAAAATCCACACCAAAAATATTCCTTCTTGATTTGAATCTTAAATGTAATCAAATTGGATTTTTGTTAAACTAGAAACAGTCTTCCAACCTGGGATTCTATCAAAAATATTCTGCCTGCCCACTCCATGGAATACATCCTAGAGAAATAAGAGCCATCACACGAATACATATATGCACACTCAAGTTCACTGCAGCTCTGTTCACAATAGCAGAAAGATGGAAACAACCTAGGTGCCTATCAACAGACAAATGGATAAACAAACTATGGTACATACACACAATGGAATACTATGCAACAATAAAGAACAATGATGAATCCCTGAAATACCTCACAACATGGAAGAATCTGGAGGGTATTATGCTGAGTGAAATTAGTCAGTCACAAAAGGAAAAATATTGTAAGAGACCACTATTATAAGAACTCAAGAAAAGGTTTAAACATGGAAGAAAACAGTCTTTGATGGTTACAAGGTTGGAAAGGGAGGGAGAGGGGAATTTACTAACTAGATAGCAGACAAGAATCATCTTGGGCATAGGGAAGGACAACACACAATACGGAGGAAGTCAGCATAACCGGACTAAACCAAAAGCTAAGAAGTTTCCTGAACACAACCAAACACTTTGAGGGACACAGTAGCTGGGGTTTGGGGACCATGGTTTCAGGGGACATCTAGGTCAACTGGTGTTAACAAAGTTTATCAAGAAAATGTTCTACATCCCACTTTGGTGAGTGGCATCTGGAGTCTTAAAAGCTTGTGAGTGGCCATCTAAGATGCATCAACTGGTCCCAACCCACCTGAAGCAAGGGAGAATGAAGAACACCAAAGACACAAGGAAAATATTAGCCCAAGAGACAAAAGGGCCACATAAACCAGAAACTCTATCAGCCTGAGACAAGAAGAACTAGATGGTGCCTGGCTACCACCAATGACCACCCTGACAGGGAACACAACATGGCCCCTGATGGAGTGGGAGAAAAGTGTGGAGCAGAACTCAAATTCACATAAAAAGACCAGACTTAACGGTCTGAGACTGGAGGAACCCTCAAAGCCATGGCCCCTGGACTCTCTGTTAAGCCAGAACTAAAACCATTCCCAAAGCCCACTCTTCAGACAAAGATTAGACTGGACTATAAAACATAATAAAATACTTGTGAAGAGTGTACTTCTTAGTTCAAGACGATACCTGAAACCAAATCGGCAGCTCCTGTCCAGAGGCAAGATGAGAAGGCAGGAAGGGACAGGAGCTAGTTGGATGGCCACAGGAAACCTGGGATGGAACGGGGGGTGTGCTGTCACATTATAGGGACTGCAACTACTGTCACATAACAATATGTGTATAAATTTTTGCATGTGAAATTAACTTGAGCTGTAAACTTTCACCTAAAGCACAATTTAAAAAATTGCCTGAGAAAAAAAAGAAATCACATCTGATGACCAAAATGCAGAAGCATTCTGACAAGCTAAAATGCTATTAGGTATAGAAATCTTCTCCAAGGATATCAATCACAATGGGCTTTAAAAGTTAAAACAACTCTCACTGACTCATGGAACTATAAACTGGAAATCAATAATACAGACAGCAGGAAAAAATATACTTCTTTTAGTGAACATCTATAAGCACAGTAGTCTGAAACATACTAAAATTACAGTAATCTGTGATACCTTCAAAGGTTGTCTTTACAAGATAACATGATATTAATTAAACCAATCACAATGTTATAAAATTCAAGAATGATTCAGTTTATAACTGGAAGGAAAATGAACATATTAGACATAACCAATCCCAAAGAATACAGAAACAGTGGCATTAGAGCAATTACCAGAGGACATCATCTCATTTAAAAAAAAAAAAAAAAAAAAAGGGAAAGAGCTGTTCAGAGAAATTTGTGAAGTACAAACCCAAAGAAAGCTACTGCTGGTTTACTTGTCAAATTTGTCCCTAAACAGCAGGAGTAATAAAACAGAGGTGAGAGCTCTTTATTCACAGCCAAGATTGATTTCAAGAGAAGTTTTAAAACAGACACAGAATTTATAAAAATAACTATAAATACCTGATCACAGAGAGACTGCAAAATGGATGTGATATATTCAACACACTGTTGGCGAGTAACACTGTCTCCAGGAGACCGCACCAAAGCTAACAGGTCTTGAAATATCTCTGCATATCTTTCATCACCTTTAATAGTTCCATTAATTAGATGCAAAGTAGCTAATTTACAAGCTTTGTGTGAAGCCAGAGCATCAAGAAGAGCAAGCAACCTGGCGGTTTGGCTAGAATACTGTTTTTCTTTATCTTCTGAAGTGCTGAAATAAAATCAATACATTTAGTAAACAAAGTTCTTGATTTTAAAGCACTATTCAACTAATATTTATTTCTCAATACATACCATCACACAAAAATCTGTATAAAACATTTCATTCCTTGGATATAAGGCCAACTTCCTTAGAATTTTACAATTATAAAATTTTGTAAATTCAGGTTTTCAATAATACATTTTCTTAAATCAGAGTACTTCTTTATAGTTCACTTTTTCAAACACCCAAAAATATGAACTTCAAGGTATTTTATAAGTAAAATAATGACAAATTTTTCTAATTAACAGCTATATATAAACGCGCATACACAGAGACATATACATACATATCTCTCTGTGTGTGTGTGTGTGTGTGTGTGTGTGTGTGTGTGTGTGTGTGTGTGTGTCTGTATCCTGGGCATCTAAACCCCGGTCTCCAAATTGTTAAGTGAAAAAAATGTATCTGTGACAAGAATAACTTCGTGAAAAATTTTTTTAATGTAAAATGAAAATACCTTTGCAAGTCTTCTACAATCAAATCCAACACAGTTCTCATTATCAGAAGTGCAGTTGGTGAGGCAAGGTCACACAATTGAACACAAATACGCCGTAACATGTGTTGAATGGGCTGGCAGGTTGCGCCAGAGAAAGAGCGAACTATTTCTTGGAGCAACTTTGCTTGAACATGAAGGTGCATGCTCCACAATTTTCGGGTGTTGAGTGCCACTGATATATCATGTGGCTCAATAACCTGTTAAAAAAGTATAATGTGTGTGTACAAAGATTTTTTATATTTATTTGTAGTCACAAAAACTGTTCAGGAAGAACTGTTATGAAAAGACCATCTTTACTGCATGCTCAAAAAACAATTTTCTATTATACAATTAGACATTTGCTTGACTTCAATCAGTCTAAAAAATCTTATTGTTCTTAGGTTAGCAGTCAGTAAAGCAGAGTCCATTGGTGAAGCAAATTCTAACACATGAAAAAAGGATTTAAAATAACAGAAAAATAAAAGTACAAGTATACACAACAGCATAAAACTTACTTTAACAAAAATTTATTTAAAATGTTACCCCCATATTTCCTCAATGACCAACTTCCTTCAGTTTTATCTCACCCTCATCGAGTTATTTTATGTCTTTTTGGAGGGGAGGAATGAGGGTTTTTGTTTTGGTTTGGTTTTTAACAAAACCACTGGCTTTTTTTTAATGTTACCACAGTCATTTATAAGATGCACGTTATATGGAAGTGATACCTGAGTTGTTTGCATGGGCAATGGAAGAGGCAGCAGTTCTGAAAGGAGTATGAGTCCAGAAAAAAATCCTTCAGGAACCTTCAAGATTGAAGAAAGAACTTCTTTTAACATTAAAGACCAAGTATTATTGGCCAGAGTCTCTTCTGAGATTGTGAGTTTTTCATTAACTCCTTGTGTAAAAGTCAGTAAGATATCAATGATATCATTCTGAATTTTCTGTTCATCACTATCCAAACGACCTGAGAGGGGGATAGAGCACAGGAGCATGTGTAAAGTAACAAGTGCTGAAGGAACACGCATGTCCTTAAACTCAAAGGATCCACCTCTCAAGAGTTCCGTTAACATAGTTTTAAGAAGAGTGAGTGTGCAGCGAGCCATTGAAATAGTAGTAACTCTGTGAAGAGTAGTCCCCATGTTGACATGGAGCCTCCACGGCTGAGTCAGAATACTGTTCAATTTTTGCAGAACCCGAATAAAGGTGTCCATTCCTTCAGCAGAAAAAAGCTGAATTACAGCAAGATTCCATTTCAGGTCTTTCTGCTGACCTTTATATAGAAAACGGAAAATAAAACTAATTACTTATACATTAAATAACTGGTTACAATTTTTGGATATTTTATTTAATAAATTATATTTATGCTAGGCTTAAAGAATAATTGAAGGCAGCCATATTACCTTCAACAGGAGGTGGTGGGCATGCCACATTACAGAGAACACGTAGTGCAGTGGTAAGACCAACTCCTTCTGGGGTCATCAAGTTATCAATATTCTTTAAAAATAAAAATAAACAAAAAATTTAATTTTTTGGTATGTAGCAAATCAATAGAAAATTCCAGATAAGGTATTAGTTAAAAATATGAGCTTCAAGTTAAGTACACTGCAACATTTAAAATTTACTAAACAAACTTAAAACATTAATAAGGTTCTAGCTAAAGAAGTTTATAAATTTGGCATAAGTTGCACCATGCTTCCATGATATTATATGAATAAAAAGAATAACTATACTAAAAAGTACATATAGAAATATATAAGACTCTCTGTATTAAGAGTTTAAAACAGTTCCTTGCCATATACTCTTTCCACACATCCTCCTTCCAAAAAATGAAGCAATGACTGTTTTTACAAAGCTCTGTGGCATTTAACTACTTTCAAAACTTAGGAAGCAACAGGGAATGTTTTAGGACTATATAACCTACTTTTCAAAAAAAGTCAGGTATCATGGGCGTCTACTCATGATGACCAGTTGGGGCAAGATTAGAGGGAAAAAACATATATAGTTGCCTATGTTCTTAATATCTGCCTATGCTATGTTTCCTGGCAACAAATAGTTATGTTTAATTTACTTTGTTGTTGTAGATTTCACAGAGCAACAAAAAGATGGTTTAAAAAAACTTGCAAGTTGGAAGAACTAACATTAAAAAATATCACTATTTCAGCTTCTAAGCCTCAGGAGAGAAACTTAAAAATAACAAAATCCCTCTCCCTCATATATTTCCCACCTTAGATTAGCCTTTCCTCTAATTTTTTCCTTGCTGCTTTTCAATAATTCCACTCCAAATTATCTAAGACAACAGGAAGCCAGAGAGAGAAGTTTCAGTGCTGGATCAACTCTTCTTAGTATATGTTGGAACTTACAATAATCACAATTAATGGATAAGGATTTACATGAAAATTAAATTTCTTTTACTTACAACATGCAATTCAAATTTCTAGAATTAATTTTCTTAATGGTTAAATAGTTTTACGCAAGTCACTTGATATTTATTGGACATCTTGTATATTCTGCTGACCATCATGCACAAGTACCCAGAATACCTGACCATCTAAATTTACAGGACACTACTTGTACTTCTGTTAAATAACAGACTGAATATAAATGCAAAGCTCAAGATGTTGTTTTAGGCAGAGTAAGGAGCACAGAAGGATACAAGGCAACGTAGGAGGTAAAGAGAGGCTTAAGAGAGATGAGGTAAAGAGAGAAGGATGAGGGCAGACAGATCAGTGAAGAAAAATCTGAAGAAGATAAGTCCAAAGAATACTTTGTCACTGCATATGAATAGCAATGGATTAGATAATACACATAAATTATGTTAAGAACACACACTGCAAATTGAAGACCAAGGTGGGTTAACACACCCTTACAGACATATACACATACATACAGCTCGTCTGCTAAATGAAGAAAGAGATAATTCCTAAGGTTCATTCCGCCCTTCTCACTTAAAACATTTCACTACCTATGAGCACCTTTAGCCCTTCTTCCTATGCTACACATTGGATCAACTAAGGAGCATCAAAGTAAAAAACTTCCAAAACTAACAATGCTCCGATTTTAACCTGTTAAGAGTTATTTCAACAGTATTATTGACCATCTCAAATTAACAACAAACAGAACCATCCCCATTGCAATCATCTGGAATTCACCCTGTTAATTTTCACCTATACTCAATTTTGAGGGAAATCCTTCTTCACTAATTACAGTTTCACTGAAATGTTACGTTACCATAAGATTTAACTTTCAAAACACTTCTGTAAATGTCATCAATACAGTTGGTGATATTATTTTCATTTAAGGGAAAAAAAACAGAACAACCCTGGCAGTACAAAAAGCAGTCCACCTCATGTATCTTTGGCTATGTGTATTTTCACCAAAAAAAAAAAAAAAAGGTTGGGAAGTTATAAGGTTGATATGTTGTGGGGTTGTTAACCAATGTCATAAAACAACATGTGTACTACTGTTTCAAGAGAAACTATTTGTTCTGTAAGCCTTCACCTGAAGTACAATAAATTTTTTTTAAAAAAAAAAAAAAAAGCAGTCCACCTCAGAGTTATGTACATGTGTATTCATGTACACACACAATTACATACCTAGCTACATCCATAGAGTAATGTGTACCCACAAGGTCCGGTAGATAATCAAGTTAACAATTTCTGCATTATCTGTACAGGTGATTTAATGCAATACAGTTTCAGAAAATCAAGGCACTTTTAAATTTTACTTACCTGTTTAACATACTCAATGAGGGTTGGGATGCAGTTTATTTCAAATCTAAGGTTTTTCAGAGGTTCAAGCCACTTGCCAAGTTCTTAAAAACAAAAATTTTTAAATATTTAAAAATAAAAGCTTTTACAATAAAGGAAGTAAAGGTATTCTTTTTCAAAGAAAAACATTATCAGATACATACTGATTTCAATAATCTATATTTCATACAGGGATGAACTTGTATCTAAATCTTTCAACAAGCTTTAAAATGAAATGTATAAACATAGCCCTACTATACTGATTAAGAAATAAGAAACGACCACTCTTACTTATTTGGTTTTGAACAGGTTAATCTAATTAAACTAATTTTTGTTATCAATATATAACATTTTAAAAAATTACAAAATTGCTTATAAACTAATATGTAAAGAACAAAAATTATTCACATTAGTTTATTCAATTGTGTTTATTCAACACAGTGTTTATTCAACTGTCCATGACTCCCACCTCAAACAGAAAGCATGCCCAAAATGTATTAATTTCTAATGGAACTGAGTCCATGGGAGGACATTTACTTGGTGTCTTTTCCCTTAATACGAATTTTGAATTGTCAATTTTCTAATTTGCCTTCATAAAACTGAAATTAATTGTTATCACTCCGAAATAACGACAGCAAATTTTGCTAATAAATACAAAAGAAATAAAGGGGAAAAACCTCCAAATATACCATTTATCACAACCGAACTCAAAACTCTCCTACAAACTGTGCCATAACACCTATACTTTATCAACAAAACTGTTTCTAGAAAAGTATTCTAATGTGCAAAGGGATATACCAGTCCTAGAACATTTTATAGAAAACAGCAGTCACATCTCTCCTTGGTTCTATAATTCTCCGTGAGGATTATAGCTGTGCACATTTGAGTATTTTTCCTATGCATTTTTAAATGTACTCTTTCATATATACACAACATATAGCTCAAATGAAAAATGTAAATAATAAAACAAATACCTGTGTACCCATCACCCAGAAGAAGTGGTAAAGCATTAATAATACCTTTAAAGACTCTTTGTGTCCTTCTTTTGTAAAGGCATACTTCAGGGAAAATCTATTTCCAGTATTGGAAGTTTATTATCCAACTTTTAGTGGAGGTATTAAAGATAAGAATTAGAATTAAAAATAAGAGGTCATATGCTATTTTAAAGCATTTTTATAATACTTACTCAATATTATCAAATTTTCTGCTCAATAGGCCAGAAAGCCAAGAGCCAAAGTAAAATAATTACATTGTAATTAGATATCTTAAAACTTCTCAAGATGGCTACAAAAGGTTTGCCATAACCTTCATTCAAGATACTTTTTCTTTTTTCCCATACAAAAATTTATACATATATTGTTATGTGACTCTAATTGCTCTCCCCATACTGTTGACAACACACTCCTCCTTTCCACCCGTTCCCAATGTCCATTCAACCAGCTCCTAACCCTCTCTGCCTTCCCATCTCACCTCAGGATAGAAGCTGCCCATTTAGACTCTTGTATCTACTTGAGCTAAGAGGCACACTCCTCACAAGTATCACTTTATGTCCCACAGTCCAGTCCAATCCCTGTCTGAAGAGTTGGCCTCGGAAACTGCATGCTTTCCAGGGTACCTCCAGTCTCAGTCAGACCATTAAGTCTGGTCTTCTTACTAGAATTTGAGTTCTGCACCCCACCTTTCTCCTGCTCCATCTGGGACTCTCTGTTGTGTTCCCTGTCAGGGCGGTCACTGGTGATAGCCGGGCACCATCTGGTTCTTCTGGTTCAAGATACATTTATATATTTTAAAAAATAATGTTCAAATTCACTATTCTTTACTTTTAAGGATAGCACAAGTGTGTTAATTAACTACAAATGGGATCCTAAGTTGTACTCAGAAATGCATATGTAGTAAAACACAAACACATGCAAAACTATACCCAAACTAAACTTTTTATCTTTCAATCACCTCTTCTATTTTGATTAGAACCTTCAACTAAATACCAAACTTCATGACTTTCCAGAGACAGTATTTTCAACAATTTCATAAAAACCTCATTATAAATGCCATATAAATTATCTTCATAAAAGGTATTTCAAGACGTTAAAAACAAAATGTTAATAGGTATATTATCAAAACATGACAAAGCTCCTGAATTAGTTCTATGAAGCAAATATCACTCTGATACCCAAACCAGACAAAGGTACCAGAAGAAAAGGAAACTACAGGACAATATCTCTTATGAATATAAATGTAAAAATCCTCAACAAAATACTAGCAAACAGAATCCAACAGCATATTAAAAGACTCATACACCATGAACAAGGGGGATTTATTCCAGGAATGCAGGGATAGTTCAACATTAGAAAATCAATCAGTGTAACACACCACATCAATAGAACAAAGGAAAAGAACCACATGATCATCTGTATGTATGCAGAAAAAGCATTTGATAAAATCCAACACCCCTTTTCTGGATGAAAACCCCAAAGACGACTGGAATAGAAGGGAAATTGCTCAATATAATTCAGGCCATATATGAAAACCCAAAAGCCAACGTTACACTTAAGACTGAATGCTTTCCCCCTGAAACTGGGAACAAGACAAGGGTGCCCACTCTCACCACTTCTAGTCAATATTGTATTAGAAGGCCTAGCCAGAGCAATAAGACAAAAAAAAGAAATAACAGGTATCCAGATTGGAAAACCAAACCAAACCAAACTCATTGCCATTGAGTCAATTCCAACTCAGTGACTCTACAGGACAGAGTAGAACTGCCCTATATGGTTTCCAAGGAGTGCCTGGTGGATTTGAACTGCTGACTTTTTGGTTAGTAGCCATAGCTCTTAACCACTACGCCACCGGGGTTTCCCAGATTGGAAAAGAAGTAAAATTATCTCTATTCGTGGATGATATGATCCTATATATATAGAAAATCCCAAAGAGTCCACAAGAAAACTTCTAGAGACAATAGAGGAATTTAGCAAAGCTGCAGGGTACAAAGTCAACAAACAAAAATCAGATGGGTTTTTATACACCACCAACGAGAAATCTGAAAGGGAAATTAGAGAAACAATTCCATTAGCAGCAGCATCTGAGAGAATAAAATACCTAAGAATAAATCTAACCAGGGACGTGAAGAATTTATCAATGAAAACTATAAAACACTGCTGAAAGAGATTAAAGAAGACTTAAATGGAAAAAGAAGACTTAATATTGTTAAAATGTCAATACTAGCCAAAGTAATCTATAGACTGGATGTAATCCCATTTAAAACTCTGACAGCCTTCCTTACAGAAAAAGAAAAATCAATCTTCAACTTTATATAGAATGGCAAGAGGCCTGAAAAACTAAAACAATACTGAAAGAGAATAACAAAGTAGGAGGACTCACACTTCCTGATTTTAAAACTAACTATTCAGCTATACTAATCAAAACAGCTTGGTGCTGGTAAAAGGAGATACACAGACCAATGGAATAGACTTGAAAGTCCAGAAATAAACCCACACATCTATGGTCAACTAATTTTTGACAAGGGTAAAAAGTCCATTTGATGGGGAAAGAAGAGTCTATTCAGTAAATGGTGCTAGAAAAATTAGATTTCCATGCAGAAAAATGAAATAGGGTCCATGCCTCACACCATACACAAAAGTAAATTCAAACCATGGAAAACAGTATGGTGCTTCCTCAAGAAGCTAGAAATAGAAATACCATATGATCCAGCAATCCCACTCCTAGGTATAGACCCTAAAGAAATGAACCATGACACGAATAGACAATATGTACACCCAGGTTCACTGCAGTATTATTCACAATAGCAAAACATGGAAACAATCTAAGTGCCCATCCACAGACGGATTTAAAAACTGTAGTACGTACACACAATGGAATACCATGCAACAGTAAAGAATAAAGACGAATCCGCGAAACATCTCACAACATGAATTAGTTTGGAGGACATTACGCTGGGTGAAATAAGTACAAAAGGATAAATATTGTATGAGACCACTCTAATAAATTAACAACAAAAGGTTTACAAACAGGAAAAGAAAGAAAAAAACATTATTTGAAGGCTACCAAGGATGGGAGGGGGAGGGAGGGAAAATTACCAATTAGATAGAAGACACAAGTTAATACTGGTGAAGGGAGAGGCAATACATAATATGGGGGAAGTCAGTACAACATGATCTAGGCAAGAGAGGACACTGAGAGAAACATAAGAATAAAGGGCAACTATGGCAACTATTATAGCTTAGACAATTCTGCAACAATAGCATTAAGAAACAATAATTTACAAACGGACAAATAGGTGGTAGATACGCCAAGAGCTGTGGGAGGATGTAAAGGAACACACTCACCGGCAAACATAGGTTTGACAGTGGATATTCCTACATACATGTCTCTAGGTGTG
Organism: Trichechus manatus latirostris; assembly: GCF_000243295.1. Lineage (NCBI taxonomy): Eukaryota > Metazoa > Chordata > Mammalia > Sirenia > Trichechidae > Trichechus > Trichechus manatus. The sequence continues at coordinate 24,003,815 of NW_004443945.1, read as the reverse complement.
GCTCATATAGAACACACAAGAGGTATAGCCAGAGAAGCCTCTTAGAAATAACCGAACACCTTATAGGATGAAGTTCCTAGGTGAGAAAACAAAGGACCATAGACTTGGGGACATCTATGTCAACTGGCACAACATACTTCATAAACACAATGTTCTGCATCCTACTTTGGTGAGTAGCGCCTGGGGTCTTAAAAGTTTGCAAGCAGTCATCTAAGATACAACTATTGGTTTCTTCCAAATGGAGCAAAGGAGAGTGAAAGGAAGCAAAGACTCAAGGGGGGAATTAGTCCAAAGGAATAATGGACCACGTGAACCACAGCCTACACAACCTTGAGACCAGAAGAACTAGATGGTGCCTGGCTACCACTACCAACTGCTCTGACTAGGATCACAACAGAGGGTCCTGGACAGAGCGGGAGAAAATTGCAGGACAAAAAATCAAATTCACAAAAATGACCCGACTTACTGGCCTGTCAGAGACTGGAGGAACCCCTGAGACTATGGCTTTAAGACACCCTTCTGACCTAGAAGTGAAGCCATTCCCAGAGACAACTTCACAGCCAAGCAACAGACAAGCACATGAAATAAACAATAACACCTGAGAGGAACGTACTCCTTGGAACAAACAATTACACAAGATCAAAAGGGCAATATCTGCTCAAAAATAAAGATGAGAAGGCAGGAAGGGGTAGAAAATCAGGACAAAAGGTAAGAGGGAACCCACGACACAAATTGGGAGAGTGCTGACACATTGTGGGGAATGAAACCAAGGTCATGAAACACTTTATGTACAAACTATCGAATGGGAAACAAATTTGCCACGTCAACTTGCAGCTAATGCACATTAGGTAAATAAGAAAAAAATAAGTAAATAAATAAATTCAAAATGGATTAGGGACCTAAATGTGCAAACTAAAACCATAAAATTCTTAGAAGAACAAGCAGGGGCAAATCTTCAGGCCTAGCTTTCAACAATGGATTATCTAATAACAAAAGCACAAACAGCAAAAGACAAAATAAATAAATGGGACTTCATAAAAATTAAAAACTTTTGTTCATCAAAACACCTTACCACACCAATGACTGCCCTGATAGGAAACACAACAGAGAGTCCAGGACACAGCAGGAGAAAAATGTAGAACAGAATTCAAATTCACGTAAAAAGGCCAGACTTAATGGTCTGACAGAGACTGGAGGAACCCCTAAAACTATAGCCCCCGGACGCACTGCTAACCCTAAACTGAAACCATTCCCGAAGCCCACTCTTCAGACAAAGATTAGACAGCACTATAAAACAAAAAATAATACACGTGAGGAATGTGCTTCTTAGTTCAATCAGATATACCAGACCAAATGGGCAACTCCTGTTCAAAAGCAGGATGAAAAGGTAGGAAGGGACAGGAACTGGTCAAATGGATGCAGGGAACTCAGGGTGGAAAAAGGGAGTGTGCTGTCACATTGTGGGGATTACAACTAATGTCACAAAACAATGTGTATAAATTTTTGAATAAGAAATTAACTTGAGCTGTAAACTTTCACCTAAAGCACTATAAAAAGAAAAATAAAATAAGAAAGACTACCAAAAAAGTGAAAAGCCAAGCTACTGACTGGGAGGATATCTTTGGAAACCATATACCCAACAAGAATCTAATAATCAAAATATATATAAACTTTGACAACAAAAGCCAAATAACCCAATCACAAAATGGGCAAAGGACTTGAATAGACATTTCACCAAAGAGGACATTCAAATGGTCACCAAACGTAAGAAAAGATGCTCAGCTTCATTAGCCACCAGACAGATGCAAATCAAAACCACAGTGAGACACCATTTCATCCTCACTAGGATGGTTAAGATAAAAAAGAAAATAACAAATGTGGGTAAGAATGTTGGGGAAACTGGAACCCTCATTCATTGCTGGTGGGAATGCAAAATGTTACAGCCATTGTGGAAAACAGTGTAGCGGCTCCTCTAAAAACTAAAAACAGAAAACAGAACTACCATAAAACCAAAAAACCTGTTGCAGTCAAGTTGATTCCAACTCATAGCAACCCTACAGGAGGGTTTCCAAGGAGCAGCTGGTGGATTCGAACTGCTGATCTTTTGGTTAGCAGCCGAAAACTTAACCACTGTGCCACCAGGGATCCTAGAACTACCATATGACCCAGTAACTCCACTCCTAGTTACATACCCAAAAAACTTGAAAGCAGAACTCGGAGACTTGTACACCAATGTTCACTGCAGCACTATTCACAATAGCCAAAAGGTGGAAACAACCTAAATGCCCATCAACAAAATGAATGGGTAAACAAAACGTGGTACATACGTATAATGGACTACTCCTCAGTCAGTAGGAGAAATGAAGTCATGACACATGCTATACAGTATGGATGGAGCTTGAAGACAATACGCCGAGTGAAATAAGCCAATCACAAAAGGACAAATATTGTACGACCTCACTTATATAAAAAGACAAGAAAAGGCAAATGTATAAAGACCAAAGTTTATTAGCGGTTACCAGGGGCAGGAGAGAGGGGAAAAGGGGGATTAATGGTGATGGGAAAAATCACACTGAATAAGGGTAGGGTTATGCAGCTGATTACTGTAATTGCTCTCAACAAGTTCTACACCTGTAAAAAGTTGAGCTGGCAAAAGCTGTGTGACACATATATTTACAACAATGAGAAGAAAAAAAAAAAAAGGAGTAGCTGCTGAGGCTACTTATGCACAACCAAACACCTCATGGAATTTGGTTCCTTGGTTTGGAGGTTTAGGGTCATAGTTCATGGGACATCCCAGTTAATTGGTTTAATAACATGTTTAGTGCTTCTGTTTTACTTCCTAGTTCGTTGCGTAGTGCCTGGGATCTTAAAAGCTTGCAAGCAGTCATCCAAGGCACAACAATTGGTCTCTATTCACCTGGAGCAACAGAGGAAGAAGGAGAGTCAGGAATAGGAGGAAGATATAGAATGTGTGGCTAATTGCCTCCGTGAACAACTGCCTCCTTTGCTATGAGACCAGAAGAACTAGATGATGCCCAGCTACCATTACTGAACATTTTGATCAAAGATTCCATAGAAGAATCCTGATCAAAAGGGGGGAAAGGCAGAACAAAATTTAAAATTCTCATGGACTCTAGACTTTCTGGAGCCATGGAGGGCAGATAAACCCCAGAAACTATTGCCCTGAGATAATCTTTAAACCTTAAACCAAAAACGTCCCCTAATGTCATCTTAAACTGAACAACAGTTTAGCTTAACTAGTAAAAAAAAAAAAGTCTGCCTTGAGCATTATGCTGTTTTAAGAACTATCTACATGGGATCAAACTGACAACAGCAACTTGAAAGATTAGATAGGAACCTTAGGGGGCAGTGAGTTTATGTTAATGAGGGAGGAACAATTCAGAAAAGGAGGGTGAAAATGATTGCAAAACTCTAAGAATGTAATTAATGTCATTAAATTGAACATGTAGAAACTGTTGAGCTGGTGTATGCTTTGCTATGTATAATATCAACAAAACTAATAACAAAATAAATAAACTTTAGAAGAAAAAAAAAGACACTGCACTAATTACAGATATTCAAAGGCTTTTTCCTTCACATATTACTCATGCTTAAATAATGTAAGGTACCATACCTTGCAATTTAGCATTATTTTCATCTGCTTTACAAAGCTTCAAGAGAGATGCTGCATGTTGTTCTAGCATTTGGACATCACTGGAAGACTGAACCACCACCAAAATAAGTATACATGCATAATTATAAGCTACTGACTTCTTAGACTTGGAGTCACTGAAACAAAATAAGGTTTTTAAGTTTTTGGTACAAAAATAATTTTTCAGGAATAATTTAAAACAATTTTTTCTACTTAAAGAGAGTAAGGAAATTTACAATGAAACATGACTAACTTCCTCAAGACCAGAAATCAGATTTTAGAGTTCACATCCAATTCACATGAAAACACTGCTTAAAAGTGTGTAAAAAGTATGTGCATTACAATGGAGAGTAAAATACTATTAAAAAAACAGATGAGATAAACAATGAAATATTAACAAGTATACTTCATTAGCAACGAAAGATTAGAAAGTACACTTCACTGGTCTCCTTTAAAATGTTGTTCCACTCTGGATATGAACAAGTGTGATGAATCAATCTACTGCCATCATCACTCAGTCTTCATCACATGCTTACAAAAGTGTTAAGATATAGCAAGGCATAGAAGCCACTGTTAGTTGCCTTTCATAAGCTCCCAAAGGAGATCTGTCACTCAAAGAGTCATACCAAGACCCTATTGTGAGGGCAGCTATCTGGATGCCACAACTTTGTGTGACATGAGCCAGGAAGAGGGCATGGCTCTCTTCTCATATACTAAAACCCTCTGTCCTACTGAGCAGGCTCTTCAAAACCATTATCATTCCCAATTCCTCCTATCCAGTCACAGAAATCTAAAGCCAGAGCACCATGAATAGTTTAGAAGGCAAGGGCAGAAGACTACAAAATACTCCTCAATACTCTTAAGGTATATATTCTTGTGCCTAGGACAGGATTTTCCTCTACCCAAATCAGTAGGAGTACTACAGTTGCAATCTTTGCCAACACCATGGGGAACTGGAATAAACTGTTAAAAGAGCCATCCATCTCATTGCTTTATAGCTACAATCTATATTTTAGAGATTATTTCTGTGATTCTAATCCTTAATTAACAAGTTATGTGTTATGTTAAAAAATAAGTATTAAAAACCATTAAGTATTAGTTTTTACTTTCAAAGAAACACCTTCTTTTAAAAATCTAGGCCATTACTGTTCTAGTTTTCTAACACAATAGAAAATTTAAGGAGTAGAAAATTACCCTAAGGCTTCTTTGGAATAGTACTCCATTAAAGTAATAAGACTTTGGAGATTTTTCTCAAGACTGAAAACATGGCCAACAGCTGACCTTCCCACAGGATTAAAAGTAATCAAATAAAGATTGTGAAGGGTTCCCAAGAGATCAGAATGGTCAGTTTCTTCACTGGCTGTACAACGCTGAAAATGGCTGAACAGTTCTGTAATACACTGCAACGTCTGTGTTGAATCCTGTAGCCACAAGGCAAATGCATCATCAATAACACCATCAGATTGCAGACCTTCGTCTTCATCTTGATCATAAAGGTGACATAGAGCTCTGATCAACAAATTTGTTGCTTCATATTCCGACATAAAAAAAAGAAGACCTTTTTGTGATTGTGCAAGAAACTTTAAAACATCTTTTGTGGCCTGCAGCACACCAGGATGAGCACTTGTTACAGGAATTGACAGAAGCAAGGTAACCAACTCCAAGAAGTGATGACTGTGAAGATACCTATAGAAAAGTTAATTAACATATGTAAAGTCAGTTCAAAGCATTCTTCATTTATTCAGTATTCCCTGGAAGGAAGAGAGGTAAAATTTTTAATGGCCACAGTCCTTACCCTTGGTATATACTGCTTTAATTGAAAACATACTGAGTAGCAAGTCTTCTCTCCACTGGGCCAAAGATAAGAGGAAGTTCTGTAAGGCTTTCTCCTACCTAAGATTCAACAAATATTCAACAGACAACTGTTGATAAGTTTTCTCTTTCCAGAGCTAACCTTGACTTTAAATTCTGGGCCTTCTTCCTAGGCCACATATCAAATGCTCCCTTTTCAACAAGGTCCTACTCTACTCACGGCATATCAATATATCTGCAATTAGTTTATCCAGGAAAACTATAGACTACAGAAAAATATAGTATATTGAGATATACTATATGTAATATATATGAATTGGTATATCTAGGGAAAAAATGTCAAATCATCTATTTTTAGTACTTATACAGTTAATACCACCATGGACAGCAGTCTTTTATCAAATCCAACAACTACTCTTTAGTATACATAGTTTTGGGGGAAAAGTTTGAATTTATTCAACACCCCAAAATAGATACAAATACAACTGATAACCTCTTTGGGCCTATGTTTCCTTATCTATAAAGGTTTTCTTACCTGCAGGCCCTGCCAGGTTAAAACTCTTTTCTAAAATTAACTTGTTCAAAGTGAAACTTAAAAAAGATTGTGAAGAAAAAAGAATCAAAACACAATACTTTTTTTCAAAATTCAAAAATGGAGAGAAAAACTGTCAAAAATGTCAAACTACAAGGAAAGACTAGCCTAATGTAAATTTTTTTTTTATTAATTTTGAGTTAGGAAGAATAACTTTGAAAGTTAAAAAGTATAAAATTACAAGTAGATACATAAGACTAAATGGGCAGCTCCTGTCCGGAGGCAAGGTGAGAAGGCAGAGAGGGTCGGGGGCTAGCTGAATGGACACGGGAAATCCAGGGCGGAAGGGAGGAGTGTCCTGTCACAGTACAGGGAGAGCAACTAGGGTCACGTAACAATGTATGTATAAATTTTTGTATGAGAGACTAACCTGAATTGTAAACTTCGACTTAAGGCATAAGAATTTTAAAAAAAAAGTATAAAATTACTCAAAATGCTAATCTCTCCCCTTCATATTTTCAAAGGATAGTCACTGCAAGTTGTTACACAACAGCTTCCATTATCATCTGGTAAAATATTAATATGTAAAGGCTAGAATTTTTCATCAAAAGCCTCTTCAATCACATTACTGCTTAAAATCAGACTTCTATTTCATGATGATAAATATCCCCAGTGACTATTTACTACAAAGGCAAACAACTGTAAAGAAGACAACACTCCAGAGTTACTAAACTCTAAGAGCAGGAGTGGATTATCCAATAAGCAAGGTAAGCATAGTGCTTACCTTGCTTACCAGATTATCTGGAGTGAACAACTTCATGTGAGTTTCATTACATTTGAAATTGTTCACTACAGATTAGTACGTAAGCACAAGTAAGCCCATGCTCACCTTGTTTACTGGGTCATCTGCCCCTGTCAGGGATTGTAAATTCAAATAGAGGCTTTGATTCTGTAGGAAGGTGCTGTGGGGCTGGGAGAGAGACAGATGCCAGCCGTACCTAGAAGCAGAATCTTTGAAGTGGTAAAAAATGTGAAAATGTTCACTACAGATGATCTGGTAAGCAAGGTAATCTGCACCCTGTATAAGAGCATTCTTAACCACCTTATAGACTAGGCAGAAAAGAGTTAGCATAGCAGGCCTCAGACTGCTTTTGAAGAGCCTGCTTATGAGACTGGCATGTGGAGGGTTCCCATCCCCCTAACTGATAAGAGCAGCTCATTGTGCCTCAACTGTTCATACAAACAATACAGTTTATCCTGAACACTATCCTTCTGGGAGTCTAAAATTCTAGTACATGCTAGGCAGAGAGTCCCTATGTGGTTAACCCACAGTAAAAATTCTGGGTGCCAAGTCTCTAGTAAGCTTTCCTGGTAGGCAACATTTCACTCATATTGTCAAAACTAGTTGCTGGGGAAATTAGGTACAGCCTGTGTGACTCTACTGGGAGAGGACTCTGGAAGCTTGCTCTTGGTTTCCCCCTGACATCATCCCATGCACCTTTTTTTGTGCTGATTGTGCTTTGCATCCTGCATTTTCACTTGCATTTATTTTCACTGTAATAAATCATAACTATGTGTAAAACCATACGTTGAGTCCTGTGTATCATCGAACCTGAGATAGTCTTAGGGACCTCTGACACAGGACATTACAGCCTTGCCGTCACTTCAAACTCAATCCTTCCAAAATACGATTACTTCTCTTCCAAAATTCACTCTCCCTCTTATTTACAGGCAAATGGCAGAAAGGAAAGTCTCAAAAAATAAAACAAAGACCCTACTCTGGGTGCTGGTCCCAATAATGGCAAAATTTTATCAATAGAAAACTTGAGATGTAGATGACAGAAAGAGGTAATAATTGAACCTTAAAGATATCTTTAACTAGAAGTGTAAAATTTACGTTTAAATTATAACGTATTACAGTAATAAGGTACAAAGGAGTTCACACAGAAAAATCTGTCTCCTTCCTATGTCATTCCCTTGTACCATCATCCCAGAAGCAACCCAGCAGCTTCTCATTTATTATGGCTCATAAACATGCTTATCCAAACATTGTTGTTGATTATTAGTATCTTTAACTTAGGTTCCTATTACTGCCTTAATTAAAAGGAGCCCTGGTGGCACAGTGGTTAAGTGCTTGGTTGTTAACTGAAAAGTCAGTGGTTCAAATCCACCAGCTACTCCGTGGGAGAAAGATGTGGCAGTCTGCTCCCGTAAAGTTTACAGCCTTGGAAACCCTAAGAGGCAGTTCTACTCTGTCCTATAGGGTAACTATGAGTTGGAACTGACTCGATGGCAATGGGTTGGGTTTAGGTCTTATTACTGTTTTAAGTACTAACACAATATAGCTCACCCACAGCAATAACATACTTGTCAGTTTCGCTACTGAATATCTATTTTGAAATGGCAAGTATCTTTACACAGACATGCACTGCCTCCAATGGTCTATGAAATGTATTTCCCAAAAACAAACAAGTCTTACCTGAAGAGAACAGGGTATGGATCATCCCTCTCTGGAGGTCCAGTAATACGTGCCATCGTTGGGAAAGACTTAACAGGAGGTTGGACCATTGTATGAGGTGCCGTTTCCATTAAATGAAAAACTTCTTCGAGGAGGTTAATAAGCTTTTCAATTTCCCCTTCACTTATATTTGAGGATTCCAAAAGATCCATATCCATAGAGGCCTCTACCTCATTTTCATATTCTGGATTTGTTCTCTCCAGTCCAGCATCTGTGTCATGATCAGGTTCACTGTGGTTAGGAACAGATGAAGTCTTCTCTGCTAAATGGTCACCAAGTCTTTTAATTTCTGACAAGATTTCATAGAAATGGCATTTCTGAAGGATAGCTGAACCAGCTGTGACAACCCTCACAGTCTGATCTAAAAGTATGAGCTCCAGAAGTTTTTGATAGCCACTTTTTTCATTCTGCCTACCTCTTAAAAAAGCTTCCATTCCTTCTGTCATACTAATGACACTGTCCAAAGCTTTAAAAGCATTTAACTTAAGGGAAGATGAGACATGATCAGCAAATAGGAGCTCAAATAGTCCACTGATCACTCCTGCTTGTAGCAGTCCCATGACACCTTGAGTCCCACATTCTGCCAGTGAGGAGACTAATTTGGTCCCAGCTTTGAGCTGACGGACATTTAAGGCAATGGGTTGGCGAAGGGCAACTTGTAAATTTAACGCTTGCATAGTCCAGTCTATCAACTGGACAAGGGAGTCTTGTTTTGTGTTTTTCAATTGCAAATAACTTAATCCTTTTATTATTAAACTTGGAATTTCTTCTAAAGCTGTTACCCATTTTGCACCTCTATCTTCCCGATACAAATCTAACAATTCAGTTAACTTCACTGAGGCTTCTATTGCCCCTGAATTTTCTTTATCTGGACCTTGATCCTTCATTCTACTGACTTCAATTTCAAAAGTAGTCTTGTATGGACAGCTGAAATATAAAAGTGGTACAAGTTCTCTGTCATATGGATCATATGTCATAGGAGGAACTGAAGCTAAATCTTCAGCAGTGTATTCAACATCAAAGTTTGGATACTTAAATGTTTCACGTTCCAAGTCAGCAATTCCATCTTCATCACTGGAAATTTGTTCATAACCATCATCCCCTGAAAAATTGTTTGAATAACATTTAAATATCACAAAATTGTTGAAGGCATGAATTTTGATTGATAAAAAAATTGCTTATTTAATAGTGTAGCAAACATTAAAAGAATTAACGATTTCCTCAAAAAAAAAAATTAACTTCTCTCAGCATTACTGGCATGAATCAAAAACACTGGGAATAACAAATGTTGGAGAGGCTGCAGGGAGGTTGGAACTCATGCGCTGCTGGTGGGAATGCAAAATGATACAACCATTTTGGAAAATGATATGGCACTTCCTTAGAAAGCTAGAAATAGAAATACCATACAATCCAGCAATCCCACTTCTAGGAATATATCCTAGAGAAATAAGAGCTGTCACACAAATAGATATATGCTCACCCATATCCACTGCAGCACTGTTCACAACAGCAAAAAGATGGAAACAACCTAGATGCCCATCAACAGATGAATGGATAAACAAACTATGGTACACCCACACAATGAAGTATTACACAACAATAAAGAACAATGATGAACCTGTGAAGCATCTCATAACATAGATGAAACTGGAGGACATTATGCTGAGTGAAATAAGTCAGTCACAAAAGGAGAAATATTGTATGAGACCTCTACTGTAAAAACTCATGTAAAAGTTTACTCACAAAAAGAAATAATCTGTTGGTTATGAGGGATGGGAGGGGTAGGTGGGGGAACTAAATAGACAATAGATAAGTGGTAACTTTGGTGAAGGGTAATTCAGTACACAGTACTGGGGAAGCCAGCACAACTTGTACAAGGAAAGGTCATGGAAGCTCCACAGACACATCCAAACTCCCTGAGGGACTGAATTGCTGGCCAGAGGGCTATAGGGACCATGGTCTCGGGGAACATCTAGCTCAGTTGGCATAACACAGTTTATAAAGACAAATGTTCTACATTCTACCTTGGTGAGTAGCGTCTGGGATCTTAAAGGCCTGTGAACAGCTACCTAAGGCTGGTGGTCTCACCCTTTCAGAAGCAAGGGAGAATGAAGAGAAAAGGATACAAGGAAAAGATTAGTCCAAAGGACTAATGGACCACAGCTACCACAGCCTCCACCAGACTGAGTTCACTACAGCTAGATGGTGCCTGGCTACCATCACTGACTGCTCTGACCGGGATCACAATAGACAGTCCTGGACAGAACTGGAAAAGGATGTAGAACATAATTCTAACTCACAGAAAAGACCAGATTTACTGGCCTGGCAGACTGGAGAAACCCCAAGAGTATGGCCCCCAGACACCTTTTTAGCTCAGTGCTGAAGTCACTCCCGAAGTTTACTATTCAGCCAGGGACTGGACAGCCTCATAAAACAAAACGGGACTAACGAGGCACAGCAGTCCAGGGACAAGGACTAGTAGGCAGGAGGGGACAAGAAAGCTGGTGATAGGGAACCCAAGGTTGAGAAGAGACAGTGTTGACATGTCGTGGGGTTGTTAACCATTGTCATAGGGGAATGTGTGTACTGTTTAATGAGAAACAATTTGTTCTGCAAATCTTCATCTAAGATACAAAAAAAATTATCTGTGTGAGATCAAATTGACAACAGCAACTCAAAAGGTGTGATGGGAAGCCTAGGGGGCAGTGAGTTGAAGATAATGGTGATG
>NW_004443945.1:23989931-23992460 GCF_000243295.1 Trichechus manatus latirostris | reverse complement strand
ATATATATAAAATAAAAAAAAATTAACTTCTGTCCCAACAGCGTTATCAACTTTTTATAATTTCTAATAGATATGGACAAATTTCCTAAGCAAATTCTTCAAGTATATCCATTCAGCTTTACAACTAGCTACCTGGTACAGACAGCAGTTTCCTTAAAGGAATAAAATTATAAATACCTCAAACAAAAATACCTCTCTCAGAAATGAATCTTGTCTTCCTGAGAGATTACTTTTAAGATAGGAAAAAAAAAAAAATTAGAGGATAAAATTACTACAGCTAAGTAAGAATACCATATTTTCAAAGCTAGATAAACATTTCCAGTAAAAACATTCTAAGTTCTTTTTATAACATTAATTTCATATACCTGAAACTTTACTTCTCTGCATTTATCTTTCACATAGTTTCCTGGGTCTGTATATATTTTTATGGAAAACATGTTCATTTAAAATATTCAATTTTGCCAAAACAAAGCTCCCTTATCATGACATACGTACAGCTTTTTCCTGTATGTGAAATAAAATAGAAGTACAGACAGAAAACTTGTTGGTGTTACTTTCTAAAACCACCACTGCCTGGCTGCTGTAACAGAGTGATGGATCATAATGGTCTAAGAAGGAAGTTTCCAGAACATTCCTCCAGTATCAGCCCTCTTCTGACATTCCTTTGCTCTAAACAATTTAGCCTTAGCAATAATACACTTATACTTGAAAAGATAAGGGCCTATAGGGGATTGACTCTGAGATAAGGCAGATGTCTTCTATTAAAAATCAAATTAATTAGCCTCATTCTCTCACACTGTTTACAAAAATGTCCTCTGATTAAGAAAAACTGCCTGCTTGAAACCTAACTGCTCTTTGATGGTCAAACACAATGAAATCTAAAAAGGATTATTTGGTACCTGGAAATTGGAGAAGCTAAGAAAAGTATCACTCAATGATTTAATTATTTGTGTATTTTGTTAAAAGGCCCCTGGTGATTCTGAAATGACCCTCATTCTCATGTAGAATCTATCCTACATGAATACTATTTCTACGCTATTGCAGAGAAAACCCATGTCATATTATCTGTCAGTTTGTATAAATGCATTAACATGCCATTTCTTTGACAAAGTAAGGGTCAATTAGCTTGAATATTTCTCACTTTTTCCTTTCAAAGGAAAAATAAAGCCAAATTAAAGGAATGTATCATACTGTCATGAAGTAAGGATGGCGAGATTACATCTCACATACTTTGGACATGTTATCAGGAGAAGGACATCACGCTTGGTAAAGCAGAGGGCCAGCGAAAAAGAGGAAGACCCTCAACAAGACGGACTGACACACTGGCTCAACACTGGGCTCAAGCATAACAATAATTGTTGAGGATGGCGCAGGACCAGCTAGTGTTGTTCTGTTGTACAAAGGGTTGCTATGAGCTGGAACCGACTCAACAGCACCTAACAACATCATACTGTCAACATGTTCACGTGTAACTACAATTTCTAAAAATAATGTAGCACTATGCTGAAATATCTAGGCAGTAGACATCTCTAGGGTTCCTACCCAGCTTACAACACCACTCCTTACTCTGAAACCAGCCCCATAAATCCCTAACTACCATGTATTTGCTGCATGATCCTGCTTCCCTGGCCAAAGCTGATGGTAAGAAGGTGCAACTCATTTATCATAGCAAACCAAACAGAATCTCTCTCCTAGGAACTGGACATAGAGGTAACATAGAGCTAGGCATTAAGCTGGCTGATTAGACTGAGATTAAAACTGTGGGGTGAATAGAGAAACAAGAGCTAGCTGACAAGAGAGAATAAAATAGACACACAAAGCAAACAAGACAAAAGATAGAAGAGTTCCCACTTCTAGTCATGCCTCGAGGCCCAGCTACATTCTGACTCCTTGGTTTCTCTGAAACCCATTTATTTTGGTACAATTCTCTTTAATTGCTCAACGCTACATACAGTTAAGTTTCTAGTACTTAAAACCAAAAGTCTTAGCCAATGTAACCCACCTTCACCTTCTTCATCCTCTTCACCTTCTTCCTCTTCATCCTCCTCTTCCTCCTCAGGGATACTGTCTACTGTATGACGATCGTCCTCATCCTCATCTTCCTCCTCCTCTACATCCACATCATCTTCATCATCATCTCCTTCTTCCTGCTGTTCCTCTTCTACTTCTCCTTCATCAGAATACTGACCTTCCTGGGGAACAGAATTCCGATCAGGAGAAATGGGCTCAAAGTAATCTTCTCTATGAGGAGCATCCTCTTCCTTGTCACCTGACACTGAAAAATTGAGATTTAAGGCACAAATTATTTTAATGGTTTTAATAAAACATGGCAGCCAAGATTGGACAGTGCAACTACTTAATGACATACTGAACAATTTAGCTCAAAAATCCCCTTAAGGACCATGGTCTCAGGGAACATCTAGCTCAATTGGCATGATACAGCTTATAAAGACAATGCTCTACATTCTACCTTGGTGAGTAGTGTTTGGGGTCTTAAAAGCCTGTGAGCGGCCATCTAAGATACTCCAC
>NW_004443945.1:23964864-23989284 GCF_000243295.1 Trichechus manatus latirostris | reverse complement strand
TGTATTTTCACCAAAGAAAAAGGTTGAGAAGTTAGAAGGTTGACATGTTGTGGGGTTGTTAACCAATGTCATAAAACAATATGTGTACTACTGTTTCATGAGAAACTATTTCTTCTGTAGGCCTTCACCTGAAGTAAAATAAAAAAAAAATTTAAAAAAAAACCCTTAAAAAGGGATGTGACTTGTTAAAAAAAAAGTACAGTATACATTGTACATCTTTGAATTAATAAAATATACTATTTTATGTTCCAGTACCATAAACTAATCCTTTACTTTTTAGCTATTAACTAACTATATAGATTTTTGCCTCTTTGAAAACATGCTGATTATTGTTAACTGGGACTTTTTTGTACGTAACACTACAGCACATTACTACTTTATTTTTCAAAGCAATGTTGACACAGCTTGAAATGAATTAACCAATTTTTTGAAACAAGCTCACTTGCCAACTGAAAAGCACAAATGAAATACTGCGCAGGATGAAAAAAGAGGGCATTCATCAAGATTTGATTACCAGCATCTAATTGTTTTTTTCTCTAATCAAAAAGGTATTATCGCTAATCAGGGGGAAAAAGCCAGCACTGATTTTATATATACCTGACACAGGAATGGGATCATCTTCATCATCATCAGGCGGAGGGGGTCCTGGAGGAGTTCTTGGTCCCCTTGGCTGTGGTCTTGGAGGGCTTCCATTAAACTGATCTTCTTTTTCCCCATCAGCTAGAATTTTATTAGAGACAGAAAAGAAACTCTAAAATTATTAAAGAATAATGATGAGTGCATGTCAAAAATACTTTTCATCATTTGAGTTTTTCACCTTCTCACTTCTTGATAATAAACGTTTTCTTCCTGACATCTAAGAGAATTTTTATTAATTAAGCTACATTTGAAAAGTTAGAATTTTTGACTTTTCATTTATCAAAATACAATGTATTCACTCTTGAGCATGATCCCAGAGAAACAAAGACTTCTTTTCATGCAGGAAGAAGTTACATTAATGTTCACAGCAGCTTTATTCATAACAGCAAAAACCTAGAAATTACCAAAATGTCCTTCAATGGGTGAATAATTAAATGAACTGTGGTACATTCATACTATGAAATACTATCCAGCAATAAACAGGAACAAACTACTGATACACACAAAAATTTGGATGAACCTCAAGAAAATTATGCTGAATTAAAAAAAGGCAATCTCAAAGGATACATACTGCATGGTTCCATTTATATAGAGATGTAGGACAGATAAAAATGACTGCCAGAGGTTAAGGATGGGTGGATGAGTGGGTGTGGCTATAAAGGAGGTAACACAAGAGAGACTTGTGGTGATAGTACAGTTAAGTATCATGTTTATGGTGGTAGTTATGCAAAGCTACACATGACATAAAACTGCACAGTTACACCAAAGATGAGTGCATATATTACTGGTGAAATCTGAGCAAGCGCTACAGATCGTACCAATGTCAATTTCTGGTTTTGCTGTTAACATTAGAGGAGGCTGGGGGAAGAGTGGACAGGATTTCCTGTACATTTCTTGGGAACATCCTGTAAACCTAATTATTTTTCAAAATAAAAAGTTAAATATATGTAACTTATGAGCTTAAATATCAATTTTATAATAAGTCAGTTAACCGATCAAAATTTTAGAGTAGCCACTATATATGCCAGGTACTTGATACATCTAGAGAAACAAATGTAAGTAAAACACAATGCCTGCCTATATGGAGCTCACAATCTGGGAAAAAAAGACAAATGAGAACAGAATAAAAAGAAAAAGGAAAGATTAACCGTGCTTGTTGTTGTTGTTGTTGTATACCTTCCAGTCAACTCCAATTCAAAGAGACCCTATAGGACAGAGAACTGCCCCATAGGGTTTCCTAGGCCATAATCTTTACAGGGAGATCTGGTGGCACAGTGGTTAAAGTGGTTCAAACCCACCACCCACTCCACACGAGAAAGATGTGGCAGTCTGGTTCTCTAAAAGATTTACAGCCTTGGAAATCCTGTGTGGCAGTTCTATTCTGTCCTATAGGGTCACTAAGAGTTGGAATCAACTCGACAGCAATGGGTTTGGTTTTCTTTTTGGTTTTAATCTTTACGGGAGCAAATCATCAGATCTTTTCTTAATGGAGCAGCTGGAGAGTTAGATGCCAACCTTTCGGTTAGCAGCCAAATGCTTAACCACTGGGCCATGAGGGCTCCTAACTGTGCTTAGCAGGTAAAAGAAATGAAAATACAGTGTGTGACCAACATCAGAGAGAAAGAATCCATACTATTGTATCAGGATTAAGAGAAACACAGATCATTTAATTTGTGTGCATAAAATACTAATCATAACACAAAATGTTTTTCCCCAGTGACTTCAATTATAATTTTGATATGTGTTCCCGAATCTCCTTTATATCAGCTCCTTATAGGAAGTAACACTGACATAAGAAGAAGAGACCCTAGGAAACATGAGCCCAGCTGCCTGCCTCACAGAACAAAAGCCACTGAAGTGTATTGGAGTGGTCTATTTTTCCTGTCTCCAAAAATGAACAAAAGGTTCTCAAAAGTGGGGAAAATCTGCACTAGCTAAGATTTATACATCTAAACAGATTTGAAACGAACTCCTGAAAAAAAATTCCATTAATGTCAGCATTCTAGAAATATATACCTAACACTATCTACTTCAATTCTTTTGATACTAATTTTGATAGTAAACCATAAATAACCACTGGATTACATTATCCTTAATATATTTTAAATGGGAAAAAAACCCTCAGGGCAATTAAAAAGCACTCTAAGTAGAAGGAGAAAATAAAATGCAACCACTTCAACATAAACTCATAGAGAAAAGAATGGAGGCTGAGAGATACCTTGTCAAGTCTTAAGCAAGTTTCAAAAAGTAGAAGAGCTCTCTAAATCAGTTTTCCTACCACAATGACAAAGTTTCACTGGCAAAGGCATATTTAAAATCCTCACCATGTTTTGGATTCCTTTTCAAATTTGGCTGTGGCTGGGGAGGAGGTGGAGGTGGTGGTGGTGGTGGTGGAGAGTCTCTATCATGACTTATCACTCTATCAACCGATCCATATATTGCCAGTGTCAGACAGTTATACCAGCCTCTTAGCACCAAACCATCGGTATTCACCTGATTTTTAGAGGGAAAAAAATCTTTCAAATTAATGTCTTACTATACCAGAGGTAAACGATATCAAATTAGTTTGTGGTTCTACTAAAATCATTAAAAATATACTGAAAACATATCGGTCAATATCGGTAAAAATTCAAAGGCAAAGTTTTTATATGGCCCTCCAGGGTTACTATAACTAAATCTGTTCTGAGACTACATCTCTCTAGCCTAACATTTTATGTCAACCTTGTTCAAAAAACCAGACTTCAAACCAAGTAGAATGAAATTAAATGGGAGTTATTAACAATTAATAAATCAAACCCCAATAGCTACAGAGGTCATGGATGTCCATAAAAGCCCAAATTGTACCCAGTCTCAAGAATTAAACACAATACATAAAATTGCACAGTATTCTTCTTACGTGCCCAACTCACACATGCAAGTATATTTTATGTACCCACAGTGTACTTAAAAAGCAAGGGTACCCATACATATGCATTAAACAAATTGTTTTTGTAAAGAAACTTTCTCCTAAAAAGATCAGTCTTTACCAATATAAATACCAACATTTCCTTATGAAATAAAAATAGCATTTTTATGCTTTTCAAACATATCTACACTGATCTCTAGATTTTCACAATAACTATGAGTAGCAGTTTTCAGAGCAAATATTACCATTCCATTTTGATAAGCAAGGAAATCAGAATGGCAGTAGAAGAACCTAGTAAAGGTAAAGATGAAGTAGTAAGTAGTACTGAGGCCCCTTCTAGAGGCACAATAAGAAAGAAATTATTATTCTTGCTGCTAGACTATACAGGGAAACTAGGGACCAGAAGAAAAGCTCAAAGATTATCCTGAGGGAGTGAGACACTTTAAACAGAAACTTCACTGGAAGGAAGATAATCAGGTAAGAGAGATAATTTGTAGTCTTAACAGTATGCACAGTTACCCCTCAGTAGATTATCAAACAGCAAGTTGGGTAATCTCGTACTATAGATCACATACTAGACCATTATTATTTTTGCATTTCAGATCTTCCATGATTAGGTACTTCTAGAATGGCACCTGTATATGCCAAGGAAAAGGACATACTTTTGATATGAAGGGAAGAAATATGAAATTTTTTTTTTTTAACCTTAAGGCACAGTGATGTCTAATAACAGTCTACCTGCCTGTCATCTTCTGTACTTGCCCAATTAAATGAAAAGAGATAAAGTACAAATGCTGACCTCTTCCTCACTCAAGTATAAAATTAGAAGAAGAAACAGCTTTCTTTATAGGCAAAGAGAATGACATTACAATGTCTTTGCTCCATTTTAAAACAGTTTCTGGATCCTAGAGGAATCACACAAGAAATGATGATCTGCAGAACTAGAACTAAATAAGCTGACATTCTACATCACTGGTTTATTTGGATTTAAAACTTTGAATGGAGGTGAAAAAAACAATAGTGACAAATTGAAAATGACTTCCATAATTACCTTTGAGTTGGGTCTAAAGATGATGGAAGTATTCTCATCATATTCCAGGCTGCAAAAAAAAGCAGGAATAAATATACAGGCTCAAACACAGCTAATGAAGAAGTCTTTCTGGGTTCAAACATTTCAATATAATCAAAAGCTAGATTTTTGTTTTGTTTTAAAAAGGCATAAAGTTTGGGTTTAACTTACTCTCCCAAAAATGTCATTAAAAAAAAAAAGGATAAAACAAATGCCCCAGAGAGTCTGAGTCAATGGGCTCAGGGTGAGTCTAGGCATCAGTATGTTTTTTTAAGGGCACAAGTAATTCTAATCTACAACCAGAGTGGAGAACAACTGCATTATGGTCCTCTAAAAATGTACCAAAAGCAAATCAAACTAGTTGCTCTGGCGTCATTTCCAATTCACAGCGGCCCCATGTGTGCCATGGTAGAAGGGTGCTCCATAGGCTTTTCAATTGCTGATACTTAGGAAGTAGATCACCAGACTATTCTTTTGAAGCACCTTTGGGCGGACCTGAACTGCCAACCCTCTGGTCAGCAGTGATGCATATTAACTACTGCCTCACCCAGATGCTACCCTAAAAATGTACACTAGGATCAAAAATAAGGAAAAACACCTATTTTTTGTCAGTATCTACTTTTACCAAGTAGATACTGACAAAAGAAAAACATTCTAAATTATTAAAAATTAGCCGCTTCAGATTATCTAGATTTTCCTTCATTAAAACGGTTATCAATATAATTTAACAATAAATGAAAAAAAGATCAATAAAGAATGAGTGAAGTTTAACAAACTTTTCATTCCTGACAGGGATGGAAGTTTTTCCATTTTTAAGCTATAGTTTTTTTGTTTTATAAATGAGTTCTAAATAAACCCATTTAATAGTCAGTTTGGTTGCAGACATCAGAATGACTACTGCATTTTTACAAAAATAATGCACGGCTTCTATGTTTGTTTGCCAACTGCTCCCTCCCCGCACGAGGTACTTTCGTTAAGTGAGCTATGCTATTTTTTTTTTAACTAAAAAAAAATTGTTAACATTTGTTTGGCAAACAAACACAGAAGGCATGCATTATCTGTGTAAAAATATGGTAGATAGTTTTAATACACCTAACATCTATTAAAGAATCAAAAGGGGGTTATCTATTAACAAATTCTCAGTTTACAAAATACGTGGTTATGGAATTTTAAATTTTGTAGTAATGTGATATAAAAAAACAGATGAAATATTAGCTCTCAGTGTTTTTATAGTCATATTTTTTAAAAGACTTAAAAAGCAAGCTTTTCCAAAGTAGAAGCTTACTATAAAATCGTGATATGTGTAAGAAATTCAGGCACCGGTAAAAAGAAAACAAAATATGGCTAATATTTCACAAATTTATAATTTTATTTTGTATATAAACTCATCATCTCCTTAAGAGTTTGACATTCCTTTGATACTGCCAATGGATAAATTAAAGGCTGAGTTCTTGGGTCTGCCACCAGATATCCTTTTCTTCTATTTAAAGAATAAAAAGATTCTCCTTACTAACTCATGAGTTTCTGGTGAAATTACCTAGCAAGTACGTACCTTCCCAACCTATCAAAAACCGGGGCACTCGGTTTGCTTACATTGTTGAAGAATAAATCTAACTGAAATGTATGCGGAGAAGTCTCCCTGTGAATGAAACAAAGTTCAAATATTAACTTTTACAACAATCAGTTCCTAAATTTAAAAAAAAAGTACAAATTTAAGAGCAATTCTCAAATTATGAAATGATATTATTCCTAAGGATTAAATAACAAAAAAATACAGTTAATTATAAATTCTTTGTAATTTTGTTCATAATCAATCCTCAAGCGGCCAACTATTCACTTGCGTATGATTGAGAATAAAATTTTAATCATTACGCATCTTCCCGCTGCTATTTGGACCATTCTAAAACACCCAAATATTTAAATTTTTAAATGTATTTTAAAGGCAAGTGCTAGTTAACTATTGTGATATTTAATTTTATAATTCTTTACATCACTGTTCCCTTTCATTAGCAAAAGTCAGGAAATAACTATACTTCAAGTTGTATACTATAATTACAATTTGATTTCAACTAAATCCACACTAAAATAAGACTATAACAAAGCCAGCAATGTTGGCATCAGAGCCCTAAATTCTGACTTTAAGCCTAGATTAAAATTTCTATAGCAGTAATTTACATAAATACTTTGTCTTTTTTGTAGATTTATACAGTTAAGAATAGCGTTTAACTACTTAATTTTCATTAGAATGAAATCTTGCTATACGTGATATAAAAGAAATTGCAACACAGCACCCGTGGCTGAAATTCCTTAGGCTCAACTAAAATCTTGATTTTTAATCACTGCATGCTTCATTGTTCGTTTACATAAAAATCCAAATGGTTAAAAAGCATAACACCCGGGTACTGTCAAGAGTTTTCTCATACACTGCTGGCAGAAGTACAAACAGGTACAATCATTCTGAAAAGAAATGTGGCAACGAGTATCAGGAAGCTGAGAAAATGTTCACACAATTCAATTTGATCAAGAAATACTTTTCCTAGGATATGTTTCTATGGAAACACTCAAAGATCAAACAAAGATTTTTTTCTCAAGAGGATGTTCATCATACATTACTTATAATTTGAAAAACTAAAACCTAATGGTCCCCACACAAGAGACTAGTCAAATAAATTACAGTACAGTCATTTGTTAGACTATATAGTCATTAGAAATCATATTTTCAAATAACATTTAATGATGTGAAAATGCTCCTGACATAAATAAAGGAATACACAAAAAGATAAACAGTGGGGTCAGAGTAGCATCATACATTTACCTTACCCAAATTCAATCATATGGGATCAAAAACTCTAGTCTCTTCCTCTTACCCTTCCGCTTCAAACTAGACCTTGGCCTCCAATATCTCAAGGAAACAACAACAAAAGGCTGACATGCAAATTCTTTTACTTTTGAGCTCCCAAAAGCTCAGGTCTTGGTCACTGAAAAACGATTTAAAGAATCAAAAGGTAATTTTATCTTACAACTTGTTTGACTCTAAAACCTAATCTCACATAAAATACTATATTTGCAAGAAATACCACAATGTGCAAACGCATACATACATTAAAAAACACAATACATCAAATGTTTTTAGGATTCTTTTGGGACAGAGGAATCAACCAGTTGCTATTCAGTCAACTCCTACTCATGATCGCATGCGTCAGAGGAGAACTATGCCCCCATAGGGTTTTTATGGCTAATTTTTTAGAAGCAGGTAGCCAGACCTTTCCTCCAAGGCATATGTATGTGGATCTGAACCTCCAACCTTTCAGTTAGCAGCCAAGTGCATTAACTGTTTGCACTACCCAGAGACTCAAACCAAACCAGCTGCCATCAAGTCGATTCCAACTCATGGCAACTCCATGTGTGTCAGAGTAGAACTGTGCTCCAAAGGGTTTTCAATGGCTAAATTTTCTAAAGTAGGCCTAGTCCCTGGGTGGTACAGTTAACAAGTTTTGCTGATAACTGAAAGGTTCGAAGTTCAAGACTACCCAAAGGCATCTTGGAAGAAAGGCCTGGAAATCTACTTCTGAAAACCCTAGAGTACGGTTCTACTCTGACACACATGGTCGTCATAAGTCAGTACTGACTCGATGGCAACTGGTGTATAGAGGGATTACAGGGACTTTAATTTTTCCTATATACTTTTGAATTTTATAATGAGAAAAAACACTACTGTACAGTATGCTGCACAAACATCATTTGATCTCTAAGATTACTTTCAATGTCAAGATTCTAGGCTTCACAGTTTGTTAATATTTTACTGTTCTGTAACATAATAACCACATATAAAGATATTTCTGATACTTTCATATTTGGAGTTATTAAAACATGAATAGCCATTCATCCCCAACTAAGAAAAAAGAAGAGAGATAATAAGGGGGAAATGTGGAAATACTTCTTCCCTGGGAAGCTAATAACAGAGATCTATTTTGCCTGCTATGGTAGCCAGCTTCCAAGATGGCCCTCAATAATCCCTGCTTCCTGGTACTCATACCCTTATGTAGTCTCCTCCCACGCTATACCAGGGTTCGTCTGTATAACCAATAGAATACGGTAAAAGTGATAGTATGTCACTTCCAATATTATGTTATAAAACACACTAACTGTGGCTTCCAAGAATGACTCACTCTGGAGGAAGCTATGTCATGACCTGAGCACCCCATAGAGAGGTTCTCCTAGAAAGGAACTGAAGTCTACTTCCAACAGCCATGTGAGTGAGCCTTCAAGAAAATTCTCCAGCCTCAGCCTGTATCTTGACTATAACATCATAATAAAATCTGAGCCAGTTAAGCTGCTCTCAGATTACCGAACCTTATAAATGGTATGAAAAAGATAAATGTTTACTGTTTTATGCTTCTAAATTTGCTGTAATTTGTTACACAGCAATATATAACTAATAGATCTTCTTTGGCCAAAAGAAAACATGAGTTTTTCTTAAACACAGGGGAAAAGGAAACAACTATGAAACCAATTATAATGATTGTTCATTAGAAATATTAATTATTATCATTGTTTTGTTTTACATTTGCTTTTGTTTGTTTTCTTCAATGGCACCTTTGATGGTTTTATATCTATTTCTATAACTAAGCAACTAGTTTTCACAACTTTGAAGAAATAAGCCCTTAACTTTGACTCTATACCATAAACCTCACCACTAAGTACCTGGCTTAACTCCTTTATGTAAGAGAAAATGAGTTATCCATAATATGCATACGATGAAATACAGTGTTGATACATAACCTAGGCTACAAGGTAAAAATTCACTAAGATATATTTATTATGTACATTCCTGTTTCTATGACCAAAATTTGGCTCATATCTCCAACCCATGTAATGAAAATCAGAAGATAATAATTATTCATGTTACAACAAAGATCAAATTCCTCTGTTTTATGTCAGCTGTTAAAGTTATCAAGTTATCAGGGATTATGTCTTACATTTTGTTTATTTCCCAGGGAGCCCAGAAGGAAAAAGTATCAAATAATTACTTGCTAGTTACAACTAATAGCTAATGTGAAGCAACAAATTTATAAAAAGACACATGTAGCAGGCTAAGATCAACATTAGGTCATAAAATCTGATACTATGTAATAAAAATACATTTTTAAATATTCAGACTAATTCTCATTTATTTTCAAGGGAAAAGTCAGGTTACAAATACTTTCATTTACTAGACATGTGCCACCCTAGAATATTCTGGAAAGTGCAAACCTATTTCTACCAACTTTTTCAAAAAAGGAATGAAGAAAGAAAAATCTTACTTAGTAGTTAGGTCAAATAATTACTCTTTCCAAATTTCTGGTTTATGATGATATAAGCATAATACATGCCACTACAAAAACCTATAGCTTATTACAATGCCGCATAGCCATAATTGAATAATAGTTTTGTTTTTAACTTGGAAAATACTACCTTAAATTTTTGCATTTAAGAAAATGTTTCTAGAACAATCTTTAGCCAAAAAATACTTTAAAAGAGAGAGTTGGCTTACCCATATGCTCTACTGTCAGGCAGGCTGCTATGGGCTCTTACTCCTGGGGGTATGACTCGGACTTCATTGATATAAACCACACACGGAAAACGAACCACATCTATATGAGAACTTTGCTTTAAAAAAAAAAAAAAAAAGAGGGAAGGGCAAACTGTAAGCAAAACACATTATTTCTCTATTCACAATTTACTCATATTTAATTTAGTTTCTTTTTCATGCGGAATGTCACGAATAATCTCAAACTCCGTATCATCAAAAGAAAGGTATTATATTACTTACAATGCTATATTATGATTCTTTTAAAAATAGCTGATGATAAACTACACATAGTTAAGTCTCTCTCCGTTTGTATGAGTCACTGTATAACACTTTCTGCCATGTATTTACCTCCTTGCTGTTTTGCTTAGGACAATACAGGGCCACAATCCCTTATCCGAAACCTCTGGAGGCCGAGGCCTTTCAGAATTCTGAATTTTCAAAATTTTGGAAGGGTAATATGCCACAAATACTGCGTATTACTTAACACCCTCAGTGGTTTCTGAGGCAGCACCTTATAACCAAAACATAAATATTTCTATACCATATGCGTTCATACTATATAATAAAGACTATAACTAGCATCATGTCAGTTCAGATTAAGTTGCGTAGCCAAATGAATTCAGGACAGAGTTTTTTTTTGCCACTCTGGGATTTCAGAATTTATAGATAAGGGATTGTGGATCTATAACAAAATAAGCTTAACTCACTAAATTAGTTGGTGTATAAACGACTAATATCAAGAGATGCAGAAAAGCCATTTAAGTAATGAATAGCTGAGGTAAACCAGGCTGAGACTTAAAAAAAGAAAATCCACAAACTAAAAGCTTATCATAACAAAAGAAATGCATAGGATAAACTGTATGTTGTAAGGTATGCTAGGTCCCGAAGATACAAAGACAAGACATACTCTTCGCCACGAAGGAACACACTAATCTACTGTGGCAGACAAACAGATAAATTGCTACAATACAGACTCACACAGGTTGCTATGAAAATTCAAAGGAGGGGTACTTACCTAACTCATGATTGTGAACAAACATTTGTGGGGAAGAAAAGGAGTGTCGGGGGGGTTTCCCTAAAGAAGTAGCACCAAAGCTAAATAAATACTAAGTCTTTAAGGAAAACAAAAATCAGTGGAAGAGTGGGAAAGGAAAAGCTTTCCAGGCAAAGGGAAAAGTGTGCACAAAAGGAAAAGTAACAAGTAAGTGCACCAAGACTAAAAGGAAGACCCTCAATGAGATGGATTGACACAGTGGCTGCAACAGTGGGCTCAAGTATAACAACTGCGAAGATGGCGCTGGACCAGGCAGTGTTTCGTTCTGTTGTATGCAGGGTCGCTATGACTCGACAGCACTTAACAACAACAGAGGATAAAATGGCGGGGGAGGACAGAGCACAACCAATAGAATTACAAGAAATAAAAATTTTCTTCTACTGCCGGATGATGACACCAAATCTACATCTCCATCCAGGACCTCTCTCCTGAGCTCCAGACTACTATACCTAATTGCCTGTTGGACATCTCCACTTGGATGTCCTTCAGGCACCATAAACTCAACAAGTTCAAAACTGAACTCTCCCATCAGTAATGGCACCACACCCACACAATGCCCTAGAAGGACACCAGTATCATCCTTGGCTTTTCATTCTCTCTCACCCAAACCACTCATCCATTCAAACACCAAATTCTATTGATTAAACCTCTAAATCTCTCACATCTATGTATTTCCCTCCATTCCAATTATCTGTCACTTCTCTAGTTTTGAACACAGTACTCTCTAATTTGGATTACAGCAACAGAATCTTAACTGGTTTTCTGCTTCTTTCTTGCCCCTCTCCAACCCATTCTTCTACTGCAGTGTGGTCTTTCTAGAATATAAATGCATCAATCCCCTGCTACTTAGTGCCCTCAGGCCAAACTCCTTAACATGCTTTATAAGACCCTTTATGATTTGGCCTCTTTCCATCACTCCAAATTTATACTCCCAACACAGCATACTTTCTCATCTTCATCCCCTCACTCATGCTGTTCTCTCTGCTTAGAACCCTCCCACATCCCTCTGCCCCAACTCCCTTTAGATGCTGACCTTCTCTTGGAAGTTGAGCCAGATCCCAAGTTTAGGTAGGTGCCTTTTCCTTTGAGTACCCAAAGCCCCTCAGCAAACTGATTTGTAATTACCTCCTTTATCTCTCCCACTAGTTACGTGTTCCAAGAAGACAAGAACAAAATCTGTTTCCTGTTATATTCATAGTGCCTAGCATACTCATTTAAAAAATGAAAGACTTTTAATAGGTACTTAATAAAATCTGACTGAAATGCGTTTACACAGAGTTAAAAATATTACAATGAAATAGGGGCTCAAGGTATCCACAGGAGTAAGCCTAGAAAGACAGGCTGATGATGGAAATCATGGGAAGTTTATGATTTGGGAGGTAACAGGAATGTTTTGAATAAATAGGTCAGATTCCCACTCCCTCCTCCTCTATCGGTGCAACTATCTTATCTTTTCTTTCTACCCTCACCCTCACTGATATCATCTATTCCTACCACTTCCATTACCACTTCTGTTCAGATAAATTCCAAACTGGTTTCTTAAAGAAACCTTAAAATGAAGTAGGATTTTCTAGAATCAGCCACTCCCCTAAGACTTTATTTTAACCCAGCAATTCCAGTCTGGAAAGAAATATTAAAAAAAGAATTAGAGAGTATAAAATAACTTCAAGAATATCACATCACTGTCTGTAAAAAGTCAGAAATTTAAATGTAGGAGAATTCAGTATATAAATAATAGCATTATCACATGAAGAAATATTATGCAGCCAATAAAAAATGATAATGTACAGAATATCTCTAGAATATATAAGAAACTGGTCACAGTGATTTCTTCTACAGAGGGAAACAAGATGGCTAGAAGACAGAAGACTTACTTTTTATTGTATACCCTTTTATACTTGTTGAATGTGTACCTCATATATGTATTACCTAGTCCAAAAAAAATAATAACTTTTAAAATGAAACTTACTTTAAAAAATTATATATAGGTATATTTTATTCTGGAAATGTACAACATGTTGTTAGGTGAAAAACGAAGCCATGAAACAGTATGTACAGTATTAGTACAGTAATGTGGATGTATATATTTAAACATGATAAATATCCACTACACAGTCTGGAAAATATTAATATAAAGAAAGTTCTCTGTAGCTGGGACTATGAAAGCCTTTGCTTTTCTGTATTTTCTATAACAAACTTAAAATTTGCTAAAATCACAGTTTTTTTTAAAAATTTTTTTTAAAAAAGCATACAAACCACAAACACAATTTGGAATTCATTTATCATCATTTTATCCCTTTGTGATACTTAAATAAAAGTCTATCATCCTGCATATGGGATGATAGAGCGTCTCTTTTTTTGGGACATGGAAGCTTTACATTGGGAGCCCTTCCAGATCTCACTCTATGTGTCTCTTTTTTATACTGGCCCTGAAATGTATCCTCTGTGCTGTTATAAAACTGTAATCATTTATTAAAAAAAAAAACAAAAACAAACTATCTTCCCCACCAGATTACAAAATTCTTTGTTTTGTTTTTATTTGTACTCCCCCTCCTAGAGCTGTACCCTCACCTTCAAGGCTGTTTTTCACAAATGATTGTTAAACAGATTTCTAACTTCCTACTGGAAGCCACTGGCATACCACTATACACATCTAAACTAAAATTATCTTGTTCCCCTCAAATCCACTTCAAACCCACTTACTGACTTTTCTATTACTATCAATGGCCACATCAGTTCTCTAGTCCCTACAATTACACTATCATTTTAACTACTTTTTCTCCGTCATACAATCAGTCGCCATCTTGTCAATTTTATAGTCAAATTTTATCTTGATTTATCCCCTCCTACTTAGTCCCACATGGAGCCCTGGCGGTGCAGTGGTTAAGCATTCGGCTGCTAACCAAAAGATCAGCAGTTTGAATCCACCAAACTGCTTCCCGGAAACCCTATGGGGCAGTTCTACTCTGTCCTATAGGGTAGCTATGAGTCGGAATCAACTCAACGGCAATGGGTTTAGTTTGTTTAATTCACTCTCACTGGGACAGCACAGCACGGCTTTAGAGCCAGGAAAATGTGTGTTGATGCATTTTAATCTAGCTATGCCATTTTAGGAAAATCACCTAACTTCTCATCCTGTTTCCTTATCTATAAAACGGGAATAACTACCTTTCAAAGTTGATGGAAGGATTACAAACAATGCATTTAAACCACCAAAGCACTATGTCTGGTACAAGCGCATTCAATAAATGTTAACAATTATTATCACCTACATGCTAACTAAGGCCTTCATTAGATCTCACTTTTCCTTCCTGATTTTGCCACCTTTCATTTCTCTAAAGGAGTCCTGGTGGTGCAGTGGTTAAAGTGCTTGACTGCTAACTGAAAGGTCGGCAGTTTGAACCCACCAGCCGCTCTCCAGGAGAAAAATCTGGCAGTCTGCTTCCATAAAGATTTACAGCCTTGGAAATCCTACTGGGAAGTTCAACTCTGTCCTATAGAGTCGCTATTAGTCGAGATCAACTCTATGGCAGTGCGGTTTGTTTTCACTTTTGTTCTGCTTTTTTTAAATTTCTCTAAACCATTTGAGCTATTACTGATCAGTTAATCCACTTTACTATAATTTGACTGTTAAAAAAATTACCTAGTGTCTACAAAATAAAGTCTATACCCCTTTGGTGAGCACTCAAAGAGCTCCATGATCTGGCTTCAAACTGCCCTTCAAGTGCAACCTCACACTACTACTTTTCTCCAGACCCTACAGAGTACTAACTCTGAAATCACATAGCCTTTATACGCTCCCCTCAAAGAGAGTGAAATATTGATTTGGAATCCAGAATGTGTCAAACACTGATGGACATTTCGAAACAAAGTTAATACACCCCAAGGAATTCCCACTCTGCCTCTTTATGTACTCATCATATTCTAACTTGAATCATAATTTTATGGATCTAATCTCTAATACATGGTCCCTAGGTGGTACAAAGTTGTGTTACTTGCGTATCACAGGTTGTTAATGAGTCTTCCTCCAATCCTGATGCCCTGTTCTTCATATAGCCCAGCTTCCGGAATTACACCTTCAGCACACAGACTGAATAACTATGGTGAAAGAATACAACCCTGGCACACACCTTTACTGATTTTAAACCATGCAGTATCCCCTTGTTCTCCTCAAACGACTGCCTCTTGGTCTATGTACACGTTCCCCATGACCACAATTAAGTGTTCTGGAATTCTCATTCTTTGCAATGTTAGCCATAATCTGTTACAATCCACACAGTCGAATGCCTTTGCATAGTCAATAACATACAGGTAAACATCTTTCTGGTATTCTCTATCAGCAATGATATCAATCATTCCATGTCCTCTTCTGAATCAAGCTTGAAGTTCTGCCAGTTCCCTGTCAATGTCCTTTTGCAACTGCTTTTGAACTATTTTCAGCAAAATTTTACTCATGTGAGATATTAATGATACTGTTTGATAATTTCTGCATTGTGTTGGATTACCTTCTTTGGAATGAGTACAAACATGGATCTTTACAGCTGGTTGGCCAGGTAGCTGTCTTCTAAATTTCTTGGCAAGGACGAGTGAGCGCTTCCAGTGTTGCATCTGTTTGTTGAAACATCTCAACTGGTATTCCTTCAATTCCTGGAGCTTTGTTTTTCCTAGAGCCAACGCCTTCAGTGCAGCTTAGATTTCTTCCTTCAATACCATCAGTTCTTGATCATATGCCACCTCCTGAAATGGTTAAATGTCGACCAATTCTTTTTGGCACAGTGACTCTGTGTATTCCTTCCATCTTCTTTTGATGTTTCCTGTGTCATTCAGTATTTCCCCATAGACTCTTTCAATATTGCAACTTGAATTTTTTCTTCAGTTCTTTCAGCCTGAGAAAGGCCAAGCATGTTCTTCTCTTTTTGATTTTTAACTGCAGGCCTTTGCACATTTCATTATAATAATTTACTCTGTCTTCTTGAGCCACCCTTTGAAATCTTCTGTTCAGCTCTTTTACTTCATCATTTCTTCCATTTGCTTAAGCTACTCTATATTCAACGGCAAGCTTCAGAGTCTCTTTGCTATTCATTTTGGTCTTTTATTTCTTGTCTTTTTAATGACCTGCTTTGCTTTCTTCATGTATGACGTCCTTGATGTCATCCCACAACTCATCTGGTCTTCAGTCATTAGCGTTTAATTTATCAAATCGATTATTGACATGGTCTCTAAATTCAGGTGGGTATACTCAGGGTCGTATTTTGGCTCTTGCGGGCTTGTTTTAATTTTCTTCAGCTTCAGCTTGAACTTGAATATGAGTAACAGAGAAGGACATCATGCTTGGTAAAGCAGAGGGGCATCGAAAAAGAGGAAAACCCTCAATGAGACAGACTGACACAGTGACTACGACAATGGGCTCAAGCATAACAACTGTGAGGATGGTGCAGGACCAGAGAGTGTTTTGTTCCGTTATACACAGGGTCTCTATGAGTAGGAACTGACTCCGTGGCACCTAACAACAACCGGTGGCGCAAATGGTTTGTGCTAGACTACTAACTTAAACGTTGGCAGT
Organism: Trichechus manatus latirostris; assembly: GCF_000243295.1. Taxonomy (NCBI): domain Eukaryota; kingdom Metazoa; phylum Chordata; class Mammalia; order Sirenia; family Trichechidae; genus Trichechus; species Trichechus manatus. Next base: position 23,972,482 of record NW_004443945.1, on the reverse strand, counting down.
TCAAATCTACCTAGCAGTAACCAAAAAGAAAGGTCTGGAGACCTGCTTCTGTAAAGATTACAGCCAAGAAAACCCTAAGGAGCAATTCTACTTTGTAACACATGGGGTCTCCATGAGTTGGAACTGACTCAAAGAATGGTTTTTTTTTTTTAATCTCTAATACTTATCTATAAGCTCCTCGAGCACAGAGATTCTGTTTAACTTATTTCAATGTCCCCCACAGCACTCAGTAAAGTGCCTCACACATACCAGTATTCATTAAGTGTCTTTATGTCTTAAGACATACTCATTTTTAACTGTAAAACTTGATAGCTCTCACACGTTTCTTGACCACCAAAGCTCACTGACTTTTAGACACATTACTCTATTTTTCACTCTCCAACACTGTTTTCTAAACACCCTATTCTTAGAGCACAATTAATATTCAATTCTTGAATACATCTCATACAACGCCTCCGCACACACCTAGTCCGCTGTTGGGAATGTCTCTACCCCATTCCTTCTCCACACACAAACCCATACTCCACCAAGACTCAGTTCAAATTTGATCTATACTATGCCCAATCACCCCCAGAAGAAGGTGTTTACTCTCTGCCCTATCCTCTCATCAACCTCATTTGCTAAGACTAAATGAAGGAATAAGAGGTTCTTGTTGTTAGGTTGATTTCAACTCACAACGACCCCATGTGACAGAGTAGAACTGCCTCATAGGGTTTTCTCGGCTGTAATCTTTACTGAAGCAGATAACCAGGTCTTTCTCCTGCAGAGATGCTCGGTGGGTTCAAACTGCCAACCAATATATGATACATGAGTGAATACCAACTTTCCTTAACTAGAATACTACTAAATGGATTCATCATATGCTTTTTCTTTCATTTTTAACTCTTCTCGATTTCTGTACACATGATAAGTTTGTTCTGATCCAACTACCGACTCCATTGTGAGTTTTCTAAAACGTAGCTGAACTACAGTCAGAAAAGATGTCACTGAACAGAGCTAACTGACCTACATGAAATGTGAGGCTACAAATTAATCATCACTAAGATATGTTAACCAAAGTTCACAAACTTTTGACTTATACAGACCTATAAACTATTTGTTAAAAAAAAAATCAGATAAGGTTGTCAACTTTTCATTTTGACAAATAAAGCATTAAAATACACTTACTATCACCATTATTTCATAAATGAAAAAATACTCTAAAAGACGTTTTCATTCAAATATTTATTGAGCACCTACATTGTGGTCTTTAGGATCGCAAAGAGTCGGAATCGACTCGGCAGCAACGGGTTACATACATTTTGCAGGATACTGTCCTAGGCACTGGAGATACAGCTGGGAACAAGAGAGACAATACCTATCCTCATGGAGCTCTTCTGTTGACAAAAACAGAAGGAAAAAAATAATCTCCAAACAAAAACAGTTCTCTAAATTGATTAAATTCAGATTAAGAGGAAGAAATGTGAGTTTATTTTTTTAATTTCGCTAAGGACTTCGTTAATGTTCGTTTGTGGCCAGCTTCTGGAAACATTTAGTTAACTAAATGCAAAATACTCGTTGCCGTGGATTCCAACTCATAGCGACCCTATAGGACAGAGTACAACTGCGCCATAGGGCTTCCAAGGAGCCGCCGGTGGATTCAAGCTGCCAACTTTTTAGTTAGCAGACGAGCTCTTAACCACTATGCCACGAAGGCTCCAATAAAGACATTCAATTTACATATTGCAGAGCCAGCCAAACGTTCAGGGGTGGTCAAAATTGCATGGTACAGAACAGTTGCTCCACAACCCCCATCTCCCAAAACATCCATACATTTGTGCTTTCGGATTATACCCTGGCTACAATTCTCTCAATTCTCCCCTCTTTGCAAGTATTCTCCACACAAGGGACGTTCTGTATAAGCATTTCGTGTACTAATGGGCGAAATCTTTCCAAGAGATATAAGCATTTAAGTTTCAGGATAAACTGGAAAACGCCGCAATCCTAATTCTCACAACTGGTATTCATAACTCTCGTTAGAAAAGTGACCTAGAATACGGATTTGGAAATGTCTTAGCGAAGAACCACCAAACCAGCTTGAGATGCTCGGACTCCTGCGTTACTGTCAAACACAAGTTGCCCAAGACCCCTCCCAAACACCACCTGAAGTAAATCTGCGAACTATGATTCTTCTGAAAGCCCAAAACTGACAGGAATGAAAAAAAAAAAGGAAGAATGCGAGCAGGGCAGCCAACTGGACCAAAGACACAGGGGCCTAAGTTAGACCAGGGAAATCAGAGTGCTGCGGCAGCCCTTCCTCAGACATGGTGCCCACACCCATGTGGGGGGGGGGGGATGTATGTGAGGAATTAAAGGGAGAGAAAAAGTCAAGGCATGTCTAACGGTTTTCTTTTTCTGTTTTTGTATGGATCCCTAAGTCGAGAAGCAGGGTCGGAAGTACGTCGCAAGGCCTTACCTCAGCGCTCGGGTGCTTAAAAGTATCTAAAAATAGCAGCTCCATCGCCGAGTCCACCGCCATGTTTGCCTCGGGCGGGGGCAGGGGGAGGACTTCCGGGGCAGTGTGCTCCAACCTGGGCGACAGCCGCTCGGGAGAGGGAGAAACGACAACTGCTCAGGAGAGGGAGAAACGACAGCACTTCCGGCGCCCTGCGCGCTTGCGCCGCAAACCTCGGCCTACCCACAACGCGCCCGGCAGCCTCAAATCACTGCCCCGCCTTCTCCAGCGCGGCGGAGGGTGCCCTCTGAGAGTCAAGAGGGAAGAGAGGAGAATAGGAGCTGACTACGGAGTCTCCAGTGGTCCAAACCCTGTTTTTCTGCGCGCGTTAGAGAGCCATAACGCCCTCTGGGTGGCGGGGTGCCGAATAGGTTTTGCAGGGGGTGGAGGACGGATGGGGCAAGCTGCCAAGTCTAGATACCCCACCCTGCCCTGCAAACCCTCCAACAAGCTGCCTTTACACGACTTGGAGGAAAAGGTGCAGTGAGAGAGGTTGAAAAGAAAAATACACTGAAAAAAAGAAAAACTTGTCTCAGAAAACGAAGAGATCCTTCGATTTCTCATCTGCAAACTAAGAGTACGAATACCTAACCACAAACTTCTTGTGAGGATTAATTGAGATAAAATTCAAGACACTGTATAACGTGAAATGCCAGGAACAATACAAAGGGTGTAGAGTGTAAATGAAGTCTCCCTGCCAAGTGTCGAGCATGTGGAGCAACTGAAACCATACTCACTTAGTAGTGTAAATTGGCACAACGGCTTGGGACAGCAATTTGGAAATATCTAGTAAAAGTAAATATGTGACTGCCCAACTGCTAGGAAAATTCTTGCAGATGTGCCCAAAGAAATACCTACAGATAGAAGAATGTTCATAGCAACAATTTTTAGTTGCAAAAAAGCTGGAAACTTAATTTCCATTAACAGAAGAAGTGAAAAGTAAACTGTGGTATATTTGTACAATGTGATAACATATAGCAGTTAGAAAGCATGAACTAGTGCTGTATGTACTAACATGGATAATTTCAACAATGGAGTTACACGACCACAGGTTAAAAAATAAGTAGTGTACATCAAAAATGTGCAAAATAGCACTTTTTAAGGGGCTGCGTATGCTATAAAATGATAAAAAAAAATGCATTGGAAATATGAACCCTAAAATTTCAAGCTCATGGTGAGCTGGAGAGAGATGTAATAGAGAAGTACACAGGGGCTTCAAATGCTTTGGTAATTTTTTTTTTAGGTTGATGGTAGTTTCACAGATGTGCTTTACATTTTTCTTTGTACTTTTTGGTATGCCTAAAATATTTACTAATAAATTATTTTTAAAGTAAATCTCCCATCCAGCCCCTTCTGCAGCTATGCAGTTTCCTTTCCAAAAGCAAGCTCTATTAGCTAACAGTTTATCTCCTTTAATGTTGGTTTTTTTTTTTTTTCAAAGAACCAGCTCTTGCATTCATATGTATTATTTCTAGGACTTTCCTTTTTTCTGCTTCTTCAGTTTCTGCTTTTGGCTTTACTGATTCCTTCCTTCTGCTTTCTTTAGACATCTATAATTTACTTTTTCTAATTTCTGTAATCAATGCATAATTAATTTATGTTTATAATGTCTTATTTATGACTATATGTATTTATGTTTATCAATTTTCATATAAGCTCTTCTTTCACATTCGTAGTTTTTACCATGTAGTGCATTTATGCTTTTTTTTTTTTAACCACTACTAGGGTTTCTCATACTGTGCTGGCATGTATATTGCTGTGATGCTGGAAGCTATGCCACTGGTGTTTCAAATATTAGAAGGATCATCCATGGTGGACAGGTTTCAGTGCAGCTTCCAGACCAAGACAGACTAGGAAGAAGGACCTGGATATCTACTTCTGAACTGGCCAGTGAAAACCTTATGAATAGCGGTGGAACACTGTCTGATATAGTGCTGGAAGATGAGCCCCTCAAGTTGGAAGGCACTCAAAAGATGACTAGGGAAGAGCTGCCTCCTTAAAATAGAGTCGACTTTAATAACATGAATGGAGTCAAGCTTTCAGGACCTTCATTTGCTGATGTAGCACGACTCAAAAGGAGTAGAAACAGCTGCAAACATCCGTTAATAATAAGAACGTGGAATGTACGAAGTATGAATCTAGGAAAATTTGAGGTCGTCCGCAATGAAATGAAACACATAAAAATCAATATCCTAGGCATTAATGGGCTGAAGTGCATTGGTATGGACGATTTTGAATTGGACAATCATATGGTCTACTATGCTGGGAATGACAAATTGAAGAGGAATGACATCACATTCATTGTGAAAAAGAACATCTCAAGATCTACCCTGAAGCACAATGCTGTCAGTGGTAAGATAATATCCATACACCTACAAGGAAGACCAGTTGATACGACCATTATTCAAATTTACACGACAACCACTCATGCCAAAGATGAGGACATTGAAGATTTTTACCAACTTTTGCAGTCTCAAATTGATCAAACATGCAATCAAGATGCATTGATAATTACCAGTGATAGGAATGTGAAAGTTGGAAACGAAGAAGAAGGATCAGTAGTTGGAAAATATGGCCTTGGTGATAGAACAATGCTGGAGGTCATATGATAGGATTTTGCAAGAACTATGGCTTATTAATTGCAAATACCTTTTTTTAATGACATAAATGGCACGACTATACATATGTACCTTGCTACATGGAATACACAGGAATCAAAACAACTTCATCTGTGGAAAGAGACAATGGAGAAGCCCAATATCATCAGTCAGAACAAGGCCAGGGGCCAACTGTGGAACAGACCATCAATTGCTCATATGTAAATTCAAGTTCAAGATGAAGAAAATTAAAACAAGTCCACAAGAGTCAAGACCTTGAGTATATCCCACCTGAATTTAGAGACCATCTCAAGAATAGATTTGACACATTCAACATTAATGATCGAAGACCAGACAAGTTGTGGGATGGCATCAAGGACATCATATATTATGAAAGCAAAAGGTCATTAAAAAGGCAGAAAAGACCAAAACGGATGTCAGAAGAGACTCTGAAACTCGCTCTTGAACATAGAACAGCTGAAACAAATGGAAGAAATGATGATGTAAAAGAGCCAAACAGAAGATTTCAAACAGGGCAAAAGGAGACAAGATAAATTATTTTAATAAAGTGTGCAAAGACCTGAAGTTAGAAAACCAAAGGGGAAGAATATACTTGGCATTTCTCAAGCTGAAAGAACTGGAGAAAAAAGTCAAACCTCGAGTTACAATATTGAAGGATTTCATGGAGAAAATATTGAACAACACAAGAAGCATCAAAAGAAAATGAAAGGAGTACACAGAGTCACTGTACCAAAAAGAATTGGTTGACATTATTCAACCGTTTCATGAAGTAGCATATGATCAAGAACCAATGGTACTGAAGGAAGAAGTCCAAACTGCACTGAAGGCATTGGCTCCAGGAAAAACAAAGCTCCAGGAACTGATAGAATAACAAATGACGTGTTTCATGAAATGGATGGAGCACTAGAGGTGCTCACTCATCTATGCCAAGAAACTTGCAAGAGAGCTACCTGGCCAACAGACTGGAAAAAATCCATATTTGTGCCCATTCTGAAGAAAGGTGATCCAACAAAATGTGGTAATTATCAAACAATATAATTAATATCCCATGCAAGTAAAATTTCGCTGAAAATAATTCAAAAGCAGTTGCAGCAATACATCAACAGGGAAGTGCCAGAATACCAGAACGTCAGGCCGGATTCAGAAGAGGATGTGGAATGCGAGATACCATTGCTGATGTCAGATGGATCTTGGCTGAAAGCAGGGAATACTAGAAAGCTGTTTACCTGCATTTTATTGACTATGCGAAAGCATTCAATTGTGTGGATCATACTAAATTGTGGATAACATTGCTAAGAACGGGAATTCAAGAACATTTAATCGTGCTCATGCAGAACCTGCACGTAAACCAAGAGGCAGTCATTCGAACAGAACAAGGAGATACTGTGTGGTTTAAAATCAGAAAAGGTGTGCATCAGGGTTGTATTCTTTCACTATACTTATTCAATCTGTATGCTGAGCACATAATTCAAGAAGCTGGAACTACATGAAGAAGAACAGGGCATCAGGATTGGAAGAAGACTCATTAACAACCTGTAATATCCAGATGACATAACCTTGCTTACTGAAAGTGAAGAAGACTTAAAGCACTTATTGATGAGGATCAAAGACTGCAGCCATCAGCATGGATTACACCTCAACATAAAGAAAACAAAAATCCTCACTACTGGACCGATAACTAACATCATGATAAATGGAGAAAAGATCGAAGTTGTCAAGGATTTCGTTTTACTTGGATCCACAATCAACGCTCATGGAAGCAGCAGTCAGGAAATCAAATGACATATTGCATTGGGCAAATATGCTGCAAAAGACGTCTTTAAAGTGTTAAAAAGCAAAGATATCACTTTGAAGACTAAGGTGCGCCTCACCAAGCCACACCAAGCCATGGTATTTTCAATGACCTCATATACACGTGAAAGGCAGACAGTGAATAAGGAAGACTGAAGAAGAATTGATGCCTTCGAGTTATGGTGTTGGTGAAGAATATTGAATATACCGTGGACTGCCAGAAGAATGACTGTGATGGTTAAGATTGTGTGTCAACTCGGCTGGGCCATGATTCTCAGTGTTTATATGTGATCACTCCCATGATTGAATATGCTGTGAGTAGCCAATCAGTGAAATGGAGTTTCCTTGGGGTGTGGCCTGCATCCAAATATAAACAGACATTCTGGCTTTTTGCTCTCTCTGGATCCTGAGGCTGCCTTATGTTTGTCTGGCCTCTGGTTCTTGGGACTTGAGCTATCAGCTCATCTGCAGATCTTGGGATTCATCGATCTTCACAACCTGTGAGCAGAAACCTGCTTTCCAACATGCTGATCTTGGGTTCACCAGCCCCTGTGACTATGTGAATTGGGAGAAGCTTCTATCCTAATACACACACTTGGGACTTTCCAGCCTCTACAATCTTTTTTTTAAATATTTTATTGTACTTCAGGTGAAGGCTTACAGAACAGATAGTTTCTCATGTAACAGTAGCACACATGCTGTTTTATGACATTGG
>NW_004443945.1:23907175-23964471 GCF_000243295.1 Trichechus manatus latirostris | reverse complement strand
GGTGGTAGCCGGGCACCATCTAGCTGTACTGGACTCAGTCCGGTGGAGGTCTTGGTAGCTGTGGAAAATTAGTCCTTTGGACTAATCTTTTCGTTGTATCCTGTTCTCTTCATTCTCCCTTGCTCCCGAAGGGATGAGACCAGTGGAGTAAAGCCTCTACAATCTTGTGAGCTGTTTCTTTGATACAAATCTCTCTCTAAGTATATTTATATACTTTACTGGTTTTGCTTCTCTAGAAAACCCAGCCTAAGACAATGCCCAAATCTTTCTTGGAAGAAGTACAGCCAGATTCCTCCTTAGAAGCAAAGATGGTGAGACTTGTCTCATGTACTTTGGACATATGAGCAGGAGGGACCAGTCCCTGGAGAAGCTCATCATGCTTAGTAGAGACAGGGTCGGAGAAAAAGAGGGAGACCATCAACGAGACAGAATGACACAGTGGCTGCAACAGTGGGCTCAAACGTAGCAAAAAATTGTGAGGATGGTGCAGGACCAGGCAGTGTTTCATTCTGTTGTACATAGGATCACTATAAGTTGGAACTGACTTAACTACACCTAATAACAATAACAAGGATAACTACGATAAAAATAACAAATGTTGGCAAGGATGTGTGGAAGTTGGGACCCTTATCCATTGCTGGTGGGAATGCAAAATGGTATAGCCATTGTGGAAAACAGGGTGGGAGTTCCTCATAAAACAAAAAACAGAACTACCATATGACCCAGCAATTCCTCTCCTAGGTATATACCCAAAAGACTTGAAAGCAGAGAAAAAAACAGACTTGTACAACAATGTTCATTGCAGCACTATTCACAATAGCCCAAAGGTGGAAAGAACCTAAATGCCCATCGACAGGTGAATGGATTAAGAAAATGTGGTACAATGGAATACTACTCAGCCAGTAGGAGAAATGAAGTCTTGATTCATATCACAATATGAATGGAGCTTGAGGACATTACGCTGACTGAAATAAGTCAATCACAGAAGGGTAAATATTGTATGACCTCACTTATTTAAAAAGAGAAGAATATTCAAATGTATAGAGACCACAGTTTATTAGTGGTTACCAGGGGTGGAAGTTAGGAGGAAAGAACGATTATTGCTTATGGAGTACTGAGTTTCTTTTTACGTGATGGAAATATCTCATTGATTACAGGTAGGGTTGCGCAACTCATTATTGTAAGTACTGCCAATAAGTTGTACACCTATAAAAACTTGAATTGGCAAAAGTTGTGTGATGGACATATTTACAACAATGACCAAAAAAAAAAAAAAAAGAATAACTTCTTAGGCTGCTTATCTACAACTAACCACCTCATGGAATTAAGTTCCTTGGTTTGGAGGTTGAGGGTCATGGTTTCATGGGACACCCACCCCAGTTAACTGGCCTAATAAGGTGTTTAGTGCTTCTGTTCTTCCTCCTACTTCATTACATAGTGTCTGGGGTCTTAAAAGCTTGCAAGTGGCCATCCAAGGAAAAACAACTGGTCTCTTTTTGCATGGAGCAGCAGCAGAAGAAAAAGAGTTAAGAATAGTAGGAAGAAATGGAACGTGTGGCTAACTGCCTCCATGAATAACTGCTTTCTTTGCCATAAGACAAGAACTAGATGATGCACGGCTACTATTACTGAACATTTTGATCAAAGATTCTATAGAAGAATCCTGATCAAAAGGGGGGAAAAAGTAGAACTGAATTTCAAATTCTCATGAACTCCAGACTTTCTGGACCCATGGAGAAGGGGGGAACCCCTGAAACTATTGACCTGAGATCTTCTTACACCTTAAACCAAAAATATCCCCTGGAGTCTTCTTAAAACCAACAGTAGTTTAGCTTAACTTGTAAAGAATGTCTGTCTTGAGCACTGTCCTCTTTTAAGATCTATCTATTTGGCACTGAAAAGGGGCAGTGAGTTTATGTTAATGGAGGAGGAACAACTCAGAAAAGAAGGCTATCTTAGTCATCTAGTGCTGCAGTAACAGAAATACCACAAATGGATAGCTTTAGCAAAGAGAAATTTATTTCCTCACAGTAAGGTAAGCTAAAAGTCCAAATTCAGGGTGTCAGCTCCAGGGGAAGGCTTTCTCTCTCTGTCAGCTCTGGAGGAAGATCCTTGTGATGAATCAGTTTTTCCATGGTCTAGGAGCATCTCAGAGCAGGAACCTCGTGTCCAAAGGCCACGCTTTGCTCCCTGCACTGCTTTCTTAGTGGTATGAGGTTCCCCCTGTCTCTCTGCTAGCTTCTCTTTTTTATATCTTGAGAGATTTCCCCAAGACACAATCCAGTCATGTAGATTGAGTCCTGTTTTACTAACACAACTGCCACCCATCCTCCCTTATTAACATCATACAGGCAGGATTTACAACATACAGGAAAATCACACAATACCAGGAATCATGGCCCAGCCAAACTGATACATTTTTGGGGGGGACGTAATTCAATCCATGACAGAGGGTGAGAATGGTTGCACTACTCAAACAATGCGATCAATGTAACTTAATCTTACACATAGAAATTCTTGAATTGGTATAAGATCTGTTGTGTATATTCTCAACCACAACAAAATTAAAATTAATTATTTTCTAAATGGTTAAGATGAAAAACTGTGTTTTATATATGCATTTTACTACAATAATTTTTTAAAAACCTACGTATAGTATATATTCTCAAAATACATAGGCTTTCTGCAGTCATTATCTGCCTTCTCCTCTAACTTCCTTCTTCCCAGTCTACTCCCCCTATTTGTCAACAGGTTTGACATTCTATCATTTGTGACTTCAGAGTACGTTCAACAGATGTAGTAGCGCTAGTACCTAACCAGTTTGTTGCACTTATTTATTTGCAGATCAGTGTCCTCCTTCTGGAAACCCTGGTGGCATAGTAGTTAAGAGCTACAGCTGCTAACCAAAAGGTCAGCAGTTCATATCCCCCAGATGCTCCTTGGAGACTCTGTGGGGCAGTTCTAATCTATCCTATAGAGTCACTGTGAGTTGAAATCAACTCGATGGCAACGGGTTTTTACAGGTTCTCCTTTTAGACTGTGAACTTCTATATAGTGTTTGTATCTTGTTCACCAGTGTACCCCCGGTACTTGGCATATACTAAACATTCAGAAATGTCTATTGAATGAATTAATTTTTTTAGTTTGAATTTTATATGGAATGCCCTCCACTAGAGTGCTTTGCAAACAGCCCAGTTATCTATTATTATTATTTTTACAAGTGTCTCAGTCATCTAGTGCTGCTACAACAGAAATACCTCAAGTGGATGGCTTCAACAAAGAGAAGTTTATTCTCTCACAGTCCAGTAGGCTAGAAGTCCAAATTCAGGGCGCCGGTTCCAGGGAAAGGCCCCCTCACCCCGTTGGCTCTGGAGGAAGGTCCCTGTCATCAGCCTTCCCCTGTTCTGAGAGCATCTCAGCACAGGAACCTCAGGTCCAAAGGACACGCTCTGCTCCTGGCGCTGCTTTCTTGGTGGTATGAGGTCCCCAACTCTCTGCTTGCTTCTCTTTCCTTTTATTTCTTGTAAGATAAAAGGTGGTGCAGGCCACACCACAGGGAAACTCCCTTTACATTGGATTAGGGATGTGACCTGAACAAGGCTGTTACATCCCACCCTAATCCTCTTTAACCACAGGCACACAGGAAAATCACAAAATGGAGGACAACCACACAATACTGGGAATCATGGCCTAACAAAGTTGATACATATTTTTGGGGGACACAATTCAATCCATGACAACAAGCTACTGTATTTTTTCCTTCTTTAATTTCCACCACCCTGAAGTAAGAAGAGCAATTTGAAGAAAAGCAGAATTTTCCTGTGATGTGAAAAGCAATTTAGATTAATCTGAGTACTTGCCAGGAGCATTCAGATTGACAAACAGGCAAAGATTATGGGAGAGATCTAACCAGGGAACAACAATTCAGTGTTGGCCTTATTTGGTAACAGATGAGCTTCCTTTGAAGGCGACTGATATGTGCACAAGTATATACACCAGGCGGGTCTGAATTGACTGCCAAGTATTTCAACCTTTGCAGAGACCAAGCACATTGACAATTCTCTTGGAAAAGAACAACTGATATGGAAGGCTGGGATCGGGTCTATTTTAATTAATTAATTATTGTTATTGTTGAGAATATACAAAGAAGATCATACACCAATTCAACAATTTCTACATGTGCAATTCAGTGACATTGATTATATTCTTTGAGTCATGCAACCATTTGCACCCCCTTTTTCTTTGTTGTTCCTCCCTCATTAACATACACTCATTGTCACCTAAAGTTCCTATCTAATCTTTCAAATTACTGTTTGTAAATTTGATCACATTGTAGATAGTTCTTAAAAGAGTACAATGCTCAAGGCAGACACTATTTACTGATTAAGCTAAACTACTACATGGTTTAAGAAGACTTCAGGGGATATTTTTGGTTTAAGGTTTTCTCTAAGAGGGTCTTAAGCTGGGTTCTGTAGAGAAGTAAAACCAGCGAAGTGTGTATGTATATATATATATAGAGAGAGAGAGATTAATATCAATGAAATGGCTCACGAAGCTGTAGAGGCTGGAAAGTCCCAAGTCCATAGGTCATGCATCAGGCTGGAGGCTTCTCCTGAGTCACATAACTGCAGGGACTAATGAACTCAAGATCGGCAGGACAGATGGCAGGCAACTGGCTCATAGGCTGCTGAGGCTGATGAATCCAAGACTGGCAGATAAGATGGCAGGCTGCTGGCTCAAGTCCAAAGAATCATAGGTCAGATAAAAACTAGCAGAATGCAGGATCCAGAGCAGCGCAAAAGCCAGCGAGCTTTGCCAGAGAGTCCATCTATATTGGATATAGGACACACCCCCAAGGAAACTCCCTTTCAATTAATTAGCTGCTCATAGGAGAAGGATTTCTCTTTCTGTTGGCTCTGGGGGAAGTTTCTTGTCATCAATCTTCCCCTGGTCTAGGAGCATCTGAGCACAAGGACCCCGGGTCCGAATGATGTGCTCCGCTCCCAGTTATGCTTCTTGGTAGAAGGTCCTTCTCCTCTCTGCTAGCTTCTCTCTTTTATATCCCAAAAGAGATTGACTCAAGATACAACCTAATCCTGTAGATTAAGTCCTGCCTCATTAACACCATAGAGGTTAGGATTAACAACACAGGAGATAATCACATCAGATCCCAAAAATAGTGGATGTCTTAGTCATCTAGTGCTGCTCCAACAGAAATACCACAAGTGGATGGCTTCAACAAAGAGAAGTTTATTCTCTCACAGTCCAGTAGGGTACAAGTCTGAATTCAGGGCATCAGATCCAGGAGAAGGCTTTCTCTCTCTGTCAGCTGTGGAGGAAGGTCCTTGTGATGCATCAGTCTTCCCTTGGTCTGGGAGCATCTCAGCGCAGGAACCTCAGGTCCAAAGGACGCGCTCTGCTCCCAGCACTGCTTTCTTGATGATGTGAGGTTCCCATGTGTCTCTGTTCACTTCAGTCTTTTAGAACTCAAACGAGATTGGATTAAGACATAATCCAGTCTTGTATACCTCATCAGTATGACCTCATCATAGTGATAGAGTTTACAACAAATAAGGAGATCACATATAACCTCATCATAGTGATAGAGGTTACAACACATAAGGAAATCACATTAGATTACACAATCATACAATACTGGGAGTCATGACCTAGCCAAGTTGACAGATATTTTTGGGGGACACAATGCAATCTATGACAGTGGACAAACACACAATATTGGGAATCACAGCCTAGCCAAGTTGACACACATTTTTTCCCCCATACAAAAATTCATATATACACTGTTATGTGACTAATTGCTCTCCCCGTACTGTGACAGCACACTCCTCCTTTCCACCCCTGATTCCCCATGTGCATTCAACCAGCTCCTAACCCTTTCTGCCTTCCCATCTCACCTCTGGACAGAAGCTGCCCATTTAGTCTCTTGCATCTACTTGAGCTAAGAGGCACACTCCTCATGACTATCATTTTATGTCCCACAGTCCAGTCCAATCCCTGGCTGAAAAGTTGGCCTCAGAAATTGTTTTAGTTCTGGGCTGATACAGAATCCAGGGGCCATGCTTTCCAGGATACCTCCAGACTTGTTGACACACATTTTTGAGGGACACAGTTCAATCCATAGCATTCCACACTTTGGCCCTCCAAAATTCATGTCTTTGCCACATGTAAAACATATTCACCCCATCATATCATCTCAAAAGTCTTAAATCAACTCCAAGTCCAAAATCTCACCTTCTACAAAATTCCTCTTCATCTGTGAAATCTAGACTACAAGTGATCTGCTTCCAAAGTACAATGATGGAACAGCCACAAGCCAGTTATTTCCATTACAAATGGAAGAAATTGGAGGGACAGAAGGGATAACAGATACCAAGCAAATCAGCAGAACACGTAACATTATCTCTCAAGGCTTGAAAATAATCCTCTGTTCTCTGAGACCATTTAGGCAATGGCTCTGCTCTCTAGACACTGAGCATTGGCCATGCTCTCCGGATTCTGGGTGAAGGCCCTCGGCCCTGCGCTTCAGCTCTGCCTACCAGGCCCACTGGAATGGCAAGTCTGCTCCCTTGGCTTTGGGTAGCCCCATTCTCCTAGTCCATCTGAGTGGCGACCCTACCCCCTTGGACCCGACAGTCCCCATTCTTCTGCTCTCTTGGACATGGCAGACCCTCCCCCTCAGCTTTGGGCAGCGAATTCAGCCTCATCCTGCTGGTAGTCGTGAATGGCAGCCCCACACTCTGGAACCGAGTTGGTGAAAATCTGACTGTTTGAAACCTAAGAGGCTGTGTCCCCACTTTTTGAGACTCCAGAGGCCATGACTCCACCATTTCAGACCCCAGAAGTCGTGGCCCTACCCTTTGAGACTGAAGGAGCTCTGGCTCTGTGTTCCTTGTCTCTTCAGCTTCTGCTTCTTGGTTTCTTAACCTGTTGGCCCCTTGGGACTCACCACCTGTGTCTGCCCCGCTTGGGCAAGTGCTTCAGAGTTTTTTAGCTCCATCGATAAGTGCCTGGAGGCACCCCTTTCCGACAGTAAACTTCAGGCAGAAGGCACTCAACTGTCTTGCTCTTAGGGTTGGTGTCATGGATTGAATTGTGTCCCCCCAAAATATGTGTATCAATTTGGCTAGGCCATGATTCCCAGTATTGTGTGATTGTCGACTATTTTGTCATCTGATGTTATTTTCCTATGTGTTGTAAATTCTATCTCTATATTAATGAGGTGGGATTAGCGGCAGTTATGTTAATGGGGCATTTTAAGTCATCTGTTTGAAATATAAAAGAAGCAAACAGAGAAACAAATGGGCCTCATACCACCAAGAAAGCAGCTCTGGGAGCACAGTACATCCTTTGGACACACGGTTCCTGCACGGAGAAGCTCCTAGATCAGGGGAAGATTGATGACAAGGACCTTCTTCCAGAGCCTACAGGGAGAGAAAGCCTTCCCCTGGAACTGGCATCTTGAATTTGGACTTCTAGCCTACTAGACTGTGAGAGAATAAACTTCTGTTTGTTAAAGCCATCCACTTGAGGTATTTCTGTTACAGCAGCACTAGATGACTAAGACAGTCGGCAAGCTTAGCTCCACCAATAAGTGCCCAGAAGCACCCCACTCTGCCAGGAAACCAGTGCAAAGGTACTCAGCTCTCTTGCACTGTGGGTTGGCTCCAGCGCTGTCCCATGCTTGTCTCCTGATTCTGCTGCTGCTCTTTCTCTGCTGCTGCTTCTCACTGTCTCAGTCACTGTTACAGCTCTGCTCACTTCCTTCTGAGTCCTCACCGGAATTGTCTTTGATGTACATAATTGCATTAACAGTCTCTTCAGAGCAATCTAGGCTTTCATTATTAGGCATTTTAAAACTCTTCTAGCCTCTACCTATTCAATTTCAAAACTGCTTCCACATTTTAGGTATCTGTTAGAACAGCACCCCATTAAAGTACCAAATCCTGTCTTAGTTATCTAGTGCTGCTATAACAGAAATACCACAATTAGATGGCTTTAACAAACAGAAATTTATTCCCTCACAGTCTAGGAGGCTAGGAGTCCGAATTCAGGCAGCCAGCTCCAGGGGATAGCTATCTCTCTCTGTTGACTCTGGGAGAAGGCCCTTGTCATCAATCTTCCCGTGGTCTAGGAGCATTCAAAGCAGGGACACCGGGTCCAAAGGACATGCTCTGCTCCCGCCTCTGCTTTCTTGGTAGGAGGTCCTTCTTCTCTCTACTAGCTTCTGTCTTTTATATCTCAAAGAGACTGGCTCAAGATACAACTTAATCCTGTAGATTGAGACCTGCCTCATTAACATAACTGCTTCTAATTCTGCCTCATTAACATCATAGAGGTTAGGATTTACAACACAAAGGATAATAACATCAGATTTCAAAAATAGTGGACAATCACACAATACTGGGAATCATGACCCAGCCAAGTTGACACACAACCTTAACCATCACAGTCCACCCTTTGTCAACTTGTCACCTATACACATCTCCTTAAACCATACATAATCTCTAAATAAAGACAATTATAAAGTCATACATGTGCCTAAAATGATACAGCTAACACCCATACAACCAAAAACACACTAGCCCTGTTTACGTCTTATATTTTACAAGTGAAGAAAACAAAAACATTTGATGAGCATATACAAGGCAGAAGTACTTATAACAATTACTATCTTTCTTTCTGCAAACTGGTCATATTGTCATAGCTGGTGTTCAGAACTACCTTCTTCCACCACCCATTCTGTATTCCCTTTACCCTCAGCAAGCAACTCAGCAGGTCATGGTTCTTTGCCTGGTGGGGTGATACAAACTTTTCATTCCTGAAGAGTCTAGTCCATTAGTAGTCATGTTAGAATTAGGTTGCTGTAGTTTTCTGTTGACTTTAATCACAAGGCATGATAGTACTAAGAGACTCCTTAAAGAATCTCCTGTATTCCAGACATACTCTTCTTTACATCCATTATGTAATACCAATCTGATTTCCTCTTGGTAATCAGGATCAATCACACCAGCCAGTATGGTAACTCCCTCCTTTGCCTGTTGATCCAGTCATAGGGAGCCCAAAGTGGCCAGGTGGCATTCTTAACTTCCAGTTCAATGGAATCAGTGATGTGTCTCCAGATGGGATCATTCCTCCCTTTGGAACTAAGATGTCTAGACCCACAGATCACAGGGTCATGGGGACAGGAAGCAAAAATTTTGCAAGTGTGTCACGAGAGGTAATAGTGAGTGGTGCAAGGAGATGGAGCCAACATGGCACTATAGACAGAAACACCATGATGTCCTTCCACAGCAAAGATCCAAAAAACTAAGTAAAACAGAGACAAACGTCAGTCCTGGAACCCTAAACATCAAATGAAGAGATAAAGAAATCAACCAAGCACCTAATGGAATAAGAAACTGACAGAGGACAAAAAGCGAGGAGTGATACTGAGGGGAGGTCCCCTATCAGCTAATGTGGCATGGATTCGCCATCTTGGACTCCTTAGCCACCCAAATCAGTGGACAGGGAGTATGGGAAGGCAGTTTCATTGAGCTCCCAGTAGGAGACAGAGCACCTGGCAACCAGTGATACACGCTTTTCCACCCCCCCACCCTTCTTGTCCCTGCTCATCCTCTGCCACTTCCCAGTGGGCCATGATCACTCGGTTGGGGAGGCACTGGCTCCATGCCACTTGGATTTGCCTGGCCCACACTAGCCGGCTCCTTCAGAGACATTTTTTGTTGCTGTTGTTGCTTCTCTAAGCTTCTTTTGGTTTCTCCTCTCTCTCTCACCTCCTTCCCTTCCTTTCTCTTGAACACCTGGCTCAAGGTGCCATCTCCACTTCTTCTTGACTCAGCTGGGGAACTGCTACTCCAGTTCACACCGCCATGCCAATGGGATCCCTGGGGGCATTTTTTTTCTTTTTTCCTTTTTGTTTTTCTTCATTTCTCAATTTCTCACCTATCCCTACTTTCTTTCTTTTCCTGTATCCTGAATACTTGGCACTGTGTGCCATCTCTGCCCCTTCTAGACAGGCTGTGCCATGCCTAGATGCTTGCAGCCACTTCCACAGTCCACATAACCAAGCCAGCTGTCCCCTTGTTTTTTTTTTTTTTCTTTTCTTGATGTCCTGTCTCTCTCTACCATCTTTCCTTTCTCTTCTTCTGAACACCTGATGACACGTGCCATCTCTGCTCCTTCTAGATGGGCTGTACAGTGCAGTGCCGCTGGGGTGCCACTTCCCTAGTCTGCACCACCACACCAATGGGCTCCCTCAGGGCATCTTTTTTTTCTTTCTTCTTTTCTAATCTAAATTTCTAGTCTCCCTCCACCTTCGTTCCTTACACTTCTCCTGAACAACTGGCAACATGTGCTATCTCTGTTCCGACTTGACAGGCTGTGCAGGGCCGCTCAGCTGGCAACTGGCTTCTGGTGGTCTCCCTTGGGGCATTTTTTTTCTTTACTTTCTTTCTTTGTTTTTTTCCCGGTTTCCTTTGTCTTTCTGCCTTCCTTTTTTACCCTTCTCCTGAACACCTGGTGCCATGTGCCATCTCTGCTCCTTCTTGACAGGCTGTGCAGTGCCACTCAGCTGGGGACCTGCTTCAGGTAGGCTCCCTTGGGGCGTTTTTCTTTTCTTTCTTCTGTTTTCTAAGTTTCTTGTCTCTTTCTACCTCCCTTCTTTAACTTTTTCCTGAACACCTGGCACTGTGTGCCATCTCTGCTCCTTCTGGACAGGCTGTGCAGTGCTGCTTGATGGAGGAAAACCTTCTGGTGGACTCCCTTAGGGTATTTTTTTCTTTCTTCTTTCTACCTTTTTTTCTTGGTTTCTTGTCTCTCTCTACCACCCTTCCTTTTCTTCCTCCCAGTCACCTGGCATATTTTTTTTCTTTTTTTTTCCCTCGGTTTCATGACTCTCTCTACATTCCCTCCATTCTTTTCTCCTGATCACCTACCCACATGTGCCTTTTTCACTCCTTTTTTTCAGTCTAGTTTCTTACGTCTCTCTCCGTTCCTTCCTTTACTTTCTCCCAGCCATCTGGCTGCATGTGCTGTATCTGTCCCTTCCTGATGGGCTATAGCTCACCCCCTGGTTAGAAAGCCACCAGCACATGGCTTCCCCAGGTCTGCACCACTCTAACGGTGGGCTCCCTCAGCCCTTTTTTTGGGTTCATCTTTCTATTTCAAATTTATCTTCTTTCTCACACCCACATAGCTTGACACGTCATAACCTCCCCCTTCCTTCCTGCCTAGCTGCACTGTGCACTGAACATCGCACACCCAAGAAGCACAGGCACAGTCTATTGGAACCTGCACTGCACTGACCTCTGGCCATGCCTTGTCGGCCCCAGTATGTGCCACAAACAACTCATCCCAGCCCCTCCACTTCTCTTGACTTGCCCTGCAGAACTATAACTGAGCGAGTGTCCCTGCCCATTGGACAAGGTGGTGAGAAGCATCATGCCTACAGTTGAGCAAACAACGAAGAACACCCAGCCTGCCTGTTCAGACACAACCAAATAAAACAAAAAAGCAAGATTAAACAAACAAATCTACAATCAATAAACGAAGAAAATAATTGCTGAATGTCCTGAAGACAGCAGACAATATCAAAACATATAAAAAAACAGAACAGGATGGTTTCAGTAGGTGTCCAAAATAAAGCACCAGATGACCTTCCAGTAGAAAGCACGGGAACTACCTGATAGGGAACTCAAATCTTTAATATTCATAGCTATCCAAGAGTAGGAGGAAAAAACAGACGAAAATGAGGAAAAAAGAGACCAAATCATAGAAAAGACAGACAAAACAGTGGAAGAATCGAGGAAAATAATACAGGAACAAAATGCCAAAATAAATTCACAACTAGAAATCATACAAAAACAGCAATTAGAAAGTCACTAGATAAACAACAAGTTTTCAGATATGGACCGTGTCATAGAAGGTCTGAGGAGTAGGTTTGAAATAATGGAAGACAGCATCAACAAAATTTAAGACAAATACTTGGATACCACATTGAGGAAAAATCAGAGAAAAGAACAAAGAAACATAAAGAAACCCTTAGAATCATGGGGGATACAATCAAAAGCAAAAATTTGCAAGTGATCAGCGTTCCAGAACAGGGGGAGAAAATAGAAAACACAGAGAAGATCATTGAAGAATTGCTGACAGTAAACTTCCCCAATATCATGGAAGATGAAAAGCTAACCATCCAGGAAGTTCAACAAACCCCATATAGGATAGACCCCAAAAGAAAATCATCAAGGCATGTCATACTCGCTAAAACCAAAGACAAAGAAAGAATCCTGAGAGCGGCTCGAGAAAAACGAAAAGTTATATACAGAGGGGAAACAATAAGACTAAGCCCTGATTACTTGGCAAAAACCATGCAGGCAAGAACATAATGGGATGACATACATAAAACCTTGAAAGAAAAAAATTGCCAACCAAGAATAATATATCCTGCAAAACTCTTGCTCAAATATGATGGTGAAATTAGAACATTTCCAGATAAACAGAAATTAAGGGAATATGTAAAAACCAAACCATACTTACAAGAATTATTAAAGGGAGTCCTTTGGTTTGAGAACAAACAACATCAGACGACGATAGCCTGAATCTAAGATGCAAGATTGCATCATCCAGATACTAACCTAGGTAATGAACACTCAAGAATTAATCAAAACCTAAAGATTTACAACAGGGAATGAGAGAGGTTAATCTATAAATGACAACAACATCAGAACAATAAAAGAAGAAATAAATGGTGTAGGTATAAAACTTTCAAATACAGAGGAAGACTAGGTGACACCAAGTAATAAAAAACTGGTTCAAACTTAGGAAGATAAGGGTAAAGTTCAAAATAAAGACAAACAAAGTTAACAAACATACTCATCAAAATAAAGAAGAAAAGCAAAGTCTCAGTAAACACAAAATCTACAAAAAGAAAAGAAATGAGAAAAAATCCACAAACAAAAGGAATTCACCACAGGAGAGTAAGAGAAACAAAGAAAATGTCCGCACCACAAAAAAAAAGCATTAAAAAATGATAGCAATGAACTCACACCTATCAATAATTACACTGAATGTAAATAGCCTAAATGCACCCATAAAGAGACAGAGAGTGAGAGAATGGATAAAAAAAAACAGGATCCATCAATATGTTGTCTACAAGAGACACACCTTAGAAACAAAGACATACACGTCTTAACAATAAAAGGATGGAAAAAAAGAGCTACCAAAAAAGAGCAGGAATGCAACACTAATCTCAGATAAATAGACTTTTAAAAAAAATCCACCATAAAAGACAAAGAAGGGCATTACAGAATGATTAAAGGGCAATCCGTCATGAACACATAACCATAATAAACATCTGCACTCCCAATGACAGGCTCCAAAATACACAAAACAAACTCTAACAGCACTGAAAAGAGAAATTGACAGTTCCAGAATAATAGTAGGGCACTTCAACACACCACTCTCTGTAAAGAACAGAATATGTAAAAAGAAACTCAACAAAGGTACAGAAGATCTAAAGGCCACAATCAGCCAACTTGACCTCATAGACATATATAGAACACTCTACCCAACAGATGCAAATTACACATTCTTTTCCAATGCACATCAAGCGATTTCCAGAATAGACCACATTTTATGCCACAAAGCAAACCTCAACAAAATCCAAAGCACTGAGATAACACAAAGTATCTTCTCTGATCACAATGCCATCAAAATAGAAATTAACAACAGGAAAAGGAAGGGGAAAAAAATGAATTACATGGAAACTGAACAACACCCTGCTTAAAAACCACTGGGTAATAGAAGAAATTAAAGATGGAATCAAAAAATTCCTATAATCAAACAAGACTGAAAATACATCATACCAAAACCTTTGGGACACAGCAAAGGAAGTGCTCAGAGGTCACTTTATAGCAATAGATGCACACATCAAAAAAGAAGAAATGGACAAAATCAAAACATTAGCTACACAACCTGAACAAATAGGAAGAGAACAGCAAAAGAAGCCCACAGCCACCAGAAGAAAGGAAATAATAAAGATCAGAGCAAAAATAAATGAAATAGAGAATAGAAAAACAATAGGAAGAATCAACAAAATCAAAAGTTGGTTCTTTGTAAGGATCGACAAACCACTGGCCAAATTGACAAAAGAAAAACAGGAGAGGACACAAATAATCCAAATTAGAAATGAAATAGGGGACATTACAACTGACCAAACTGAAATAAAAAGGATCATAACAGAGTACTATGAAAAACTATACTCCAACAAATTTGAAAACTTGGAGGAAATTGACAAATTTCTAGAAAAACACTACCTACTCAAAGGAACACAAAATGAAGTTGAAAATCTGAACAGACCCATAACAAGATACTGAAAAGGTAATAATAGAAAAAAAACTCCCAACAAAAGAAGACCCTGGCCCAGATGGCTTCACTGGAGAATTCTATTGAGAGAATAGCTTACACAAGGACTACTCAAACTATTTCAGAACATAGAAAAGGAAGGTATGCTTACAAATTCATTCTATGAGGCATGCATGACCCTGATACCAAAACCAGGCAAAGACACCACAAAAAAAGAAAATTAAAGACCAATATCTCTCATGAATATAGATGCAAAAATTCTCAACAAAATTCTAGCCACTGGAATTCAGCATCATATCAAACAAATAATACACCACGACCAAGTAGGATTCATACCAGGTATGCAAGGATGGTTCAACATTAGAAAATCAATCAATATAATCCACGACATAAATAAAATAAAAGAATCACATGATCATCTCAATCGATGCAGAAAAGGCATTCAACAAAGTCCAACACCCATTCCTGATAAAAACTCTCAATAAAATAGGAATGGAAGGGAAATTCCATAACATAATAAAAGGCATCTATGGAAAACAAACAGCCAACATTATTCTTAATGGAGAGAGGCTGAAAACATTCCCCTTGAGAACAGGAACAAGATGAGGATGCCCTTTATCACCACTCCTCTTTAACATTGTGCTGGAAGTCCTAGCTGAGCAATAAGGCAAGAAAAAGAAATAAAGGGCATCCAAATTGGTAAGGAAGAAGTAAAACTGTCCGTGTTTGTGGATGATATGATACTATACATAGAAAACCCAAAAGACTCCATAAGAAAACTACTGGAACTAATAGAAAGATTCAGCAGAGTAGCAGGATAAAAAAAAAAAACACACAAAAATCAGATGGATTTCTACCCACCAATAAAGAGAACGATGAAAAGGAAATCAGGAAAACAATACCATTTATAATAGCCCCTAAACAAAAATACTTAGGAATAAATCTAACCAGGGATATAAAAGACCTATACAAAGAAAACTACAAAACACTACTGCAAGAAACCAAAAGACACTACATAAATGGAAAAACATACCATGCTCATGAATGGGTAGACTCAACATTGTGAAAATATCAATTCTACCCAAAACAATCTACAAATACAATGCAATCCTGACCCAAATACCAACAGCATTCTTTAAAGAGATGGAAGTACTAATCATTATCTTTATATGGAAAGGGAAGAGGCCCTGGATAAGTAAAGCACTACTGAAGAAGAATAAAGTATGGCTGGTTCCTATGAGGCAGAGGTCAAAGATGTCCCAAATATCAAAATTTTCCAAGCTGCTATAGCACTCCATCATCTCCAACACCAACTACTCCCTCTCCCCTCAGTACTCTCCCTCGTATCTTCAGGTTCCCTAATGCACTGCAACATCTCACAGAACTCACGAACTGTATAAAGGACATGGCTCATGCAGTTGTGGAGACTGGCAAGTCCCAAACTCTTGGGTTGGCATAGGCTTCTCCCTGTCCCTCAGTCTCTACCCAAAGGCACTCAGCTTTCTCAATCCGAGGGCCAGTGAGCCCACTGCACTGTCTCCTGTGGGTCTCTGCTGCCGGTCTCTGCTGCCAGTCTTTGCTACCATGTCTCCTTCCTTGGTAGTGGTGGGTTCTTCTCTCTGCTCTGGAATTGACCCTCTTTTAAGTCAGAACTGACCAATCCCCTTAGTGGGCCACAATCACCTCATAATACAGTCCCAGCCAATCACCTGCGGGGGAGTTACAAGACCATGGCCAGAAAGGCCACACAAAAGTGATCAATCACACCGCATTCACTTTGGAAAGAATATCACGATATGCCCCACACCACTGAACCCCTAGAAACTTCGCTTAAGTGAAAGGTGCCTGAATTTTTGTAGAATTAATTTCTTATGCTCTGGTACACAAATGTTTTACCAATAAGTCCAGAGTCATTGACACTTCTTCCTTACTAGGCCCAATTAGCATAATGTCATCAATGTAATAGACCAGCGTCTTGTAGAAGGGAAAAGTGATCAATGTTCCTGTGGACTAAATGATGAGATAGGGCTGGAGAGATGATATTCCTCTGAGGTAGGAAAGTGAAGGTGTATTGCTGGACTTGCCAGCTGGGAGCAAACTACTTCTGGTGGTCCTTTGAAACTGGAATCAAGAAAAAGGCATTGGCCAGATCAATACCTACATACCAGGTACCAGGAGATGTATAAATTTATTTAAGCAATGAAATCACATCTGAAATAGCAGCTGCAGTTGGAGTCACCACCTGGTTAAGTTTTCGATAATCCACTGTCATTCTCCAAGATCCATCTCTTTTCTGTGCAGGCCAAATAGGCAAGTTGAATCAACACACTTGCATCCTTCAAGTCCTTGATGGTGGAAGTAATCTCTGCAATCCCTCCAGGAACACAGTATTGCTTTTTGTTTACTATTTTC
This sequence comes from Trichechus manatus latirostris, assembly GCF_000243295.1. NCBI lineage: Eukaryota > Metazoa > Chordata > Mammalia > Sirenia > Trichechidae > Trichechus > Trichechus manatus. The sequence goes on along the minus strand of NW_004443945.1, from coordinate 23,947,677 downwards.
CTAGGTAGGGGCAATTCTAATGGCTTCCATGTGGTTTTTCTACCATAATAGCCCTAACTCCACTTGTCAGTGATACAATGTGGAGGTTCTGCCAGTTGCTGAGGACGTCTATTCCAATCATGCATTCTGGAACTGGGGAAAATCTCTACAGGATGAGTTCAGGTACCCACTGGACCCACTATGAGAGAAAACTGAGCTAAAATTCCATTAATAAACTGACCTCCATATGCCAGCACTCTGACTGGTGGGCCACAGTGACGTTTTGGGTCTCCTGGAATTAGTGTCAGTAATTCCTGAAAAGTCTAATTATTTCCTTTTCCCCAGTGAACAGTCACTCTTGTGAAAGGCCATAGATCTCTTTGAAGGCTGGGAGAAAGATTAACGTATAAATTTTTGACAGCGTAGTGGGGTTCTTCCTCAAGAAGACCTGGCCTACCTTCATTCAAGAGGTTGTAGATCAGTAAACCTGCTCAAGTCTGAGAATTGATTGAGGTGCCATGAATCTATTCTGGTGATTCAAGTGAGACTGCCATTTACTTGACCTAGGATTCTTCTGCTTGTACAGCTCAAGTAATTCTCTAGTAGATTCCTATTTATTTCACTCCGAGGAACACCATGACTAAGTATCCAATCCCATAAATGCATATGAGTCAGACAATTCTGATTATTACTCTGGCTCCACTGTCCATTATGGTAACCATGCCCGTCTTGTCTTTTTCTATTGAGTGCTACCAGTTGTCCCCTAACACCACAGGGTCCAATCAGCCCCATTGTAGTTAAACTCTTACCCATTGCTGTTGAGTCGATTCTGACTCATAGCTACCATATAGGACAGAGTATAACTGCCCCATAGGGTTTCCAAGGAGCAGCTGGTGGATTTGAACTGCCGTCCTTTGGGTTAGCAACCATAGCTCTGAACCACTGCCCCACCAGAGCTCACAATTGTAGTTAGGTGTCTTAATTCAATTAGGGTAGTTCCCACTGTCAAATCTGACTTACATAAAATAGCAATCACAGCAGTCTTCAGGATGCTGGGGCTCCCTTCACAAATTTGTTTGTCACCATTATGGTAAAAGGCGTGTCCTGTGGGCACTCCGTGTGTAGATCTGGGGATCTAACCTAATAAATCCACTCTAACATGCCAATTTCCCTAAGCCTTTGGATATCTTGTTCTACAGTATACCAAGGCAGATCTGGCACTTTGACTCCATTTAGTGTAGGCCACCATGTAATTCATGATTCAGTGACCCAACCGAATAAACTATTAGATACTTTCCTAATCTCTCGAGCTGAAACATTGAATGAGGAATCTGCGCTTAGTGGGCCCATATTGATAAACTCAGACTGCTGCAACTTTATGTTTCTTGCACCATTATCTCACACCCCTAATAGCCATTCCCATACATATTCCCCAAGTTTCTACTTGTACATATTAGAAAAATCAAGTAGTTTTTTTGGACTGTACCGTACCTCCTCCTGGGTCACAGTTTATACTTCACCTTTGAGGTCTTGCTGAGACTTAAGTCTAATTATAGGTCTAGGAGCAAAAATGGGGGTAGTGATGTGTTCTGAGAACATTCAACAATGTCTTACAAGGCATCACTCTCAGACAATGCCCCAGGCAATACTTAGATGCCTCCCCAGGTGATGACTCAGATGCTGCTCCAGGTGATACCTCAAAGGCTCTTCAGACACAGCTGGGTTAATCTCATCACACAGGAGTGGAGGGGCTAGTGGTTTTACTGGGGAGTGTGGCATAGCAGACAAAGATGGAGTAATCCTTTCAGATGGGAGTGAGAAAGCTGGTTCTGTTGGCAGGAGTGATTCATGGAATTTAGGGGCTCACTGTCCCCAGCTTCCTGACTATCTGCCTATGTGTCCACATCCCAAGTTTCAGGATCCCATTTCTTCCCAGTCAATGCCCTCACTTTAACTTCAGACACCATTCAAAGCTGGGAATTCAATTGCCATTGTAATTCAGCCACTCTTATGATAAGACTCTGGGTTTGGTTTTTGGCAATATTGGCTCTGTTACTACAAGAAATACGGTTCCTCGAGGTACAGTAGTCCAGTGACAAGGGCCAGAAGGCAGAAGGGGACAAGGAAGCTGGTGATAGGGAACCCAAGGTTGAGTAAGGATATTGTTCATGTGTTGTGAGATTGTTAACCATTGTCATAGGGCAACATTTGTAGTAACTGTTAAATGAGAAACTATTTTGTTCTGTAAGCCTTCATCTTAAGTGAGAATAACAGCACAATTGGAAGAGCGTAGTCAGTGTCACTGAACTGTGCATGTAGAAATTTTTGAAATGGTGTATCTTTGGCTATGTGTATTTTCACCAAAAAAAAAGGTTAAGTTAGAGGGTTGACATGTTGTGGGGTTGTTAACCAATGTCATAAAACAATATGTGTACTACTGTTTCATGAGAAACTATTTTTTCTGTAAGCCTTCACCTGAAGTACAATAAAAATAAGTAAATAAAATAAAACTAACAATGTTAATAAAAAAAAAAAAAGAAATACGGTTCCTTTCAGGGCACAAGTGGCAACTTTGAGACACTTGAGCTGTAACTCTGAAGCCCTGAGCTCATCTCTTTCTTTCACCATTTTGTCTAGCGAAAGTAGGACCAACCAATGAACCAGCTTCCTTATACTTCCCTTTCTGATAAAATTATAGAAAAGAATCAAACATGCGATCACCCAGAGCCTCACCGCTCACTAATATCTGATCTATTTGTGCAGATATTTTGTATATTTCTATTGCCACCTCATCCCATGGATCAACAGTGTCCCCTTTACTACTGGAAGCAAAGTCATCAGACTAAACAGACTTGAGAACCAACTTAGAAAACTTATCCTTACAATTTTGGTTTTTCTAGAACCACTCTCAGTACCAAGTATTTTAGGCTTAGTTCTCTAGACAAACAAAACCAGTGAAGCGTATATATATACATCTATGTATACATAGGGGGAGATAATTATCTCAAGGAAATGGCTCGTGAGTTTGTAGAGGCTTGCAAGTCCCAAGTCCTTGGGTCAGGCATCAGGCTAGAGCCTTCTCCTGATTCACATGACTGTAGGGGCTTACTAAAAAACCCGAGATCAGCAGGTCAGATGGTAGGCTGATGGCTCACAGGCTGCAGAGGCAGATGAATCCAAGATCAGCAGTTAAGATGGCAGGCTGCTGGCTCATAGGTTGCGGAGGCCAATGAATCCCAAGATTGGGAGGCAATACAGCAGAAAAGTGACTCAAGTCCCCAGAACCAGAAGTCAGATAATGATGAGCCAGATGCAGGATCTAGAGCAAGTAAAAGCTAGCGAGATTTGCCAGAACATCCATGTATATTGGATACAGGCCACACATCCGAGGAAGCTCCTACAACTGATAGGCTGATTACATCATGGAGGTGATTACATTATATCGAAAAATGGATAATAACTACATTATTACATGGCTGCCAAATTACATCATGTCATAGGTTGGGTTCTATAGAGAAGGAAAACCAGTAAAAGCGTATAAGTATACATATACAGAGAGAGAGATTTATATCAAGGAAGTGGCTCACGTGGTTGTAGAGGCTGTAACATCCCAAGTCCGTGGGTCAGCATAGAGGCTTCTCCTGATTCACATAGCTGCAGGGGCTGGAAACCCAAGATGAACGAATCCCAAGATCGGCAGGCAAGACCACAGGTAAGGTGCTAGCTCAAGTCCCAAGAACCGGAAGTTAGATGAACAGGAGCCAACGGCAGGATCTAAAACAAGCAAAGGCCCCCAGGCCCTGCCAGAATGTCTGCCCACACCCGATACAGGCCACATGCCCAAAGAAACACTCCTTCAATTGATTGGTTAATCAAAGCAAATCCCATCATGGAGGTGATCACATCTCAGATCTCGACAAGGAAGTGACCACATCACACGACTGCCAAAACACTGAGAATCATGGCACAGCCAAGTTGACACACAATCTTAACCATCACACATCATTACATAACTTCTAAACTACATCATTACATAACTACCAAACCATGATAATCATGGCCAGCCAAGTTGACAACCATATCCATCAGAGGCACCATCTGACCTCTTTTCCAAGCCATGGCTTAAGATCTAGCTTCTATAGTTTTAGACAGAGAGTCTGTGTGGAGTAAAGCCACACAAACAGGAACAGTATGACTGTCCAAAAGACTGGTTTATGAGCTCGATTCCATTTGGGAAATGGATCTCATCTTTGTACCTAATTCTCTTTATAGGCATTAAATTGGTCTTTTGGGTCATAACATTGGTATTGCACCATAACATTTCAGGCACCATTTGATTATTCCAATAATTATTACCACAACAATTAATATCATTAATCCGGTTATCAATACATATCTAATGCAAGACCCAGTAGCTTTAGGTAACCACTAAAAAAAAAAAAAAGTCAAGCTAATAGAATTCAGATTCTTATTCTTCTTTATGTAACAAGATAGCTTTCTGAAAAATTTTCTCAATATTTTGTTCAACCTCGTGGGTATTATTAATCTAGGTGTGGTAAGGAGTCTTTGCTATAACACAAATACCTCCTTGTTGGGCTAAAAGAAAATCTATAGCTATAATTACTGGCATTAGTTACTGGTTGGGCTAATTTAATAAGTGCATTTTCTTTCCAAGCATCAGAAGTAACTGTTGGAAAGAAAGGAATAAATTCATAGTTGTTATGGATTGAATTGTGTCCCCTGAAAATGTGTATCAACTTGGCTAGTCCATGATTCCCAGTATTGTGTGATTGTCCACTATTTTGTCATCTGATAGGATTTTTCTATGTGTTGTAAATCCTAACTCTATGATGTTAGTGAGGTGGGATTAGCGGCAGTTATGTTAATGGGTAGTACATAATCTACAAGTCTAGCTTGTGTTTTAAGTCAGTCTCTTTTGAGATATAAAAGAGAATCGAGCAGAGAGACATAGGATTCTTGTATCACCAAGAAAGCAGTGCCAGGAGCGGAGCGCGTCCTTTGGACCTGGGGTTCCTGCACTGAGAAGCTCCTAGACCAAGGGAAGATTGATAACAAGGACATTCCCCTAGAGCCGACAAAGAGACAGAGCCTTTCCCTGAAACTGGCACCCTGAATACTGACTTCTAGCCTCCTAGACTGTGAGAGAACAAATTTCTCTTTGTTAAAGCCATCCACTTGTGGCATTTCTGTTATAGTAGCACTAGATAACTGAGACAGAATTTGGTACTGAGAGAGTGAGGTACTTTTCTAACAGATACCGCAAATGTGAAAGTGATTTTGAAACTGTGAAGGGTTACATGCTGGAAGAGTTTTAAAGTGCCTAATAATAAAAGCCTAGATTGCCTTGAAGAGACTCTTGGTGGAATTATGGACATCAAAGACAATTCTGCTGAGGACTCAGAAGGAAATGAGGAGAGCTGTTACACTGGAGACGGCTCAGAGGGCAAGAAGCAGCAGCAGAACAAGGAAACCAGCGTGAGACAGTGCTGGAGCTGACCCACGGAGCAAGAGAGCTGAGTTCCCTTGGCAGGAAGTTTACTGGTGGAGTAGGGTGCCTCGGAGCACTTATCAGCGGAGCTAGGCTTGCCGACCCACGGAGCAAGAGAGCTGAGTGTCTTCTCGTCAAAGTTTATTGGCAGAGTGGGGTGCCTCCAGGCACATATCAGTGGAGCTAAAGAGCTTTGGAACACTTGTTCCAGCAGGGAAGACAAGAGCGGTGAGGCCTAAGGAGCTGAGAGACCAAGGAACCAGGAAGCAGAAGCTAGAGTCCAGGAACACAGGAAACAAAGCTGCCTCAGTCTCAAAGGGTGGAGTCGCCACTCAGATGGGCTAGGAGAATAGTGCCCCCAAATACGAGGGAGCAGAGTTGGCATTCCAGTGGGCCTAGAAGGCAGATCTGAAGTCCAGGGCCGAGGGCCTCAACCCAGAATCCTGAGAGTGTGGCCAGCACCCAGAGTCTGGAGGGCCAGACCATTGCCTAAATGGTCTCTGAGAACAGAAGATTATTTTCAAGCCTTGAGGGCTAATGTAATGTGTTCTGCTGACTTGCTTGGTACCTGTTATCCCTTCTTTCCCTCCAATTTCTCCCACTTGTACTGGAAATGTCTAGCTTGTGGGTGTTCCATCATGATACTTTGGAAGCAGATAACTGGTACTCTAGATTTCACAGATGAAGAGGAATGTTTGGATTTTGAACTTGGAGTTAATTTAAGACTTTTGCTAAGATATGATGGGGTGAATATGTTTTACAAGTAGCAAGGACATGAATTTTGGGGGGGGTCAAATGGTGAAATGTTATGGATTGAATTGTGTCCCCCCAAAATATGTATCAACTTGGCTAGTCCATGATTCCCAGTATTGTGTGATTGCCCACCATTTTGTCATCTGATGTGATTTTCCTATGTATTGTAAATCCTAACTCTATGATGTTAATGAGGTTGGATTAGCAGCAGTTATGTTAATGGGATAGGACTCAATCTACAAGATTAGGTTGTGTTTTAAGTCAATCTCCTTTGAGATATAAAAGAGAGAAGCGAGCAGAGACATAGGGAGGACATACTACCAAGAAAGCAGCGCCAGGAGCAGAGCGTGTCCTTAGGACCCAGGTTTCCTGCACTGAGAAGCTCCTAGACCAGGGGAAGACTGATAACAAGGACCTTCCCCTGGAGCCGACAGAAAGAGAGAGAGACTTCCCCTGGTGTTGGACCCTGAATACGGACTTTTAGCCTCCTATACTGTGAGAGTATAAACTTCTGTTTGTTAAAGCCGTCAACTTGTGGTATTTCTGTTATAGCAGCACTAGATGACTAAGACAATAGTGAACAAAAACTGTTAGGAAGTCAGACAACAAATATACCATGAAGTTAACAGTGTAAGAAAAGCTATGATTATAAAGCAAAGTTCTAAATATTTGCATGAAGTCTTGTTCCATGATCTTGGGACTAGCTCTCTACCTCAGATGTCATCTGCTTCTGGCTGCCTGGGCATTTCAAAGTTATTTTTAGTTCTCCAGAAGGTCGACAAGTCCACAGGGGCTGCAGGGGTAGCTTGGCTTTCTTTGGTTGAGATGGATGAATCCAGGTTTTATTTCCCTGTAATTTGTCTGCTCATGTATGAGTAAGGAGGACCAAGTACAGTATTTTCCATTGGGGCACCAATGAATCCTTTAATAGATATCTTTTACAAGAGCCATATTCTCCTGGCGCAAGGTTAAGAAGATTTTGGGACTCTAACTTCTAGTCATCAAAGTCCTCTTTAACCTGCGAAACATATTCCTTCAAAGCTGAATTAAATATGGAATCATTTAAAACACTCAGAATACATTTAGTCAGAACTTTGACATGCATCATAACATCTTCTAATCCATAGTACATTCTGTAGCCAACATAATGTTATTAGTTACTGAAATAACTGATTCTTATATTAAAAGAAGGAAAGGGGAAAAAAGGTTTCTAATATCTAAAAATAGAATGTTGAACATCAGCAATATTCTCATATAAATCTTACAGTTATTCTTGAAGTTTACTCAATCTTAAGTAGTTAATTTTCATTCCATGCAATTCTGGATCAACAACAGTCTGAAAACTTTGTAAGCTTTTACAAAAGAGTACTGGAAATCTTGATTCAGTATAGTAGTATCCACATTTAAAACGTCATAGTCCTTTTCATAAGTCCAATATAGTCCATCTTTTTGCTGAAATATTTCAAGCGCTTTCAGCAAAGTAAAAACTTATCTACAGATGACAAAATTTAACATAGCCTTGATTAACTTATCATAATAATATTTCATAAAAAGTGAAATACCTGTGTGCAAGGGTCCTACAACTAAGGTGCCTGGCATGCCTAGGGAAGGTGGCTCAGGTGTAGGCCGGACTTCATTTTGTAACTTTTGCTTCTGTATTCCTGAGAAGGTAACCTTGACTTCTTCATATGCATAAGGCCTTGGGCCTCTGGCCTGGTGGAACCAGTAGACTAACTTCTTCCCATTCATAAGCATATTATCTCTGGCCTCTGGCTGGGCAGAAACTGTAGACCCTGGCCAACTACCATTCATCTTACGACTCCCCTTGTGAGTAATTCCACAATTACATGAGTGTACCCAATCCCCTTAACCCACATATGCTTTCTTAGCCAATCCCAACCAAAGCCCTGCTTCAAGATATCTCACTTTCCACTTTACTGATGGCTCACCTACCAATCAGAGTACTGTAAGATAAGTTCCTAATTCAACCCTATAATTATGTCCTTGGGACTGCAGCTTTTTGGGCTGCTTGTTTTCACTTCATGAGATCCTAAGCATCCCCAACTCAACCTGCCTTTGCTCTCAATAAATCTCTTTACTTTCATTTTAAACAGTGTATGCATTGTCACTTGATGAAATTTTTTGGTGTAGATGGCAGGATTCAAAGGCATCTTGCCTTTGTTGAATCCCAAGAAGTCGAGGACCAGAGCCCAGTGCCAGCTCAAGCCTTTGTGCTCATACATCTCCATGGACTCTCAGGGATTGTATGAAGTAAGCCCTCTCAAATCGAGCCTCCGCTGAATTGTGAAGGAGGCTCTTTGAGGGTTTATTATTAGCTTTCTGTTTTTACTTTCTTTTTCTATTCACGACCTGAACTTTTTGGTGAGTCCACCATAGATGTAAGTTTGAAAAAGATGACACACAGCAACAAACCCAGGATAAGACATTGTCTCATCACAGGAGAAATGAACTCATTTTTGGTTTCTCTAGAGACACTTAAGGCTTTTGTGTTCTCTTAAAGTTTGCATTTGTGGGTTACATAGTAAGATGCGGAATGCCATGTCAAGAGATCCAGCAGGACTCCCTTCGGGGACTTATATGGCTCATATGGTTAAGCATTATTGTCCCAGTACTGTTGTGTACACTAATCAGTTGCATGTACTTACCAAAAGAGATCTAGAGAATCAATGGGCATCGTGCGACTCACTTGACCTAGACAAAATCTTTTTTTTTGTGAAAGAAAATAGAAAAGAAAGGGTCCCGAGTAAAACAAGTTCAATAGACCTCCTATTTTAATTGGCATCTACAGGCCTCCAAAAGACATCAAGATAGGAAATTTGCATCATTACAAGAAGCAGTTTCTAAACAGGCTAAACAAAGAGTTGTGAAGCCAGAACTCTACCACCTCTTCAGCTGACCTTTTAAATATGATCACTATCCCTCTGTCAGCCGCTCTGGGAATTTATTCCCTTTACTCATCTCTACCTTCCTGTTGTTGTTGTTGTTAGGTGCTGTTGAGTCTCTTCTGACTCATAGTGACCCTATGTACAACAGAACAAAACACTGCCCAGTCCTGTGCCATTCTCACAATCTTTGCTATGTTTGAGCTCATTGTTGCAGCCACTTTGTCAATTCATCTTGTTGAGGGTCTTCCTCTTTTTTTGTTGACCCTCAGCTGTACCAAGCATGATGTCCTTCTCCAGGGACTGGTGCTTCCTGATAACATGTCCAAAGTATGTGAGATGAAGTCTTGCCATCCTTGCTTCTAAGGAGTATTCTGCCTGTACCTCTTCCAAGATGGATTTGTTCATTCTTTTGGCAGTCCATGGTATATTCAATATTCTTCACCAACACCATAATTCAAAGACATCAATTCTTCGGTCTTCCTTATTCATTGCCCAGCTTTTGCATACATTAAAAAAAAAAAAACCTGTTTCTGTTGAGTTGATTCCAACTCATAGTGACCCCATCAGGACAGAGTAGAACTGCCCCACAGGGTTTCCAAGGAGTATCTGGTGAATTCTAACTGCCAACCTTTTGGTTAGCTATGCCACCAGGGTTTGCATGCATACGAGCTGATTGAAAATACCATGGCTTGGTGAGGTGCACCTTAGTCTTCAAAGTGACATCTTTGCTTTTAAACACTTTAAAGAGGTCCTTTGCAGCAGATTTGCCCAATGCAATGAGTCAATTGATTTCTTGACTGCTGCTTCCATGGGTGTTCACTGTGGATCCAAGTAAAATGAAATCCTTGACAGCTTCAATCTTTTCTCCATTTTTAAGATGTTGCTTATTAGTCCGGTTGTGAGGATTTTTGTTTTTGTTATGTTGAGGTGTAATTCATACTGAAGGCTTTAGTCTTCGATCTTCATCAGTAAGGGCTTCAAGTCCTTCTTACTGTCAGCAAGCAAAGTTGTATCATCTGCATATCACAGGTTGTTAATGAGTCTTCCTCCAAACCTGATGCCACATTCTTCTTCATATACTATGGCTTCTTGAATTATTTGCTCAGCATACAGATTTAATAAGATGGTGAAAAGATACAACCCTGACACACAGCTTTCCTGACTTTAAACTCACACAGTATTCACTTGTTCTGTTTGAACAACTGCCTCTTGATCTATGTACAGATTCCTCATGAGCACAATTAAGGGTTCTGGAATTCCCATTCTTCACAGTGTTATCCATAAATTGTTATGATCCACATAGTCAAATGCCTTTGAAAATACCTATTCCTATTCCTCTGAAAATACCTTATCTGAACTCCCTTACTACCCTAAGGACTTTGTAGAAGAGAGGAAGGCAGATTCTGAGACATCCTTTAAGATCAAGTACGCCAACAAGCCTCAAAAACCTCCCAAAGTTATCTTTATCCCATGGTCAAAAGCAGAATTTCATGCAATAGTGAAGGAATTTCCTAACTCTCGGAAAGATCCAGAAAAATTTACCCATGAATTTAGAATTTTTGCTGAGACTTATGAACTTGTTCCGTCAAATTTATATAATCTAATACGTAAGTTACTGGGGCCGGGAGATGCCCAAAGATGGACTGGAGAAGCTAAAAGGAAAAAATCCTGAAAAGATCCTTAGCAATCCAGGCTCATGCCACTGGAATTGAACTACTAAATCGGACCAAGCCTATTGTCACCAGCCTTATTGATACTACCCCTAGGGTTTATCTTTGGAAAATAGATTGGACTAAAGTTCAGGGCTGTAAACAAGAGAAAGATGAAAATGTTTACAATTACAGAAACCATTTGACCAAATTTTTTATGGAAATTTCTGGATTTAACTTAGAAGAACCAGGATTTGGCATACATTTTAATTCCATTTTTCTTAATGGGTTCCACCTTGATTTGGATGAACTGGTCAAATGCCACAGGTAGACTGGGAAAATATTCCCACACCAGAGCTAACTACCTGAATTTACAAATTGGGGCAAACTTTAGAACAAAAACCTGAAGAAATAGAACAAAGAAGTAAAGCTAAACAGAACAAGTTAATGGCCCTGCAGTTACAACAGCTGCAATCTCCTAATTATAACAAATCCAAGGTCTATATGGGGACCAAATCCCCGAACAACACCCCTGTGATTTGTAATTATTGCAAGAAACCTGGACATTTCAAAACGGACTCTAAAAAGCTAGAAAAGAAAATGGGCATTCCACCCTTTATTACCTCTCAGGCCAAGCCTGAAGGAGGGTGCTCTGGGGACCATTTAGGTGTTTTTCCAATAGTAGCTTTAGATTCTCAAGGGGAAACTATCATTCAGATCAATGGAGAACTCGTAATTTTTTAATTGATACAGGTACGACTCTCTCTGCTATTAACCTCACATGTTTGCAAAACAATCTACCCTAGAGTACAAAGACCTCTAAAGTTGTGGGGGTTGCTAACCAAGAACAAATTTTAACTCATTTTTTTCCTGTTCCTATACCTTTGGGTCCTATTGAGGAATGCACCCTTTCTTAGTTTAGATACACACATTAATTTGCTTGCAAGAGACTATCTAAATGTAACTGCCATTTAAATTTCACTGAGAAAAGAGAAATATTGCTAGATTTGCCTGAAACCAAATTATACAACGATTCCCAAACAGGAGCAGCCCCAAATGAGGAAGAAGCTCTTTGTTATTTACAGGCAGTCTATTTGCTGCTGGAGGAAGGTAAACACTCAACTCCTGTCTCCTCCTCCTCACACTATCCACAATTCCTGAAGCCTCATGGACTACTATGTCTACTGACATTGGCCAGGTGCTGTTGGTGAACTCAATCCAAATTCAAAAATCTCCCAATAACGTTTGAGATGAGAAGCTAAAGAGGGAATTGCTCTTATAATTAAAGATTTCCTTGTTAAACGTTTAATCATCCTATATACAAGTTCTTGTAACACCTCTATTTTTCCAGTAAAAAAGCCAAATAATTGTGGATCCCAAGATTTATGTGCTATCAATTGCACCGAGATCACTAGGTTTCTATTGGTTCCCAATCCCCATATGCTTCTTTCCAGTGTTCCCCCTAATGCCACTCACTTTATACTGGTTGACCTTTGAAGTGCATTCTTTAATATTCCTGTACACCCAGATAGCCTATATTTTTTCATGTTTACTTGGGAGAACTAACTATATACTTGTTCTGTAATACTTCAGGGCTTTAACAAATCCCCAATCTATTTTTCACAAAATTTGCACACTAACACGCAGCCTTGACAGTTTACTAAAGCGTATACTTTGTTACACAACGTGGATGACTCGCTGGTCTGTTCTACCTCCCACTCTGTATCCTCCTATTACAACATTTGTCCACTGAAGAGCACAAAGTATCCAAAGAAAAATTATATTTGGTCCAAACTTCAGTTTTAAATATTTGGGCCACATCATTTATGCAAAAAGAAGTACTATAGACACCAAGAGAAAGAAAGCTATCCTAGCCTACCCTATTCCTAATTCCAAAAACAAATTGAAGGTGTTTCTTGGGCTCTGTGGATACTGCCAAGCATGGATACCAAATTTTTCTTTATTGGCTCAGCTGCTACATAAAGATTTAAAAACCTCTGAACTAGATCCGTTCCAATTGTCAGAGGATGGTAAGAAGGCCATCTAACAACTAAAAGAATCTGTAATTAATACTTCTGCCTTAGGATTTCCTAATTATAATCCAGAGTTTTCAGTGTTTGTACATGAAGTGTCCAGCAATGCATTAGGAGCTGTCACCCAAAAACATGGAAGAAAACAAAGACTCAATGGGTATTATAGTATTCAATTAGATCCTATAGGTATGGGCTACCCCCTGTCCTCAGGGCACTTGCCACAACCATTAAACTGGTTGAAAGTGTGGCAGACATTGTTTTGGGAAAGTATTTAGATGTCTGTGTTTCCCATGCAGTGTTAGCCAATTTAAATTCAACTTTGACCCAGCATTTATCAGCTAATAGACTAACTTCCTATGAAGTTCATCTTTTAGCTGTTTGTAATATTTGGTTGCATGGTGTAACCTTATTAAACCCACCTACTTTATTACCCCCACTTTATGAAGATGATTACACTATCCATGACTGATTAAATTGTCCCCCAGACAAGACTTACAAGAGACCTCATTTGCAAATCTTAACTTGGTTTTATTTATTATGAATCATATTTAAAACCTGAATCTACTGGCTCTCATTACCAGGGAGGTTATGCTGTGACCACATCCATCAAAGTCCTCGAAAATGGCACCCTTCCTGAAGTCTCTTCGGCTCAAAAAGCTGAACTAATCATGCTCACGAGGGCTTGAAAATTGGCTTCCGGAGAGTCAGTAAGTGTTTACACAGACTTGAGGTATGAATTTGGGGTGGTTCATGATTTGGGGAAATTATGGAAACAGAGCCCCGCGCATCTGTCAGTTTGTCGTACTGTGTTGGCTTGCGTGTTGCTGTGATTCTGGAAACTATGCGACCAGTATTTCAAAGACCAGAAGGGACATCTATAATGCACAGATTTCAGTGATGCTTCCAGACTATGACAGACTAGGAAGAAGGAACTGGTGGTTTACTTCTGAAAGACATAACCAGTGAAAACCTAATGAATACCAACAGAACATTGTCTGGTATAGTGCTAAAGATGAGCCCCTCAGGTTGGAAGTCACTCAAAATACGACTGGGGCAGAGCTGCCTGCTCAAAGTAGAGTCAACCTTAAAGATGTGGATGAAGTCAAGGTTTTGGAATCTTCATTTGCTAATGTGGCATGACTCAAAACGAGGGGAAAAAGCTGCAAAAAGCCATTAATAATTGGAGTATGGAATGTACAAATTATGAATTTAGGAAAATTGGGGTCATCAAAAATGAAATGGACCACATAAAGATTGATATCCTAGGCGTTAGTGAGCTGAAATGGACTGGTATTGACCATTTCGAATTTGACAATCATGTGGTCTACTACCCTGGGAATAATAAATTGAAGAGGAATGGTGTCACATTCATCCTTAAAAAGAACATTTCAAGATCTATCCTGAAGTGTAACGTTGTAAGTGATTGGATAATATCCTTACACCTAGAAGGAAGACCAGTTAATATGACTGTGTTGGTCATCTAGTGCTGCTATAACAGAAATACCACAAGTGGATGGCTTTAATAAAGAGTTTATTCTCTCACAGTGCAGAAAGCTAGAAGTCTGAATTCAGGGCACCGGCACCAGGAGAATGCTTTCTGTCTCTGTCAGCTCTGGAGGAAGGTCCCTGTCATCAATAGTTCCCTTGTCAAGGAGATTCTCAGCACAGGGACCCCAGGTCCAAAGGACACGCTCTGCTCCTGGTGCTGCTTTCTTGGTGGAACGAGATCTCCAAGTCTCTCTGCTCACTTCTCTCTTTCATATCTCAAGAGAGATTGGCTTAAGACACTATCTAATCTTGTAGACCTCATCAATATAACTGCCCCTAATCCATCTTATTACATCATAATGATAGGATTTACAACTCATAGGGAAATCACATCAGTGACAAAATGGTAGACAATCATACAATACTGGGAATCATGACCTAGCCAAGTTGACAGATATTTTTGGGGGACACCATTCAATCCATGACGACGACTATTATTCAAATTTATGCACCAACCACTAATGTCAAAGATGAGGAAATTGAAGATTTTTACCAACTTCTCCAGTCTAAAATTGATCAAACATGAAATCAAATAAGTTGATAATTACTGGTGATTGGAATGCAAAAGTTGGAAACAAAGAAGAAGAATCAGTAGTTGTAAAATATGGTCTTGGTGATAGAAACGATGCTGGAGATCTCATGATAGAATTTTGCAAGATCAATGACTTCTTCATCGCAAATACCTTTTTTCAACAACATAAATGGTGACTATTCATGTGGACCTTGCCAGATGGAATATACTGGAATGAAATTGACTACATCTGTGGAAAGAGACGATATAGAAGCTCAATATCATCAGTCAGAACAAGGCCAGGGGCCATCTGTGAAATAGACCATCAATTGCTCATATGCAAGCTCATGTTTTAACTGAAGAAACTTACAGTAAGTCCACAAGAGCCAAAGTATGACCTTGGGTATATCCCACCTGAATTTAGAGACCATCTCAAGAATAGATTTGATGTATTCAACACTAATGACTGAAGACCAGACAAGTTGCAGAATGACATCAAGAACATCATACATGAAGAAAGCAAAAGGTCACTAAAAAGACAGGGAAGAAAGAAAAGACCTAAATGGATGTCAGAAGAGATTCTAAAAATTGCTCTTGAATGCCAAGTAGCTAAAACAAATAGAAGAAATAATGAAGTAAAAGGGTTGAACAGAAGATTTTGAAGGGCAGATTGAGAAGACAAAGTAAATTATTGTAACAAAATTTGCATAGACCTGGAGTTAGAAAACCTAAAGGGAAAAACATGCTCGGCATTTCTCAAGCTGAACGAATTGAAGAAAAAATTCAACCCTACAGTTGCAATATTGAAGGATTCTATGGGGAAAATATTAAACAATGCAGGAAACATCAAATGACAGTGGTCATAGAAATGATCAAAGAATTTCGCTAGAAATTCTTGATCACAAGGAGGAAATGTGCAAGAGTTCCAAAACTGAGGTGTCTAGCATGCCTAGGGTAGCTAGCTCAGGTGTAGGCCTGACTCTATTTTGTGACTTCTGCTTCTGCATTCCTGAGAATGTAGCCTTGACTTCTTTATATGGATATGGCCCTGTGCCTCTGGTTGGTGGAACCAGTAGACTAACCTCTTCCCATTAATATGCTTAAGGACTGGGGCCTCTGGCTGGGAGAAACCAGCAGATTGACTTCTTCCCATTCATATGCATATTATCTTGGGCCTCTGGCTGGACAGAAACTGCAGACCCTGGCCCCATATCAATCATCTTGTGACTCTCTGAGCAAGTACTTCCACAATTATGTGAGTGTACTAAATCCCCTTAACCCACATATACTCGGTTAATCAATCCCAACCAGCCTTGCTTCAAGATATCCTGCCTTCCACTCTATTGGTTGCTCGTCTATCAATCAGAATATTATAAGCTAAGTTTCTGATTCAACCCTATAACTATGTCCATGTGACTGTAGCCTTTTGGATTGCCTTTTTTCACTTTGTGAGATCCTATGTGTCCCCAGCTCCAGTGCCTTTGTTCTCAATAAATCTCTTTACTTTGATTTTAAACAGAGTACCACATAGTGTCACTTGACAACACCTGATGGGAATTAATTACCAAAGGTAAAGCAGAGCCAAATAATAATCAAGTCAGACAAAAATATCTCTAAACATAATGATTAACCTGATTTTTAAAGAGCTTCAGATATAACACATAATAATCTTGAGACATAATATCATATAGTCAGGATATACCAAGATTATCATATCTCCAAACATGTGAATAGTAATAAAAACTCCTTGAGTAAATGATGTGAATTCCCCAGTTAAAACCATCAGCTTTGATGATGCTAGATTTAAAAGAAGCAAAGTCATGACCAAGTTAGCAATTAAAAACAATAAAATTATAACGTAATATCAGGTACTTGTTACCTAATGTCAGGCAAAAACATAGAGGAAATATCAACAAGTAAATTTTTAACCCAAAGAGAACCAGGCACTTCTATTGATTAGTTAACACGTTTTATGTAATTTATAATATTAAAGAAATCTTTTTAGCACTTTTCTCAGAAACAAATCCTTTGTGGCTTTCCATGATGTTTCAAAGTTGTCAGGAGTTTATCATAGGTCATTGAGAAACAATACTTAAGTTATTTAACCAAAGATCTTAAAGATAAAAATTTTAGCTTCTATCAAAGCTATGAAGCTTGATTTTCAGCTCAGGAATTTATTCTAATGAGATGCTTAACCCTTGCCTTGGAGACAGATTTCACAAAGAATACACTAACTCTCCAACTCAGTAATTAAACAAATTTTCTTACATTAACAGCAAAAAAAAAAAAAAAACCAACTTTTTGCTATTTGACAGTAAAGATTTTAGAAATTCTCATAAATTAATCCATCAAACTTTCAGCCAGACAGATAAAAACGTTGACCATATCAAATGAATTTCCTTTTTATAAACTTCTAAAGTTTGTCTGTTTCATATTTCTTACAGTACAAACCTTTAAGTGACAACAATGAACATACTCACTAGCAGACCCAAATATATATCCTTTCTCTGTGGCATAAAAAACAAAATTATATGAACTTAAATTATAACAAATGTTAACTCAATTTAATATCAGTAAGTTACCTAAAGATCTTGGAAATTATATTAAGCCTACATGCTACAAAACGTAATTACTGTTGAAAAAAAGTTTCTTTAAATAGTCTATATTTTTATTCACCCTTTTTACATTTCCCATATTTTCCCCAATCTATCTTTAGCCCTTTAAGGTTTTATCAACTGGTTTTGGAAACCACAAAGTCTCTGCTCAACCAACCAATTCATTGAATTGAATATAACCTTAACTATCTGGCTAGGGGTGGAAACATTTTCCCAGGCCATTTCCCAGTGTGTCTCATTGTTATTTCTATCTTTCAGCTTCTTGGAATTCCTCTACAATAGTGAGAACTTGTTCATAGTTCTTTTAAGATGAGGAGCCACCCAATTTCTGATAACTATAGGAAGACAGCATTTTTCTTATTTTTCTTTGTCTTAAAAGATCTTCACCTAGTTAGGAGGGTTTTTTCAAAAGATTCCCTGGACCTGCATGGCCTTAGAGGCTAGGGGCCAAGGAGTCACTATCCCACCCTGCCCTTCCTGTCTTTTGACTCTTGGTCAAAGATGAGAATTAGTCATCCTAATTCATTTACGTATGTTTAAGTTGGCCAAGGTGTTTTAAAAGACAAAAAATAACCAAATTCTTTCACTTTTAATATTCTCTTGGTAAGCAGTTTTGCCTTCTCATTATCACAACTTTTTATTTACCCAGCAAATGCCAAAACTCTTTAGTAATTTTGTAAATGAACCCATTAATCCTTGGCTAGCCTTTTTTTCTCCCCCTCTAGGCTTGTCTTATGTCTCCTTTTTCCCATTCTGGAACTACTGATTTAGGAAATAATATTGGAATCATTATTCCCTGTCCTTGAGCATAGAGAATGTGACCCAGCTGGAGATGGGCTCACAAGGACACACAAGGACACATCAACTAGGCCCTGAGATAAAGACAATAACTAGGACAATCTTAGAAAATATCTTTTAGGGAACCAGTCACATAAGCCAATCACACAGAACAGGAAAGATTTTCCACTCTTATCTTTTTCTATTATCATTTAGTGAATAGAAAATTTGTTGGACCAATGAAGACCCTCATAACTGTCATTACTGAAACCTGTACCAATTATTATTAAGAAAGATGATTCAAAATGTAGAATCATATTGATCTAGTAGTTTTTAGCCAATCAGTGAAAAGGCCAAGTTTTCCATGATTTTACCCATTCTGTGATGTTAATATATACTGATGATTCTGCAATGTTCCTCGGATTCGGGCAGACATTCATTCACTCTGGCAGCATGCTTGACCGCTTCCCACTTTTGCCTTTTTGAATATATGCCAAATAAAACTTTCTTTTTGCTTTACTAAACTTTGTGATGTTTTTTCCCTACAACACTACTAGTTTTACTTTAAGACAAATTTACGCTTTTTTATATAAAACATTTCACATAATATCTAGCTTAAGTTACTTAGGTTATTTTTTTTCCACTTAAAACTGCGTGCACTTTTTTTTTTTAATTGTGCCTTAGGTGAAAATTTACAAAACAAATCAGTTTCTCATTCAATAATTTATACACAAATTGTTTTGTGACATTGGTTGCAATTCCTGTGATGTGTGGACACTCTCCCCTTCCCCACCCTGGGTTCTCCGTTTCCATCTGCCCATCTTGCCTGCCCCTTCCTGCCTTCTCATGTTTGCTTTTGGGCAGGTATTGCCCATTTGGTCTCGTGTACATGGTTGAACTAAGCAGCACATTTCTCATGTGTGTTATTGTTTGTTTTATAGACATGTCTAATCTTTGGCTAAAGGGTGAACTTCGGGAGAGGCTTTAGTTCTGAATTAAAAGGATGTCCAGGGGTCATAGTCTTGGGAGTTCCTCCAGTCTCTATGAGACCAGTAAGTCTGGTCTTCTTGTGTGTGTGAATTTGAATTTTGTTCTACATTTTTCTCCTGCTCTGTATAGGACCCTGTACTGTGATCCCTGTCAAAGTGGCTGGTGATGGTAGCTGGGCAATATCTAGTTGGTCTGAGCTCAGGCTGGTAGAGGCTGTGGTACTTGTGGTCCATTAGTCCTTGGACTAATCTTTCCCTTGTGTCTTTTGTTTTCTTCATTCTCCTTTGCTTCAGATGGGATGGGACCAGTAGATGTATCTTAGATGGCCACTGGCAAGCTTTTAAGACCCTAGATGCTATTCACCAAAGTTGGATGTAGAACATTTCCTTTAAGAACTATGTTACGCCAATTGACCTAGATGACCCCTGTGTCCATGATGCATGGCCCTCAGCCCCAGTAACTCAGTCCCTCAGGGTGTTTGTGTGTTTCTATGAAGCTTCTATGACTTTGCCTTGGTCAAGTTGTCCTTAGAAAGTTTTGCTTTTAAGATTGACATACTACAGAACATAAAAATCTTTGTCAGAATGAATTCATTTTCATTAGTTCCTGGAAATATTTAGACTGTTAAATTTATATAAGCACTTATTTATCATTAAACCAATGAGAAGAAATAGTATAATCTAATTTTATAACACCATCCAGAGGCAGGACATTATTACTTTTTCAAAACCATATCTTTTGCATGCTTTATAGGATCTTTTAGAGAAGAAATTTAGAAGAATTTGTCCCGTTTTTAAGGCTTTGTTGTACCAATCAGAATAAACAATCTACCCTTTTTTCAGTGCACTTTTCAAATAGCTCAAAGTAGCTATTAAAAGTCCAAATCATAAGACACAAGCTAAAAGCAGTTTTTCTTAGGGGGGCGGGGACTGAGATCTCCATGAAAAACAGTAACTGTCAGTCATGGCTTCCAACCTGATACAAGACAGAAATTCAGACATTACTCTCTAGATCAGAGGCAAACTCTCACACCAAAACAAGACAGAAAATCACATAAACGCACTGGTCTCTGAGGTTAGCTCAAAGGCCAGGCTTATACAATACCACATAACATAAACAATCCCAGTGTTTTAAAATGTATACAGCAATTCTTTGGTAAGATTGACCCAACTGAACAGAAAAACAAGTTCCAGGTAAAACTTAAACTTATTAATTTGTCTGAGTCTCAGATGGAGTGGTGTCAGACCCTCCAATAACACTGAGCATCAGACAAAAGTTCCCTAAAGAAGAAAGAAAAGACAACACAAATGGGAGCACATTTTCCCGAATTTGAAAGCGGGGGGAAAAAAAAGACAGAGCAAATGGGAACTCATTTTCCCAAAGTGATCACTGTAATTCCAAGTTACTTCTAGTAAATTCAGCTTACGGTGCTTATGAACACAAACCCCAAACCAGCATTCCGGTAGAGAGAAATCCAAACTTATTTATCAAGGATGTTAAAAATAGGTTGAAACTGTGGTTTCCTAGAGTCAAATAAAATTCCTAGCAGGGTTGGGAACAGCTTCCCAGTCCACTCTGTGGTGTTTGATTAGCTTAGACAATTCAGAGTGAAGTACATTTAGGAATACGGAGTTGAAAGCTATTTCAGCTCCAGACCCTGTTAGATTTCAGCCAGAGTGTTCAGCAAAAAGTTTGCTCAAGCAGTTCCTATAATTATACTTTAGTCCAATCTGACACTAAGTAATGTCTAACAGTAAGAACGTGTACTCTTTTAAAATAAAAGTAAAGAGATTTATTGAAGGTTCAAGACAGTTCAAACTGAGGACGGTCTGATCTCACAGAGTGAAACCAAACATTTCAAAAAGAGGAGTCACAGAGGCATATTTATGAGGCAAAATACAACATTCTGATTGGAAGTTGCAAGATTAGGCAAGCAGTAGGTGGGACAACTCAAAGCAGGGCTTTCAAGTGATTGGTTGGAAACACAAATATGGTCTATTTGGATTGGTTAGTTTAAAAACATGACCAAGGGGGGCGGGTTACAGGGTGGTCACAAGGTAATTATCTTAAAATAGTTCCTGAGGGCTGCTCAAGGAATTCCTGATAAGGACCTTGTGTCAAGACCCTCCTTTAGAAACATTTTTTCCATATCTTAATTTAACCACAGAGAAAAACATTTCCTTTGTTATGTACTTAAGTCCATCTAAGGGCTTGACAGTTGCAGGGAAAATAAGCAAAAGTTAAGCTGGAGTCTGGGCTTAGACCTGGGCTGATCATTCTAATACGAGTCAGCTGCCTTAATTTTGGAATTCTCACACAGTTTAAAAAGTATCTCAGGACAATAGTTTGGGGGGTTCATCCAGCCTCCATGGCTCCTGTCATGGATTGAATTGTGTACCCCCAAAATAGCTATCAACTTGGCTGAGTCATAATTCCCAGTATTGTATGATTGTGTACCATTTTGTAAATCTGATGTGATTTCCTTATGTGCTATAAATTCTATCATTATGATGAGGTTATATGTGATTTCCTTATGTATTGTAAACTCTGTCACTATGATGAGGTTATACTGATGAGGTTTAGATAGTGTCTTAATCCAATCTCTTTTGAGATATAAAAGAGAGAAGCGAGCAGAGACACATGGAAACCTCATACCACCAAGAAAGCAGTGCTGGGAGCATAGCTCGTCTTTTGGACCTGAGGTTCCTGCATTGAGATGCTCCCAGACCAAGGAAAGACTGGTGCATCACAAGGACCTTCCTCCAGAGCCAACAGAGAGAGAGAGCCTTCTCCTGGAGCTGATGCCCTGAATTTGGACTTGTAGCCTACTGGACTGTGAGAGATTAAACTTCTCTTTGTTAAAGCCATCCACTTGTGGTATTTCTGTTAGAGCAGCACTGGATGACTGAGACAGCTCCAGAAAGTCTGGAGTCCATGAGAGTTTGAAATTCTGTTCTGCATTTTCCCACTTTTGATCAGGATTCTTCTACAGAATCTTTGATCAAAACGTTCAGTAATGGTGGATCTTGTCTGTTTTGAACACAGGCAAACAGTCAAAACTCTGAGCTACAGTTGAACACTTGGGTACAGATCCTGCACTACAAAGACAATAAGTCTTACACATGGCCCTTTTCTGTTTTCGTGGTTGCTGTACTGTATTCAGCAGATCCAGAATCATTCACAGCATGTTTTCTCAAGAAACCCCTTGGGAAAAGGTTTCTGTGATGAAAAATAATTTGGGAAATACTGCATACCCTGTCTTCCACTTAGAGCTTCACCATGATTGTTAGTATATTATAAGCTCTGCGAAGTATTCAGAAATCTCTCCAACTTCCCTTTTAGGTCCTAACTACCAGCAACTATAGCTTAATCAAAACTTGCTCATACCAACTTTAATTACTTCTATGCCCTCAAGGGCTAGTGATATCAGCCCTATGCATTAGTCTTCCTTTTAGCACTTTTAAATAAAAGCATAAGTAAAAAGCGTAGGTAGATTTGAACATATCTGGCAGAATGAACTGTGTTCTTTTTTCTGTTTGGGCTTTTTTTTTTTTTATTTTAAATCCACTTATACCCCCTCATCAGAGACTCTACTATCTGAATCTTCTGCTGATTGTGCAGTGGCCCTAACCTGGTTCTCCAGCTCCAGATAATTGGACTAGGGATAGTCACCTGGCACAAGGAAGGAGGGTGGATCAATAGATTGGCCATTTGGCCAGCAACCTCTGACTCGTATGGCCTGAATCAAAAAGACAGAGCCTGTAGTGAAGTTACCAGCTTGTGGTAGGACAGAAGGATGCAGATGCTTGGAGTGGAGCTGAGTCAAATGAATGATAAAGGACATACTCAAATGAGCTTTGATGATCACCTATGCTGAGCAACCCAAACTGCCTTGAGTCCAGAAATAGTTTCACTGAGGGAAGTCCAGCTGCTTCACTGCTCTTGTCTGAGATTAATGTTTCCTACTGTAATAATTCCCCTGTATTTGAAATAGCTTACATGGCTCTCTGTTTCTTATAGTCAAACAATTCCAATGTAAAAAACAACTTACAAAGTGCTCTTCTGAGCACAGTGGCCATATGTAGCAATATGAAACATGGTAACAATCTTTAATGAACTGAGAATCCAAATCAAACCAGATTTGCTGCCACTGAGTTAATTCCAACTCATGGTGACCCCATGTGTTGTAGAGTAGGACTTCTCCATAGGGTTTTCTTGGATGTAATCTTTATGGAAGCAGATCACCAGGCTTTTCTCCCATGGGGTCAATGGGTGGGTTCAAACTACCAAACTTTAGGTTAGTAGTTGAGCACAAACTGTTTGCGCCACCTGAATTGACAATGTTGTTATTGTTGTTAGGTGCCGTCAAGTTGGTTCCAACTCATAGCAACCCTGTGTACAACAGAACAAAACTCTGCCTGGTCCTGCGCCATCCTCACAACTGATGCTATGTATGAACCTATTGTTACAGCCACTGTGTCAATCCATGTGGTTGAGGATCTTCCTCTTTTTTGCTGACCCTCTACTTTACAAAGCACGGTGTCCTTCTCCAGGGACTGGTCCCTCCTGATAACATGTCCAAAGTACATGAGACGAAGTCTTACCATCCTCTCTCCTAAGGAATATGCTGACTGTACTTCTTCCAAGACAGATTTGTTTGCTCTTTTGGCAGTCCATTGTATATTCAATATTCTTCACCAATACCATAATTCAAAGGCAACAATTCTTCTTTGGGCTTCCCGGTTCATTGTCCAGTTTTCACATGCATATGGGGCAATTGAAAACACCATGGCTTTGGTAAGGCGCACCTTAATCTTCAAAATGACATCTTTGCTTGTTAACTCTTTAAAGAAGTCTTTTGCAGAGAATTTGGCCCGTGCAATACATTGCTTGATTTCTTGACTGCTGCTTCATGGATGTTGATTGTGGATCCAAGTAAAATGAAATTTGTGACAACTTCAATATTTTCTCCGTTTATCATGATGTTGCTTATTGGTCCAGTTGTGAGGATTTTTGTTTTGTTTATGTTTAGGTATAACCCACTTTTTTTTAGAAGTAGATTGCCAGATCCTTCTTCCTCGTCTGTCTTAGTCTAGGTGATGCTGCTGGTATTTGAAATACCAGTGGCATAGCTTCTGGTATCACAACAACATGCAAGCCACTACAATACAACAAACTGACAGACAAGTGGTAGGAACTGACAATAAGGATGTAGAAATAAAACACAAATATAAGTCAGATGACTAACTATAAACCAAACCCACTGTCGTTGAGTTAATTCCAAGTCATAGTGACCCTGTAGGACAGAGTAGAACTGCCCCATAGGGTTTCCAAGGCTGTAAATCTTTATGAAAGCAGACTGCCACATCTTTCTCCTGTGGAGCGGCTGGTAGGTTCAAATTGCTGACCTTTTGGTTAGCACCTTACCACCATGTTATCGGGGGTCTCAGGTCTCACTCGCTGCAGCTACAGACACAAAATGGGTGAAAGCGAAAGCAGCTTTATTTGGTTGGCCAAGCAAAGGAGCACACGAGGACTTTGATCGCCAAGATGTCTCCCTGAACAATAGCTGAGAGGGCTTTTATTAGGGACAAAAACTGAGGGAGAGTAGTTATGGGAGGAGCAGGGTCGCTGATTGATCTGGCCCGAAAAGGCATTCTTGGGGCAGTTCTCTCGTCCGCGCCTGCTCAGTCCGGAAGAGGGGGCCACAAAGATGACATTTTGCCCACGTCTGGGGCATAGACGGGGATGTGTTTTCAGCCTTGTGATGTCAAAAGGTCAGGTTGAGGACTCGCTGGTCGCTGCTGCACATGTCAGGCGGGCCAGATTTAGTGTCAACTGGTTTGGTGACCCCAGTCTCCTACTTTCTTGCTCTGACTGGAAGCTGGCAGCTTGCCTAAAAAGGAAAACAGCTGAAGGGAGAAGTTAGCCTTTTCTTGCCTATGATGGCTGCCCTGAGACCGCTGGTCTCAACCAGGGTTGCTTCTGACAATAAAAGACTGCTTATAAAACTGTTAAGGTATAGTGAGTTAAAAATAATCAAAACTCAAAGAAATTGAAACATAAGGTTTATATTGAGCAGTTATTCTATATGCATATAAGGAGATCATTCTGATTCCCCCCTCCAAAAAAGCAAATGGCTCAAAGTAGGCTGGTGACAATGAGGCTTATAAAGAGAAGAGGAGGAAGAAGAACAGAAAATCAACCATTGGCTAATCTTAATATGATTGATTGAACCCTGCCCTCCCCCTTTTACTGAGATCAACTGATATCTGGTCACAAGGTGGTCTCTGGCCCTCCACCCACCTTCAGACATGATATTTTTTGAAATTTAAATTGAGCAAGCTTGGCTTCAAACAGCAAAGGAAAGATTAGCAACTTTGGGTGAAAAACAGCCCTGGCATGACTTAGTCAGGAATTGTTACGGTTAATACTTGGTTTCGCCGGTAGGAAAAATCTTAAAATGAAAGATGTCTGTTATTAATGTTTCTCTTGAACAAGTGTAAAGAGAGCACTGGATTTAGAGTAATAAAACCTGAATTTTCCAGACCTGGGGCTCAGTCAGGGTTTTGCCAGGAAAAAGATGGCACATTCAAAAGGTTCAATTCAGGAATATTTGATGAAACTTTTGGGGTAATAGATGGGTTAGTTATACTGATGTGATGGTTTCCTACCATACACATTTGTCAAAACTCACAAACTATACATTTTATATACGTGCAGTTTATTGTACATCAATTACACCTCAATAAAGTTGAAAAAAAGAAAAGGAATATTTAATGAAAGGACTATTTAAGAGGTGCGAGCAGGAACAAGGATAAAGTGTCCATGGATGAGCAATTCTGAGAAGCCATCACCATTATCATTGTTATGTTGTTGTTAGGTGCTGTCATAGTGACCTTATAGGACATGATAGTGGAAGAGGCTGCATAGGTCTGGCTCACTACTATTACTCCCCATTGCTAACCCCCGCATTGTCTCATGATCTTGTTTTCCCCTCCCATTCCAGTCTCTATAAAAAATTTAAGAATAACCAATGTTTCTCCTTGGAGGGTGGAAAACAAGTGATAATGATCTAGGAATGAAAAACTGAACAAAGCACCCATCTTGTGACAAGAAAACCAGGATGTCACCAGATAACCCCCAAGAATACCAGTAAAAGATTAACTCATCTGGGGCATGACCACCTCAAGGGGAAACTAACACAAACTTCTAAGACCCAGAATCCTGTCCATATAAAAGCCTTCAGCCAATCTCCAGTGGGGGAGATGGGTTTTTTTGGAGGAATCTATTCCCCTCTATCTCCTATATATCAATATATAATAAAACTCTTGCTGCTCACCTCACCCGTCTCAGAACTGGCTGTTGCGACAGGCGGCTCCAATCCGCGTTATTGCAATAACAAATTTGGTGGCCCATATGGGGAGCTCCAGCCACTTGAGATGCTGTGGCCCTGGGACAGGGCCTGGGGCTGATCAACAGCTCTCCCAACAAGTGGCCACTAGGGGTTTCGTTTGTCTCTGGGGAGACTGTTGGCCAGAACTGGGTCTGCCACGGCACCCCTGGTCCCCAACCATACCAAAAAGAGGTGGGTGAAAGAAAGCAAGGCCTGCATAGGATGGCTCCCAAGGTGAGTCCGTGACTCCTCTCCCTGTTGTGCTCAGGGCTGGGGCAGACAGGGCGGGCCCGAGGGCTCTGGAGCGGAACCTGAGCCCTTGGTTTCTTAGGTGGGAGGCACCTCAGATGACCGATCTCATGAGTAGGATCGCAAGAAGGGACCTGTGGTGACTCTAGAGTCTTTGTTTTAGGGTGTGTGAATGCCCCTGGGATTGTCTGGGAGGTTGAGGTTGCCAAGATCACCTCTGTCACCTGAAAAGGTTGTCTGAGAGGTTGAGGCTGCCAAAATCACCTTCGTCGTCTTGGTGGGATCATGTTTTGTGTTTGTTTACTGTTATTTATGTGTACTTATCCCTGTGAAGCCCCAGTGTTCTTGTGTCATCATCGTGTTAACCCTTACCTATAAAAACCTGTCACCAGATTCACGAATATTTTTGGTTCAAGTTTTTTTTTTTAGTTCTGAGAAAAACGTCTCCAAGGAGGTTGGAGGCCCAGAATAGGAATTCAGGGAATTCTGACTGAATTGAGCATAATTAGAAATGAGATGGATTTTCAGATAGACCGTATAATAAATCACCATTGGGCTCAGAAAAGAGGGACTCGTCCATTGGTAAAAAAAAAAAGCATGCTCAAGAAAAACATCCATTATAAGAGGAGGCCCGTCTATCCCAGCCAAATCTCCTCTAGGCTGCATTCTAGCAAACTGGAAGGGGTATAACTATGAGCTTATGACAAAGGAGAAAATGATATGCTTATGTAATAATGTATGGCCCCAATACCAGCTGGGGGATCAGGAACATTGGCCCCCAAAATGGGTCTTTGGCTTATAGCACAATTTTTCAGCTTGACTTGTTTTGTAGAAGAAAAAAAAAGGGGGGGAGGAAGTTCCCTTTATCCAAGCTTTCATGTCTCTCTATCAAACTTTGAATCCCTCT
Organism: Trichechus manatus latirostris; assembly: GCF_000243295.1. Classification (NCBI taxonomy): domain Eukaryota; kingdom Metazoa; phylum Chordata; class Mammalia; order Sirenia; family Trichechidae; genus Trichechus; species Trichechus manatus. The sequence goes on along the minus strand of NW_004443945.1, from coordinate 23,919,855 downwards.
AACCGGGTTCTTTTCCAGAAAGCCAAAGGCAAAAGTGCTTCCCAAATCCTCACTGGAGGATCCCCTCTTGGAAGGACTAGCCCTGACAACTGCTTTGGCTCCCCCTCCCCCATATAGGGAAGGTGCGGTAGAAGCTGACAGGTAGGGTTGAGGAATGATGGCAGAATACCCCACCAGAAGGCTGAGCCTGATTCTAGTTCAGCCAGCTTGGGAGAAACTGACGAAGGAAGGGAATTGGGAAGTAGGAGTCCGAATTCATCCAGTATGGTCTCCCCCCACACACACACACCTGTCAGGGTACTGTTTTCGGTGACGGCACTGTCAGGGTCTGGGCAGGGTAATTTCCCTTAAGAGAGATCCCAGCTGGAATGGATGCTGAGGGACGGCCTTGAGGAACATAACCCCCCTTACCGGGGTGACCCAAATAGAATGACAGAATTATTCCTCTCCATTTTCTTTACTCACCGTCCCACTTGGGCAGACATACAGGCCCTTTTAACTACTTTACTGACTTCAGAGGAGTGTCGCATGGTGTTAGAACAGGCTCAAAAGGAGGCCCCGTAATCTGAACCCATTAACTTGACCTTCGGGAATGGAGGCCATTCCAACATGAAACCCGGGTTGGGATCATAATCAAGAGGAGTGGGTAGATTGACTTCAACTATACAGGGATTATTTGATTGCAGGACTGAGGAATGGGGCCCCTACACCCAAAACTCTCAAAAAGTTAGGGCAGTCATTCAAGGGGAAAAGGAAGACCCATCAACTTTCTTAGAGAGAGCGACAGATGCAGTCCGCCAATACACCAATACAAATCCTGATGACCCTAACAATTCCTGGCTTCTAAATATACTTTCATTTCCCAAAGCGCTCCCGATATTCAGAAGAAGTTGCAGAAGTTGGAGGGGGGACTCGGGATGACCACAGGGCAGTTACTCGAGATTGCTTTTAAAGTCTTCAATAATAGAGATCAGGTGGCGAAGTTAAGGAAAAACAAAAACTGAAGCAAAAAGCAGCTTTGCCGGCAGCTGCCTTAGCCTCTCCAGATCTGGAAGAAAAACAGGGGGCCAGGAGAAGAACAATCCCAGGGCATGGGAAGGTGCCACCCCTGGTTCTGACCAGTGTACTTACTGTGAAAAACACAGACACTGGAAAAGAGAATGTCTGGAGGACAGAGGAAGGCAGCCATGACCCACTACCCTCCAAGCCTATCAGGAGGGGCCCCTGCAGGGAGATGATTCACACTGATGGAGCCCAGGGCTAGAACCTTCGTTGCCTATCTCCCACTGTGAGCCTCGGGTGACCCTAAATATGGGAGGGTGCCCTATCGACTTTATTCTGGATACAGGAGCCACCTTTTTGCTTTGAACACTGCTGAATCTCCCCTTAGTCCGCGCACTGCTCCAGTGGTGGTGGTCTCAGGGAAGCTTGCCACCCAACCTCTCCTCCAACCAGTAAATTGTGAAGTTGGAAAGAAACTGTTATATCATGAGTTCCTTTACATGCCGGAATGCCTGGTCCCCCTTTTAGGGAGGTACCTCCTATTGAAACTGGGGGTCCAAATCACTTTCAAACCATCCCAACTACTGGTATAAATCCCACCAGAAAATGCATGTGCCTTGCAGATGGCACTGTTGCAAGAAGAAATAGTGACACCTAGTGGCACTCCGTTCCATATTCAACAAAAGGTGAATCTGGAGGTCTGGGCATCAGAAAGACCTGGGTGAGCGAAGTCAGCCACACCAGTTAAAATAACTTTAAAACCTGGAGCACCTGTTATAAACCAAAGTCAATATTCCCTCCATAAAGAAGCCTTAGAAGGAATTGTACCATTGGTTTATCAATATATAGAAATTGGACTTTTAAAATTCTGCTGGTCTCCATATAACACCCCTATCCTACTGATGTTGAAGCCAAGGACAGGGGAATATTGATTTGTTCAAGACTGAAGGAAAATCAACCAAATAGTTGAGGATATTCATCCTGTTGTGCCCAACCCATATATCCTTTGGTTACTATACCTAGTCAATGTGCTCGGTTTTCGGTATTGGACTTAAAGGATGCTTTCTTTTGCATTCCTCTACATCCCAAGTCTTAGCCTCTGTTTGCCTTTGAATGGACTGATATTAAGACCAGAACTAAGAGACATCTCACGTGGCAGGTTCTGGTCCAGGGATTAAAGAATTCCCCCACTATTTTTGGGGAAATACTAGCCAGAGACTTGAGGGCATTGAGGCTAGAAAGAGGTCTTGTCTTACAATATGTGGATGATATCTTAATAGTAAGTGAGACTAAAGAAGACTCTAAGAAGACTCTGACCAAAATACTATATTGGTTTTGAATCATTTGGCTGAGTGTGAGTATTGAGTTTTCAAGAAAAAGGCCTAGATATCCCAACAACAAATATCTGGGATTTCAAACATCACAGGGCAACAGGGTCTCCTCCAGGATCAACGAGAAGCTATCAAGCGGGTGACACCTCCTACGTCTAGGCAGCAGCTTAGGGGTTTCCTTGGGATGGTTGGATTTTGCCGGATTTGGATACCAGAGTTCGGACTTATGGCAAAACCTGTATATGGACCCTAAAAGGAGAAGAAAAAGAGCCTTTACTATGGACCAAAGAATGCCAACAGACTTTTGAGAAAATTAAGTGCAAATTAATGATGGCCCCAGCACTAGGATTGCCTGGCCTCCAAAAACCTTTTGAATTGTTTGTACAAATTGTTTGTGGGGGTATTAACTCAAACCTTGGGACCGGCCAGCCAGCTGGTGGCCTATTTTTCCAGTTAGACAGCAAGCTTGGCCTGGGGATGGCCGCCCGTCTTCAAGCTGTGGCTGTGACATGCAACCTGTTGCAATAAGCTGAAAAATTCACCCTTGGACAAAAAGTAACAATCAATACACCACATACTGTTCTACCCCTCTTAGAACAAAAAGGGAGGTTTTGGCTCACTGCAGGATGAATGCGAAAATATCAGGCAATCCTGCTAGATAACCCAAACATAACCTTAAAGGCCATCTCTTCCCTTAACCCCGCCACCCTACTGCCCATCTCAGAAGATGCTCCTAAACATGATTGCTTGGAGATAATTGAAGAAGTTTATTCAAGAAGACCAGATCTCTTGGATGTCCCTTTGACTGACCCAGAAATAGAAATATGTACAGATATGAAGGATATTTCATATACGATATTTCTATATGAAGGACATCGCAAGGCAGGATATGCAGTGGTAACAGGAACCGAGGTCTTAGAGGCAGCTCCACTGCCTGCTGGCACTTCAGCTCAAAAGGCCGAACTCATAGCCCTTGGGCGAGCCCTACAACTAGGAGCAGGAAGCCGCATAACTGTGTATACTGATAGTAAATATGCCCATCTTGTCCTTCACTCACACGGTGCCTTGTGGAAAGAGAGGGGACTCCTGACGTCTGCCAACAAAGAAATAAAACATACCAGAAATCCTGGAACTCCTGAGGGCAGTTAATGATCCCTTTCAGGAAGCAGTAGTATATTGTTCCATACATAAGAAGCAACAATCTCCCGAGGCAATCGGGAATCAAAAAGTGGATGCAGAAGCAGAGAAAGCTGTAATGCAAGGAGAAGGGATGGGAACAGAGATGGCCTTGATCCCTCATCTGGACCCTGTCAACCTTCTACACCACCCAGGACCCATCTACACCACCCAGGACCTGGATAGGGGTAAAGAATGGACCTATTACCTTATCTCTCATTCTAAATGGGTGATGAACTCTGAAGAGAAAGTACTGTTTCCAGAGGCCCGAGTATATGGTATAGTATCAGCTCTACATGAAGGGACTCACTATGGGAGAGATGCCAGTCTTGAACGGATCCAACAGGTGGTCACCGGGCCGAATCTCCCAAAAACCTTCTGGGATGTTTCAAAGAGGTGCCACCTATGTATAAGAAACAACCCAAAGACTGCACCCCACCCAACGGAACCGGGAGTTCAACACCAGGGAACAAACATGGGAGAAGACTGGCAAGTGGATTTCACAGTGATGCCTTGGGCACACAGGAACTTCAGATACCTGTTGGTCTTTGTGGACACCTACTCGGAGTGGGTAGAGGTTTTCCCTTGTCGGACTGACCAAGCCCAAAAAGTGACCAAGGCATTACTTAAAGAAATCATACCTCGTTTCAGTCTACCAATGTCAGTCTGAAGTCATAATGGAGGAGATTTTATGGCAAAAATTACACAAGAAGTCAATAAAGCTTTAGATATAAACTGGAAGTTACACTCAGCTTGGAGACCACAATCAGCTGGAAAAACTCAAAAGATGAATCATACTTTGAAAAAGACCTTGGCAAAACTTTTCCAAGAGACAAACTCCACTTGCATACAAGTTTTGCCCATTGCCCTGTTCAGAATCCTGGTAGCCCCTCAAAGTGACTCAAGTTAAGCCCTTATAAATTAGTATACAGGAGACCATTCCTGAAAAAGTTGACTTTCTCCACCTCTGTAATAACTGAGGTGGAGAAAAGAGACTGGGTCCGTTCTCTGGGAACCATCATAAACACTGTTAATCAATGTGCTTCTTTCCGCTTGTCTTTTTCCTTCTGACATTCCCCTTCATAGATTCCACCCAGGAGATCGAGTCCTGTTGAAAACCTGGAAGAACCAACACCCAGAAGATCAACTGGCCCCTAAGTGGGAAGGACCTTTGAAGTTCTCCTGACCACCCACTCATCTCTGAAATTAGCAGTAGTAGCCACGTGGGTGCATCACTTGAGGGTAAAAGCAGCTCCACCCGAAGGAGGAAGAGTCAAAGAACCACCATATTCCTGCACGCCAATTCAAGATCTGAAATACAAGTTCGAGAAACTTACAGAATAATGATCCTAACCCTATTTTTTGTTTTCTTTTTACTTCTCCAGGAGGGGTGGATGGGAAAAATTCCGGTGGTTCTACAAGCCAGGGGAGCTCTAACCCTACAGGTTGGAGACACTTTAACCCTCCCATGTGTAGTATCAGCCCTAAATCCAGTAAGTCCAGTTAAGTGGATCATGGAAGAGCCCGAAAGAGGACAGATAACTGTTTGGGACTTCAAGACCACTGGCTCCAACCGGGTAACACCTATGGCTGATACCACTCAGTCACACAATCTGGACTTTTCAATCACAGTTTCAGATATAACCTTATCTGACACTGGAACATACTATTGTGTAAAGTATAAAAAGGGGTCACCCCAAGATGCTGAGATAAGCAGGAGAGAGGAATCCAAGTTGTTGTTGTGGGGTATCAAGAACCTTCCCATCTTCCAGACGGATAGGACTGGTCATCCAACAGCCTACTCACCATGCCCAAGCAGTGGCAACTGGAGGGGACCTTAGCAGCTGCTGGGTGTGCCATCACCTCCCCCAATCAGGAGCTCCCTTAAGTCCGTTAGCAGCCCCAGTTTTCGACTATAACAAAGATATACCCAATTGCATCCTAACCTACAGTGCCCCAAAAGTTCCGATATGAGCAAAGCTTGTTCAATACCCATTTTCTACACAGTTTCTCTCTCACCAAGCTCTATAACCATACTTCAGGGCACAAACGGGAAATTAAATCACAAGATCCCTGAACAAAGGTAGTCCAACAAGTTTTCTGAGATTTTCAACTTCTCTCATCATGTAATCAATCTCTAGTCGTTCCCCAATTGTCCCATATTAACACTAGCATCTCAGATCGCTCTAATGGAAACTGGCCCTTGTGTGCCCCATCAGGGTACACCTTTCTGTGCGGGGAAAAAGCATACCCCACTAGTGAGAACCCCATCCCAAAGGCATCACCCTATACTTGAGCTATCCAATGTCTGACCGGAATTCACTATGTGGGGCAATGCACTTTGGGGTTTCTAACTTTACCTACTCAGATTCATCCATCATCCACCCAGGCAATTGTAAAGATCCCTCGGAAGAGACAGGATATCTTCTCCGTAGATCCCATCTCCCTGGAGGTGACAGGGATAAATAACAACCCTGTCCTAGAGAAGACTGGGTTTGGGTGATGGTTCTTAAGAACGATTATCCCAGGATTAGGAGTATACCACATGGAAATGGCTATCAGAAATTTATTGGATACCCTTCAACCTATTAGCTCTTGGGACTGAGAGAGCGCTCAAAGCTTAAAAACCTCTTTGAACTCCCTGGTTGAGGTGGTCCTTGACAACAGAATTGCCTTAAACTTCTTATTGGCAAAGTCAGGAGGTGTATGTGCTATAGTAAATAAAACCTGCTGCACTTGGGTAAATACTACATGAGAAGTTGAAACAGGGTTAGATGCCATTCATAAGGTAACTAAATGGACAGACCCCAAATTGAGAAAAGAAAATGCATGGAGCTGCTTCTCCAGCATCTTTCCTTCCTTGGGATCTTGGTTAACCCCCTTAACAACCTTAGGAATAGTGATTATTCTAGTTTGTTTTTGTGTTCCCTGTTTTATGAAAATACTGGCAAGAGGAAGTACAAATACTCTTAAGGCTAGAGAAATTTTTACCCTGGTAAGTTGGGATGCCCCTTTTTCAGGCTCTGGGGACACATGTCATCTAATTCACCAAGATGCAGCCAATTTCCACTCTAAGTCACTCCTGTCTATGGTCCCTAGTCAATACCATGAGGTTTCTTACCCCAGCCGACGCCTCTAATCAGCAGGAAGTAGTCAGAAAAGAAGCAGCCGGCCTGTTTCCCAAGACTGAGAAACTTCCCGTAAAAGGGGGAATTGGAAGAGACTGCAAAGGTCTGGCTCACTATTATTATTCCTCATTGCTAACACCCGCATTGTCTCATGATCTTGTTTTCCCCTCCCATTCCAGTCTCTATAAAAAGTTTAAGATTAACCGATGTTTCTCCTTGGAGGGTGGAAAACAAGTGATAATGATCTAGGAATGAAAAACTGAACAAAGCACCCATCTTGTGACAAGAAAACCAGGGTGTCACCAGATAACCCCCAAGAATACCAGTAAAAGATTAACTCATCTGGGGCGTGATCACCTCAAGGGGAAACTAACATAAACTTCTAAGACCCATAATCACGTCCCTATAAAGCCTTCGGCCAATCTCCAGTGGGGGAGACGGGTTTTTGGAGGAATCTATTCCCCTCTGTCTCCTATATATCGATATATAAAAACAACTCTTGCTGCTCACCTCACCCCTGTCTCAGAACTGGCTATTGCGGCAGGTGGCCCCAATCTGTGTTATTGCGGTAACAATGGAACTGCCCCATAGGGTTTCCTAGGCTGTAATCTTTATGGTCTTTCTTCCCTGGGTGTGTTCCAACTGCAGAACTTTTGGTTAGCAGCCAAAAGCTTAACCATTGCGCCACCAGGGCTCCTTACCATTACCATTACCGTTATATACTATTACCATTACCACCCCGGGGCTGAAGACTTCATAGGAAATTGTCAGAACTATAGGCATAGAAAGGAGCTGATCTGTGAAGTGTGCACGTAGAAATTGTTAAATTGCTGTATGTTTTGTTGTGTATATTTTCACCACATTTTTTTAAAAAGTACTAATCTGTAGTGGGTTGATAATAATTTGAAAAAAGATTCTTCACCACTGATAGTTTGCAAAATACTGGCCTAGAGAAATTCAACCTCCTATCAAACGTCAGTTCAGAGAGACAGCTAGGGGTAAATGCATACCTCAATCTTATTCTTGCACACTCTGATCTCCGATGTTTCTCCCTTTAGCCAAACCCTATTAGAAGCCAGAGGGCAAAGAAGACCAGGTAATGCAGCAGGCAGCCAACCAAGGTAAGGAGCAGGGCAGAAAAGAGTTGAAAGTGGATCTGGAGGAGCAAACAGAGAATAACTGATACTTAGGGGTATGGCACTCATTAGCTGTGTGACCTTGTGGGAGGTACTTAATCTCAGTGATATGTAATTTCTTTTACACTGTAAGGTGGCGATCCCTAAATTAGGTTACCGTCCACTTATTCCATCACTCTCCACTACTTGTTTAAGCCAGAGGCCTGGACGTTACCCTCTATCTATTCCCATCCAGTTAGTCCCGATCAGCTCATCTCCTGAGTGACATTCACATGTGGTCTTGCCTCTCCATTCCACTGCACCCCTTGAACTGAGCTCCTCTGCATTTGTCCAGTGTACTGCAACAGCTTTCTGACTGGTCTTGCTCTATTCTAATCCATCCTCCAAAGTGATACCTGAGGGACCTTTGAAAATACAGATTTGACCAACTCGTTCCCTGGCTTAAAACCATTGAAGTTTTGTTCGGTTTTAATCTTCAGATTCAAAGTGCTTTCTATCTAAGAAGTTTCCTAAATACAAGCAAACACTTCAAGAGACAGAGTAGCAGGGGCAGGAGTCTAGGGACCAGGCTTTCAGGAGACATCTAGGTTAATTGGCATAACAAAGTTTATTAAGAAAATGTTCTGCACCCACTTTGGTGAGTGGCATCTGGGGTCTTAAAAGCTTGCAAGCGGCCATCTAAGATGCATCAATTGGTCCCAATCCACCCGTAGTAAAAGAGACTGAAAAACATTAAAGTCACAAGGAAAGTGTTAGCCCAAGAGACAGAAAGGTCCACATAAACCAGAGACTTAATCAGCCTGAGACCAGAAGAACTTGATGGTGCCTGGCTACCACCAATGACCATCCTGACAGGGAACACAATAGACAGTCCATGATGGAGCATGAGAAAAGTGGGGTGAAGAACTCAAATTCTAGTAAAAAGGCCAGACTCAATGGTCTGACAGAGACTGGAGGAACCCCAGACAGCATGGCCCCCAGACTCTCTGGCAACACAGAACTAAAACCATTCCTGAGGCCAACCCTTCAGTCAAAGATTAGACTGGACTATGGGACATAAAATGATACTCGTGAAGAGTGTGCTTCTTAGCTCAAGTAGATACATGAGACAAAATGGGCAGTTCCTGCCCGGAGGTGAGATGAGAAGGCAGAGAGGGTCAGGAGCTGGTTGCATGGACACTGGAAATCAAGAGTGGAAAGGAGGAGTGTGCTGTCACAGTATAGGGAGAGCAATTAGGGTCACATAACAATGTATGTATAAATTTTTGTACGAGAGGCTAACTTGAATTGTAAACTTTCACTTAAAGTACAAAAAAAAAAAGTTTAAAAAAGAAGTGCTTTCTATACTTCTAATCATTCTCTTCTTCTCTGTTTGAAATATACTTGCTACTTCTTTGCCAGCTAACTCTCTGTTGACCTTTCAGAACTTGGAAAAACTCCCAGACCACCAACACCCAATACAAGCAAGGACTGTGTGCTCCTAATGTACAATTTATTACATCACTTATTCCTGTATTGTAATAAACCTCCCCTCTAGAAACTGCAAACCCCTTGAAGGAAGGGAAGGGAAAACGTCATTCTTATGGAGGTATTCTCTTGCCTAACAGTGCCTGGCTCATGACAGGTGCTCTTTCTCTCCGCTTGTTGAATGAATGAACAAATATGAGCTGGGATGGTCAATTGAGTTTTCATGGAAATAGGATTTGTATGAGAGAGATCGTCTCTAAATGATAGATCAGAATTAGGTGGCCAAAGAGCAGTGGGAGAGAATTCCTAGTTGGTATAACAATGTGAGCCACGACAGAAAGAACAGTATGTTCTGGAACAATGAGTAAATGAGTTTTAATGAAGGAGATAATGATAAGATGGAAGAGGTCAATTGAGTTCAGATGTAGCCTGCTGGGTTTGAATCGCTGACTTTTCGGCTTAACCATTATGCCTCCTTCAAGTGTAGGAGAGCCTTGAATTCCACTTTGGAATTTAACTGTTAAACTGGGTGAAATAGGGAATGGAGATTGGGCATTGCATATTTTGAAAGGAGAAAGAAATTATGAAAAAGACTTATCAGGAAGATTACTCTTTCCATGATATTTATAATGAATGGAAATAAAGAGAGACTAGGAGCAAAGAGGTCTTTAAGAAAGAAAGAAAGAGAAACTATAGCAGAGAGGAGTCCTGGTGGTGCGGTGGTTAAGAGCTATGGCGAGCTACGGCTGCTAACCAAAAGGTCAGCAGTTGGAATCCACCAGCCACGCCTTAGAAACCCTATGGGGCAGTTCAACTCTGTTTTACAGGATTGCTATGAGTCAGAATTGACTCAAAGGCAAAGGGTTTGGTTTTTGGTTCAGGAGCAAAGAGGTCGTCAAGAACGTCATATGAGGGGTTAAAAGTCTGGATTTGGGTTGTTGGCAGTGGATATGAAAAGGAAGGGAGTGAGAAGAGATATTAAAAAAAAGAAGTTATAAAATTTTGTTAAAATAATGGTCTCTAATGACTAGCATAGTACCTGGAACTCAATTAGTTTACTGATTATGTGACACTCAAAAATTCTAGTCCGTATCAATGACAAATAAAGCAAGGGGCACGGAGCAAGACGATGAGTTAATAAATTAATTTCTTTTAATAAAGTTACAATTATTATTTGTAAATGAGGCATCTAAAATCATTTTGAGAATTTAAAAATCTCAGGCAAAGGTGGCTGACTTTATAGTTTGGACTCAAGGATCAGTTGTGTTATCTACTGCCACCTGCTGGCAGTCCCCTAACTTGGAGGAGAAAGGGGGAGTGAATATAATCTCTTAATTACTAAATCTATAAATTTAAATTATGCTTAATTTATACAGTCATCTAAATGTCAAGCACATGAGCCAGTAGAGGAGTTTCTGTTTTTCCTATATACTCTAATTGCCCTATGGATCGGATATTGGCTCATCGAATTCCTGCCTTATCCTATTTTAATTCCACTACTTAGCAAGTAGAGCTTGGTGGTACAGTGGTTAAGAGCCTGGCTGTTAACCAAAAGGACAGCAGTTCAAATCCACCAGCTGGTCTTTGGAAATCCTCTGGGACAACTCTACCCTGTCCTATAGGGTCACTATGAGTTGGAATCACTTGATGGCAATGGGTTTGGGTTTGGTTTTATTTTAGTACTGTGTCTAACAAATATATGCTCAACAAGTATTCATTTCTTTCTAATTTCTAACCACTAAGTGGAGGGGGACTATTTGTATTGCTTTATATTATTCTTACTAATTTATGGAATATTCTCCTCTTTTTCCTCATTGATATTCCCAAATAAAACCATGTACTTTTGAAACTGAGTCAGGATATTAGGCATAAGTACATTAGAAAGTAAATAGGTTGCCTGAGTGTTTCAGGCAGAGCTCTTGGGGATGGGAGGAAATACGTTCTTCTTAGCACGATCATGTTTAGGTCCTAGATCTAGAACTAGATCCTGGACACCTCATAGGCTTAGAAACTCTGGTTAATTTATTTCCTCAGGAGTGATCATCTCTGGAGGATAGAATCATTTTAATCACACTCATAGATGACTGTTTATACACTAAATTTTAATATCTTAACTTACATGGAAAAATTCAATTTCTAGTTGGATCAGAAGACGTGTTAACTTGTTGTTATAGACCTTATAGAATTGGAGTTGTCGGGGCGATAGAGAATGAACTCAGGAAACCCCAAAGGCTAGTGTAATCAAACTCTGAATGCCCTTTTCCTCTACTGAGATATACCTAATAAGTGGATGATAATCGTAGTAGAAACAGATGGCTGCATCCTCTTTCATGCTAAGAGAACCTTTATTAGTTCAGGAAAAACACTCCTCCTTTTCGTCCTTGAAACAATACATTTCAAGGAAGTCTGGCCTCAGCCTTAGACTGAGGGAGTAGACCTTGATTGGTCTAACTTCCTTTCACGGCCATTATATTCTGTTTGCCAGTGATTGGTTTAGGAAAAAGCATGTGATTCAGCTTAGGCCAATGAGACGTGTAGGGAAGTGGCTTCCAGGGAAGATTTCTTATCTTTTAAAAAGAGACCTAAGGGTGAAATAGTTCCTTTTCTACATCTAGTTGTTGGTGTGAAGTAATATCTGGAGCTGCTGGAGCTTCAGTAGCCATCTTGCAACCATGGAGGGAATACCCAACACTCTGGGGATGGCAGAACAGAAAGATAGAAAGAACCTGGACACTTAATGACATGTGTGAGTCCCTGAATAGACACTGACAGTTAGAATAAGAAAAGCCATGTGAGTACGGAAGTAGATACAAACCAAGGTGCATCAAAGAATGCTAGGAACCACAAGAAGCTAGGAGACAGGCATGAAACAGTTTCTCTCTCAGAGCCCTCAGAAAGAATCAACATGGCTGATACCCTAATTTGGCCTTATAGCCTCCAGAAACATGAAACAATAAGTTCCTGTTCTTTAAAGCCATTCATTTTGTGGCATTTTGTTACAACAGCCCTAGGAAACTAAGACATCATATATCTGATGAGGATCTACTATTCAGAATATATAAAGAACTCTTACAGCTCAACAACAAAAAGACAAATAGTCCAATTAAAAAATGGGGGAGAATCAACGGATGAATGGATAGACAAATTATGGTATCTCCACACAATGGAATATTATGCAATCATAAAGAAGAGCGATGAAGCTGTGAAATATCGTATAACATGGTGGAAGCTGGAACGTATTATGCTGAGTGAATTTAGTCAGTCACAGAAGGACAAATACTGTATAAGATCACTATTATAAGAACTCAACAAAAGGTTTAAACACAGAAGAAAACATTCTTTTATGGTTACGGGGTTGGGGAGGGAGGATGAGGGTTATTCACTAACTAGATAGTAGATAAGAATCATCTTAGGCAAAGGGAAGGACAGCACACACTACA